>NC_137799.1:39258495-39880995 GCF_963383645.1 Muscardinus avellanarius
AGAACTCAGCCGGGTGTGGTGGAGCACACTTGTCATCCCATACGTGGGAGACTGAGACAAGAGGATTACAGGTTTGAGGACAGCCTCAGCAATTTAGCAAGGATGTCCACGACTTGGTGAGTCTCTGTTTCAAAGTAAGAAATGAAATAGGTCTGGGGGTATATCTCAGAGGTAAAATGCCCCTGGGTTCAATCCTCAGTACCAAACAAAAGAAAAAAAGAGAACTCAAAATTATAGTCATGATCTGCTCAAGGTCACATAACTTTCTGGTGGTAACACACCATCTAGCCTAGGGCTTTATTAGGGAAAAAATTAACCATCTGTGTGAATTTTAGGAGGCAAGAAAACAGACTCTCAAATTACTACTCTAACTCACACCCAGAAAACAAATACAGCCAAGATGGCTTATGTAGTTAATATCCTGGTGCTAAGGGTGGTGTCAGGGCTACCCAAGCATTCTACTTCAGGTCTAATAGATGACTAAAATTGCAAAGTAAAAGTTCATTTTATAGCTTTGGCAGTTAAAAAACCCCCACCATATACCATGAGTAAAAAAGTCTTGTTTTTTTATTAGGATTTGTTTATTAGGAGCCAGGGCTGGGGTTGGAACCCAGGGGCTTTCGACCTCTGAGCTACATCCCCAGCAAGATTTTTCTATTCTTTATTTTGAAACAGGGGTCTCACTAAGTTGCGGAGGGCCTCACTAAGTAGCTGAGACTGGCCACGAAACTGCGATCCTCCTGTCTCAGCCTCCCAAGGACTGGGATTATAAGTGTGCAACACCATACCCAGCTTATATATCATCCTTTGATTAACAGGAAAAGAAGGGTGCAGCCAGGCGTGGTGGCCCATGCCTGAAGCCCTGTACTTGGGAGGCTGAGACAGTAGGATCGAGGGTTTGAGGCCAGCCTCAGAGACTTAGCAAGAGCTTGTTCAAAATAAAAAACTAAACAAATAAGCAAAAACAACCCTTCAATCCCCAGGACGGCAAATAATTAAATAAACAAACAAACAAACAGAATATATGCAGACTTTCTTACAATCCACATTTCAGGTATCTGTGGGATTCTTGAAGCCCCATGGAGGAGTGAGAGCTACACTTCAGAAAAACCATTTTGCCTTCCCTCATGGCTCCTTTTTTTCCCTCGAATTCCTCTTTGAAAATTTTTTTTATTTTCGGTACTGGGGATGGAATTCAGGGGCATTCTACCTCCGAGCTACACCCCCAGACCTACTTTTTATTCTTGATTTTGAAACCGGTCTCACTGAGTTACAAAGGGCCTCACTAAGTAGCTGAGGTTGTCCTCCAACTGCAATCCTCCAGTCTCAGCCTCCCAAATGCTGGGATTACAGGTGTGCACCACCACCCCTGGCTTTGAAACAAACTGGTGCCTTCATTAATTAATGAGTTGAATAAAATCTTTAACCCATGTTATTTTTATATTTGTACAGAAGTTATGCTTTAACATTTAAAAATATATAAGTAAATATATATTTTTACATGTATATACACATACGCGCGCGCGCGCGCGCACACACACACACACACACACACACACACTGAGGAATGAACCCAGGAGGCATTCTACCTCCAAGCTACACCCCCCTCACCAGCCCTTTTTACTTTGAAACTGAGACTCCCTAGGTTGGTGACAATCTCACTACTTGTTGATCAAGCCTGTGATCCTCCTGTCTCAGCCTCCTAAGTACTGAGATTACAGACATGTGCCACCATGCCTGGCTCTAAATTATACTTTAAAATTGTTCATTCCTGCACTGTTTCCAGCATCTAGACTAATCAGAAAACAGCAAAATCCACAATTTCTATAAATGTACTGATTGTAGTTTCCAGAAACCCTAACTGTGGTGCTTGTTGGCAATGTGAAGAATTTTATTTTATTTGGCTCTGGGGGTTGAATCCAGAAGCATTCTTCCTTTGTGTCACACACCTACATCTTTTTTTATTTTATTATTATTTTTTTAATGATACTGGAGACTGAATCCAGGAGCATTCTATTTCTGGGCTACACTCCCCAGCTCTATTTTATTTTATTTTATTTTATTTTATTTTTTTTTGGGGGGGGAACGTAACTTTATTAAGAAAGCATCACACTGAAATTTCTCAGACCATCACTTCCCAAGCCAGTTCTTTCTCCCAGGCCCATCAGCCCCAAATTTCTGGAAAATTTCCAAATTTTTATTCACAATCTTTTTTTTTTTCCTTTATTTAATTTATTTTTTAAATTGGTGCATTGTAGTCATATATCAATCACATTGGAGTACAAGACTTGAGAGGATATACAAGCACACATCATCCAATTAGCCCTCCTCCAGCCCCCATCCCATCCCCTCCCCCTCCCTCCATCCCACACTTCTTTGGTGATTTACTTTGATACATTTGTTTATGTACCTCCTGCGTTTTAAAGAGGCTCCATCCTCCAGTATTACATACCCTCTGATTGGTCACATTAGTTGCTTCACTATAGGGCCCTTTCTATAGCTCAACCTCTTCCTGTTGCCCTTTTCCTCCTAGTTATTGCTGATTAAGAGAAGCGTCTGATTTATATTTTCTGCGATATTTCTCTGTGCATGCTGCGTTGCAAGTACCAATCCCACTCTTGATGGTCCCAGTAGTGGCCTGGCTACTCAGTGGACTGATCCAGACCTCACTGGCTCAAGCAGCGGCCTTGCCTCATGGGAGGCCCCAGTTCTGGTCTCGCTGGCCCCTGAACCAGTCTAACCCCTAAGCTGGCTTTGGTCCCAACCTTGGAGGCCGCAGGAGTGAACTTGCCTCACGCCAGGCTCCGATGCTGGCCATTGGCCCCTGCACCGGTCTAACCCCTTGGCAGGATTCCAATCCCGGCCTCGGAGGCCCCAGCAACGGCCTAGCCTCATGGCAGGCTCCAATGCCGGCCTCGTTGGCCCCAGCACCAGCCTAACCCCTCGGCAGGCTCCGATCCCGGCCTCGGAGGCCCCAGCACTGGTCATGCCTCAAGGCAGGCTCCGATGCCGGCCTCGCTGGACCCAGCACCAGCCTAACCCCTCGGCAGGCTCTTATCCTGGCCTCGGAGGCCCCAGTACCGGCCTTGCCTCAAGGCAGGCTCCGATGCCGGCCTCGCTGGCCCCAGCACCGGCCTAACCCCTTGGCAGGCTCCCATCACGGATTTGGAGGCCCCAGTACCGGCCTTGCCTCAAGGCAGGCTCCGATGCCGGCCTCGCTGGCCCCAGCACCGGCCTAACCCCTTGGCAGGCTCCGATCATGGATGTGGAGGCCCCAGTACCGGCCTTGCCTCAAGGCAGGCTCCGATGCCGGCCTCACTGGCCCCAGCACCGGCCTAACCCCTCGGCAGGCTCCGATCCCAGCCTCGGAGGCCCCAGCACTGGTAATGCCTCACGGCAGGCACCGATGCCGGCCTCACTGGCCCCAGCACCGGCCTAACTCCTCGGCAGGCTCCGATCCCGGCCTCGGAGGCCCCAGCACTGGTCATGCCTCACGGCAGGCTCTGCTGCCGGCCTCGTTAGCCCCAGCACCGGCCTAACCCCTCGGCAGGCTCTTATCCTGGCCTCGGAGGCCCCAGTACCGGCCTTGCCTCAAGGCAGGCTCCGATGCCGGCCTCGCTGGCCCCAGCACCGGCCTACCCCTCGGCAGGCTCTTATCCTGGCCTCGGAGGCTACAGTACCGGCCTTGCCTCAAGGCAGGCTCCGATGCCGGCCTCACTGGCCCCAGCACCGGCCTAACCCCTTGGCAGGCTCCCATCACGGATTTGGAGGCCCCAGTACCGGCCTTGCCTCAAGGCAGGCTCCGATGCTGGCCTCGCTGGCCCCAGCACCAGCCTAACCCCTTGGCAGGCTCCGATCATGGATTTGGAGGCCCCAGTACCGGCCTTGCCTCAAGGCAGGCTCCGATGCCAGCCTCACTGGCCCCAGCACCGGCCTAACCCCTCGGCAGGCTCCGATTCCAGCCTCGGAGGCCCCAGCACTAGTAATGCCTCACGGCAGGCTCCAATGCCGGCCTCACTGGCCCCAGCACCGGCCTAACCCCTCGGCAGGCTCCGATCCCGGCCTCGGAGGCCCCAGCACTGGTCATGCCTCACGGCAGGCTCCGCTGCCGGCCTCACTGGCCCCAGCACCGGCCTAACCCCTCGGCAGGCTCCGATCCCGGCCTCGGAGGCCCCAGCACTGGTCATGCCTCATGGCAGGCTCCGCTGCCGGCCTCGTTAGCCCCAGCACCGGCCTAACCCCTCGGCAGGCTCTTATCCTGGCCTCGGAGGCCCCAGTACCGGCCTTGCCTCAAGGCAGGCTCCGATGCTGGCCTCGCTGGCCCCAGCACCGGCCTACCCCTCGGCAGGCTCTTATCCTGGCCTCGAGGCCCCAGTACCGGCCTTGCCTCAAGGCAGGCTCCGATGCCGGCCTCGCTGGCCCCAGCACCGGCCTAACCCTCGGCAGGCTCTTATCCTGGCCTCAGAGGCCCCAGTACCGGCCTTGCCTCACGGCAGGCTCCGATGCCGGCCTCACTGGCCCTAGCAGCGGCCTAACCCCTCGGTAGGCTCCGATCCCGGCCTCAGAGGCCCCAGTACCGGCCTTGCCTCAAGGCAGGCTCCGATGCCGGCCTCGCTGGCCCCAGCACCGGCCTAACCCCTTGGCAGGCTCCCATCACGGATTTGGAGGCCCCAGTACCGGCCTTGCCTCAAGGCAGGCTCCGATGCCGGCCTCGCTGGCCCCAGAACCAGCCTAACCCCTTGGTAGGCTCCGATCACGGATGTGGAGGCCCCAGTACCGGCCTTGCCTCAAGGCAGGCTCCAATGCTGGCCTCACTGGCCCCAGCACCAGCCTAACCCCTCAGCAGGCTCCGATCCCGGCCTCGGAGGCCCCAACACTGGTAATGCCTCACGGCAGGCACCGATGCCGGCCTCACTGGCCCCAGCACCAGCCTAACCCCTCAGCAGGCTCCGATCCCGGCCTCGGAGGCCCCAACACTGGTAATGCCTCACGGCAGGCACCGATGCCGGCCTCACTGGCCCCAGCACCGGCCTAAACCCTCGGCAGGCTCCGATCCCGGCCTCGGAGGCCCCAACACTGGTCATGCCTCACGGCAGGCTCCGCTGCCGGCCTCGTTGGCCCCAGAACCGGCCTAACCACTCGGCAGGCTCTTATCCTGGCCTCGGAGGCCCCAGTACCAGCCTTGCCTCATGGCAGGCTCCGATGCCGGCCTCGCTGGCCCCAGCACCAGCCTACCCCTCGGCAGGCTCTTATCCTGGCCTCAAGGCCCCAGTACCGGCCTTGCCTCAAGGCAGGCTCCGATGCTGGCCTCGCTGGCCCCAGCACCGGCCTAACCCCTCGGCAGGCTCTTATCCTGGCCTCGGAGGCCCCAGTACCGGCCTTGCCTCACGGCAGGCTCCGATGCCGGCCTCACTGGCCCCAGCAGCGGCCTAACCCCTCGGCAGGCTCCGATCCCGGCCTTGGAGGCCCCAGTACCGGCCTTGCCTCAAGGCAGGCTCCGATGCCTGCCTCGCTGGCCCCAGCACCGGCCTAACCCCTCGGCAGGCTCTTGTCCTGGCCTCGGAGGCCCCAGTACCGGCCTTGCCTCAAGGCAGGCTCCGATGCCGGCCTCGCTGGCCCCAGCACCGGCCTAACCCCTCGGCAGGTTCCGATCCCGGCCTCGGAGGCCCCAGCACTGGTCATGCCTCAAGGCAGGCTCCGATACCGGCCTCGCTGGCCCCAGCACCGGCCTAACCCCTCGGCAGGCTCTTATCCTGGCCTCGGAGTCCCCAGTACCAGCCTTGCCTCATGGCAGGCTCCGATGCCGGCCTCGCTGGCCCCAGCACCGGCCTAACCCCTCGGCAGGCTCTTGTCCTGGCCTCGGAGGCCCCAGTACCGGCCTTGCCTCATGGCAGGCTCCGATGCCGGCCTCGCTGGCCCCAGCACCGGCCTAACCCCTCGGTAGGCTCCGATCCCAGCCTCGGAGGCCCCAGCACTGGTCATGCCTCAAGGCAGGCTCCGATGCCGGCCTCGCTGGCCCCAGCACCGGCCTAACCCCCCCGACAGGCTCTTATCCTGGCCTCGGAGGCCCCAGTACCGGCCTTGCCTCACGGCAGGCTCCGATGCCGGCCTCACTGGCCCCAGCACCGGCCTAACCCCTCGGCAGGCTCTTATCCTGGCCTCGGAGGCCCCAGTACCGGCCTTGCCTCAAGGCAGGCTCCGATGCCGGCCTCACTGGCCCCAGCACCGGCCTAAGCCCTCGGCAGGCTTTGATCCCGGCCTCGGAGGCCCCAGCACTGGTCATGACTCAAGGCAGGCTCCGATGCCGGCCTCACCGGCCCCAGCACCGGCCTAACCCCTCAGCAGGCTCTTATCCTGGCCTCGGAGGCCCAAGTACCGGCCTTGCCTCATGGCAGGCTCTGATGCCAGCCTCGCTGGCCCCAGCACCGGCCTAACCCCTCAGCAGGCTCCGGTCTCGTCCTCGGGGGCCCCAACACTGGCCTTGCCTCACGGCAGGCTCCGATGCTGGCCTCGCTGACCCCAGCACCGGCCTAACCCCTCAGCAAGTTCCGGACCCAACCTCGGAGGCCCTAGCACAAGCCTTGCATCATGGCAGGCTCCAATGCCGGCCTCGCTGGCCCCAGCATCGGTCTAACCCCTCTGCAGGTTCCAATCCCGGCCATGGAGGCCTCAGTAGTGGCCTTGCCTCACAGCAAGCTCCGATGTCGGCCACTGGCCCCGGCGCCCGCCTAACCCCTCAGCAGGTTCCGATCACTCTCTCTGTGGTTATTATTTCAAAGGTTCCAGTTGTAATGTATCAGATCTCTGCCTCCCCCGAATATTGGCCACTGGCATTGCCACTGCCTCCACCCTTTCAAATCCTTCCCAGGCTCTTTTTCCACTCTGAATGTTGTCCAGTGTTCCTAAGCATGCGTGATGGTAGCATTAGACATTTGGTGTAATTTCTCCAAAAAAATAAAGTTGGTAAGATCCGGTTTCTGCTTCTCCTGAATACAAGTCTCCACCACCATCGTGGAGAACTCTTTCAACACCGCATTTCTCCTTGGTCTCCGCTAAACTCTCTCCTTATATGTGATGTCTGAGATTCTTAACAATATAGAGAAATAGCAGTCCTCTTTCACGGCAAATTTTTCCATAAGTTCCAGTGCATTTAGATAAGTTTTGTCTGCATCTCCAGTGTCCTGGCATCCATAACGGCTTTCTTACCACCTCTCCGATATTTTTCTTTATCTTTTTCTGTTCTGGGCCCGGTTTCTCCAGGGGTCTGGCGTGCTACTCGCAGTTCGGCCCGGGGCCCAGAGTCCCGCGACCCGGGCCCCATCTGGCGTGCCCAGCCCGTGACCCCCGCCCAGAACCCAGCGTCTTACTGGGCCTGGTTTCTCCAGGGGCCTGGCGTGCTACTCGCAGTTCGGCCTGGGGCCCAGAGTCCCGCGACCCGGGCCCCATCTGGCGTGCCCAGCCCGTGACCCCCGCCCAGAACCCAGCGTCTTACTGGGCCTGGTTTCTCCAGGGGTCTGGCGTGCTACTCGCAGTTCGGCCTGGGGCCCAGAGTCCCGCGACCCGGGCCCCATCTGGCGTGCCCCGCCCACGACCCCCGCCCAGAACCCAGCGTCTTACTGGGTCCGGTTTCTCCAGGGGTCTGGCGTGCTACCGCTCTATTTTATTTTTAGTTTATTTATTTATTTTTGCGGTACTGGGGATGGAACTCAGGAGCATCATACCTTGCATTGTACCTTGGAGCTACATCCGCAGCGCTTTTTTTATTCTTTTTTTTTTTTTTTTTTTTGGTACTGGGGGTGGAACCCAGGGCCTTTCTACCTCTGGGCTATACTCCCAGGCCTATTTTATATTTTATTTGGAAACAGGGTCTCACTAAGTTGCTGAGAGCCTCACTAACTAAGTAGCTGAGGCTGGCTTTGAACCTGCGCGATCCTCCTGTCTCAACCTCCCAAGCGCGGGGATTACAAGCGTGCGCCATCACGCCCGGTTTATTCTTTATTTTGAAACAGGGTCTCACTGAGTTGCAAAGGGCCTCACTAAGTAGCTGAGGCTGTCTCAGCCTCCCAAATGCTGGGATTACAAGCGTGAGCCACCACGCCTGGCTCTTATTTTTATTTTGAAACAAGGTCTTGCTAGATTGATGAGAGTCTCACTATTTGCTGAGTCTGTCCTTGAACCCGTGAACCTCCTGTCTCAGCCTCCCAAGTACTGGGATTACCAGCATGCGCCACCATACCCAGCCGCAACTTGGAGAATTTTAAATGAAGCCTTAAACAGATGCCTTATGAAAAACTAGAAAAGAAGGGTAAGAACATGTATCATGTATATTGACATTACTATGCTAGATGACTACATACATCATCTCACCTAACCTTAAGGAAATCTTTCAAACAGATATCATTTCCTAATTTTGCAGGTAAATAAGGAAATATTTGAGTAGGTATGTTAACATCCATTTGTAGATCAAGTCATATAAGTGGAAAATTACAGCAATGGCTCATGAATTCCGTAGTTAAAAGGACACACCATACATAGGCTATAAAATTCAATAAACAGACGAGAGAAAAGACAGCAGGATTAGAGTCATAAACCAGAAAAACTGGTGCCACGCTTGGGCGGGTGCTCTTAATGACCTGGGTAGAACAGAGGGCTTCCGTAGAAGCCGGTTTCTTTAGCCCTCAGTTAATAATAGACCTTCCCACACACCCACCTCCGCTGGCTGCCTCCCTTCCTGAGTAAGAGGAAGTTTAGTCCACGGCCGGGCCTCTGTTCCTATATAGAGACCGAGAACCCTGATTCTTTTTCTTTGTGTGCGTTTGTTTGTGGCACTGGAGATTGAGCCCAAGGCATTCTATCTCTGAGGTGTACCCCCAGCCCTTTTAATTTTTATTTTATTTATTTATTTATTTATTTATTTATTTATTTACTTATTTATTTATTTTTGGTGGTACTGGGGTTCCTGGAAACCCTTCTACTTCCAGGCTACACTTCCAGACCTACTTTTTTTTATATTTTTATTTGGAAACAGGGTCTCCTAAATCAGCCCGGCTGGCTTCGAACCTGCACGATCCTCCTGTCTCCGCCTCCCAAGGGCGGGGATTACAAGCGTGCGCCACCACGCCCGGCTAATTTTTATTTTATTTTATTTTATATCTTTGATACTTGGGACAGAACCAAGAGGATGTCCTAGTCAGGCATGGAGGCACACGCTTGTAATCTCAGCATTTGGGAGGCTAAAACAAGAGGATCGCAGTTTGAGGACAGCCTCAGCTACTTAATGAGGCACTTTGCAATTCAGTGAGACCCGGTTTCAAAATCAAGAATAAAAAACAGGGCTGGGTGGCCCGGCGTGGTGGCGCATGCTTGTAATCCCCCGCACTTGGGAGGCGGAGACAGGAGGTTCGCGTAGGTTCGTAGCCAGCCCCGCTGGTTTAAGAGACCCTGTTTCAAAAAATATAAAATAGGTCTGGGAGTGTGGCCCAGAGGTAGAAGGGCTTCCAGGAACCCCAGTACCACCAAAAAAAAAAAAAAAAAAAAAAAAAAAAAAAAAATAGGGCTGGGTGAAGCCGGGCGTGGTGGCGCACGCTTGTAATCCCCGCGTTTGGGAGGCTGAGACAGGAGGATCACACAGGTTCGAAGCCAGCCTTAGCTGGTTTAAGAGACCCTGTTTCCAAATAAAATATAAAAATAGGTCTGGGAGTGTAGCCCGGAGGTAGAAGGCCCCTGGGTTCTATCCCCAGTACCACCAAAAAAAAAAAAAAAAAAAGTAGGGCTAGGTGTGCAGCTTGGAGGTAGAATGCCTCTGGGTCCCATCCCCAGACCCACCAAAATAAATAAATAAATAAATAGAAAAGAAAAGAAGAAAAAAGAGGACGTCCTACCTCCCAAGTTATATCCCCAACCTTTTTATTTTAGTACAGGGGCTTGCTAAGTTGCTGAGCTTGGCCTCCAGCCTGTGATCCTGCTGTCTCTGTGTCCCTAGTCCTGGGATTATGGTGTGAAATACCATGAGTCTTCAAGGGAGTTCCACTCCACAGCCAGAAAGCAGTGCCAATGACCAGAAGCTAAGAGAAATGAAGCCCTCTCTGTGTGTGCACACCTTATTTTATATTATCATAAAAATACTTCCCCCCACTTTCACACACACATATTGGGTAGACCAGTCCCTTATGGTTCTGCAACTTTTTTTTTTATATTGGGGATTGAACCCAGGGGCATTCTACCTCTGAGCTATACCACCAACCCTATTTCATTTTTTTTACTTTGAAACAGGGTTTCATAAGTTGAGCAGGGCCTAAGTTGCTGAGGCTGGCTGCAAACCTGCCATCTTCCTGTCTCAGCCTCCGGAGGACTGGGATTGCAGGCAGCAGGGTGCCCAGACCAGGCCTCCTTCTTCCATAGGGCCACCATGACAGCCTTTGATTGACAGCACTCTGAAACCTGGCTGTCCAGGTCTGCACAGTCCCTGGCCGAGCTCACTTAAGTGCTTGCTGTCCATAGAAAGCACTGCAGCTGGCTGGTAGGTTCCATTCTTTGCAAATCTCTTGTTTCCAAACAACTGACTTTCTGGTCATGCTTCTTTCTGAAACCCCGAGCTGCTCCCACCGAGCTTCCCAGAATCCTTGTCATGGGGCTTCCCTCTTTCCTGTTTTTATTTCTGGGCTCTGATCAGGCGTGGGAGCAGGCAGCATGCTGTGGCCTTTCAGTCTGGTGAAGGCTGACGGTGTGCTGGATGCACGTGGTGTCACAGACACAGGTGCTTCAAACCCAGAGAGAGAGAAAAGAGGCTGGAGGACATGGCCCCGAAGTCCCGGTACCCTCAGTGGGCAGGGGGAGGAGCTGAGTCAGGAAACATCTTGAAAAGGAGCATACACAGCCATTTGGTGCCACCATCAACAGAGTGTCGGCGGGTCACAGGCTGCAAAGGGATGAGGGTCACAGGAGGTCACTGCTGACTTTCAGGATAGCGGTTTCAGGGGGCTGGGGGCTGGACAGAGACTGGAAAAATTCAGGAATGAATGGGTAGCTGGTAAATGGAGACCCTGGGGGAGCCTATTTCACAATTTCAGCATTGTAAAAGGAAGGAAAGAGGCCCACGGACATGTAAAGGGTAGGATGGTAGAAAGAAGGGTTTTTGTTGGCTGTTTTTGTTTTTGCAATAGAGGAACACGTTGGCACACACGGGAAGGCCCAGAGAAAGGGAGAGGCTGGAAATGCAAAGGGCAAAGGAAATAATGGACGGCCAATGGAGGCGAGGAGCCTGCTAATGCTGGGCCCCAGATTTCAGTCTAGGCTAGAGGTGGCAGCTCCTTAAACGAACCCCAAATCTGCATCTTGGGATGCATGACCCTGGGCCCCAGAGCAACGTTATGAAAAAGATGGAGGCCTGCAGGCATAGAGAGACAGGTGAAAGAGACAGTGCCCTAGGCTTCTGAGTCTATGTACTCATGTAGCTGCTGGGAAAGATAACTTGATGGGGGAGAGAAAGAGAAACACACACGCATGCACACACAGGCACACACACACACATGCGCGCACACGCATGCACAATGGCCAGACCCACAGAACAGGCTCAACTCCATTTTTCTCACACTTGAGGAAGCCCCAAATTTTCACATCCCACAGTGATTTGTAGCTCCTTCCTACTCAAAACGTGGTCCATGGATCAATAGTAGAGTAACTAAGCACTAATACTACAGATGAAGTCAGAAGGTAATCTGCTGGCAGAATTCCCTGACGCTTAAAAGAGGTCAGCCTTTGATCTATTCAAGATGAGGCCCATCAACCCACATTACAGAGGGCAGTCTACTCACAGTCCTTCAATTTAAATATAAGTCACATTCAAAGCATTCCCATATATACCCACTATAGCTGGGTATAGTGGCATATGCTTGTAATCCCAGTACTTGGGAAGCTGAGACAGGAGGACCGCAGGTTTGAAGCCAGCCTCAGCAACTCAGTGAAGCTTACATCAACCTAGTGAGACCCTGTTTCCAAATAGAAAAATGAAATAGGGCTGGGGGTGTAGCTCAGAGGGAGAATGCCCTTGGGTTCAATCCCCAGCACCACAAAAAACAAAAACAAACCACAGGAAAGTAACACTCAGTTGCCAACTGTCCTCCTGCTTTCAAGCCACTGTCCAGGAATACAGGAAGTATTCACAGTCACTTTTTTTTCCCCTTCCTTTTCAGAGAGGCGGGGCTTCAGTCTGGAATTCAGATGCTTCTTAATGACTCTTCTGTGGCAGCGAAACCAAGGAACACACAGCTGCTCTGCTCTGATCCAAACCACACAAGGGCCCAAGGCTCGCGCTGCAGGATGGAGACCAGCAAAGACCTCCGCCGGGAGCTGTGCTGTCTAGGACCTCACGTAAGTGCCGGCACTTCCACAGAGCTTTGCTATTGGCATTGCTATGAGAAGTGAGCGGGGAGGGGGGGGGAATTTAAAAGTGCAGGGAGAGGCTTTGACTCTATGCCTGTCACATCCATTATTTTTAAACATCTTTTTTTCTTTTCTACTGTGAACTCAGGTTCATCATTCTATGGTTGCTATTTGTTTCTCAGTTCTTGTGCTAAAACTCATAGTCTCTGCAGTTCCAGACTGAAAGCTGAAAGTAAACTCTTCCATATTCTTGACTCTTTCACCAGATCATCAGATACAATGGGCTTTGGGGCTTGCTTTTACTTTTTGAATGTTCTGCTTCATAAATATAGTTTATTAAAGTGCAATGTTTGCTCCAGTTATTTAAAAAAATGATAGTATGGATTGAACTCAGGGGTATTCTACCTCTAGGCTACACTCCCAGTCCTTTTTACTTTTTACATTGAAACAGGGTCTCACTATGCTGAGGCTGGTCTCGAACCTGTGATTCATCCTCCTGACTCAGCCTCCCAGGTGCTGAGATTATAGGTGTGTGCCCACCTTAACTTTTTCCTTTTTGTTGGGCACATGGATAGCCAGATGTATTAGGAAATCATTATTACATTTCAATTTTACATTTCAGGTTTTTTTCTTTTTGTGGTATTAGGGATTGAACCCAGGGGCATTCTACCTCCAGGATATACCTCCAACCCTATTTCTTTTTTCTTTTTCTTTTTTTTTTATGCTGGGGACTGAACCCATGAGTGTTCTACCTCTAGAACTAGAGGCTACACTCCCCAGCCCTTTTTCATTTTTTATTTTGAAACAGGGTCTCACTAAACTGTAGAGGGCCTCACTAAATAGCTAAGGCTGGCTGTGAACCTGTGATCCTCCTGTCTCAGCCTCTCAAATATTGAAATTACAAGTGTGTGACACCACATCTGGCTTTATTCTTTTTTCTGAAACAAGGTCTCCCTAAGTTGCAGAGGGCCTCATTAAGTAGCTGAGGCTGGCCATGAACCTGTAATCCTTCTGTCTCAGCCTCCCAAGTATGGGGATTACGAGTGTGCACCACCATGCCAGGCTAACATTTCAGTGTTAAGATCATCTATAGTTAAGGAAAGGAACTTGCAATCAGATGATGATGTTCTTCCTGACTTATTTTCAACACAGTTTATCTCTAGTAATGGATTTTTGACTAATGTAGTAAAAAACCTAATTTCAGTTTACCTTCTTCAATGAGAATTTTTACTCTCATTTATTTTATTTTATTTTATTTTATTTTTTGCAGTACTGGGGATGAAACCCAGGGGCATTCTACCTCCAAGCTACAGCCCCAGCCCTATTTTTTATTCTTTATTTTGAAACGGGGTCTCACTGAGTTGCAAAGGGCCTCGCTAAGTAACTGAGGCTGTCTGAGAACTGAGATCCTCCCGTCTCAGCCTCCCGAATGCTGAGATTACAAGTGTGTGCCACCACTCCTGGCTCTCATTTATTTTTTAGCATTATATTTACATTCAAATTCAAAATTAGATTTTCTGAGCTTCTAGCTGAAACAGCTAATTTTTCTTCAGGTCTTTAATGAAATCTACTAAGAAACAGTCATCTCTGGTTACTAAGGAAATAGTTGCTCTAAATTTTCTCTTCACCTATTTTTCATATGATTCACTTCTTTTTGTTATCGCGGCTTGAAATGATCATTTCGTTCACCTTCACAGTGTCTTGTGATTTTTGTGACCACAGCAACTCTGAAATCTTCTATGTGACCTCCAGGTTATCTTCAAGGACAATTTCCACTTAACCAAATTATATTTTCCCACTTTCCGCCACAGAACATCTCTCCCCTCAGGCCGATGTCTCCTGCGTGCTCTCCTCATGTTATTGTCTTCCATCACACCATGTTCTCTTCCAGAAAAGTTTTCTCTTACAATGTGAAGCTGATAGGATACCTGGCACACTGAGTGTGGGATAAAGATCAGGGAAAAGGAAAGTGGCCTCCCAGGCTGCTGGGTGGATGATAAGACCATGGAGAATTAGAACGGAGGAGAAAACCCAGGCCGGTGGGGAAGAGAAAGCCTTTTGAACAAGCTGTGATGTGACATGCCTGTGGCACCTATCCAATAAAGTTGTCCTATAAGTGGTCAGTTACTGGGTTTGGGCAGAGAAGATTGGGCTAGAGACTGAGATTTAGGAATAATTAATAATAAGGCTTTATTAAGCCACACACAAGTGGAAGAGACTAGAGGGATATTGAAAATGAGATGTCAGGAGTGTGGTGGCGCACGCTTGTAATCCCTGCGCTTGGGAGGCTGAGACAGGAGGATCGCACAGGTTCGAAGCCAGCCTCAGCTACTTAGTGAGGCTCTCAGCAACTTAGTGAGACCCTGTTCCCAAATAAAATATAAAATAGGTCTGGGAGTGTAGCCCAGAGGTAGAAAAGCCCCTAGATTCCACCCCCAGTACCACCAAAAAGAAAAAAAAAAAAAAAGAGAAAAAAAACAAAAAAAAACAAGCCACGTACTCCTATTTCAGTT
The DNA here is from genome assembly GCF_963383645.1 of Muscardinus avellanarius. Taxonomy (NCBI): domain Eukaryota; kingdom Metazoa; phylum Chordata; class Mammalia; order Rodentia; family Gliridae; genus Muscardinus; species Muscardinus avellanarius. The sequence goes on from NC_137799.1 coordinate 39,273,390, forward strand.
AACAGCATCGCCTGTAGCATGAAGGAGAGGCTTGGGTTTGCTTTCCTGGTGGTTCCCGTCCTACCATCTCTGTCAGCGGGGTCTAGTCATACTTTCTTCACATTCTTTTGATTCTGTCCTCTTTTATTAATTCCCACTCAGGGTCCTGAAATATTCCGTAATGAGTATCCCTTTGTCTAGTTCTTCTTCCTCTTTCCAACCTGTCGTCCATAATTCCAATTAAGCAGACTTGACTATGTCACTTCCCTGATAACACCCCTCTCAATTTGTGAGGCTAGAGCCTGGTCTCCTTCACATTCTGCAGGGCACTGGCCGACCTGGCCCACTCCACGCCTTAGCCACAGCGTGGCCACTTCCTGCCTTCACACATCTACCCTATAACATGATGGATTTCTCCCTGCTCTTCAGCTCACCATGTTCTTCTTTTCTTTCTTTCTTTCTTTCTTTCTTTCTTCCTTCCTTCCTTCCTTCTTTTTCTTTTTCTTTCTTTTTTTTTTTTTTTTTGGTGATACTGGGGTTCCTGGAAACCCTTCTGCCTCCGGGCTACACTCCCAGACGTAATATATATATATATATATATATATATATATATATATATTTTTTTTTTTTTTTTTTTAAATTTGGAAACAGGGTCTCCTAAGCCAGTGAGGCTGGCTTCGAAACTGAGCGATCCTCCTGTCTCTACCTCCCAAGCACGGGGACTACAAGCGTGCACCACCACGCTTGGCTTCTTTCTTTTTTTGATACAGAGATTGAACCAACGAGCATTCCACCTCTGAGCTACACACTTAGCCCCTTTAATTAATTAATTAATTAATTTATTGTGGCACTAGGGATGGAACCCATGGGCATTCTACCTCTGAGCTACACCCCCAGCCCTATTTTTTTATTCTTTATTTTGAAACAGGGTCTCACTGAGTTGCAAAGGGCCTCACTAAGTAGCTGAGGCTGTCCGAGAATCGAGATCCTCCTGTCTCAGCCTCCCAAGTACTCTGACTACAAGTGTGCGCCACCACACCAGTCTATTTTTTTTTGGGGGGGTCTTTTTGGCACTGGGGATTGAACCCAGGCTGCTGTGCTTGCAAAGTGAGCACTTTGCTACTGAGCCACACTCTGGTCCTAGTTTTTTCTTTTTTGAAACAGGCTCTTCATAGGTTGCTGAGAGTCTTCCTAGGTTGTTGAGGTTTTCCTCAAAGCTTCAGTCCCCCTGTCTCAGGTTCCCAATACTGGAATTCATTCTGTGTGTGTGTGTGTGTGTGTGTGTGTGTGTGTGTGTGTGTACGCGCACCCTAGAGATTGAACCTAGGTGCATTTCACCTAGGAGCTACAACCTCAGCACTATTTTATTTTTTATTTTTGTCTTTTTTTGTGTGGGTCTGGGGATGGAACCCAGGGGCATTTGACCCCTGAGCTATACCCCCAGCCCTATTTTGTATTCTTTATTTTGAAACAGGGTCTCCCTGAGTTGCAGAGGGCCTCACTAAGTAGCTGAGGCTGTCTGTGAACTGCCATCCTCCGGTCTCAGCCTCCCGACTGCCTGGCTCCTTTTGTCTTTTTTGGGGGGGTGGGCACTGGGGGTCAAACCAGGACATTGCATTTGCAGGGCAAGCACTTTACCACTGAGCTACACCCCAGCCCTCATTGTTTAGTTTGAAGCAGGGTCTCGCTAAGTTGTGGAGGATATCACTAAATGAGTGAGGCTGGCCATGAATCTGCAATCCTCCTGTCTCAGCCTCCCAAGTACTGAAATTATAGGCGTGTGTCACCATGCTCTTTTTCATTATAAAATTCATTATAAAACTTGAGCAACAGTATTATACTGTTAAGAGCATAAGCCCAGATGGTGGAGGACTGTTGATGGGGAAAGTTGAGTACAAGTGAGGGGGCTAGAGACGGAGAAAAGAACAGAGATGACAGCAAATCTTTGGCAAATGACGTGATGCTCCATTGACTCAGTGTTTGTTGACTGCTATTTACATAAGATATGATTCAAGGAATTTCAGAGCGACAAACACACCTAACAGGGCTAACTTCAAGGAATTTAGGATCTGATTAAAGAAACAGGTCAACGATGTAGAGGTGACTGATATTACTGGTTTTCTCAGGTTTCTCATTATATAGCAAATGCATTATCTTTAAAGTCACAAATATTTCCAAAGACACCAGATAATTAATAGTAAGTATAAAATGGGCAGTAGTAATACAAGTAGTCATGCCAAGTGCTACAGAAATTCAGAGAAGGAAGGATTATTTTGGGATAGGAGTATTCAGTTTGACTTCTCAAGAGAGTGGATTTGAAATCTTACTAAGGTGTAAGTAGCAGAGACAAGGCATAGCTTTCTAACTGGGGCAGAAAGTGGATGACGTGATCGTAGAGAAGGAAGTATTTAAGACAGAGGCTGTGGTGAGATCAGAAGAGGTCAGAGACCATCAATGCCGAACTTGACCTCTAGGGATACTTCATCCACAGGGAATGGGAGGCTACTGGTTTCTCTTACACAAGGAAATACTTGGTGAGAACAGTCTTTTAAGGAGATTTAGAAGGTAGTAGTGCACAGGACAGGTCAAAGCACAAAAGAATTTGGGCAGGAAGAGCCAGTGGAAACACAGTAATTTAGGTATTCGGTGCCATTCAGAATTTTTTCTTGAAGCCAGGTGCAGTGTCATGTGCCTGTAATCCTAACACTTGGGAGGCTGAGACAGAAGGATAGTGGTTTCATGGCCAGTCTCAGCAACCTCATGAGGCCCTCTACAATTTAGTGATAACCTGTTTCAAAATAAAAAGTAAGCCGGCCATGGTGGCGCACGCTTGTAATCCCCGAGCTTGGGAGGCGGAGACAGGAGGGTCACACAGGTTCGAAGCCAGCCAAGCTGGCTTAAGAGACCCTGTTTCCAAATAAAAAAGTATAAAATAGGTGTCTGGGAGTGTAGCCCGGAGGTAGAAGGGCTTCCAGGAACCCCAGTACCACCACCAAAAAAAAAAAAAAAACAAAAAAAAAAACAAAAAAAAACCCAAAAAACAAAACAAAATAAAAAATAAAATAGGGCTGGGGGTATAGAGGTAGAATGCCTCTGGGTTCAATCCCTAGTACCACCCCCACTACAGAGAGTTGGGGATATAGCTCAGAAGTAGACTGCTGTCCTGGCTTCAATTCCCAATACCAAAAAAGAAAATCTTTTGGAGGCCCTATTAACAGACTGGGGGTGGGAACAGAGGATTGACCCCCGGGGTATTCTACCTCTAATTTATACCCTCGGCCCTTTTGTGTTATATTTTGAAACATGTTCCTACTAAGTTGCTGAGGGCCTCACTAAGTTGCTACGGCTGTCCTTGAACCTGCAATCCTCCTGTCTCAGCATCCCAGGTACTGGGATCAAAGGTATGCACCACCACATCTAACTGATCATAAAATAAATCTTGATTTTAGGTATGTAAAATAATGAAAAAATAGGCATCTCAGAATTAAAGTAATTAAATGATAAAGAACTTAATTAAGACAGCAGGAACAGGAAATGAAGAACAGACGCAAGAAACATTTTGAAGAATTTGAGGCTGGGTGTTAGAAATCAGACTGAAGATTAAGTTATGACTCCATGATTCTGAGTTTGGGTGAAAGTGGCAAGTTAGGACCATTAAAGAAATAAGGAAGCCGGGCACAGTGGCGCACCCTTATAATCCCAGCATTTGGGAAGCGGAGACAGGAGGATCAGTTACTTAGTGAGGCTCTTTGCAACTCAGTGAGACCTTGTTACAAAATGAAGAATGAAAAATAGCTTGTAGCTTGGAGGGAGAATGCCCCTGGGTTTCATCCCTGGTAGTGGGGGAAAAAAAAAAAGACGAAGAAGAAAAATAATTAGGAGTCAAGAAGAAAGAGACAAGAGACTGAACTACATTTCCACATGCTCTGGGTTGGAGGTGAGACATGAAGCAGGCAATTGAAGGCATGAACCTAGAACTGGGAGGAAGGTCAGGACGGAGTAGGACTCCAAGGAATTATCTACATGGAACTCAAGATGGAGGCTTAGGAGTGAATGAGTTTCTGAAAAAGAGAATATATAGAGGGCCAAGGGCAGAGCATAATCATAAGCAAGGTGTGAGGAAGAAAAACAAAAGATTTAAAAAGCAGAATTAGCTTCATTCCAGAGTAGAGGCAATAAAGACATGAGAATAGGGGACTGAGGCCCGTGTTACGCTGAGGCTCCATGAGGTTAGCTAGTCATATTTGGTTATGTCTTAAGCATCCATGTGGATTTTGTTTTGTTTCAAGGCAGTGTCTTGATACCCAGGCTAGTCTCCAACTCCAGGGCTCAGGTGATTAGCCGAGAGTGCGAGTGCATACCCCGGCGCCTAGCTTTGTGCAGATATTGTTGTTGTTGTTGTTGTTGTTGTTGTTATTATTATTATTATTATTATTATTATTAATTTGCAGTACTGGGGGTTGAACTCAGGGACATCTACCTCCTAGCTATACCTACAGCCCTATTTTTTTTTGTGTGTGTGTGTGAAATAGGGTCTCACTAAGTTGCAGAGGGCCTCACTAAGTAGCTGAGGCTGGCTGTGAACAAGCAATCCTACTGTCTCATCTTCCCAATCCCTGGGATTTCAAGTGTGCTCCTCCACGTCCAGCTCATGCAGCTATTAAAAAACATACCTGAAGTCAGGCGTGATGGTGCACGCTTGCAATCTGAGCATTTGGGAGGCTGAGACAGGAGGATCATGGTTTGCAGGCAGCCTCAGCTACTTAGGTCCTTTGCAACTCAGTGAGACCCTGTGTCAAAATAAAGAATAAAAAACAGGGCTGGGGGTGTAACTTCGAGGTAGAATGCCCCTGGGTTCCATCCTCAGTACTGAAAAAGAAAAAAGAAAAAAAAAACACCTGAATTCTCCAAAGGAATGTTCACGTGGGACCATGCCTTCATCCTTAGCACAACTTATAATGAGGAGTTACTTTATTTTTTTACAATACTAAGGACTGAATCCTTGTGCAAACTTGCCAAGAGCTTTACCACTGAGCTGTAACAGTCCTTCCTATCTTTTATTTTTTTGTGGTAATAGGAATTGAACCCAGGGATGATCTACCAAGGAGCTATACCCTCTGTCCTTTTTCTTTTTTTTCCTTCCTTTTGTGGCACTGGGGATGAAACCCAGAGGTGTTCTACCTCTGAGTTACACCCCCAGCCCAATTTTCTTATTTGGAAACAGTGTCTTTCTAGGTAGCAGAGAGCCTCACTAAGTTGCCAGGCTGGTTTCAAACCTGTGATCCTCCTTTTTCAGTTTCCTAAATACTGGATTACAGGCATGTGCCACCATGCCGAGGTCCAGGTTATATTTCAAATTTTATTTACTTTTATTTGAACAAGGGAATTGAACCCAGGGGCATTCTACGTCCAAGCTCTATCCCAGCCTGTGTGTGTGTGTGTGTGTGTGTGTGTGTGTGTGTGTGTGTGTATTACTAGGGATTGAACCCAGGAGTATTCTACCTCTGAACTACACCCCCAGCCCTATTTTATTATTTTTTTAAATTTTTTGTGGTGCTGTGGATGGAACCCAGAGGCTTTCTACCTCTGGGCTACACTCCCAGATCTATTTTATATTTTATTTGGAAACAGGGTCTCACTAATTTGCTGAGAGCCTTACTAAGTAGCTGAGGCTGGCTTCAAACCTGGATGATCCTCCTGTCTCAGCCTCCCAAATACTGGGATTACAAACATGCATTACCATGCCAGGCTTTGTTTTTTATTTTGATACAGGGTTTCACTAAATTGCGAAGGCCTCACTAAGTTGCTGAGGATGGCTGTGATCCTGCAATCCTCTTGTCTCAGCTTCCCAAGTCCTGGAATTACAGGCATACACCAACATATCTGATTTAAATTTATTTTGATATAGTCTTGCTAAATTGCTCAGGCTCCCAAGTCACTAGGATTACAGGTGTGTACAACCATGCCTAGCAAATAAGCAGTTATTTAATTTAATTAAATTAATTAATTAATTTATTTTTGGTGGTACTGGGGGTGGAACTCAGGGGCTTTTCTACCTCCAAGCTATATTCCCAGCCCTATTTTATACTTTATTTGGAAACAGGGTCTCACTAAGTTGCTGAGAGCCTCACTAAGTAGCTGAGGCTGGCTTTGAACCTGTGCGATCCTCCTGTCTCAGCCTCCCAAGTGCTGGGCTTACAAGCATGTACCACCACTCCCGGCTTTAGGCAGTTATTTTACAACATAAATTATACTGATCCAACTTTTTATAAAAGAGTCAAAGTTAAAAAAACAATCTAGTTTTTAACACTGTTCCAGTCCTTCTGGAATCATGCCAATGAAACTTTGTTAACTTCTGTAGTCAGGTGTGACTGTGTGCTCTCTGGCTTATATAATTTTCTAATAGCCAGATAATAAAGTAATTTATCTTCATAACCCATAAAGAAAAGTACATTTAAGCGGGCATATTTAGGAGGCTGAGACAGGAGGATAGCAGGTTTGAGGACAATCTCAGCAATTTAGTGAGGCTCTCAGCAACCTAATGAGACCCTGTTTCCAAATAAGAAGTAAGAAATAAAATCAATTGGGGGGTATAATTTGGAGGTAGAATACCTCTGGGTTCAGTACAAAAAAAAAACAGAAAGAAAAGTACATTTAAATATTCCAATAAAGAACAGTATTTCTAACAAAATTCTTTGTCTTTATTTTCTGGAATTGCAAAAGCTATGGTGAAAATAGCTGACCACCATGGGTACTGGAAAAAGTTGATAGGCTGCCATGATAAAATGATTAGTATTTGGAGCAGTGACCAATGACTAAATGGTCTTGAAATCTGAATTTCAAAAGGCCTCTTTTAGCCAGGCAAGGTAGCACATACCTGTAATTTCAGTACTTGGAAGCTGAGATAGGTCAGTAGAGTGGAAATTGGAGGCCAGCGACTGTAACTTAGAACTTGTTTCAAAATAGAAAATAAAAAAGCCTGGGGTGCAGCTCAGAGGTAGAATACCCCTGAGTTCAATTCCATACAACACACACACACACACACACACACACCCTTTCCTCTAGTCATGAGTATCTTAGTACATTTTATTCTCATACCTTTTATTTATTTATTTATTTTTATTATTATTATTATTATTATTTTTTTTTTTGGTGGTACTGGGGTTCCTGGAAGGCCTTCTACCTCCGGGCTACACTCCCAGACCTATTTTATATTTTTATTTGGAAACAGGGTCGCTTAAGACTGCACGATCCTCCTGTCTCCGCCTCCCAAGTGCGGGGATTATAGGCATGCGCCACCACGCCCGGCTATTCTCATACCTTTTCATCTCATGGTCTTTTAAACCTTAAATTGATTCATAGTTTAGGACGTTACGGAGTTACTTTATGCCAATGTAATCTTTTTCTTTTTTTTTTCTTTTTGGTATTGTGAATTGCTACACCCCTCAGCCCTTTTAATTTTGAAGCAGGGTCTTGATAAATTGCCTCACCCAAATTGCTGAGGCTGGCCTTTAACCTGTTATCGTCCTGTGTCACCCTCCCAAGTACTAGGATTACAGGTGTGCACCACCATGCCTAGTTTACTGATATAATCTTAATACTTAAATTATTGTCTTCGGGGAAAATAATTCCTTTCCCTATGTAGCATAGTCTCATATACCGACTCACTATAATAGGAGCAATTCTTTGTTCCGGGGAGGCTATAAACAAACTGGAACCCAGGGGCTTTTCTACCTCTGGGCTATACTCTCAGACCTATTTTATATTTTATCTTGAAACAGGGTCTCACTAATTTGCTGAGAGCCTCACTAAGTAGCCGAGGCTAGCTTTGAACCTGTGTGATCCTCCTGTCTCAGCCTCCCAAGTGTTGGGATTACAAGCATGCACCATCATGCCCGGCTGTGATATCTGGTTTGTAAGGTTATACCTCAATACATCAGACACTCCAGCACTTGAAAGTGCTGTGGCTGGAGCCAGGCATTGTGGCGCAGTCCTGTAATCCTAGTACTTGGGAGACTGAGACAGGAGGATTGCAGGTTTGTGGCCAATCTCAGCAATTTGGGTGAGGCCCTTCTAAACTTAGTGAGACTGGTTCAAAAAAAAAAAAAAAAAATAGCCGGGCATCGTGGCCCATGCTTGTAATCCCAGCATTCTGGAGGCTGAGAAGGGAGGTTCGTGGTTCGCAGACAGCCTCAGCTACTTAGTGATGCTCTCTGCAACTTAGTAAGACCCTGTTTCAAGATAAAATATAAAAAAAAGGCTAGGGATGCAGGGCGTGGTGACGCATGTTTGTAATCCCAGCATTCGAGAGGCTGAGACCGGAGGATAGTGGTTCGCGGACAGCCGCAGCTACTTAGTGAGGCCCTCTGCAACTCACTGAGACCCGGTTTCAAAATAAAGAATAAAAAATAGGGCAGGGGGTGTAGCTTGGAGGTTGAATACTTCTGGGTTCCATCCTCAGACCCGCAAAAATAAAATAAAATAGGGTCGGGTGTGGTGGCGCACACATGTAATATCAGTATTTGGGAGGCTGAGACAGGAGGATTATAGGTTCTAGGCCAGCCTCAGCTACTTAGTGAGGCCCTCTGCAACTTAGTGAGATCCTGTTTCAAAATAAAAAATAAAAAACAGGGCTAGGGGGGTGTAGCTCGGAGGTAGAATGCCCCTGGGTTCCATTCCCAGTACCGCAAAAAAGAAAAAAATGAACAAATAAATAAAAGAAATAGGGCTGGGGATGTAGCTCACAGGTAGAATGTCCCCAGGTTCAAGTCCCAGCACACAAAAATAAATGGATAAATAAATAAAAATTAGCTTTATAGCCGAAAAATCTCAACGAGCTGTTAGATTGTTTAAATAGAGGCATTTGCCGTACCTTTTGTAATGACTGCATAACATTTTTAATGTTTTGTATCATCAACTCATTCACTGTCTCATTAATAGTGACTCAGAAGTTTGACAAGCATATTAAAGTTCCTCAACTGAAGGAGGACGCGCCCTTTCTGGCAGGTGTCTCTCACCACGCCCCAGGGCCTTGGAACTAGCTAGCGATCAGCTGGTGCCAGTCTTATCGTGCCAGCCTTGCCTTGTTGTGCCTGACTCTCCAGCGGAGCCCTCCAGCCCACTGGGCAAGGAGTGGCGAGGCTGAACTCTAGGGACAGTCGGGGGCAGGCCGGCTGCAAGGCAGTTTTGTTTTGGGGCGGGTCCGTGAAATGACTGAAGGAATGAAAGGCGTAAAAAAAAAAAAATCCCACTTTGGGAGCAAGGCCCAGACAACCATCCCGTGGAAGGACTCCAGCCCCGGCGAGTTTGCGGCCAGCGGAGGGAAAGCCCCACGCCACGCCGCCACGCCGCCCGGGGGCGCCCCGCCGCGCGCACGCGCCCCAGGAGGGGCGGGGCTGGGGGCGGGGCGAGCGGAGGCGCCCAATCGCGGGCCCGCGCGTGACGTCACGCCGCCGCCGGCTCGCCGCTCGGGGTCGCGGCCCGCGGCGTTCGGATCGGGCTGCGGCGCGGGCGTCTGCGCGGCTAGTTTTCCGGCGCTCGGTTCGGCGGCGGCGGCGGCGCGGGAGGGAGCCTGTGACCGCATCTGGTGAGAGCCGCGCGTCCGCCGGGACTCGGGAGCGTGTCCTGCCAGACCCGGGCCTCCTCCCGCCTTACCCCGAGGCCCAGCTCCCCCCGGCTCGCCGCCCTTCCCGGCCTCGCCCTGCGTCCCGCGGGCCCGCACCACTCGGCCGGCTCGGGCAGGTGGGCGCCGGGGCACCCAGGCCGTGCGGCCAGGCGGAGGGGCGGGGTGCGGGGGGAACTCCGCCAGACTCCAGCCCGCCGGCACGCTGCGCGCTCCAGCCTTAGGCGTGAGAGGAAAGGTGGAGAGCCGGTTGGAGTAGCTGCCCTGGGGTGTTCTATTCAGGGAGGGTTTGCACTCACGCATGTTTATGGAATGAACAGACCGGGGACAAGCTTTTGGTGTGGGGCAGTGTCCAGATCACTGAAGGGTCATCCACATCTGGGTTTGATATTTTTCTCTTTTTTTTTTCTTTTCTCTTTCTGTCTTGTACTGTGGATTGAACCCATTCTACTTCTGAGCTACACTTCCAGCCCAATTTAATTTTAATTTTGAAATAACTTCTTGCTAGGTTGATGAGAGTCTCACTACTTGTGGAGGCTGTTGTTGAACCTGTGATCCTCTTGTCTCAGCCTCCCTAAAGTACTGGGATCACAGGCATGCATCACCATTCCTGTATCACTGGCAATTTCTGAAAAGCTCAGTTCTTAAAGACTACCTTCAACCCAATACTGTTTTTTATACATACTGACAAAAAGTAATCAACCGTTTTCAGAAAAATTTAAAATGTCCCACTCAGCTGTGTTTTATGTGAAGACAATTTTTTTGGGGGGGGGTTGGGGATGGAACCCAGGGGCATTCGACCTCCGAGCTACACCCCCTGCCCTATTTTTTATTCTTTATTTTGAAACCGGGTCTCACTGAGTTGCAGAGGGCCTCACTAACTAGCTGAGGCTGTCCACGAACCGCGATCCTCCAGTTTCAGCCTTCAGAATGCTGGGATTACAAGCATGCACCACCACACCTGGATAAGACAATTATTTTTAAGGTGGCATAGGTATAAGGACAGCCTCAGCTACACGGGGAGACTCAGCAACTTAGGGAGACCCTGTTTCAAAACAAAAAGTAAAAAGGGCTGGGGGTGTAGTTGAGAGGTAGAAGCTTAGCCCAGGTTTCAATCCCCAGTAGCAAAAAGAAAAAAAAAAAAAAGAAATGCCAGCAAGCTCAAGATGAAGGCATATTTTTCTGTAATCTGTCTCCATCCGTCCATCCATCCATTCATCCATCCATCCATGGCTCTGTTTACAATCAGTGAATTAAAAGAATAAGATGTAGCTGGGCTTGGTTGTGCACACTTGTGATTCCAATACTTAGGAGGCCAAGATTGGAAGATCACAGGTTCAAAGCTAGCCTCAGTAACTTAGATCCTATTTCTTTTTTTTGGGGGGGGGGTGTCTGGGGATGGAATCCAGGGGCATTTGTCCTCTAAGCTACACCCCCTGCCCAATTTTCTATTCTTTATTTTGAAACAGGGTCTCACTGAGTTGCGGAGGGCCTCACTAAGTAGCTGAGGCTGTCCGTGAACCGTGATCTTCTTGTCTCAGCCTCCCAAATGCTGGGATTACGAGTGTGCGCCACCACGCCCAGCTATGACCCTATTTCAAAACAAAAAATAAAAAAGGATGGAGGTGTAGCTCAGAGGTAGAATGTCCCTGGGTTCAATCCCTAGCACCACCACAAAAGTAAATGAATAAATAAATGAATAAATATAAAGGCAGTCTAGCAGCTATAATCTAAAGGATTGAAAAGTTCAATTTAGTATGATCTTGTTTCATCTCAGAGCCTAAGTTTTTACAGTACTTTGCACAGAGTAGATACTCAGTAAACATTTGTGATGTCGAGTGTTGACCCTTTCAGGGCTCTCATAACCCTTTATTATTTGAAGAACTGATGGCCAGCAATTTTCAAAACTTTGCGCTTTTAGGTTTGATATTTCTGATGCCTTGAAATTTTCCCATTTAATTCAGAAACATAATTGAAAGTATTTTAAAAGGTATGTAACATTAATTTGTAAATATGTTACCAATTGCAATAATATACATTATATGTTTTGCTTGTTTTTTTTTTTTTTGCAGTACTGGAGATTGAATCCAGGAGCTTTCTACCTCTGAGTTGCACTCCCAGCCCTATTTTTTATTTTGAAACAGGGTTTCACTAAGTTTCAGAGGGCCTCACCAAGTAGCTCAGGCTGGCCTAGAACCTGTGATTTTCCTGTCTCAACCTCCCAAGTACTGAGATTATAAACATGAGTGACCATGCCTGGCTTATTATATGTATTTGTAAATAAATATGTTTTTATAAAAGGATAGATAAGAAAGTACTTACTGTTAGTCTCTAGGGAGAACCATATGGCTGAGGAAAACAAATGAGAAGACTTTTTACTATTTAGCCTCCTGTTCTTTATAAATTTTTTTTGTGTGTTGTGTGTGTGGTAATGGGGTTTGAACCTAGGGGCATTTTACCTCTGAGCTACATCTCCAGCCCTATTTTTTTTTTTTTTTTTTTTTTTTGGTGGTACTGGGGTTCCTGGAAGCCCTTCTACCTCCGGGCTACACTCCCAGACCTGTTTTTACATTTTTACATTTTTGTTTGGAAACAGGGTCTCCTAAGCCAGCGCGCACGGCTGGCTTCGAACCTGCGCGATCCTCCTGTCTCTGCCTCCCAAGCGCGGGGATTACAAGCGTGCGCCACCACGCCCGGCTTTCAGCCCTATTTTTATTATTATTTTTTTATTTTGAAACAGGGTCTCGCTGGGTTAATGAGTCTCACTACTTGCTGAAGTTGTCCTTGAACTTGCAATCCTCGTGTCTCAGCCTCCCAAGTACTGGGATTACAGGTGTGTGCCATCATGCCTGCCTGTGACTTTGTAACTTTAAATCAAGAAGTAGGTTAAGTTGAAATCATTTAAAAAAAAAATCTTCTCCTTAAGAGAGTTTTTTTCCCAGCCAGACATGGTGGCATTTTCCTGCAATCCTAGTACTTGCGAGGCTGAGACAGGAGGATTGCAGGTTTGAGACCAGCTTCAGCAATTTAGGTGGTGGCCCACACTTGTAATCCCAGCATTTGGTAGGTTGAGACTGGAAGATTGCAGTTCATGGACAGCCTCAGCTTTTTAGTGAGGCCCTCTGCAACTTAGGCCCTGGTTCAAAATAAAGAGTAAAAAATAGGGCGGGGGTGTAGCTCGGAGGTAGCATGCCCCTGGATTCCATCCCCAGACCCTCAAAAAACAAACAAACAAGAAACAAATAACTGATGTATTTCCTAAAGCTAAGCATTTAGATCAGAGTCTGTAGTTGGGCATGGTGGCACATGCCTGTAATCCCATGCTTGAGAGACTTTGATCAGAGGATCACAGGTTCAAGGACAGCCTCAGCAAATAATGAGGCTCTGAACAGTATCCTAGCAGGACCATGTTCAAAATGAAAAACAAAAATGGGGCTGGGCATGTAGCTCAGAATTGGAATACCTCTGAATTCAATCTTCAGTATCACCTCAGAAAAAAGGCATTTTACTATTATTTTCTAAGATTTAACTTCTTTCTCTAAGAGAGCTTTGTTTCTAAAAATCACACTATGGTTTATTTTACAGTTTTTCTTTTTGTATGGTTAGTTTACTCAGTTTGTGTAGAATAACCATTTAGTAACCTGGTAAATACTAAGCCAGATGGAAAGTTTACTGTTCTTTGTAGTGTAAATAGAAATGTACTGGCCGTGAATGATTTGTATTGCTTCACCCTGTTAGTTGAATATTACACACAATTTATTCAGCCCAATTTGATCAGTGAAAGAAGAATTACGTACAAGGACACTCAACCCAGCCCTTTTTGTCTCTTTAATGTTTAGGCAGTGCTTAGGTCTACTGAATACTCTCTTGGCAGAATGCTCATTATTTTATCTTTTTTTTTTTTTTTTGGTGGTACTGGGGTTGGAACTCAGGGGCATTCTACCTCCCAGCAACACCCCAGCTCTATTTTTTTAAATTCTTTATTTGAAACAGGGCCTCACTGAGTTGCAAAGGGCCTTACTAAGTAGCTGAGGCTGTCTGCGAACTGCTATCCTCCTGCCTCAGCCTCCCAAATGCTGGGATTACAAGCGTGCGTCATGATGCCTGGCTCATTATAAGTGCTTTCTTGTGGGTGGAATCAGCTTTTACTGGGGATAGTAAATTCAGAATGGGCCTAATGATGAGACAGTTTGCATGGCCACAGAATTTTACTCTAAAAGAGACCCTCGAGGTATCAATATTGGAGGGCTGCTGACAGGATTTCCAGTGAATTTTAGGAGGCAGCACCCCAAGTATTGATGTCCTTACTCAAGTTCTCTGGATTCCTGGTTACAAATTCAAAATATCCATGTACTTCCTGAAACCTAGCATGTTGCCGACTAAACTCAGTTGGGTCATTATTGTCAGCTCCCGGTCAAATCCTCAGAAAGATGGGGCAAAAGGCAGGTGGAGTTCTGCAGAAACTTATCTGCAGCGATTCTTTCCCCTCTATGAATTCCTTAAGTTTTTAGGTACGACGCTTTGGAAAGAACCTGAGGTGGACAAAGGCTTCTTGAGCCAATGACACTTTATTACAAAAACCCGGAAAAATTTATACCCTTCACCAGTGAGATTAATAATAGGAGAAAAAAGAAAGGGAAGGGGGGCAATCACAGCAAAACAATAGTGAATTACATATAAACAAAGTAAATGATTAGTCCAGCATTTAAGAGATTAACTCCTGGATCTTTCTTCCAATATTGCAGCAGGGCAGGTCCAAGGGCAAATTCCAAAGGCAATACAGGCACGCCCAAGGCCCAGGGCTTGGAGAATACGCCTTCTCATGGAATCTTCTTTTGCTTTCTTTTTTGAGGTTTCCATCTATATCCATATGACAAGCATGGGGAGATATGGCGTCCAGGGAGATGCAATGGGCGTCTCTCAGATCTCATCCGCCTTGCCTTCTGAAGTCTGAAAGCTTACAAAAACTCACAACACAGCTTGGCAAATAAGACACCACAAACAACACCATGAAGTTCTTGGATTTAGTTGTGAGATGTATTTCCTTAACTGCTGAGCACTCTTTTTTAGACAAAAAGCCTATTAAAGGCCTATTGGTCTCTAATAATCCATTTCCTTATCACAAACCCTCTGCAACCTGCTTCTAACTTTCTAATTCCTTTCTTTCCCAGTTGGGACATTCTTATGATAAGCTCTTCTTCATGCAAAAATGCTTTTCTTACTCTTACGGTATTTCCTTTCCTTCTTACATATATACTTAAAATGTCTGTCCTTTATTTTGTCACTTTCATTTCTAGCCATGCGGCATTCTCCCTGTCTCGGGGACACTCCTACTGGGCATAACGGTCAACAATCTTTCTCCTTGGCTCTATTGTATTTTGGCAATTAAGCTGTCCTTCAGTCAAATTGCTTTGAAGTCACACCCAAAGTTTCTAGGCAGGGTCTCAAGGGTAAACAGGGTTACCTTGAACTGAGCTAGTTAATGGCTTAATCCTGAGTGAGCTGGAATGCTTATTACAGCATCTGAGTTCTGGCCAGTTTTTTCATTACTATTGAGCAAGGCCAAGGACGTTTAGACAAATTATTAGAAAATTTATATCCACGGACTCAATTTCTTTTTCATAGTCCTGATCTCACATCATCAGAGCAATTTGTGTAGAGAGTTAAAAGGAGTAATATTGAAAGGTATCTAAAATGGGGGGTACTTTAGCCAGAGACGATACCTCCTTCTCGGGGCTTTTTGCCGATTTTTACTATGTGGAGTGGGGTCTCAACACATAGATGCCGAGGCAGCAGGATGTCTTGGCACTAGCATTTAGATCAGAGTCCATAGCTGGGCATGATGGTGCACACCTGTAATCCCAGTACCTGAGAGACTGGGATAGGAGGATCATAGGTTCAAGGACAGCTTCAGCAAGTAATGAGGCCCAGATCAACCTAGCAAGACCTTGGGATATAGCTTAAAGGTAGAATGCTTCTGGGTTCAGTCCTCAGTACCACACACACACAAAAGTTCCATAAAACAAATCTCTTATCCCTTCATCTGATTTTTACTTTTTGAATGGAGGGTGAGATAAGATGGGAATAGGTGGGCATGGAAATTGAACTTGTTCTGATATTTACTCTTTGACTGGAGGGTGAGATGGAATGGGGGGAATAAGTGGGCATGGAAGTTGAACAGTACAGTATATGTATTTGATAGAACCACAGTGCTCAGGGAGGTAGCAACCAAGAGGCAGGATGAGGAGGGCCTGAGGTTTACGTGAAGCCTTTCCAGAAGAGGTGGCACTTAAGTTTTGAGGGAAGAAGAAGAGTCCAGGCAAGAAGGAAAGGAGATTTTAGGTAGAGCTGTAGGCAGTTTGGTATGATTGGTGTTTTGACACAGAGTAAGGATAAAGAGGTAGGAGAGATATGGTTAAAATGATGGGTTAGTAGTGAGACCCTGTTTCAAAACAAAAATAAAAAAGGGAGGAGGGACTAGTTGTATAGTTCAGAGCTAAAATGCCTCTGGGTTGAATCCCCAGTACAAAAAAAGAAAAAGAAAAAGAAAAAAAGTTAAGTCCAAATCAGCAATTTGGACTTTACCTTATAGCTATATATCCTATTTAGTGTAATCAGATTTATGAACTTTAGAAGGATCATTTTGAAATGGGACTAGAGACAAGCAAACCAAGTTGACATCTGTTTTAATAGCTCACATCCAGTTGGGTTGGTCATGGTGGTGCATGCTTGTAATCCCAGTACATGTTGGAGGCTGAGACCAGAGAATCATAGGTTCTTGGCCAGCCTTAGCAATTTATTAAGGCTCTCTGCAACTTAGACCCTTTTTAAAAATAAAATAGAGCCAGGCGTGGTGGCGCATGCTTGTAATCCCCATGCTTGGGAGGCAGAGACAGGAGGATCACGATGGTTCGAAGCCAGCCTTGCTGGCTTAAGAGACCCTGTTTCCAATTAAAAATATAAAATGGAGCCAGGTGTGGTGGCACACGCTTATAATCCCCACGCTTGGGAGGCGGAGACAGGAGGATGGCGCAGGTTCGGAGCCAGCCGCACTGGCTTAACAGACCCTGTTTCCAAATAAAAAGGTATAAAAATAGGTCTGGGAGTGTAGCCCGGAGGTAGAAGGGTTTCCAGGAACCCCAGTACCACCAAATAAATAAATAAATAATAAAATAGAGAGGTAGAATACCTCTAGGTTCAAACCCCAATATCCCCCCAACAAAACTCCACCCAAGATGAGCAGTTGGTCTGGGGACATCCTCGTGGGGATTAAGAAAGGGAGACAGACTTGAAAGCTGTTAGGTAGGTGAATTGACAGGGCTTAGGAGGTAATGGTAAGGAAGAGAAAAGACAAAGATGTCAAGACATTTGATGAATCAAAGTACATAACTGAGAAAAGGAGAACTATGTTGGCAGAAGAAAATGAGTTCAATTTTGGGTTTTATTTTTTAACTTTTTTGTGTGGTGCTGGAGATTGAACCCCGGCCTCACCCATGCTAAGCCAGTGCTCTACCACTGAGCTATACCCCAGCCCAGTACATTGACTTTATGGGACATATAGCAGGAAATGTCTGTAGGCCTTTGGAGTTAATTGTCGTTTTGTAGGGATGAGTGTGTAGATGCTAATGACTTTTTGTGTGTGTGGTACTGGGGATGGAACGTAGGGTCATTCTACCTCTGAGCTACACCCCCAGCCATATTTTTAATTCTTGATTTTGAAACAGGGTTTCATTGAATTGCAAAGGGCCTAAGTAGCTGAAGCTGTCTGTGAAGCACGATCCTTCTGTCTTAGCCTCCCGTATGCTGAGATATTACAAGTGTGTGCCACCATGCCCGGCTTTGCTAATGACCTATTAAAGGTAGTGTTTTCTCTTTCCCTTCCCCAGTACTAATCACAGTGCTCATATACAAGGAGGTGTGTAGTGTGAGGTTGAGTAGATTATGTTCCTCAATTGATCTTGAGTCTTAGGGAAATGATTTACCTCTCAAGATCTATGTTTTATGCAGTGAGGGAGTTAAGATCAGTGGTTTCCTGATCTAGCAGTTTTGCAACAGTTTGGTATGTTGGGCTCAACTGAAAGTATAACAACTAAGTTTTTTTCTTTTTAAAGAATTTTTTATTGGATACATTGACAATTTTTTGCACATTTTTGTAGTCATACCTCTTAATGGGGTACAAGGTGGTAGAGGCATACATGCACACATCACTCATTTAGCCCTTACCCAGTTCCTACCCCATTCCATTCCCCTTATAGCAAACAAATTTTAAAGTAATTATAATTAAAGAGCCGGAGCCAGTCATGGTGGTGTATGCCTGTAATCCTAGTACTTGGACTGCTGAGTCAGGAGGATCAAAGGTTTGAGGACAGCCTTAGCAAGTAGCGAGTTGCTCAGTAGCCTATTGAGACCCTGTTTCAAAAAATAATAAAATAAAATAGAGCTGGGGGTATAGGTTAGAGGTAGAATGCCACTGGGTTCAATCCCCAGTCCTCCTTTTCAAAATGGTAGGATTTACAACTGATATTTTTTATTTTTACATCTAGGATTTATTCTGATTACAAACACTATTTTTGTTTTTGTAACTTCAGGAATTGTATTTTAAGAAACTCTCAAAACGAAGAAAGCAAATCATGGAGAAGAATGGGAATAACCGAAAGCTTCGAGTTTGTGTTGCTACTTGCAACCGTGCTGATTATTCTAAACTTGCCCCAATTATGTTTGGCATTAAAACAGAACCCGAGTTCTTTGAACTTGACGTGGTGGTACTTGGCTCTCACCTGATAGATGACTATGGGTAAGTTGAAAGTGTTTTCTTATTCTTCGTTGTGAAAGTATATTGGAGAGAGCTTTAATTTTGTAGCTATGTGGACTGAGCTTCAAATCCTAGTTCTACTGCTCTGTTTCTATGGGACCTTTGAAAATTGCTTCCCATCTCTGAGCCTCAGTTTCTTCAATTATAAAAGAGTGAAAACCTCTGCTGTAAGATATTGTGAGCAATAGAGATGGTGATTTAAAGCACCATTACAATAGTAGATACTTGGCTGGGCGTGGTGGCGCACGCTTGTAATCCCCGCACTTGGGAGGCAGAGACAAGAGGATCGCATAGGTTCGGAGCCAGCTGCACTGGCTTAAGAGACCCTGTTTCCAAATAAAAATATAAAAAAATAGGTCTGGGAATGTACCCCGGAGGCAGAAGGGTTTCCAGGAACCCCAGCACCACCAAAAATAAATAAATAAACAAACAAACAATAGTAGATACATGATAAATGATCATTATAAAATGTTATTACTGTTTGTTATATTCAGGAGAAATGCTACTTGTAAATATATATTGTGTGACTCTTAATAACAATTGCATGTAATCTGTTTGGTAAGGTTTTTTGGGGGGGTGCTGGGGATTGAACCCAGGGCCTCACACATGCTAAAGCACACACTATTACTGAGGTATATCTCTAGCCTGTTTTGTGAGTTCTAATGGCAGTTCTTCAAAACTGATAGGTCACTGATAGGTCACTGATAGGTCACTGATAGGTCAACAGTGTGAAATACTATATATGACACAAGATTTTAGAAATTGAGTTGATCTTTGAGGTAAAGTAAAATGTTATATTACTGTGACTATTGATATTCATTTGTGACATTAGATTTGTAATGATTACAGGATATATTTTCAAAATGAAGGTTAGGTATATTTTGAGGGAGCAGAATATATAAACCAAAACTGAGTATTCATTTTGCTGTAAAGTGGCATTTAGTGCACTCTTGTGATATGAAATGTTCATGTAGTCTCAAAAGATGATAAAATGTATGTACATAAAAGTAGCTTGTGTTAAAGAAAAATTGTTCTTTTTGACTATTTAAAAACAAGGCAAAAATGGCAAAACAAACCAATCTTGGAGTTTTCTCTTAGAAAACACTTAAAGAGTAGAGGAGAGATTTATGGATACCACTGTACCTGGCTTATTTATTTTTATTTTTTATTTTTTTGTGGGTCTGGGTATGGAACCTAGAGGCATTCGACCTCCGAGCTACACCCCCTGCCCAATTTTGTATTCTTTATTTTGAAACAGGGTCTCACTGAGTTTCAGAGGGCCTCACTATATAACTGAGGCTGTCCGCCAATTGTAATCCTCTTGTCTCAGCCTCCCAAATGCTGGGATTACAAGCTTGCACCACCATGCCTGGCTTGATATTCTTTCTTTTAAAAAGACATTAAATCCAGGTGTGGTGATGCACACCTGTAATCCCAGTACTTGAGATGGGAGAATGGCAGATTCGAGGACAGCCTCAGCAGTGTAGTAAGATTCAGCAATTTATGAGACCTTGTTTCAAAAAAAAAAAAAAAAAAAAAAAAAAAAAAAAAAAAGCCGGGTGTGGTGGCTTGTAATCCCAGCATTTGGGAGGCTGAGACAGGAGGATCGCGGTTCACGAACAGCCTCAGCTATTGCTTAGTGAGGCCCTTTGCAACTCAGTGAGACCCTGTTTCAAAATAAAGGGAAAAAATAGGGCTGGGGGTGTAGCTCAGAAGTAGAATGCCCCTGGGTTCCCTCCTCAGTACTGCAAAAAATATAAATAAATAAGTAAATAAATGCTAGGAGTATAGCTCAGAGGTAAAATACCCCTGGACTCAATCCCTAGTAACACACACACACACACACACACACACACACACACACACTCACACAGACAGACATTAAAACAGGAGAAATAAGGTGTCTTCTATTTTAACTATAGACAGTCCCAGATGTATAATGGTTTGACTTACAGTTTTTCAACTTTATGGGTTGAGTTTGAAGCAATAGACATCAGTAGAAATTATACTTTAGTTTTGAATTTTGGTCTTTTCCTAGGATAGGAATATGTAATATAATAATCTTTTGGGTATCCGGGCAGCAAGAGGAAGTTCCAGTTCCCAGTTAGCCATGAGATTAAGCCGAGCGTGGTGGCACCTGCTTGTAATCCCAGTATTTGGAGGGTGAGACAGGAGGATTGAGGTTTGAGGACAGCCTCAGGTTAGTGAGGCCCTTTGTAACTCATTGAGAACCTGTTTCAAAATAAAGAATAAAAATAAAAATACAGGGCTGAGGTATAGCTCAAAAGTTAGAATGCCCCTGGGTTCCATCCCCAGTACTGCAAAAAAAAAAAAAAGAAGACTAAACAATTATATACTATATTGTGTTTCTAAGCTGTGATATGTGGTAGGTTAGGTATAGTAAATGCATTTTCATTGTGTGCAATATTTTCCATGTACAATGAGGTTATTGGGACTTAACCCATTCTAAGTTAAGAAGCATCTGTACTTGGATTTCTTTTGTGTGTGTGTGTGTGTGTGTGTGTGTGTGTGGTACTGGGGGTGGAACCCAGGGGCTTTTCTACCTCCGGGCTATACTCCCAGACCTATTTTACACTTTATTTGGAAACGGTCTCACTAAGTTGCTGGGAGTCTCACTAAGTAGCTGAGACTGGCTTTGAACCTGTGTGATCCTCCTGTCTCAGCCTCCCAAGCTCTGGGATTACAAGCTGCACCACCATGCCTGGCTACCTTGGATTTCTTTTTATTTTAATTAAATTAAATTAATTAATTATTTATTTTTTGGTGGTACTGGGGGTGGAACCCAGAGGCTTTCTACCTCCGGGCTATACTCCCAGACCTTTTTTATATTTTATTTGGAAACAGGGTCTCACTGAGATGCTGAGAGCCTCACTAAGTAACTGAGGCTGGCTTCGAACCTGTGTGATCCTCCTGTCTCAGCCTCCCAAGTGTGGGGATTACAAGCGTGTGCCACCACGCCCAGCTTGGATTTCTTTTTAAACCAGCATTTTAAAAAATAATTAATCTGCCAGGTGTGGTGGCGCTCGGCTGAGACAGGAGGATCGCACAGGTTCAAAGCCAGCCTCAACTACTTTAGTGAGACTGTCAGCAACTTAGTGGGACTCTATTTCCAAATAAAATATAAAATAGATCTGGGAGTATAGTCCGGAGGTAGAAAGCCCCTCTGGGTTCTACCCCTAGTACCACCAAAAAAAAAAAAAGTAATAATAATTTTGGTAATGCTGAGAATTGAACCCTGGATCATTCTGCTTCTGAACTACATTTCCAACTATATATATTTTTAAATTTTGAAAGGGTTCCACTAAGTTGTGGAGGGCCTCTCTAAATTGTTGGGTCTGGCTGTAAACTGGTAGATCTAGGCATGGTAGCGCATACCTGTAATTTCAACTACTTGAGAGGCTGAGGCAGGATAATCACAAATTCAACGTCATCCTAGACAATTTAAGGATACCCTGTCTCAAAAAAAGGACCAGGGATGTAGATGAGTGGTAGAGTGCTTGTCTGGCACACATGAAACACTGGATTCAGTCCTCGGTAGCACAAAAAATGAAGGGGGTAGTGGGGCCAAAAAATCTTAGAAGAAAAAGTAGCCAGAGCTTCCCAAAGTTGATTTAAAAAATTAATATACAGGTCTAAGAGGGAAAAAATCCTAAAAGAAAAAACAAATCCTCTAAGGAATACAAAGAAAATGATATCTAGGCACAGCATAGTGACATTTTTGAAAAGTAAGAAAATCTTGAAAATAGCAAGAGAAAAATGACCTTCCTCTAGGGGAACAGTGGTATGATGACAACTGATTCTTTATCTGAAACGGTGGAGACTAGAAGATGACAGAAATTTTGTCAATGAAAATATCATTTAAAAATAAAATGAATTTAGGATATTTTCAGATAAAAGCTGAACAAATTATCACCAAGAAGTATGCACTATAAAAAAAATGCTAAGATAAGTGAAGACTGAAGAAAGATGATATCCATTATAAACTTAGATTTGTAAGAAAGAGCTACTGAAAGCTGGGTGTGGTGGTACAGGCCTATAATCCTAGTACTTGGGAGGCTGAGACTGGAAGATTGCAGGTTTAAGGACAGCCTCAACAAGTAGTGAGACTCTCATCAACCAGCAAGCCCTTGTTTCAAAATAAAAATAAAATAGGGCTGGGGTGCAGCTTAGAAGTAGAAAGCCTCTGGGTTCAATCCCCAGTACCACACACACAAAAAACAAAGAGTGACTAGAAATGGTGCATATATGGGTAAATCTGAAAGAATACCTGTTTTAGTCTCTCAAATTTCTAATTTATTGCAAAACTATGCAAAAATCAGAACATTTGTATTGAGAATTTTATTACGTAGGTAAAGTGAAAGTGTGTTCCAACAATAGCACAAAGGATAGGAAGGGATGTTCACTATTGTAGGATCTTCATATACATAAAGTGATGAGATGGTAATTCAGAGTAAACTGGTAAGTGTTCATTTCTCTAAACAATAAAAATAATACGTAGATTATAGATCAAAGTCCAATTGAGGGGTTTAGATGGATTACTAGGAGATGATCTATGGAGAGACACGGTCATACGCGACTGTGATCTATGGAGAGACACGGTCATACACGACTGAGATCTATGGAGAGACACAGTCATACACGACTGTGATCTATGGAGAGACACGGTCATACGCGACTGAGATCTATGGAGAGACACGGTCATACATGACTGTGATCTATGGAGAGACACGGTCATACGCGACTGTGATCTCTGGAGAGACACGGTCATACGCGACTGTGATCTCTGGAGAGACACGGTCATCCGCGACTGTGATCTCTGGAGAGACACGGTCATACGCGACTGTGATCTCTGGAGAGACACGGTTATACATGACTGTGATTCCAGTAATTAGGGAGAAGAGGCCAGTCTGGGCAACATAGCGAGACCCTGTCTCAAAAACAAAACAAACAAACAAACAAAACAAAACAAAAAGCTGGGCGTGGTGGCGCACGCTTGTAATCCTAGTACTTGGGAGGCTGAGTCAGGAGGGTCACGCAGGCTTGAAGCCACCCTCAGCAGCTTAGTGAGGTTCTCAGCAGCTTAGCGAGACCCTTTTTCCAAATAAAACAGGTCTGGGGGTGTAGCCCGGAGGAGGCCCCTGGTTCCATCCCCAGTACCACAAAAACAAAACAAATAAACAAGAAACAGCTGGGCATGGTGGCACAACTGTGTCATCCCAGCATTTGGGAGGCGGAGGCAGGAGGATCATGGTTTGCGGACAGCCTCAGCTACTTAGGTGCTTTGCAACTCAGTGACCCCGTTTCAAAATAAAGAATAAAAAATAGGGTTGGGCGTGTAGCTCAGAGGTAGGATGCCCCAGGTTCCATCTCCAGTACCACATACACACAAAAAAATTTAACAAAAACCTCAATTACTCCAAAAAGATGTATGAAAAGAAGCCGGGTGTGGTTGCATATACCTGTAATCCCAGGGGTTCTGGAACCCCTTCTACCTCTGGGCTATACTATCAGACATCAGACCTATTTTATACTTTTTTATTTTTGGAAACAGGGTCTCTTAAGCCAGCATGGCTGGCTTTGAACCTGCGCCATCCTACTGTCTCGGCCTCCCAAGTGCGGAGATTACAAGCATGCGCCATCATGCCTGGTAGGTTCATTTCTTTTAAAATTTAGTCATGAAACATTGAGGCATTAAGAGGTTTTTTTTTTTTTTTTTTTTTTTTTGTGGGTCTGGGGATGGAACCCAGGGGTATTTGGCCTCCGAGCTATATCCCCAGTTCTATTTTTTATTCTTTATTTTGAAACAGGGTTTCACTAAGTTGCAGAGAGCCTTACTAAGTAGCTAAGGCTGTCCATGCCTCCCTAATGCTGGGAGCCTCCTTATGCTTAATAAAAAGGCATTAAGAGTTAAAAGCACAAAATAAGCTGGACGTGGTGGCGCACGCCTGTAATCCCAGTACTTGGGAGGCGGGAGGCTGAGATAGAAGGATTGCAGGTTTGTGGCTAGCCTCAGCTACTTAGGCCCTCAGAAACTTAATGAGACCCTGTTTCAAAATAAAGAATAAAAAATAGGGCGGGAGTGTAGCTCGGAGGCCGAATGCCCCTGGGTTTCATCTCCAGACCTGCAAAAAAAATAATTTGAACTTGTTTCTTCAGGGTTTGAGTTAGATTTCTTTTCTTATATGTTATGAACATGCCCTCACATTCATTTTTCTCTTGCTTTAGGAACACTTACCGTATGATTGAACAAGATGATTTTGACATTAACACCAGACTACACACAATTGTTAGGGGGGAAGATGAAGCAGCTATGGTGGAGTCAGTAGGCCTGGCCCTCGTGAAGCTACCAGATGTCCTTAATCGCCTGAAGCCTGATATCATGATTGTTCATGGAGACAGGTTTGATGCCCTGGCTCTGGCTACATCTGCTGCCTTGATGAATATTCGAATCCTTCACATTGAAGGAGGGGAAGTGAGTGGGACTATTGATGACTCCATCAGACATGCTATAACGAAACTGGCTCACTATCATGTGTGCTGTACCCGAAGTGCAGAACAGCACCTGATATCCATGTGCGAGGACCATGATCGTATCCTTCTAGCAGGCTGCCCTTCCTATGACAAGCTTCTCTCAGCCAAGAACAAAGACTACATGAGCATCATTCGGATGTGGCTAGGTATGTATATCAGACTTTATTCAGGCTAATGGCTGCTTTGTTAGAAAATGTTGGGTATATTTCAGTTCTTCTGGAAACTCATGGATAGAATATTCCATGAACAGTAGAAAGCTAAGGTTTTAGTTCCTATATCTTGCTTCATGATAGGATTTTACCTCTTAGACTCACCTTAATGTACTGTGAGTTTTCTGGATTAATCTTTTAAAAAAAATCTGTGGTATATTTACACAGTGAAATGCTTTTCCATTAAATATAATGTGGGGGTGAGTGTTAAAAGGAAAGTTCCCACTATATCAAAAAGGTGAATAAAACATGCCACAGCTGGGTGTGGTGGCACATGGTTGTAATCCCAGTACTTGGGAAACTGAGACAGGAGGATCACAGGTTCTTGGCCAGCCTGAGCTACTTGTGAGGCCCTCTGCAACTTGGTGAGACCCTGTTTCAAGTAAAAGAATAAAAAATAGGGCTGTGGGTGTAGCTTGGTGGTAGAATGCCCCTGAGTTCAATCCCCAGTACCGCAGAACCCCCCCCCCAATGCTATAAAACTATGTATAATATGTATAATGCCATTTTTATAAAAGCTATAACAATGGAATGTATATTTTTATATAATATATAATGTATATAATGTATACTCATTAATTATATGCCTGTGGATTATGGTTTTTTTTTTTTTTTGCAGTACTACGGATAGAACCTAGGTGCACTGTAAAGCTGAGCTACACCCAGCCCTATATTTTTAGTCTTTTTATTTTTGAAACAAGGTCTGATTGAGTTGCAAAGAGCCTCAAACTGCGATCCTCCTCTCTCAGCCTCCTAAATGCTGGGATTATAAGCATGTGCCACCATACCTGCCTGAGGTTGGTCTTAAACCTGCAATCTTTCTGTCTCAGCCTCCCAAGTACTTGAATTACAGGTGTTCACCACCACACCTGACTTTTAATGCTTTTCTAATAATATTGTAGGAATACTCAGAAGATAAGATGAATGTTGAAAGCAGTTAGCAAGGATTTTGATAATTATCATTAAAAAGTAAATCATAGTTATATCATCCAAAAAAATGATTTTTGTAATACTGGAGATGGAACCCCAGAGGCATTCTACCTCCTAGCTACACCCCCAGCCCTATTTTTTATTTTTTATTTGGAAACACAGTCTCACTGAGTTGCAAAGGGCCTCACTAAGTAGCTGAGGCTGTCGGCCAACCTCGATCCTCCTGTCTCAGCCTCCCAGGATCTTCCTTTTCTAAAATGTTAATCTCTCGAGTAATGAAATTAATGAATTAAAAATTGATCTGGCGATTTTTAAAAATTTTTCTTATTGGTGCTTGTCATATATCTTAATGTGATCTGGTGATTTTTAATCAAATAAATTGGGTATGTTTTAATCTAGATCACATTGGAACAGGAAAGTAATTAGACTTTCCCACTAGATAAGTTAATTCTTTACAAATTTATAGTCACCAAGGAGCCAGGCGTGGTGGTGCACACCTGTGATCCCAGTACATGGGAGGGTGAGACAAGATCGAGGTTTGTGGACAGCCTCAGCTACTTAGTAAGACCCTCCACAACTTAGAGAGACTGTTTCAAAATAAAGAATAAAAATTTTGGCTGGGGGTGTAGTTCAGAGGTAGAATATTCCTGGGTTTCATCCCCAGTACTGCAAAAAAAAAAAAAAAAAAAAAAAATTATAGTCAACAAGGAACCTGTGTAGATAATGATGCTGGAACAAACTGTTTTTCAATTTCAATCTGTACTTTTCATATGCTTCTAAGTAAACACTCTTTTACTCTATTCTTTTTTTTTTTTTTTTTTTTTTTTTTTTTTTTTTTGCCATGCTGGAGATGGAACCCAGAGGCATTCTACCTCTGATCCACACCCTCAGCCTTATTTTTTTTCTATTCTTTATTTTGAAACAGGGTTTCACTGAGTTACAAAAGGCCTCACTAAGTAGCTGAGGCTGCCCGCAAATCTTGTATTCTATTCTGATCATACTGTTTGCTGACTATCTTTTCTGGAAATCCTTATGTTATGAAAAGCTTAAAATGAAGCTGAGCGTGGTGGTACATGCTTGTAATCCCAGCATTTGGGAGACTGAGACAGGAGGATCACGTTTCATGGACAGCCTTAGCTACTTAGTGAGGCCCTTTGCAATTCAGTGAAACCCTGTTTCAAAATGAAGAATACAAAATAAGACTGGGGGTATAGCAGCTTGGAGGTAGAATGCCCTGAGTTCCAGTCCCAGTATTGCAAAAAAAAAAAAAAAGAAAAATTGAAATGAAAAGCAGCATTGCTAGGAATAGTTCTGACTCATTGTCTTGTGTTTTCTTCTCACCAGCTTTTATTTTTTATTTTATTTTATTTTTTTAGGCATTACATTCTTTTGTTTTAAATTCCTTCTTAGTTTTCTAATAATTAAAAGAACATATATATGCATGACAAAAACCATAAGCAGTATAAAGATCATGTAATCTCCTACCCCAGAAAATGATGCAATAATATCAGATTCCATAGTTACCATTATTCTGCTTGTTATATAATATACCATGCAGAAATTTGACTTGCTTACAAACACATGCATATGTGAAATTTAAAAAATATCTACACGAATATACACATTGTTATATATTTCACCTTTCTCAAATAACATCATTTTTTTTTCGAAGAAGAACAAAGCTAGAAAATCTATATTTTCTGATTTCAAACCATATAAAGCTACAATAATTGAAACAGTGTAGAACTGTTCTAGAGGCAGATATATAAACCATTGGAGTTAAATAAAAGCCTAGAGATAAATTCTTCCATATATTGTCAAGTTATTTTTGACAAGGTTTCCACGAACATTTGGTGGAGGAAATACTAATCTTTTAACTAAATATTGTTGAAAAATAATAATTACATGAAAAAGAATAAAATTGGACCCTTACCTAACACATATACAAATATTAACTCAAAATAGATAAAAGACCTAAGTATAAATCTTAATACTATAAACTTTTAGAAGAAAATCTGGGTCATAAAACCTCACAACATTGAAATTGGCAGTGATTTCTTGGATATGATTTAAATGGCACAGGCAAGAAAAGGGTAAATAAACACCCTAAAAAAAAAATTGTATATCCAAAGACAATGTAAACAGAGTTAAAATATTTCCAAATGTTATATCTGAAGGTATATTAATATTCCAACTAGAAATCCTAAAAATTAGCAACAATAAAAGCAAACAATACAATTTAGAGATAGGTAAAAGACTAACATAAATAATGAATCTCCACAGATAACCAATCTTAGTTGTCTGTTGGATGGAAAATCTTGTTTCTCTGGTTCTGGTGTGTATTACCTATTTCTTCTTTGTAGTTAATCTCTTTGAGTATTTTCTCTAGCGCTGGTTTTGAAGACATAAATTCCTTCAGTTTCTGTTTGTCGTGGAAGCTTCTTATTTCCCCATCTAATTTGATAGAAAGTTTTGCTGGGTAGGAAATTTTTGGCTGGAAGTTGTTTTCTTTCAGAGTTTGGAATATGTTACTCCAAGCCCTTCTGGCTCTCATGACTTGGTTTGGGAAGTCTGGAGTGATTCTAATTGGTTTGCCTCTGAATGTCACTTGGCCCTTTGTTTTTGTTGCCTTTAAGATTCTCTGCTTGGCTTCCACATTGGTCATTTTGACAATTATGTGGCGTGGGGATCTTCTTCTCTGATCCTCTCTAACAGGAGTTCTATACGTTTCCTGGACCTGTGTATCGACCTCTTGCTCTATGTTTGGAAAATTTTCTGCTATTATTTCCCTGAAAAGATTGTTAATCCCTTTGGTTTCACCTTCTTTTCTCTCCTCTATTCCAATTATTCTTAGGTTAGCTCTCTTAAAATGGGCCCATATTTCTTCAATGTCAGATTCCTGCTGTCGGGTTTTTTTTTCTAAATTAGAAACTATGCGTTCATTTTTTGAATGATCATCTTCTAGGAGCGAGATTCTATTCTCCATGTGGTCTAATCGGTTGTTTGTACTTTGAATTGAGGCCTTTACTTCATTAATTGCATCCTTTATCTCTGTCTCTCTCTCTGAATTCTTTTCGAAACACTTCTATTATTTCTACAGTTACTTTCTTGATTTGATCTTCTATAAATCTCTGAATTTCTGTTTTATCAGGTTCTGATGTTGTGGGGTTGTGGGCATTCATTGCTCCATTGTTATTCCTCTTTCCCATGATTTTGAAAGTTTGTGCCTTCTCTGGGTTCTTCCCTGGGTCACTACGACTTCACTTAAGGTGCTGTGGATCTCGAGTCTATGGTATCTCAGTTCCCACTACTCCTTTACTGGGTTGTATTGCAGAGTCTCAGACCCTGGAAGTCAATCGAGGCTGCTTTAGACCATGGGGGGTGCCAGGTTGGGCGTTCTCCTATGGTGTAATATCTCTGCCACCACCACTCCCCCACTGGGTCAAGTCACTGGGAGTACAGTACTGGGATTTCTCCTCTAGGGGCCCCAATTTGACTCACTGTTGAGTGCGCAGATGGAGATGTCGTGGACTCGGTGAATTCACTGCTGCTGCCGCCGGTAGCAATATGGCGCCGCTGCTGCGCCCTCAGCCGTGAGGCTGGCGTATTTCTTTTCTGTTTTTGAGCTCTGCTCTGAGTCCCTGCAGGGTGCGCTGAGCCCAGCACCTGGGAGCTTTAGATGCTCCCTGCGCCGAGAAATCTGCGGAATCCCGCCCGGCTGTTCCGTAGTGGCTCACCTCGGCTTGCTGTCCACCGCTCCTCTATGGAGCTTGGTGGGTTGTTGAGTGTGTTGGTCTGGTGCCGTCTGGTGAACTCGCCGCTGCTGCTAGCAGTAAGGCGCTGCTGCCGTGTTCTCGGGTGTGAGGCCGGCGTATCTCCTCTCTGGTTTCTGAGCTCCGTTATGAGTTCCCTTCCTCTCCGGAGCCTGGTGCTGCCCTCACCAGTTTTTAAAAGACAATTAGTTTCTTCTCTTTTGTCAACCTTTCATAAACAATTTGCTTAAATGGTTCTGTATAGAACCTTAAGACACAAAGTGCAGTCTTAGTGTATCTGCATTGTATGGTATTTTCTGTGCACTGCAAATATTTCTTACACTTAAAGTAGAAGATAAATAAGGAGTAGATGTCAGGTACAGTGGCACATGCCTGTAATCCCAGCTACTGGGAAGGATAAAGCAGGAGGATCTTATGTTGGAGGTTAGCTTGGGCAATTTAGTAAGACACTGTCTTAGAATAAAAATAAAAAAGGACTGGGAGCTGGGCATGGCGCACACTTGTAATCCTAGTACTTGGGAGGCTGAAATCGGAAGATCGCAGGTTCAAAGCTAGCCTCTGCAATTTAGTGAGGCACTTATCAATTTAGGGAGAACCTGTTTCCAAACAAAGAATAAAATAAGGGCTGGGGGTGTAGCTTAGAGTTAGAATGCCACTGGGTTCAATCTCTAGCCTCACAGAGATCAGTCCATCAATCAATAAATGAGATAGAGACAGAGAGAAAGAGGGAGAGGGAGAGGGAGAAAGAAAGGGAGAGGGAGAAAGAAAGAGGAAAGCTTTTTTGGGTAAATAAATTGCTGGCATTTTTCTTCCTTTTAATCTTATTCCTTGGCAGAAAATTGTATAAGTTGTATAAAAGGATCCTGCATGGGAGTATAGGTGTGCCATAATATTAGAAAAATTGCCCCCCAAGGCCCAAAATCAGAGAGACTTGTTCTCTGTGTGTTTTCAAGATAGAATACATGGGCAGAGAGAACCAAGATGAAGATTGTGGGGCGAGAGGCCCTCTGACATGACTGTACTTCTCCATATCTTCTTGCTTGTGTTTGTTACTTTTCTTTGCATTCTGCTGTGAAGAATCATGTATGAATAGCTCAACTGCTACATTAAAGGCTGACATCATCCCTCTATTTGCTAGTTACAGATGTGCTAATTCACATTGTGGAAACACACACTATAGGACAAACTTATACCTGGCATCAGATCTGTAGTATTTCCATATTCTTTACGGTGAAATAGGATATTGTACATCAGATACTATCTAAGATTTGAATCTAGTAAAAATCTTCTGTTACAATTAAATCATAAAAAATAACTGCTGCTGGATGGATTTGGAAATCAATGATAAATTGTATGTTCATAAAACTGATAAGCAAAATTAGCACCACAGAGAAAGATATTCTTTCATTAAAAATAAGTGAGTGGAAGCTGGGCGTGGTGGTACACACTTGTAATCCCAGTATTTGGGAGCCTGTAACAGGAGGATCACAGGTTCCTGGACAGCCTCAGCTATTTAGGCCCTCTGTAACTTAGTGAGATCCTATTTTGAAATAAAAGATAAAAAAATAGGGCTGGGGATGTAATTCAGAAGTAAAATGCCAAGCTGGGCGTGGTGGCGCATGCTTGTAATCCCAGTATTTGGGAGGCTGAGACCAGAGGATTGCAGTTCGCGGACAGCCTCAGCTACTTAGTGAGGCCCTCTGCAACTTAGTGAGACCCTGTTTCAAAATAAAGAATAAAAAATAGGGCAGGGGGTGTAGCTCAGAGGTTAAATGCCTCTGGGTTCCATCTCCAGACCCACAAAAAGAAAAAAGAAAAGAAAAGCTTGTATTTAGTTTTACTTGATAATTATAGGCACTGTGATAAATGTCTTGTGTTGTTTGGCATGGCGCTGTCTAAACCCATTTACATTTTAAGTATTTGCTGAGTAATGTCTGGTATCGTAGCCTAACAATGAATGATGCCTTTCTAATCTCTTCAGTAGAGTTAGAAGCACTTGGTGAATCTGGTATGTGATGGTATCGGGAAGCATTTATGCATTAGGTGAAATATAGTTAATGATAACTTTATTATTAATGCTAATTCATTAAAAGCATTAGCTAGGAACTGAGAATGTTTTTTAGTACTTTGGAATATTTGAATTTCAAACAAAGAATTTCTAGTTCCTGCTATTTAAGGATCTATTTTATGTTTGTAGTAGCATGAATTTTAAAAGGTTAGGGTTTCTGATTCCTTGAATTTGTTGCTATTAAGTTCTTATCATTTGATCCTAAGTTGGATGCTCTGCTTAGAAGGGGTTTTTAAAAGCTAGTTGGAGGCTTGCTTATACAGTTTGCTTCTTTTAAGATTCTTAACTAATGGAGCATTGTGGTTTGATTTTCTTTAAACAGGTGATGATGTAAAATGTAAAGATTATATTGTTGCACTACAGCATCCTGTGACCACAGACATTAAGCATTCCATAAAAATGTTTGAGTTGACATTGGATGCACTCATCTCATTTAACAAGCGGACCCTAGTTCTATTTCCAAATATTGATGCAGGTAATGAACTTGAAAATGAAATCATGCCACCTAACTTTTCAAATTTCATCTTTCTATTACCTCTTCTCTTAACTGCCATCCTATCTTACCCATCTCTATTCTGAAATATATTCCAATTTTCAAAAAGTTACCTATTTACCATAGATCAAAGAATTGTGATTTGTTAAATTGTCTAGTAGAGCCGGGTGTGGCTTGTAATCCCCGCGCTTGGGAGGCTGAGACAGGAGGATCGCCAGGTTCGAAGCCAGCCTCAGCTACTTAGTGAGGCTCTCAGCAACTTAGACCCTGTTTCCAAGTAAAGTATAAAATAGGTCTGGGAGTATAGCCTGGAAGTAGAAAGCCTCTGGGTTCCACCCCCAGTACCACACACACACACACACACACACACACACACACACACAAAAAAAAAAAAAAAGGGTCTAGTAGAAGTATAATAAGAAATAAATGCTAAAGAAATATCTCTCTGATCTCCATTTTACTCTCATGTTTAGTCTCTCTCCTCTAGTTCTCATCAGGAAACTTCAAGAGTCATGAGACATAAAACTTAGAAGTCTAGGAAAGTATGATTCTACTACTTATAATAAAGTGGCCATTATTATTACTTCTTGTTTTCTTTCTTACTTATGTACTTAAAGAAATCTTGAGCTTTAGCGTTTGGAACTGGAGTCCCCAACTAGTTGATCCTCAAGCCTGCCCTGGCTAATCCATCTACTGGTGGATGGTACTGTGCTAGTGAGACACTAGGCAAGTTAGTGGGAATAGGAGATATATATGAGATACATCAGAGCAGGGCCTGACACTCGGGAAGTTTCAAGTACTGATTCTTGCTAGCTGACACTACTCATTGCTAAGCTCTTAGTAATTTCTTACTCCAAAACCCCTCCCTCAGTTTCCCTTGAATAATCTTTTCTATTAGGGGATGTATCTCAGTGGTAGAGCGCCCATTTAACAATTCAAGGCCCCAGATTCAATCTCCAGTACCAGTAAAAAACAAAAACAAAATAAGGTGTTAGATGAAAAATAAAATTAAGAATGCCAAGTCCAGATTTTGTTCAGTTAATGTAAAAGTATTTCAGAAAACTTGCCAGGCATGACAGTGCATGCCTATACTCCCAGTATTTGGAAGGCTAAGATAGGAGGATGACAGGTTCAGAGCTAGCCTCAGCAACTTTTAATGAGACCTTGTTTTAAAATAAAAAAATAAGCCGGGCGTGGTGGCGCACGCTTGTAATCCCCGTGCTTGGGAGGCAGAGACAGGAGGATAGCGCTGGTTCAGAGCCAGCCTCGCTGGCTTAAGAGACCCTGTTTCCAAATTAAAAAATATAAAATAGGTCTGGGAGTGTAGCCTGGAGGTAGAAGGGCTTCCAGGAACCCCAGTACCACAAACAAACAAACAAACAAACAAATGGGACTGAGGATGTAGCTCAGAGGTAGAATACCATGAGTTCAATCCCCAATACCACACACACACACACACACACACACAAAAGACCTGTGTGTGTGTGTTTATTTATTTTATTTTTTATTTATTTATTTATTTTTTGGTGGTACTGGGGTTCCTGGAAGCCCTTCTACCTCCGGGCTACACTCCCAGACCTATTTTTTATTTTTGGAAACAGGGTCTCTTAAGCCAGTGCGGCTGGCTACGAACCTGCGCCATCCTCCTGTCTCCGCCTCCCAAGTGCGGGGATTACAAGCGTGCGCCACCACGCCCGGCGTGTGTGTGTTTATAATCCTTCAAATTAACTATATTTAATATAAGTATAACAAGTTAAATATAGCATCTTAATATAAATATAATATTCTCTAATCCTTTGAATTTTATATAAGTATTTGTAGTATATATCTCAGTATTTGTAACATACTTTCCTGATGATTTTTACTTTAGAATTAGAGGTATTTTTTCTTTATAGAAGTAAAGGGAAGCCGGGTGTGGTGGCACACACTTGTAATCCCAGCATTTGGGAGGCTGAGACTGGAGGATCGCGGTTCGCGGACAGCCTCAGCTACTTAGTGAGGCCCTCTGCAGCTTAGTGAGACCCTGTTTCAAAATAAAGAGTAAAAAATAGGGCACAGGGTGTAGCTCGGAGGTCAGATGCCCCTGGGTTCCATCCCCAAACCTGAAAAAAAAAAAAAAAAAGTAAAGGAGCCCAGCATGGTGGTGCACACCTGTAATCCCAGTACTTGGGAGGTTGAGACAGGAGGATTGCAGGTTCAAAGACAGCTTCAGCAAGTAGTGAGACTCTCATCAACCTAGCAAGAACCTGTTTCAAAATAAAATAAAAATAAGACAGGGGATATAACTTGGATGTAGAATGCCTTTGAATTCAATCCCCAGAACCCCTCTTAACCAAAAAAGTAAAGGACCCCATGATTTAAAGGTGAATATTCAAATCATGTGTGGCACTTGCCTCTCTTCTCCATGCTTTTTTTGGCTTCGAACCTGTGCGATCCTCCTGTCTCTGCCTCCCAAGCATGGGGATTACAAGCATGCGCCACCACACCCAGCTCCATGGGGTTTTTGATAAGGTGTACACAGGGAACAATAATAAGTATGAAATCATCACTTTATTATATGGCTTAGTGCTCAGTTCCCTCATGTCGGATTCTCTGGAAGAACAAATTAGTACATGTGTTTAGGCCTGAGGCCAAAGATGGGTCTTTAACCAAATCCAGATCTGATTTTTGGAATAGTAGTATATCTGGTGCATCATGTCCTACAGTAATTATAGAGGAGGGCTGGTATGCTCTAGGCTATGTACCTGGCTTTCCACAGAGTTAAAAGGGGAGCATAGATGTATGTTCAGCTTCTGTTGTATAGGTGGCTCCTGCCCACTGTTAGGCCGGTGTCCTCACTCTCCTGCCTTCTAACCATATAATCAGATAAGCATCTTTTCTTCCCTTTGCTAGGAGAGGGTAAATAGAGAAGCAAGGACAGGCATCAACTATTATTTCCTGCTCAGATATCTTTAAGTTATTTTAAGGTGCTGGGCGTGGTGGCACATGCTTTTAATCCCAATACTTGGACACACACACACACACACACACACACACACACACACACGCTATTATTTCCCTAATAACTGGCATGATTTCTTAGGGAGATTTCCTTAAGGGGGAAGCATATAATTCAATGAAAAGGATTTCTTTACCTCAGGAACAACTTAACAATTGATTCTTTTTCTTTTCACAGGGAGCAAAGAGATGGTTCGAGTGATGAGGAAGAAGGGCATCGAACATCATCCCAATTTTCGTGCTGTAAAACACGTTCCATTTGACCAGTTTATACAGCTAGTTGCCCATGCTGGTTGTATGATTGGGAATAGCAGCTGTGGAGTGCGGGAGGTTGGAGCTTTTGGAACACCTGTGATCAACCTGGGAACACGTCAGATTGGAAGAGAAACAGGTAGTTACCTTTGTTTATATCTCAACTGTCCAGGCTTTCTGTGTTTGTTTTTAGTTTTTTGTGGTATTGGGGATTGAATCCAGGAGGATTCCACCTCCTAGCTACATCTCCAGCCCTATTTTTTATTCTTTATTTTGAAACAGGATCTCATTAAGTTGCAAAGGGCCTCACTAAATAGCTGAGTCTGGCTGCAAATCTGTGATCCTCCTGTCTCAGCCTCCCAAGTACTGGATTTACAAGTGTGTGCCACCATGCCTGGTTCTAGGTTTTCTATATTTGTGTGAGTTTTTATAAGATATGCAGGTATCAATGCTGGGCATATATTTTGTGAACAAGTGAACAAATGAGGTGAATGACCAATATTACATCAGTTAGAGCTAAGTAGTTCTAAATTAATTATGATTTTTGATGGCTTTGCTTAAGAGAGAATTTGGTGGAATGTGTCAGTGTATGAATGGTACTTTCTCTCCTGGGCCTAGTATAGAATCCTTTCAGTCAGTACTTAAAAGTATGGCGATTCTAAGTAAGTACTTCCTGATAACTAAAGTATCACTGTGTCTACTGTTAATGTGCTAAGCTAGATCCTATTATTAACATTCCAAGTTCTAATACTGTCTACTTGCAAGTACATATCTGTAGCTAATGGAAAATATATGTTCATGGAAAAAGAACTGGGCTAGACACAAGGAGACTAGTTCCAGCTTCACTCTTTGTTCCTTTTTTTTTTTTTTGGTGGTACTGGGTATTGAACCAAGGACATCCTACTCCTAAACTTTACCCTCAGCCCTATTTTATTTTGAAACAGGGTCTCACTAAGTAGCTGAGACTGGCTGTAAACCTGCATTCCTCCTGTCTCAGCCTCCCAAGTATAGGATTATAGGCAAAAGTCACTGTGCTGAGCTTCTTCCATTCTTCATAATTGCCACCCTAACCTATTATTGCCACCCTAATTTTCCCAGCATGTTGCTTTGCTCCCCAATTCACAGAGAATATAGAAGCTATGAGATGGAAATTCTTTCAAGTTGATTAAAATGTTTAATAAGCACCTGCCACTGGAATTTGGTAGTATACTGGACTAACATCTAGCAGGAAGGAAAATAGATGATAAACAGAAAAATATCAGGATTTTTGTGTGCCCTGAAGACTGTTACATAAGGTTAATGTGATGGGCTGCATTAGCTTGGGTAAAGGAGATGGCATTCAGCTGAGATCTGAATGGCAGTCAGCCAGCCTTGTGAGGGTCAGGGAGACACTGAGGGAACAGCCATGTGGGCCAGTGTGGCTGTAAGGTCTTGGGCAAAAGGGGCAGATTTCTGTAAGCCAAAGTATTCGCTTAGCTGGGCATGGTGGCGCACACTTGTAATCCCTGCGCTTGGGAGGCTGAGACAGGAGGATCGCACAGGTTCGAAGCCAGCCTCAGCTACTTAGTGAGGCTCTCAGCAACTTAGTGAGGCCCTGTTTCCAAATAAAATATAAAATAGGTCTGGGAGTATAGCCCGGAGGTAGAAAGCCCCTGGGTTCCACCCCCAGTACCACCAATAAATAAATAAATAAATAATATAAAATAAAATAATTAGCCTGGCGTGGTGGCGCACGCTTGTAATCCCAGCATTTGGGAGGCTGAGACCTGAGGATCGCGGTTCGTGGACAGCCTCAGCTACTTAGTGAGGTCCTCTGCAACTCAGTGAGACCCGGTTTCAAAATAAAGAATAAAAAATAGGGCAGGGGGTGTAGCTCGGAGGTCAAATGCCCGAGTTCCATCCCCAGACCCGCAAAAAAAAAAATAAAAAAATAAAATAATTATAAAACCAAGTACTCAGCCAGGCATTGTGGCACATGCTTGTAATCTCAGTACTTGGAAGGCTGAGACAGGAAGGATCGCAGGTTCAAGAATGGCCTCTGCAAGTAGTGAGGCTCCTTGCAACTTAGTGAGATCCTGTTTCAAAATAAAGAATAAAAAATAGGCCTGGGAGTGTAGCTCAGAGGTAGAATGCCCCTGAGTTCAATCCCCAGTACTGCTAAATAAATAAATAAATAAATAAATAAATAAATAAATAAATAAAACCAAGCACTCAAGGAAATTACCCAGGGAGTGTAGATAGGGCAGAGAATGGAATCTAGGACCCATTTGTAGCTCCAACATTGAGTTCTTGTGAGGGAAGACTAGCAAGAAAAATTTCAAGGAACTGCCAGTATGGTTGGAGAGTGTGATATCATTAAAGCTCAGAAAATAGTTTTGAGGAGGTGGTACTGATTGATGCTGAGCATTCAGTAAGATGTGGGAGGTGCGCTGAACGCTGGGTAGGCACCATGGCTGTGCACTTCCTGCCACTCCAGTCCATAGTGTGCCTGCCCATGCAGGACTCCTTTCCCTCGCGCCTTCTTCACTAGTGGGTGTGTGGGCATCTCTCCCGCCTGTCCACTGCTCATTTTTACCTGCCCTCCCAGTCCTACCTGCTGCTCTCTGCGTCATCAGTCTTTTCCAGTGTGTTTAACTTCCTCATCATTCATTTTATTTTTATTTTTTGTAGTACTGGGGATTGAACCCCAGGGGCATTCTACCTCCAAGCTACATCCCTAGTCCTATTTTGTGTTCTTTATTTTTGGATCAGGGTCTCATCCTCCTGTCTCACCCTCCCAACTACTGGGATTACAAGCGAGCATCACCATGCCCGGTCCTCCTCATCATTTAATAAATGTGCTTAGGCCTCCCATATCTTAAAAACAATACAAAGCAACCTATCCCCACACTTTCTTCTGCCTCTACTCTTCCACTCTTCCTAGCCAAGCCTGTTGAAAAACATGGCTGTTCTCACTGCATTCAC
The DNA here is from genome assembly GCF_963383645.1 of Muscardinus avellanarius. Classification (NCBI taxonomy): domain Eukaryota; kingdom Metazoa; phylum Chordata; class Mammalia; order Rodentia; family Gliridae; genus Muscardinus; species Muscardinus avellanarius. The sequence goes on from NC_137799.1 coordinate 39,312,041, forward strand.
TCTCTCACATTGTTCAGGAAATGTATGGAGAGAGACTGGTTAGTCCTACCTGACCAGCTGATTGAATGAGGAGATGGAAGGCAGGGGAGGTGGAGAGCATGGGCTCAAGCATGACTAGGCAAGTTGCACATGGAGGCTAGGTTAATCTACTTTAGTTATGTCAATAGACACAACCATGATTATTATCTTTGGGAATAAAGGACTCTGGTGCCCATAAGTGCCGGATATGTGGGAATCTTGCCAAAAGTGCTTGTAGTCTGCTGGGTTTCAGGACTAATTCAAGAATATCACATGCTGCTAACTTCTTTATTTGTTCGACATTCTCACTTCCAAATGATTGTCATGTGTCACTGCATTTACTTAGGGGAGAATGTCCTTCATGTTCGGGATGCTGATACCCAAGACAAAATCTTGCAAGCGCTGCACCTTCAGTTTGGTAAACAATACCCTTGGTGAGTATAGTCTCTTTTTTACAGTCATTTAAAAAGGCATCTACAGCCAGGTTTGGTGGTACACGCTTATAATCCCTGCACTTGGGAGGCGGAGACAGGAGGATTACACAGGTTTGAAGCCAGCCTTGCTGGCTTAAGAGACCCTGTTTCCAAATAAAAATATAAAATAGGTCTTGGAGTGTAGCCCGGAGGTAGAAGGGTTTCCAGGAACCCCAGTACCACCAAAAATAAATAAGTAAAAAAAAGGCATCTACCTCAGGCACCATTTTAAAGCTGCAGTCTAGTTATCTTAACAGAACTTTCCTTCTAATGCTCAGGGATCCTTAACTGCTGGTAGGACAGGGATGGCAACAGTAATCTGCCAGTGGAGTCAATGTCGATTTTCTTCTTACTGGTATCAAGTATAGTTAATATAGTACTGCTAGGAAATACTTCTTTAGCCTAGTTTAACTTTCTAGAAGTATTAGAAAACAGTGTAACTGATTTTCTTTATAAAAATAGTTCAGCATTCTAACTAACTTTTTTTTTTTTTTTTTTTTTTTTTTTTTTGGTGGTACTGGGGTTCCTGGAAGCCCTTCTACATCCGGGTTACACTCCCAGACGTACTTTTACATTTTTATTTGGAAACAGGGTCTCCTAAGCCACCACGTGTGGCTGGCTTCGAACCTGCGCGATCCTTCTGTCTCTGCCTGCCAAGTGCGGGGATTACAAGTGTGCGCCACCACGCCCGGCTATTCTAACTAATTTTTGCTACCCTCCTTTCTATTTCCAACTGAATAAAACTTTTTTTTTTTTTTTTTTTTTGGTACAAGGGATTGAACCCAGGGGCATTCTACCTCTGAGTTAGACCCTCAGCTGTATTTAATTTTTTTATTTTGAAATAGGGTTTTGCTGAGTTGCTGAAGGTGTTGCTCTGTTGCCAAGACTGATCCCAAACCTGTGATCCTCCTGTGTCAGCCTCCCAAGTACTGGGATGAACTGGGTGTGGTGATATATTACTGTAATCTCCATACTTGGAAGGCCAAGACAGGAGGATCACAGGTCTCAGCCAGCCTCAACAACTTAGTGAGGTCTTTTTTAACTTAGTGAGACTCTGTTTAAAAAAAAAAATGTAGGAGCTGGTGGCACATGCTTTTAATCCCAGCATTTGGGAGGCTGAGATAGGAGGATCACAGTTTGCAGACAGTCTCAGCTACTTAGTGAGGCTCTTTGCAACTCAGTGAGACCCTGTTTAAAAATAAAGAATAAAATACAGGGCTGGGAGTGTAGCTTGGGGGTAGAATGCCTCTGGGTTCCATTCTTAGTACCGCTAAAAATAACAATGATAATAATGATAATACAAATAAAACTAGGGCTGGGGGTATAGTTTAGAGGTAGAATGTCCTGAGTTCAATCTCCAGTATCACACACATACAAATAAAGATAAAACTTATAAAAAGTAACAAAAACAATGCAAGTATTCAGTTACTATGTTACTAAAGACATCCAGATGTTATTTTGCTTAATTCTAAATAATTATATTTTCTAGGTTTTTAGTTGATAATCTTTTGCATCATGACTTATCATGTACGTGATATTTTGAAATGTATGTTGTGAAGATACTATTTTATCAGGATTTTTTTTTTTTTTTTTTTGGCACTGCTAAGGATTGAACCTAGGGCTTTGCACATGCTAAGCAAGCACTCCACCTTTTTTTATTTTACCTTTTTTTTTGGCGGTACTCGGAATTGAACCCAGGGGCATTCTGCCTCTGAGCTATACCCCCAGCCCTATTTTTTCTGCTTTTTCTTTGAAACAGGGTCTCATGAAGTTTGCAGAGGGTTCACTAAATAGCTGAAGCTGGCTGTGAACCTGCGATCCACCTGTTTTAGCCACCCAAGTACTGGAATTACAAGTGTGTGCCATGAGGCTTGGCAAGCCCTATTTATTTTAAAAAGTATAAACTATTTTTACTTGACGTATAAGGTTTAATTAAGCCATGCTTCACAAAATCACTTAAATGTATAGGAGAAGTATGTAATTTAATTATCTATTTTGCTATCGCAGTTCAAAGATATATGGAGATGGAAATGCTGTCCCAAGGATTTTGAAGTTTCTCAAATCTATTGATCTTCAGGAGCCACTGCAAAAGAAATTCTGCTTTCCTCCTGTGAAGGAGAATATCTCTCAAGATATTGACCATATTCTTGAAACTCTAAGTGCCTTGGCTGTCGATCTTGGAGGAACAAACCTTCGAGTTGCAATAGTCAGCATGAAGGTACGTCACAGTACAGCACTGAACTGTGTGTTGGATATGAGTGCTTGATTTTTAAAATATGTACTTGGAGCCCAGTGTGGTGGCACATGCCTGTGATCCCAGTACTTGGGAGGCTAAGACAGGAGAATCGCAGGTTTGAGGACAGCCTCAACATTGTAGTGAGGCTCTTAGAAACCTAGCAACACCCTGGCTGTAGCCTGGAGGTAGAATGCTTGTAACCATTTACCCATAGTATTGACTTTTTGATTTATTATAATGTTTGTCTCTTTATGTTATCAACTATTAACATTTCTGTAAATTCTCGGAGTCTCCATAGTAGTAGATGTGAGTTGACAATGGGGAAACCCCTTTAGGCATCAGAGGCCTTTTGCCACCTGGGAAACCTGAAAGTCAGTATGTGGTAACAGCAAGTGGAGTGTGTGGATCCTCCTGCTTCCGCCTCCCTAGTGCAGGGATTACAAGCGTGCGCCACCATGCCCGGCGCCTATTTTATTTTTATTTTTATTTTGAAACAAGGTCTTGCTAGGCTGATGAGTCTCACTACTTGCTGAAGCTGTCCTTGAACCTACAATCTTCCTGTCTCTGCCTTCAAAGTACTGGGATTACAGGTGTGTGCCACCATGCCCAGCTAGTAATTTTCTTTTCTTTTCTTTTCTTTTTTTCTTTTTTTTTTTTTTTGTGGTACTGGGGTGGAACCCAGAGGCTTTCTACCTCTGGGCTATACTCCCAGACCTATTTTTTATCCTTTATTTGGAAACAGGGTCTCACTAAGTTGCTGAGAGCCTCACTAAGTAGCTGAGGCTGGCTTCGAACCTGTGTGATCCTCCTGTCTCAGCCTCCCAAGCACTGGAATTATAAGCTTGCGCCACCACGTCCGGCTCCAGCTAGTAATTTTCTGTATGTGAACTTGTAGACAAAGATTTGAGTTTTCCTTTAGGTGAATGTTTTTCAACTCTGCTTGTGTATTAGTATTACCTGGAAGCTTTTAGAAAATATAGATACCTGGATCCTACCCCAGCCAATCAGTGGGAATCTCTGGAGATGAGCAGTAGGCATCAGTATTTGTTAAGATGATGTGAGACTACAATGCACCAATAGAAGTACATAAAAATAATTGTTAAGAGCCGATTCTGACCCACAATGGAGGTTGAGAAGTGCTCCCCTAGTTCATTTTTCTTTTTTTTGGCACTGGGGATTGAACCCAGGGTCATTGAACTGCCAAGCTATATCCCAGCCCTTTCATTTTTATTTTGAGACAGAGCCTCATGAGTTTTCTGAGACTGGCCTCAAACTTCCTGTTTCAGCCTCCCATCTGCTGGGATAATATCTTGTTCAGTACAGTAACTTTCAAGAATAATCGAAGCCGGCCATGGTGGCGCACCCTTGTAATCCCAGCATTTGGGAGGCTGAGATAGGAGGAACGCGGTTCGCAGACAGCCTCAGCTACTTAGGCCCTTTGCAACTCCGTGAGACTCTGTTTCAAAATAAAGAATAAAAAATAGGGCTGGGGGTGTAGCTTGGAGGTAGAATGCCCCTGGGTTCCATCCTCAGTGCTGAAAAAAAAAAAAAAAGAATAAAAAGGAGGGTGGTGGGGGTGTTGCCATATTTTTTAATAGTGTTAGGAATTGAACCCAGTGGCATTCTACCTCTGTGCTACACCCCCAGCTCTATTTTATTTTCACTCACTAAGTTGTGGATGGTCTAAGTTGCTAAGGCTGGCCATGAACCTGTGGTTCTCCTGTCTCACCCTCCCAAGTACTAAGATTCCAAGTGTGAGGAATCACCACTGGCTTTTGCTCAGGCTGACCTGGAACCTCTTATCCTCCTGTCTCAGACTCTCAAGTACTAGTATTTGGAGTTCTTTGCCACCACACCCAGCTACAAAGAAAATTATAAAACTTTACTATAAAATATAAAGGCTTGAAAAAGTATTCTTGGTGAAAGTACTAAATATTTTTAAAATGTCAGCATTTCTCAAAATAGATCACAAATTTAACATAATTTTAGTCAATATTTAAATAAAATATTAGGCCGGGTGTGGTGGGGCACGCTTGTAATCCCCACGCTTGGGAGGCGGAGACAGTAGGATTACACAGGTTCGAAGCCAGCTGCGTTGGCTTAAGAGACCCTGTTTCCAAATTTAAAAAATATAAAAAATAGGTCTGGGAGTGTAGCTTGTAGGTAGAAGGGTTCCATCTCCAGTACCACCAAAAAATAAATAAATAAAATAAATTAAATTTTAGTCAGCATTTAAAATAGTGGTAATTTTAAAAGTTTAACTTTCTTCTGAAACATACTTAATACTTAAATGATCTTGGAGTGGTGTCACACAAGTAATCCTAGCTACTCTGTAGGCTGGAGCAGGAAGACTGCAGCTTTATTAAGGCCAACTTGGGCAACTGAGTAAGTCTCTATCCCAGAATAAAATAAAAAGGTCTGAGGATGTAGCTCAGTGGCAGAGTGCTTATCTAGCATGAGAGAGACGCTGAGTTTGTCTCCAATATCAGAAAGAAAATAATAATAATAATTATAATTATTTTATTATAATATACAAGTGAGATGAGCAAAGAAAAATGTAAAAACAAGAAGAATTAGGAAGAATTACCCCTGTTTGGTATTAAAACATCATCAAGCATAGTGATCTATTTGTTTTTTGTGTTTATGCAGTACTGGGGATTCAATCCAGGGGTGTTCTACCTCTGAGCTATAGCCCTATTTTATTTTATTTTGAAATAGAATCTTGTTAGATTGATAAGAGTCTCTCTACTTGCTGAGGCTGTCCTTGAACTTGTGATTTTCCTGTCTCAGCCTCCCAGGTACTGAGATTACAAGCATGAGCTACCATGCCTGGCTAAGCACAGTGATTTAAACAGTGTGGCATTAGTGCCAGCCAGCATGGAAATTTATCCTTAGTAAATTGAGTATTCTTACCATTTTTGGCTTCAGTTATAGGAGATTAAAACTCAACTAGTTAGGATAACTACTTAGTTTCCTCAGTATTTAAACAAAATTTTGTAAAATTTTGAAAGTAAAATATGCCTTATAATGCCCTAGATTGAGATTTGCCAGCATTCACTTAAGCCTTGAGAGAGACTCATCTTCTTGGCTGTGTAGTTGTCATTGCAACAACAGCCCTGTGTCAAGGTGGATTCCCAGGAAATTGCTTGGCTTGTAACAGGACGCGTGGCTCCCTCCCCAGGCAGTCACCTCAATCTGCAGTGCCTGCACCATAGCCATGTCTGATTGACCGAGAAAAAGCTTAAAAGAGTCACAGCTTATCAAGCATAGATCTTACTGTTTATTTTTTTTTTTCTCGTGTAGGGTGAAATAGTTAAGAAGTATACTCAGTTCAATCCTAAAACCTATGAAGAGAGGATTAATTTAATCCTACAGATGTGTGTGGAAGCTGCAGCAGAAGCTGTAAAACTGAACTGCAGAATTTTGGGAGTAGGTAAGAATGTAAATTACAAATCCAAGAAACATTCATTTAAATGTCTATTAAGCCAGGGGGGGGGGCACGCTTGTAATCCCAGCATTTGGGAGGCTGAGACCAGAGGATCAAGGTTCGCAGACAGCCTCAGCTATGTAGTGAGGCCCTCTGCAACTCAGTGAAACCCAGTTTCAAAATAAAGAATAAAAAATAGGGCAGGGGGTGTAGCTCGGAGGTCGAATGCCTCTGGGTTCCATCCCCAGACCCGCCCAAAAAAAAAAAAAATGTATATTAAATGTATATAATCTACTAAGTTCTGATGCTTGACTGAACATCACATCATGGTACAGAGAGCTCTGGGTCCTGTCTAGACCCCAGGCAGAGGGATTTCCTGGTATACCAATAAGCATTATGGGAGAAGCACTGAAGGATCTACAGATCTGTGGGGGCTATATATTTAGCTCAACTGCCTGATACTTCCTTGTGATATTGATGATGTTTGTGTTGAGATCTTGGGTGAATTAATTATTTGTGTATGTTTGCAGTATTGAGGATTGAACCCAGGCCTTCCATGTGCTCATCAAACAGCTGTACCACTGAGCTAACACCCCCAGCCCTAACTTGTGTTAGAGCTAAGTAAGTTGGTGTGGTTTCCAGGACTGCTAATTGGAATTATTTTCCTGTGTTTGTGGTGGAGCTCAGGCATTTCCACAGGTGGTCGTGTAAATCCTCAGGAAGGAATTGTGCTGCATTCAACCAAACTAATACAAGAATGGAACTCTGTGGATCTCAGGACCCCACTCTCTGACACTCTGCATCTCCCTGTGTGGGTAGACAATGATGGCAACTGTGCTGCCATGGCAGAAAGGAAATTTGGCCAAGGAAAGGGGCTGGAAAACTTTGTTACTCTCATCACAGGCACAGGTAAGAGGGAGGAAGGCTGCCTCAGGAGCTGGGTTGCATGTTGGGACACCTGTCTTGACCTGCATTTTCAGCTTGTAGGTTCTGTAGGTGAGCCACCGGTGGGCGCCTAGGGCCTTCTCAAGTTTCTTCTTGGTATGCATGTGGCCTTCTAAATTCTGGGAGCTTGTCAGAGCTATTCAGTTTCTATTCCTCACAGCTTCTCAATCCTCCGATTTTCCTCCCAGTCTTCTTGGTTCTCTTTTACATGTCCCAACTGCATTCTAGTCAGCAGAGACTAATAAGTTTTACCTTTGTTTTTTACAAATATCCCCTATGTAACTCCCCTCCTCACTGCGATGGTTCCCAGTTAGATGAGATAAATCAAGCCCTTTGAACTGGCCTTCCAGGGAGCTATCAACTGACAGACACAATTTTTGAGTACAGGTACTATTATCTCTACACCAGTACTGGGAATGTGGCCATGTTCAAGGTCACTGCTAGCCTGGGTGTGGGTAATGGAACGAGGTGTGCCTGTTTCATTGATTGGCTGCCCACCAAATCAGAATCTGATCTGCCTCTTTGACAAACTGTATCATTTATAATAGGCTTTCATTAGTTTACTGAGTAGTGAATGCCTCTTTTTTTTTTCCTTTTGGTACTTGGAACAGAACCGAGGGGCAGTCTACCTTAGAGCTATACCCCTAGCCCTATTTTTTATTCTTTATTTTGAAACAAGATCTCACTTAAGTTGCAAAGGGCCTCACTAAGTGTCCAAAGCTGTCTGCAAACTCTGATCCTCCTGTCTCAGCCTTCCAAGTACTGGGATTACAAGTGTGCACCACCACAGCCAGCTTGGTGTATGCCTCTTTAAAATCTTAAACTGGCCGGGCGTGGTGGTACACTCTTGAAATCCCCGTGCTTGGGAGGTGGAGACAGGAGGATCTCGCACACAGGTTCGAAGCCAGCTGTGCTGGCTTAGGAGACCCTGTTTCAAAATAAAAATATAAAAAAATAGGTCTGGGAGTGTAGCCCGGAGGTAGAAGGGCTTCCAGGAACCCCAGTACCCAAAAAAAAATATCTTAAACTGCACCACAGAACCATCCTACCTGACCACCTTCAAATTAATATGATAGTTGTTTTCAGTCTTGACTTTCCTTGGGCTTTTCTCAGCTACTGATTCACAAAAGAGCAGCAGCAGGAGGCAACAGCAGAGGACAAAGGAGAGGCATACGCTTGTGCTCCTCCCCCACCCTGCCTGTGCCTAGAATTTATTTTTTATTTTTTATTTATTTTTTAATTTTTTATTTTTTTGGTGGTACTGGGGGTGGAACCCAGGGGCTTTCTACCTCCGGGCTATACTCCCAGACCCATTTATCTTTTATTAGAAACAGAGTCTCACTAAGTTGCCGAGAGCCTCACTAAGTAGCTGTGGCTGGCTTTGAACCTGTGCGATCCTCCTGTCTCAGCCTCCCAAGCATGGGGATTACAGGCATGCGCCACCACGCCCGGCTTAGAATTTATTTTTTAAATGAGGCAACATTTTAAATGTGGCAACATTTGGTCTTATCTGTGCCTAACCTTACAACTTGCGTGTGCTTGAGCTCTCCACAATATAACCTCTGCTTTAAGCTCACGTCCTTTAGCCCATGTACTTCTTCCTCTCCTTGTTGCAGCTGGACATGGTTTTAGCCAGCTTTGATACCATTTCCTAGCTGAGGGCTGTTAAAAGCTGCACATCTTAGGGGTGGGTATGAAAGACAGGACAGCGTGTGTGCGTGTGTGTGTGTGTGTGTGTGTGTTGAGGGTGGAACCCTCCGGGCTACACTCCCAGACCTTATACTTTATTTGGAAACAGGGTCTCACTAAGTTGCTGAGAGCCTCATGAAGTAGCTGAGGCTGGCTTTGAACCTGTACATTCCTCCTGTCTTAGCCGCCCAAGCGCAGGGATTACACGTGTGTGCCACCACGCCCAGCAGACAGGACAGCTCTTAAAGAGCCTTCTAAAGCAAGATGCCTTTTACTCCTTAGTAACTCCTAAACTGCATTATAAGAGACAGCCATTTATATTTGTAACATTTGAATTGAATCATAGATTTTTCGTTATGGTAGCACCAAGAAGAGGCAATATAATTTTTATATTCTCTGCTTCAGGAAGCACAAGAAAGACTTTTTTTTTTTTTTTTTTTTTTTGTACACTCCCAGCCCGGTTTTTAATTCTTTATTTTGAAATAGGGTCTCACTGAGTTCCAAAGGGCCTCACTAAGTAGTAGCTGAGGCTGTCCTCGAACCATGATCCTCCCATTTCAGCCTCCCAAATCCTGGGATTACAAGCATGTGCCACCATGCCCGGGTAGGAATTTTTTTTAGGAAGTGATTTTTTTCTCCCCTGGTACTAGGGATTGAGCCCAGGGTAACTTTACAACTGAGTTATATTCCCAGCCTTTTTTTTTTTGAGATAGTCTTGTTAAATTGCCAAAGCTAGCCTTGGACTTGCAGTCCTCCTGCCTCAGTCTCCCCAGTAGTTGGGATTCCAGGTGTGCACCACTGTACCCAGCTGGAGGTGATCCTGGGGAGGGAGAGTGAAACTGGGGAAGCCATTAAACGCTGGCTTTATCAATCCTCCTCAAAGGCAGTGGGGCTGAAATCTCCCAGGACCTCAAGAAGCTGACATAGCACTGTCCACAGTCATCCACTCAGATCTGCTGGCTCCTGCCTCACCTGGTTAGGGTTGCCTGTCAGCACTACCTGCGTGCCCTCACTGTGGTGTAGAGGCCGTGGTGGACAGACAGACACATCAAGTGGGTGTATCGTCTGAGTCAGATGCCCTGAACTGTCTGCAGCAGCTATATTTGAAATCATAGTAAGCTAAGCAAATGTGAACAGGGATAAAAAGATCTACTAAGCGCCGGGCGTGGTGGCGCACGCTTGTAATCCCCGCGCTTAGGAGGCGGAGACAGGAGGATCGCGCAGGTTCGAAGCCAGCTGCGCTGGCTTAAGAGACCCCGTTTCCAAATAAAATATATAAAATAGGTCTGGGAGTGTAGCCTGGAGGTAGAAGGGCTTCCAGGAACCCCAGTACCACACACACACAAAAAATCTGCTAAAAATATTTTCTTCCAGCTGAGCATGGTGGTGCATGCATTTAACTCCAGTACTTGAAAGGCCGAGATGGGAGGCTCACAGGTTCATGGCTAGCCTCAGCAACTTAGGGAGGCCTTGTTTCAAAATAAAAAATTAAAAAATAGGGTCAGGTGTGTAGCTCAGAGGTAGAATGCCCCTGGGTGTTTCAATACACACACATGCACACACACACACACACACACACACACTTTCGCTCCCCCCCCCACCCCCCGCAGATGAGGCAGTGCCATACCATAGCTTTCTGTTTTTTTCTCTCCCTGCAGGAATTGGTGGTGGAATCATTCATCAGCATGAGCTGATCCATGGAAGCTCCTTCTGTGCTGCAGAACTCGGCCACCTGGTTGTGTCTCTGGACGGGCCTGACTGTTCCTGTGGGAGCCATGGGTGTATTGAGGCATATGCCTCTGGGATGGCCTTGCAGAGGGAGGCAAAAAAGCTGCATGATGGTTGGTGCTTTTTTTTTTTAAGAGTTAAGTGACCAAAGAGTAGACAAGTGTCTGAAGAGATCTGAGATCCAGGCATGGTGGCGCAGGTTTGTAATCCCAGTACTTTGGAGGCAGAGACGGGAGGATCATAGGTTTGTGGCCAGCTTCAGCAGCTTAGCAAGACTCTCAGCAACTTATTGAGACCCTGTTTCAGAATAAAGAATAAAATAGGCTTGGGACGTGGCTCAGAGGTAGAATGCCCCTGGATTCAATCCCCAGTACCACACACACACAAATAAAGACACAGAGAAAACTGAACACTGAGGTCAGAACTCAACCTTTCCACTTCCAGAGAAAGAGCAGGCTTCCTCCAGTTGCTGTCCATAGTGCCCTTGGCCCTGGCCCAGATTAACACCCTTTTTCCACAGGGGTAGAGACAGAGTCTAGAGCTCCAGGCCAGCCGGGAAGGTTTTTCCACTTTTGTTTTCTCAGCCATCAGTACAGGATGGGTGCTTACTACACACTGTAATGAAGAAATAAATAGATGAACATGCTACAGTTTTTTAACTCTTAAGACAGCCATTTGAATTAAAGCCATTTGAATTAAAGGCATGTTTGAAAGTCAGGATGGTTTCTAATCTAATGCAAGACAGATTGGCTTACTCTCATGACTAGGTAGCATGCCAGATGCATCGAGAATGATGGGCAAGGAGCACAGGTTTACGTACGCAGCACACGGAGTTTCCTTCCTCGCCCTCCAGCATGGGGAGGGAATGCCGCCATGCCTTCCTGGTAGCTGAGGGTCATCAGATCCAGGGAATTAAGCAGGTTTGGATAACCAAGAGCTCTTGCAGGCACAGAAACAGTGGAGTGGTGCATAAAGGACAAGATATGGCATAGTATAGCAGAGGGATTGCCAGGACCAAGAGGTCAGAGAAGCCATTAAATATATTAGGGAAGCCAAGTGTAAAAGTACTAGGGCACACACTTGTAACTCCAGTATGTAGGAGGCTGAGGCAGGAAGAGCGCAGTTTTGAAACCAGCCTCAGCAACTTAGTGAGGCTCTCAGCAATTTATCAAGTCCATGTTTGCAAATAAAAAGTAAAATAGGGATGTAGCCTGGGTAGAAGGCCTATTAGGTTCCATCCCTACCACCATCACCACCACCACCACACACAAAAAAAAGAAAATTAGGGAAAAGACCTAGATCTGAATTTATTATTGTTGTTGGCACTGGGGATTGAACCCAGGCTCATTCTACCTCTGAGCTCTACTGCCAGTACAATTTTTTATTCTTTTTTTTTTTTTTTTTTTTTTTTTTTTGTGGTACTGGGGTTCCTGGAAGCCCTTCTACCTCCGGGCTACACTCCCAGACCTATTTTATATTTTTGAAACAGGGTCTCTTACGCCAGCGTGGCTGGCTTCGAACCTGCGCGATCCTCCTGTCTCCGCCTCCCAAGCGCGGGGATTACAAGCGTGCGCCACCACGCCCGGCCCAATTTTTTATTCTTTAAAAAAATTTTTTTGTTGTTTTTGCAGTATTGGGGATGGAACCCAGGGGCATTCTACCTTCGAGCTACACCCCTGGCCCTATTTTTATTCTTTATTTGGAAACAGGGTCTCACTAAGTTGTGGAGGGCCTTACTAAGTAGCTGAGGCTGACCAAGGACCTGGATCCTCCTGTCTTAGCCTCCCAAATACTGGGATTACAAATGCGTGCCACCAAACCCGGCTCAATTTTTTTATTATTATTATTATTATTTTTTGGTGGTACTGGGGGTGGAACCCAGGGACTTTTCTACCTCCGGGCTATACTCCCAGACCTATTTTATACTTTATTTGGAAACAGGGTCTCACTAAGTTGCTGAGAGCCTCACTAAGTAGCTGAGGCTGGCTTCAAACCTATGTGATCCTCCTGTGTCAGCCTCTGAAGCGTGGATATTACAAGTGTGCGCCACCATGCCCAGCTTATTCTTTATTTTGAAACAGGTTCTCACTAAGTTGCAGAGGGCCTCACAAATTGCTGGGGCTGGCCATGAACCTGAGATCCTCAGCCTCCCAAGTACTGGGATTATGAACATGCACCACCAAGCCTGGCTAGATCTGAATTTTAGATACTTCTGTAAAGTGTAACTTTGTTTTGTGGCAGGGAAATGGCAGCTGAATGGAGAGTGGCTGTAAGTTAGACAGTTCTAGAGTGACTTCATTTTTTAGTTGGACAACTCAAGGCTGAGAATGCAGCCTGTAGGAGGAACAACAAGTGGAAGATGATTGTTGGGTGATTGTGGGGCATCCCTTGGAAATGACTGGGAGGCAGCTAGACACAGGCCCAAGGCTCAAGAGAATGACTGAGCTAGAGAGAAGGAGGGCATCACTGGCATGGAGGTGGTGGTTAAGCCTGTGAGCGAGACCAGGAGTGAGGCAAAAGGTAGACTCAGGATGGAATCCTGAGAGGCATCAGTATGTGAGGGCAGGGAGCAAGATGGCAGGAAAGCCAGAAAAGGGGAGCTTCACACCACCAAAGCAGGGAGGGTGCTTCCAAGAGAGAGTAGTGCGTACTGGCAAGTGCTGCCTTTCTTGTGAGTGTAGTGGGGATTGAGCCCAGGTACGTTCTACCTCTGCCTTGGCCCTTTTTACTTTTATTTATTTTTTATTTTTTGTGGTACTGGGGATGGAACCCAGGGGCATTCTACCTCTGAGTTATACCCCCCATCCTATTTTTTATTCTTTATTTTGAAACAGGGTCTCAGTAAGTTGTGGGGGACCTCACAAGTTGCTGAGGCTGGCGTGGACCTGAGATCCTCTTGTCTCAGCCTCCCAAGTACTGGGATTACAAGCATTGCACCACTATGTGTGGCTGGCCTTTTTATTTCAAATCAGAATCTCACTAAGCTGCTGAGACTGGCCTTGAACCTGTGATCCTTCTGTATCAGCCTCCCAAGTACTGGGGATTACAGCGGTGCATCACCACACCCAGCTTAAGCCATGCTTTTTTGTGCATCAGGAAATACAAATACATCATCTGGTGCCCTTAAAACAGTTCCTTTTTGAACCTTGGTTTCACTATCACTCCCCTAAGGAACCTGTTAGATGTCTTTTTTCCTAATTGTTTCTCCCCCACAGAACTTTCACACCACAGGTATATTTTGTCGTGTGTGTGTGTGTGTGTGTGTGTGTGTGTGTGTGTGTGTGTGTTTTACATGTAAAAATGAGTTTTTTTTCCAACACAAATTTATGAGGAGATAGTGGTGGGACTACTGGTTGGAATGAAAATACAGGAAAGAAGGAGCAGGCCTTGCAGTAAGGGACCTGAAGAGGTGGGGAGAAGAGCAGCAAAGCCAGGTGGGCAAGAACAAAGGCAGGCAAATACTGATGGATTTATAGGTAGGGGCAAAACAGGATCTGGTAGCTGCCAGGCCCGGGATAGTTGGGGGGACATCATTTGGTGTGTGGGTAGCAGTCCACACGGTAGGAGATTTTCTTCCTTCACAGCACTAGAGGAGCAATGGGTCAGGCTATAGCTTGGTTTGGATTGGTGATGGGCAGAAAGACAAGGACTAGAAATAGTAGAAATACCTATTGTTACTTAGCACTTACTCCAGCCCCACTATACGTACTTTGTCTATTATCTTGTTTAATCCCTAAAATAATCTTTGGTGTTAATGCCCCAGTCTTTGGGTATATTTTGAAACAGGTTCTCACTAAGTTGCAAGGGCCTCACAAATTGCTGGGGCTGGCCATGAACCTGTGGGATAGAGGTAAAGTGACATGGACAGGTCCGTGCAGCTAATAGTGGCAGCGCTGGACCCGCATCCCGGCCTGTCTGTTCCTCAGCCACTGTGGCTTACTGCCGTAGAACCCCGAGGACCCTGGCAAGCGGTGTAGCATTGCGTTAGGGTGGATGAGAAAGGCACCGAATGCAGGAGTCATCTGATAACTTTGGGGGCCAAAGACTGCCTAATACTGGAAGTAAGATGCGCAGGAGCCAGGAGGGCAGAAGGCTCTGGTCACACTTAATCTTCCAGCTAGGGAAGTTCTGGGTTATGTACAATCTAAACAGGTAGCAAGAGGGCAACAGAAGCTTTAGGGACATTTGTGAATGATGGCTTTGCAGTGTGAACAGAACACATCTTCTCACTTGGGGGCATGCCACCCATAGACACCAGTCTCAGCTTCTCTTCCCCTGGGGCTGCAAGCAGCTCAGTAATGTCTGTCTCTCCTCTCAGAGGACCTGCTCTTGGTTGAAGGGATGTCAGTGCCAAAAGACGAAGCTGTGGGTGCGCTTCATCTCATCCAAGCTGCAAAGCTGGGCAATGCAAAGGCCCAGAGTATCTTAAGAACAGGTGAGTATATGGTTCTGAGCAGCCCTGCTGCAGGCACAGGAGCAGCCTCCAACAGCCCAGTGCTCCTGCAGAGAGCCCTGTTTCCCTCTGCATGGTCTGTTCTGAGGTGGTTCTTCTACCTACTGAGAGTGCAAAGGGAAATGCACTCAGGTATTTGGTAGCACTGCGCACGCATGTGTGTGTCTAAGCCCTAGTCTTATTATTTTTGAACAGTCTCACTAAGTTTCGGAGGCCTCACTAGGTTGCTGAGGCTGGCCATGACCTGTGATCCTCCAGTCTCAGCCTCCTAAGTTCTGGGATTATAGGTGTGTGCCACTACACCTGGCTAGACCTTGTTTCTTGAAAAGGAAAAGAACTCACAAATAGCTTTTAAATACTGCCTCCCGCCGGGCATGGTGGCACATGCTTGTAATCCCCGCGCTTGGGAGGCAGAGACAGGAGGATCATGCAGGTTCGAAGCCAGCCGTGTGCGCTGGCTTAGGAGACCCTGTTTCCAAATAAAAACAGTATAAAAATAGGTTTGGGAGTGTAGCCCGAAGGTAGAAGGGTTTCCAGGAACCCCAGTACCACCAAAAATAAAAAATAAAAAAAAAAATAGTGCCTTCCACTCCATCATCTGAACATATTTACCATTACTAGCTACTAGCTCTTTTCTCCCTTCTTGCTTGGTGTATTTGATTCATTCTCTCCTGGCAACTTTTGTTTTCTGGTAGCTGGAACGGCTCTGGGCCTTGGGGTTGTGAACATCCTCCACACCATGAACCCTTCCCTGGTGATCCTCTCTGGAGTGCTGGCCAGTCACTATATCCACATCATCAAAGACGTCATCCGCCAGCAAGCCCTGTCCTCTGTGCAGGATGTGGATGTGGTGGTTTCAGATTTGGTTGACCCTGCCCTGCTTGGTGCTGCCAGCATGGTTCTGGACTACACAACTCGCAGGATCCACTAGGCCTCCAGGAGTGGATGGACCATGATGTGAGCGCGCCTCGTAGAATCAAGGTCTCTTTTAGATGAGCATTTCTTAAAAAGCAGATTTAGT
Organism: Muscardinus avellanarius; assembly: GCF_963383645.1. NCBI lineage: Eukaryota > Metazoa > Chordata > Mammalia > Rodentia > Gliridae > Muscardinus > Muscardinus avellanarius. Next base: position 39,328,031 of record NC_137799.1, read on the forward strand.
ATTTTACTACAGGCAATGTTGGCAGAGTGTTTTTGCTTTTTGTCTCCTCTTCTAAATTCACCTTTCCCCTTGCCCATTTCTGTAGATGCTGCTCTTTCTAATGTTTTCCTAATAAGGACCATTTTAGCACAAAATCCTGTAAGTTCCAGTCACAACTTCCTGTGCCAAGAGGAGCCATAAAGATAGAACAGGAAATGGTAGAACTCTGTTCACTAACTTACCACTCAGACCTGCAGGCCTGCTGTGGGAGGTGAGCTTCATTAAGGAGTTTGGGTTAATAACCTTCTTCCTCTAGCCAGGTATGGTTGCATATACCTGTAACCTAGTACTTGGGAGGATCACAGGTTGGAGGACAGTCTCAGCAAGTAGTGAGACTCTCAGCAACCTAGTGAGACTCTGTTTCAAAAGAAAAAATAAAATTAGGGCGGGGGGGGGGGTGTAGCTCAGAGGTAGAACACCCCTGGGTTCAACCTCCAGTACCAAAAAATAAATAAACCTTCCTCCTCTATCCAAAGCACAGGAGGTCCAGTCAGGGAATAGAAAAATCTTACCAGAAAAGGCTTGTGATAACTTTTTTTAAGCAGCTTTATGAACATGTTTGGTAAAGTGTACAATTTGTTAAGCTTTGACTAATGTATAGTCCTGCGAAACCGTCACTGCAGTCAAGACAGTGGACATAACCAGTGTGGTTGCACACACCTGTAATCCCATCTATTCCAGACCCAGACTAAAAAGGGCTGGGAATGTAGCTCAGTGGTAAAGAGTGCTTGCCTAGCATGCAGGAGGCCCTGTGTTCAAGCCCCATCATTAAAAAAAAAACATTGGACACATCTGTCACTCCTTAATGTCTTTGTTAAAAGACGTTAGCTGGGCAAAGTGGTGCACCCCTGTAATTCCAGTACTTGGGAGGTTAAGACAGGAGGATCATAGGTTTAAGGATAGACTTAGCAACTTAGTGAGCATTTCTTTTTCAAAATAGGGGTGTGGCTCTGGGTAGAATGTCCCTGGATTCGATCCCCAGTAAAACACACACACACACACACACAGTGTGTGTGTGTGTGTGTGTGTGTGTGTATAATTGTTATGCTAGCTGACTTTGTAAGACTTTTGACCAGAAATCTGAACTGCAGTGGCCTTAGTGACCATGTCCTTATCTTCTTGGAAGCCATTAACACTTAGAGCTTCTGAAAGGGGACTGACTGTCCCAGCAGGGTCTTTGCTGCAGACTTTGTTGGTAGCTGTGTTGCACATGACCCCTGAGTTTCCGTGAAGGCCGTGTTTGCATGTGTTATCCTGGAGCCCAGATCTGTGATTCAGTAAGAATCTATACTTTTAGAAGTCAAAGTTTTTGTCTGTTCATTGCAACCTGGAAGAAATTCTGACAGTCACCACTTACCAAGTGCCTTCTCTGCAGGGCTTTGAACTAGGTGCATCATACACATTATCCTGAATTCTCACAACCAGTAAGTATTTGAATCCCCATTTTGTAGAACTCAAAACTTACCCAAAGCTACTCTTAGGAGAGGATTTGATACCAGGTCCCTCTGTTTTTTTCTGCTAAGCCATACAACCTCTCATTTGAAAACTACTTTCAAAATGCTAATATATTTTAATTTACTCCCAGCTACCAAAAGCATCAGTATCTGATTTGTGCTGGGCATGGTGGCCCATGCCTGTAATCCCAGTACTTGGGAGGCTGAGATAGGAGGCTCATAGGTTCAAGGCCAGCCTCAGCAATTTAGCAAGGCTCTCAACTTAGTGAGACCATGTTTCAAAGTAAAAAGTAAAATAGGGCTGGGGCATAGCTCAGAGGTAGTATGCCCCTGGGTTCAATCCCTAGTCCCCCAAAAAACTGATTTGCAGTTTTTTTTACCTTATTATTTTTTACCTTATCTCTTAGCTGTGAACTTAATCAAATATTCCTTTCTGAATAGGAAATGTTGCCAGTATATTATTTGGTCTAGTGACAGGTTTTTATGAGTACTTGTAGGTGATCTACAAAAAAAAGCATATGCATATATTTTTCAGATTGTTTTTATTTTAGGAGAACCTAAAAGGTTCAATGGTGTATTGCTTCCGTGTTGGCATAAATTAAACTGAAAAAATCAGTATCACATTTGAATGACTTCCTTACTGGTGGGTTAATGGGAAAGGTTGGCTAATTCCTGGACCTCGACCAGCTCTTAAGTCTGGAGGGCTGTTCAGGCATCCCATAGTGGCCTGGCGTCAGTGTCCAGGGCGAGATGGTGCACCGGGAAGAGGGCATCAGTCGCTCCTAGGTTAAACCCACAGTACATACAGACTAAAGTACGTTGTTACCAGGTTTCATGCCAAATATTTGAAAGGATGGTACTGAATCGAAAACCAAATCTTAGCTTTTATTAAATTCATGGAAAAACTAATATATTCTGACATAAATTATTACATGTTTAAATAATCACATCTTAATTTATTTTAATGTAAATATTTTATGTTACTGTTCTGAGCCAAAAGCTAAAGAAAAATACATTTCCTTGTTGAAACGTTAACACCGTTGTATTGTTTTGTTTTTAACTTACTAAAAAGCATTTCCCTTCCCAGGAGAGACTCATACTGCTGTGAGACTCAGATTATTTTCTTTTTGAAGGTTATATACCATCAAGGCATCTAATGTCATTGCTTTCTTAACACTCCCCAAAGAAAAAGCCTATTGATACATAAAATTTAAAAGTTGACATAGAAAAGCAATGCTGCACCAAGAAGTTTGAAACTAATATTGAGCACCCACTGAATTCCTGGACCAATGAAGTTCCTTCCTCTAATAAAGCCCCATGTGGGTAAAACAGTCATCAGAAACAATCTCAAATTATGGCTGCTGTGTAACCACATTAAAAAAAAATCTTAAAACAACAGTACTTGTTTTCCCTTTCTCCCTTTCTCAGTTTCTGTGGGTCAGGAATTTGGGGAAGGCTGCACTTGGCAAGTAGACTCAGTGCCTTGTCCTGTAGTCAGACAGTGGCTGGAGCTGGAATGGCAGGTGGTTGGGATACTGAAGACTAGCCAGGCATTCCTCTCTGCAAATAGCTGTAGTGTCTCTCAACTGGTCTTTGGCGGCCCAGGACTACCTGATAGAATGTTCCAAATGAGCCACAAGCTACATAGGCGTTTAGACCTAGCCTTGGAAAAGACACAGGATCATTTTTGTCATCCAATTACCTCTTGATCTGGACACTGTAATGGATTGTTTACATTTTACAACTGCCACATCTCTTAAGCCCATCTGGTATGGGAAGATTGGTCCAGTGATGGCATCTGGACAATAGTGGAAAGTAAGCTGTACAGGGAAGGGGCCATGGAGACAGGGTAGGGAGCGAAGGCGGCACCATGGAGATGGCCTTTGAGCTGCTGCTTAAATTGGATTCTGACATCTTGAAATGGTGCCAGACCAAGGAAAGCCTGAGAAATTGGAAAAGGAGGAAGGAGGGAAGAAATGAGTGCTCTTTTCTCATCTATATGTAATCAGCGTTGGAGATGGTGGACTTTCTTGGCAATGGCAAGACTTATCTCCTGCTCGAGTGTGATATTAATAGGACTTTCCCTCAACTTCCATTTGGAAATAACTTCAGGTGACTATTAAGGAAAAGGTTACTGAAAGGTGGCTCTACTGATTGCTTGGTACATCAGCAAAACAGTGCCTCATGTGACATCAGGCTCTGAGAGCAGACAATGGATGTGTTGGAGCACCATCTCCTGGAAGCACCTGTTGTATACAGATTGGCTCAATTCAACAGAGCATTGTGGGATGATGGAAATGTTCCATAATCTGCACTCTCCTGGTCAGATACCACCTATCTACATGTGACTCATGAACATACGAAAGACGTGTAAGGCTAGAAATGCATTTTTTAGTTTAACAGCTACATGTGCCTAGTGAGTACTGTACTGTACAGCCCAGGTTCAGACAAAGGATTTGATAATAGAAATATGAACTAAGTGCATAGGGTGGCCAGACCCTAACATGTACTACAGGACTGACACCATCTTGATGTAGGTGTTTACTAGCTGATCCAAAGGATTAGTAAAGACTGCAAAATAATGCTACGCAAGATTCTAAACTATGGGACGGTGACAAGAGCCCATGTGGGATAAAATGTCTACGCTGTGAGAGGATTCACAGCTGTGTCTTAGGCAACGGAGTTAACACTTACCCATGAAGCTCCCTTTTAAATGAAAATTTCCACAGAATTCTACAGGAAAAAACCTTGGGGCTATTTTAGTTTAACACAGGGGTGGGTGTCTAGTGACTGTGCCGCCTCGGCCCTAGAAATGGAAAAGGGAATTCCTCGTCCCTTAAGGCTTCACTCCAAGCTGCAGCACATCTTGAGATCAATAAAGAAGCTTCATGTGTATTGTTTGAACAGAAATTTATTCTCAGAATAATGCACAAAAGCATGGGTTGAGGCTACTGTTGGGAGCTTCCTCCCGTCCTCTTCCTCCTCCCCCTCCTCTCTGAATGCCAGGGAGAACACAGTTGAAGGAAACATGCAATCACAAACAATGATCAACGCTAAAGACAAAGAGGTTTGGTCCAAAAAAACTCAACATAATTAATCCAATTACTGTGAACAGCTTCACTGAGTAGGATTAAGATATTGCAGATGTAGTGTTTTCACACGTGGCTCTTCAGTGCACCAGGGGAGCCTGCTTGAGAGAGATGAGGACTGAGCGCATGCGGGAGACATCTTTGGCCTGCTTGCTGGACTTGGGATTAAAGTCACACAGCCGGGCCACCCGTTCCCACTCAGTGCCTGGGGACGACTCATCAATGTCATTTACAAAGGCTTCTTCTGCTGCCCTGGAATCAACAACAAAATATGTTGGTTTAATGTAGAACTCCCGTGGGCAACCTATTGGCTGTCTGGATACAGAAAAGTGGCTGCCTCTTCATCCCTGACTCGATGGCATTTTGATTTTCCCAAGGGTATCTGCCCTGGACCAGGTTAAACTGAGGGGCAGAAACATGGTGAGCACTCCTAGGCACAGGGTGCCTGGGCTGCTGTGTAAAATGGTGGAATACAGGTGTTTGGTTCAGGGCTCACTGTCTCTCTCTGTCTATGCTCATCAAGAGCATTATAAAAGCAAGTCTTTGGCCAGCTAAGCACTGCTTTCATTAATAAATGAGCAAGCAGTAGGCTGGTCAAGAACTTAAGAGTAGCTTATGCTGGGCAATACTGACTTTCAAGGAAATTTTGAGACTTCTTAAAAGCCCACAGGTCATTGCACAATAGCCTCTAGAGTTAATCCTAAGGCTGGAGAGAAACAAGGCAGATAAAAGGAATTCAAGACAAAGCTCCCATGCTGGCAGGCACTAGAGACTAAAGCCATTCTGGAAGGGGGTTTGTTAGGACACTCTCCAGTTCAGCCAAAATGTTGCCATTTTCTCTCCAGCCAGGCGCCTGGGGCTGTTCAGGGTCCACTCTGGCAGGAGAGCCCGCATTAGCTTTTTGGCAAGATGCCGTTCCAACGTTCTTTCACGTCAAGGTCAGCCCATCCCCAGTTGGGAACTAACTGGTGAGAGCTACAGCCCAAAAGGACAGTGGGAAGAGGCAGGAAGACACAATATATTCATCTACTCCAACAAGCATCACGGGCAAAGCGAAAGCAATGGAGATGACTGGCCTGTGGGGACAGAGGGTGGCACTATCACAGGGATGGCCGTGGCAGACACCGCTGAAGCCCAGAGCCACTACAACACTGCGACTTCATGGCACACACAGTTAGGGGCAGTGAGAAAGGTTTACTTAACTGTTCTAGGCTGTAGCAAGGATGGTTTATGTTTGTGCTTAAAGGTGAAGAGAAGAAACAAGGAGAGAAACTTTAGGTCAGATATAGAAAATGAGAATGAGCTCAATGCAGATGGTCAGTAAGCTAGACATGCCCTTGCCACTCTATCTATGCTTGGGAACGTGCAGCTGGCTTTGCTGGGCCACCCTGCTGCCCAGCAAAACCAGACTCGACCTTTCCAGTCTCCATTTCTACTCCAGAGAGAATGTGCAAGTCAAATCAAACACCACCTGTAAGTCCAGCATTTCACAAGTATCATTGCAAATGCATCCAGGGGCCCAGGAAACCTAGTTGTTCTTCTAACAGGTGAACATCTCAGGTCACGGGCTCTAAGCAGTTCCAGACCTCAGCCTGCCCGCCTGGCCTCCACAGGATCTCCTCCCCTCCACGCTCAGCTCCCTTATATTAAAAGCTGGCCCTAATTTTTGAGGAGGAAACAAAGGACTGTTTCCAAGTCTTCAGCAATACTGCTTTGACAACAGGAATAATTTAAAACAAAAACACTTTTCCAGAGAAGACCCAGTCTTGGGGGGAAGGCTGAGGTAGCCCATATCACATAGCTTCGGCTATCTTGACTTCACAGCGGGGCCTCTTGTGCCAGGGTGGGGACAGGGCACCAGAAGCTGGCCACTAAATGGCAATTTCTGACAGATAAGACCATAGAGAAACAATGACAGACAGCGTCGTGGACAACCCCCTCTGTTCTGAACCCCTCTGCCAAGGGAGAGATGACTAGCCCCGTGTTCTCTGAAGGAGGGGCTCTGGCTAACAATGCAAAGTGCTGCTGCTCACTGGCTCCTAACCTCCTCAGACTTGAGCCTGCTCCCAGGTGGGGACATTTGTCTTTCCACCTGGGGACAGGTAGGCAGTAGGGGTCTGGAAGCAGCATGGTAGCAGCTACAGCAGCAGTGAGAGGTCCAAGTCCACCCAAGTCCCAAACCCTCCCCAGACAAGATTACAAAGGACCCACATTTTCAAAGGGAATTCACTTGCTTCCCTTCCAAACTCCAAATGTAAAAAATGACCACTAGAGGGTGCAGGGAGTCGCAACTGCAAGAATATCTAATGGGTCATACCCTGGTTTATCAATTCTTAGGCAGCCCCCACAGTGCCAATTTGAAATATTTTTAAAAACAAAGCAACTTGTGACATAAAAGGAGTATTAACTCTTAAAAAGTAAAAAGGATCAAAAGAAAAGGAATTAGTTTTGCAACATACACATAACCAATCACGTCAGCGAAGGGTTGTTTGTAGAAAGCTTCATCTGCCACCCTAGACAGCAAGAAGTCCAAAAGGCAGGCAAGCAGGCAGGAAAAAAGAAGAGAACATTGAGAAGCAGAAACATCTAAAATCCACAGCAGAGGTGCAACTGGGCTCAAGGTTGCTCCCCAGCTCCATCTTAACCCCCAGGCGGCTTCCCACGCTGGACACTGCAGCAGGCTCAGGCCTCCCGCTGGCCTGGCCTGGTCGTGAGGCTCGAGAGTGGCCTCGGCAGCTTCAGCTCTGGGGTTTACTCAGCGACATTCATTACACACCCAGGTATGGGCTAAGCCCTTTCTTATAATCATGTTGATTCAATTCTTAACCTATGCCATAACCTATGCCGCTGGGTTACGGAGGACTTATGTTTAGAAAAGAAGCAACTTGCTTGGCTAGAGCACAGTGGTAGTGTTCAGAACTCACAACCAAAGAAGCCCACCTCGAGCGCAGGGTTCTTTTTGCTGCATGAACAAGACCAAGGACAAGACGTACCTGGTCCCAAAGATTTAATCCCAAATGTTGGAGTCTCCAACCACTGCTTTGTCACACTGGCTGAGTGGGATAAATGTTCAGTATCCTGATAAGACACAGTGTCATTTCAAAATCTCCACCTTAGAGGAAACAACAGCTAGAGGCAGGCAGTCTGGTGGGAGGAGCTCTGGCCCTAGCTAAGCTGTCCCCGAGGAAGGCTGTCTGCTCAGGAAGCTGGGGCAGCTTCTGAACATCTTTACGCCAGACTTGACCAGAATCTAGAACCTCACCAACCCTCCTTAACTCCCATTCCGAGGGGGGAGTGGGCCAACATGGCAGAACTCTGGGACAAGAGGGAGGAGGCTTACTGGGTAGAGAAATTTATACTGCAAGGGACTAGCTGGCTTTAAGTCTGCGGCCCCAGCTGAACCCTGGGCCCAGCTACCTCATCCATTGTGAGGGCATGGAACCTAAGGAGTCTCAGGTGGGCAAGCAGAAGGGGCACTTTTTAAGGATAATTATACCTAGTCATTAACTTAAGCATACATGTGTATTTGAAGACAAATTCTAGTAATTTAAATTTCAGTTTATTTTTAAACACAGAGTACCCTTCTTTCTTTCCCATTTTGGTTTATACACAGGAGGTGTTTTGTGGAAATTTAGAGAAAGCAAAAGAGCAGCCTGATTGTAACTCAAGTGACTCAGCAGGGAAACAGAGTTATTTGTGGGCAGGGTGAGTGGGAGGGAGAGGAAAGGCAGGCCAGCTTGTAAACCCGTAATCCTTTTAGTTCACACAAAGGGGTAGGCCTAATCAATTTCAACTGGAACTTGCTGCTAGTAGAGGAGAATAAAGGTTTAATGACTCCTGTCAGGCATCTTTCCCAACAACAAAGACGCTGTGTCAGGCCCTGCTTCTTTGCAGCTATCCCCCCTAGACTTAAAGAGCCAGCCAGTGACAAGCACAGCCTTGAAGAACAAACAGAAAATTATCCAAACCAAATGCAGGCAGCCCCACCTGCTTGCTCTTCACCCAGCAGAAAGGGACCTGAAAGCGGCAATTGTCAGCCTCAGCAGGATGGGGCACAGGGAGGCCTGGGAGAGGGGGAGGGGAGGAATGCCTGACCACAGGACAAGCTCTTGAGGCCCAGATTCAACGCAGAACTTCATTCTATAAATAGCCCCAAAATGGGCTTGGAAAAAAATGTCGATGGAAACCCATTACTGAGAACTACGGATTCCCCAAACTTTGTCAAACCTTGGAAGAGCTGAAAAGCCTGAGTGCAAAAGCCACCTGCCACAGGGGGAGTTTCTCTGCCAGCTTGGGAAGGAGCATGTCCCGGCTGTCCTCTGTGAGCGTGCTGCAGGAGCCAGGCACTGCTTTGACTCCTCCGGACAGGATTTTCCATGGGCTTTCACTGAATAATTCAAGCTCATGAGCAGTGACACTTAGGCCCTGACTTGGTATAAAAGAAGGCAGGTGCAGTCTGGGCACTGACAAAGATTCCAGACTGTGCGTGCGGGGCAAGGACCCCTGCTGACAGTGTACACCCAGCATGGCTCGGCCCTGATGTGCTCCGGCGCCTTGGGGACTGACTGGGAGAGGGCACCAACGGCAGGAGACCTGAGGGCAGGTCACGATTCACTGGGTGTCCTTTCCATCCCTGGGGCTCCTCTTTCCAGCTTCTCTGCTTCCCTACCTTATATGTGGAATTACCTCAGTATCTAAAAACATCCCATTTTCTTTTCTAAAAATATTCACTTTGCCTAGAGACAGACAACAGGGAAGATGGGGCACTGTGTGTACATTATTGAGACCCAGTCCTTCAGACTCCACCGTGGGAGAGGAGTAGTGAGCAATCTTGGTATCTTCAGGGTCATCTACTGATCAAAGAAGTCCTCCAAAATGGTTTTTTGTTTTTGCAGTACTGGGGATTGAACCCAGGGGCATTTTACCTCTGAGCTATGCCCTCAGCTCTATTTTTTAATTCTTTTATTTTGAAACAGGGTCTCATTAAGTTGCTGAGGGTCTCACTAAGTAGCTGAGGCTGGCTGCGAACCCGTCAACCTCTTGTCTCAGCCGCCCAAGTACTGGGATTATAAGAATGCACCACCACACCTTGCTCCAAGATGTTTTTTTGTTTTTGTTTTTTGGTGGTACTGGGGATGGAACCCTTCTACCTCCAGGCTACACTCCCAGACCTATTTATATATATATATTTTTTTATTTGGAAACAGGATCTCTTAAGCCAGCCTTCGAACCTGCGCGATCCTCCTGTCTCTGCCTCCCAAGCGCAGGGATTACAAGTGTGTGCCACCACGCCTGGCTCTCCAAGATGTTTTTAAGTTGCTGACGAATCACTGGAATAAAGTTCCTCTGACAAATCATTGGAATAAAGTGTGAAACAATTCCTTCTGTCCTAGGGCTCTGGTGACAGTGGCTAACATACCACAGCTTTACATATGCAGGTTCAGACATGTGCTGCAGTTTCCACAAGGCTGATGACCTGGTTTCTAAACAGTGGTACGCTCTCAGTGGGTAAGGCCCTCTCTCTGGAACTTGAGAGGCTCGCCTGAGACCAGCCAACCTAACATTCTATAATTCCAAGTAAAGAAGGCACCACAGCCCTAACTCCTCACTGGAGAGACTTGAGCGCCCACAACAGGTGTGCTTATTTTCTTCAAGGACACCTGATTCTGTACACCGAAAGGGACCTTTCTTGACAGGAGTTCAGCAAAACTGGCGTGAGGAAATTTCTACAACAGGAATCCTTCATTATCATTCATTATTCAAGTCTGAAAATTTCCATCTACGTGGGTGCTGGTGAAGCCTCAAGAGACCCTGTACAAGGAGGGTTGGCACGTTCTGCCCAGTACTCCCGGGCAGATCTGAGTGCTGCAGCGACCTGCTGGGACCATCGCTGCGCCCACTCACCTTTTACTGACCTGGACTTGCACCTGGGGAAGCCATCTTGGGTAAGCACAGGGTGTAGGGGCCCAGAGATATCAGCACTTCACGCTGACTACAGACTCAAGAGGAGCCCTAAGTGGCTGGATGGCAGCTACCACCTCCAGCAGTTAAACAGCCCACGGGGGGTGGCCCTCAAATTTCACATGGAATCTGACAGGCACTCCAAGAGTGAGCAGGATGGAGGTCTGAGAACTGGCATCTGAGGTGCAGCTGAGAACCAGGATGATCAGAGGGACTCAAGGAGAAAGGAAGGGCTGCTACATGATAGTGGCCATCTACGATGGAAGACGCCCCCAAAAATGCGGTCCCATGATCACATCAGCAGGCGGCGAGGTGGATGGCTCCCCTCCCCAGCAGCAGGGCACTTACCCCAGCCTGCTTCCTGCCTGAATGCTGGCTCTTAAAGCTCTATCTTGAAATTAAAATATCGCAGGCCCAGTCTGGCCTGTTTTTACACCGAAGTGAATGGAGGGACTGAATCCAGCTGAAAAAGAAGTCAACCTACCCTGAGGGAAGCCAGGCTGCATAGAACTCTGAGCTACTTCCAGGAAGGAAGAACTTCCAAGAAGCGAAGGACGTTAAGACCACAGCTGCCGCTCGCTAGTGATATGAGAATGAATGTGTTTTCTCCCCATTACTACTTAACCTTCAGGGGAAAAAAAGCATGTTTAAGAAGTCAAGATTTTCTTAGGCACAGGCTGAGTACCCCAGGAATCCTAAATCTGAAGTCAGTGTTGAAACATCCTTGGCTCCCTAATTAGAGAGCACATTTGCACGAACCTCTTTGCTAAGCACCTTTCAGAGAGCAGGGCTGTATTTAGGGGCTGCAACATACACGCGCCTATAATCATTTCCTAAGTAATGAGACCGACCTTTCATTTCAGAGTTCTACCTTTTCTACGTGGAATATCCTTCCCTTTCCTGAATTAAACCATTACAGCCAAAGCAAACCAAGCTCTTAATGGGCTAAATTCACAACAGTTGGGATGGCTGAAGGACAGGCTGAATTATGTGCACAAGACCCAGACTTGCAACTCTTATGTTTCAAGCACTTTCTTGAAAACCTGCAGACATTTAGCACTAAGGAGGCAGCAGCCAAGAACCTAGACTGGATGCTGGAACGTGAACGGCTCCGTCTCGGAGCACAGGCCACGATGGGCACCGTGCACTCACCTGTTGTTGGCTTTTGTTTTCTGTAGCTGCTCATCCTGCCGGGCATACCACTCTTCTAGCTCCTTTATCGCCTTTTCTTTCCACTCTGCTTCTTGCTTCCGAGAATTGGCATCTTTGAAAGAAGGGAAAAAGAGACAACAGAAATGAGGCAACGCAAAAATTTAAGTTCTTTTCATCAGTTTACTGTGAAAATATGAGTTTACTTTTCATTCAGTTTCCACTGCATTTATGGTGTGTGTGGGCAGGTGTGTGTGTGTGTAGTGGGGAGAATGCTGGGGGGGGGGGATAAATCTGTACAGCCAACTCTTTTTTTTCCTTCAGCACTGGGGATGGAACCCAGGGGCATTCTACCTCCCAGCTATGCCCCAACCCTATTTTTTATTCTTTATTTTGAAACAAGGTCTCACTGAGTTGCCAAGGGCCTCACTAAGTAGCTAAGGGTGGCTGTAAACCTGCAATTTTCCTGTCACAGCCTCCCAAGTACTGGGATTACAAGAGTGCGCCACCATGCCTGGCTCAGCCAACTTTTTTTTATTTAAAAGCTTTTCTTATTACAAGTTCATTCAACAAAATAATCCTCTCCAACTTTACTGTGGTAACTGACCATGTTCATAACCAAATCCATCTCTAAACTGGAAAAAAGACGGAGCACTTAATGAATATCATCCTTATGCAGGGGCCATGCGAATCTCTCTGTACTGTTCCAATTTTAATATATGTGCTCCTCAAGTGAGCACATAACAGCTTACTCTGGATCTCAGCAATCCTATTCTGCATCTTATCCCAGTCCATTGACAAGCTGGTGGGTCACTAACTGGACTTGATTTAAATTCAGGGCCAGGAGAGATAAAGAGCATGGAGACACTGACTTTAAAAAGAAGCCAGCCAGGCTGGGCGTGGTGGCGCACGCTTGTAATCCCCGTGCTTGGGAGGCGGAGACAGGAGGATGGCTCAGGTTCGAAGCCAGCCTTGCTGGCTTAAGAGACCCTGTTTCCAAATAAAAATATAAAAAATAGGTGTCTGGGAGTGTAGCCTGGAGGTAGAAGGGTTTCCAAGAACCCCAGTACCACAAAAAAAAAAAAAAGAAGCCAGCCAGGCACAGTGGTGCACGCCTGTAATCTTAGTACTTGGGAGGCTGAGACAGGAAGACCACAGGTTTGAGACCATCCTCCACAAGTAGTAATGAGACTCTCATTAATTTAGTGAGACCCTATTTCAAATAAAAACATAAGTCAGTAGTGGTGTCACATGCTTTTAATCCCAGTACTTGGGAGGCTGAGACAGGAGGATGGCAGGTTTAAGTCCAGCCTAGGACACTTAGCAAGGCCCTCTGCAACTTAATAAGACACTGTTTCCAAACAAAAAATAAAATCAGGCTGGGGTGTAGATCAGAGGTAGAATGCCCCTAGGTTCAATTCCCAGTCCTGCTACCTACACACACGCGCGCACACGCACGCGCACACACACACACACACGGCTAGGATTGTAGCTCAGAGACAGAATGTCCCTGGGTTCAATCTCCAGTATTACAAAAGAAAAAAAGAAAAAGCCTGAACCGCGTGTGGTGGTGCACACTTGTAATCCCAGTTGAGAGGCAGAGGAAGAGACAGGAGGATCCAAGTTCTGGCCAGCCTCAGCTACTTAGTGAGGCCCTCTGCAACTTAGTGACACACTGTTTCAAAGTTAAGAATAAGAAATAGGGCTGGGGGTGTGACTCTGAGGTAGAATGTTTCTGGGTTCAACCCCCAGTACCACAATAAGTAAGTAAAAATGAATGAATGCCTGGTGGTGCACCAGCAGGAAAGAGCAAGTATAGATGAGTCTTTAATAATGCTGTCAGTATAAGCCCAGGGTGGAGCGGTGACACTAGATTCCTTTCACTCTTCTCACAAACTACAGTCCACCTCCCACATCTGCCAGTTACTGTAAAACGCAGGGTGGCTTCTTCATAGCTAAATGTGACGGAAGCACTTCTATAAAGTAGGTGGAGAGCTAGAGGGGAAATTGCCGGAGAAGGGCTGACTATGAATGTTAAAGCTAGAGACAACCACACAGTGTCTATGCCTATTCAGACCGCAGTGTGCGCTCGTGGCAGAGCCAGGGCAGAGCTACTGCACATACTCCGACGGCGAGGATGGCAGAGGCTCAGGTGTGGGGTCATTATTAACAGGGAAAGGTTCTAGAGACAAGGGAAGAAAATGCACACCGAGGCTGGTGAGACTGAATTCTCAAACACACAAGTTCCTAAAACTAAACATGATGTCCCCTAAGACATTTAGCTGAAGAGACATATGTTAGAACAGTGGAAAAAAGAGATAGCTGTCACAGTCACCTGTGTAGTTGACATTTAAAGTTACTCAAACCTCAAACACTTTTTTGTTTGTGGTACTAAGGATTAAACTAGGAGCATTCTATCTTCAGGCTACATCCCCAGCCCAATTTTATTTCTTATTTGGAAATCTCACTAGGCTGATGAGAGTCTCACTACTTGCTGAGGCTGTCCTCGAACCTACAATCATCCTGTCTCAGCCTCTCAAGTACTGGGATTACAGGTGTACACCACCACATGTGGCTCTTCATACACTTATAAGTACATTCTTAAGGACATTCTCTCTGCCGGGTATTTTATAGAGATCTCACTTCTTTACAGTAACTTAAAAAAAAATTCTCAGTCCATTTTTAGCAGTGAGAAAAACCAAAGCTGAGAAAATTTCAGTGAATTCCCTAGGGTTATATTAAGTGGAAAGCTACAATACAAACCTACATCTGATTCTAAAACTCAACACTTTACTTACTTAATTACACTACTTCCAAGGAAGGGAAGGAAAAGAAGGAACCTTGAAATAATCACTTGATTTGACTGACCATCATGGCCACCTGTGACCCAGTTTTCAACGTGAAGAAGGAGAGCAAAACTTTAACTAGTATCTTTGAAAAGAAGAGTAGAAAGCAGTGAGGAAAAGAGGAAATGAACCATTCTAGGGCCTTTGTCAGAAATGTCTTATAGTAACAAACTGGAGCAGACTGTGTAACTGCAAGAAATAGTTGCTTGACATCCCCTAGTTTCAAAACACAAAGATCTTTTCACCTTGTTTTCTAATGTATCAGAAGTGATCTATCATTCAATAGGAGAATCGTTTTACTCAGACTTTCCACTGATAAAGTATATCCAGTAATATCCAGGAAACTTCTGATATGTCTGTGACGTTGCCTATTATGTGTGCAATGGAGGGGGCTTTGCTACAATTACAGATGCTGCGGACTGACACTGCCATGTGAGCAAGGAACTGAAAAGAACAAATTTAAATGTAAGGTCTCAGCCAGGTGCGACGGCACACACTCCTAACCCCAGCTACTCAGGAGATCAAGCAGGAGGATGGTAGTGTGAGGCCCGCCTGGAAAATTTAGTGGGACCCTGTCTCAGTGGTAGAGCGCTTGCCTAGCATGCATGCACACAGCCCAGGATGTGTGTGTGTGGGGGGTAAAGTCTCCCTTTACAGTACTGAAAAATACTTCTAAAAAGTACTTTGGGGAAAGTATTTCTTTTTAATATATTCTAATGATCATTATTTTTTATTATATATCAAGGCCAAAGACCATGAAAATTTATCTGATAAAAACTAATCTAAATAAAAACTGTGACCACCTATAACAGATGGTAATCACCAAAACACAGTACACTTAAATTGTCTTTCTGAAGCCAGGAGTGGTGATGTCTGCTTGTAATCCCAGTACTTGGGAGGCTGAGATAGGACGATTATAGGTTTTAAAGCAGCCATGGCAAATTCTGAGATTCTCATTAACCTGGTGAGACCCTGTTTCAAAACAAAATAATAAAATAGGGCTGGGGGTGTAGCTCAGAGGCAGAATGCCTCTGGGTTCAATCCATACTGCTACACACAAAAAAAATAATAAATTGGCCAGGCCTAGTGGCAGACACTTGTAATCCCAGCATTCGGTAGGCTGAGACAGGAAGACTGCAGTTCGTGGACAGCCTCAGCTACTTCGTGAGGCCCTCTGCAACTTAGTGAGACCCTATTTCAAAATAAAGAATAAAAAACAGGGCTTGGAGGTACAGCTCGGAGGTAGAATGTCCCTGGGTTCCATCCCCAGTACTGCAAAATGAAAAAATAATAACTGTCTCTCTGAGCTAGGTATAGTGGCACATACCTATAATCCCAGTACTTGGAAGGCAAGATAGCAGGTTCGAAGCCAGCCTCAGTAACTTAGCGAGGCTCTCAGCAACTTAGACCCTGCTTCTAAATAAAAAATGAAATTGGTCTGGGGGTGTAGCTTGGAGGTTGAATGCCTCTGGGTTCTATACTCATCACCACACATACCAAAACTCAATAATAATAATAAATTGTCTTCTGGCATTTACAGATCCAGGAAGTACAACTGGCAGTAAGAATTAGAATTCTTCAATGCTCAGCTTTGTGGGACAAGGAAAGCCACGTCTGAATTCATCTGAGACTGGGAGGGAGGGAGGGAGGGAGGGAGGAGGAAGAAAGGAAGACGAGTCCTTTTAGAGCAAAGCACACTAACAGGCATCTTATTCTCTGGCCACCCTCATTATTGTCCACAGAAAGAAAAATTATTTGAAGCTGGATGCATTTGGGAGGCTAAGACAGGTTAGAGGCCAGATTCAGCAACTTAGACCCTCTTTCAAAATAAAAATTAAAGAGGGCTGGGAATGTAGAGGTAGAAGGCCCCTGGGTTCAATCCCTGGAACAAAAGAAAAAAAATGATCTGAGATTGCAGCTGGCAGCTAAGCTGAAAACCACTGACACCAGCTCTATTTTTAGCATCCTCTGCTTCCTCACAGTTCTCACAGGGAAAAAGGTGAAACTGAAGAAACACTTTATTTGCGGATAAATTCAGTTCAACTGGAAGGCAAGGCCAAATTCTGACTGCCCTCAAGAAGGCAAATGAAGAAAACTCTTCATGGAGAATTCTCAAGGTACCCATATAGATAAATGAAAAGGAAAATAAAAACTTTTGAAGCTGGGTGCAGTGACACATGCCTGTGACCCCTGTATTTGGGAGACTAAGATGGAAGAGTCACAGGTTTGAGGCCAGCAAATGGTGACTTGGCAAGGCCTTGTTTAAAAATAAAAATAATGCCTGTCCCTGGATTCAATCCCCAGTACCACATATACAAAAAAAGGAATAAATGAAAATGTAAAATTTCCACAACCAATGTATACTCTCTGTGGAGAAGACAAACTACTTGGCTAAGCTTTAAGGAAAGATAAAGTTAGGTTCTACAACATGCAAAATACTTCAGCAGTACTAAAAGCTAAATCTTGTCTCTAACCTAACCAAAAGATCCCCAAAGAACAAGCAAGGACCAAGATCTATATTCATCAAACTGCACTATCCAACACGCCAGCTACTTGCCACGCAGGAATACTTTCTTTCATTTAAGTTATCAAAGTCTTGAGAGAGTTTAAAGTTCAGCATAGTGGGGCTGAACTTTAATCCAAGTACTTGGGGAGCTGAGACAGAAGGATCGCAGGTTTGAGGACAGCCTCAGCAATGTAGCAAGACTCTCAGCTTGACTGTTTCAAAACAAAAACATAAAAAGGGCTAGGGCCGGGCATGGTGGTGCATGCTTGTAATCCCAGTACTTGGAAAGCTGAGACAGGAGGATTGCAGATTCGCAGCCAGCTTCAGGTACTTAGGCCCTCCATAAGTTAGTGAGACCCTGTTTCAAAATAAATAATAAAAAATAGGGCTGGAGGTGTAGCTCAGAAGTAGAATGAATGCCCCTGGGGTTCAATCCCAAGTAACATAAACACACACACACACACGAAAGTTTAGAATTCAGTTTCTCAGTCGCATTTCAAGTATGCAACAGCCACATGTGGTCAGTGGCTTCCCTCTTGGAAAGGATAGCAAATATTTTCACCGAAGAATTATTATTAGATAGTGCTGGTGTACAGGTTCAAACCTAAGTGCATCTTTGTTCTGAAAGCCACATAAATTTTACTAAATGATTTGGCACTACTTGGCTGCTATCTGGGTCAAGTCCTTTCCTATTTCCAGGTGCCAGTTACCCCATGTGGAAAGCCAGGAGTCATGTTTTCACTAGGTCAATGGTTGTCAAGAAGGAATGATAATGTGGACATTGTGGTTACTTAGGAGAATGCAGCTGCTTCTAGGAAATGTACAATGGAATATTCAGACATGAAGTATATCTGTATCTTAGAGCAGGTCAACCATAAAAAGAATGTATGTATGTATGTATGTATGAAACATAAACATGCACATGCCTCATTTATAATAAAGAGGACAAAATGAAAACTACTGAATCTATAAGGTATACACATGTTCATTTTTCTCTTCTTTCAACTGTTAAAATTGTATTTAAATTTTTTTTTGCGGGTCTAGGGATGGAAGCCAGGGGCATTCAACCTCCAAGCTACACCCCCTGCTCTATTTTTTATTCTTTGTTTTGAAACAAGTCTCACTGAGTTGCAGAGGGCCTCACTAACTAGCTGAGGCTGTCCGCGAACTCCGATCCTCTAGTCTCAGCCTCCCAAAAGCTGGGATTACAACTGTGAACCACCATGCCTGGCTCTGTATCTAAATCAATCTTTCTTTCTTTTTTTTTTTTTTTTTTTTTTGTGGTACTGGGGTTCCTGGAAACCCTTCTACCTCCGGGCTATACTCCCAGACCTATTTTGTATATTTTTATTGGAAACAGGGTCTCTTAAACCAGCACAGCTTGCTTCGAACCCATGTGATTCTCCTGTCTCCGCCTCCCAAACATGGGGATTATAACCATGCACCACCACACCTGGCTTGTATTTAAAAATTTCATGAAAAGTTAAGAATACACCATAGATTACATCCTTGCATCCTGCCAAAGCTCTCCAACCCACCAAGTATAGCCACCAGGTGTCTCCTGTTCTTGAACCAACTGGTACCTGAATCTCCATACACGTCTTTACCCAAAGGCTGGTAAAGACATCTTTACTGGAGGCTGGTTGTGTTGATCTTGGGCTAGAAATCATATACACAAAATTCACTTTGAAAGCAACATGGCTGAAGGGAGTAAGGCCCTGGAAGCAAGGCAGACTTAAAATTATGCTCTGCCAGTTCTTTTTTTGTATGTGTATGTAGTACTGGTGACTGAACCTAGGGGCATTTTTACTTTGAGCTATACCCCCAGACATTTTCATTTTTTGTTTTGAAACAGGGTCTTGCTAGGTTGCTGAGTCTCACAATTGCTGAGGCTGAGAACCTACGATCCTCTTGCCTCAGCCTCCTAAGTACTGGGATTATAGGCATGTGCCACCATGCCTGGCTTTGTTACTTAATTGTATGCTTGAAATACTTAACTGTACCAATGATATCTACTTTTTTCACCCATAAAAATATGAATTTTTCTTATAGGGAGACTAAGGTAAAAAAAATTGTACATGTTTCTTAACACATCTCACATTTTCCTTGTAAGCATTACCTTAAGTTGAGCCCTCAAATGATAAATGGACTGTGAATGTCATTCATGTGAATATAACACCCTGAAGTTTACCAATTATGCTCATAAATACCAGCTCAAGAATACCCTGAGGTCAGTAACACTGATCTTCCTTCATCAATGATGACAGAGACCCTGAAGGGTTTGAGCAGTATCTTAAAGCAGATCCTATAAGTACCCTCAACTAGTAAGCTAAGCTGAGAGTCAATAAGTCCAGGGCTTTATCCACAGCATTACTCCACTCTTGCTGGGAGAAGTGGCTCTCTGGGTTACGGTAACCCTCATAAACAGTCTATAATTAAGCATCTCCATGTGAGTGGTCCTGTGACCTTTGGGCTGAGAAAAATATCTTTCTAAAGACCAAGTAAGTGGGTTTGATTCTCAGCACCACCAATAAAAAAGACCAGACAAGGCCACTGACTAATTCTAGTAAAAAAGAGATAAAAGTAGAGTCCAGGTCAACTCAGAGATAGCCAGGGGTTCCTTACCAAGGGCTTCCAAGCGCTCCATTTGTTCTTCTCTCCATTTGCGGATACTTTCAGGCTCTGACTGTAATCGATCCACTTGTGAAATCGCTGCATAACTGTCTGTCGGGCCATTACTCTCCTAGTATGAAACATAATCGTGCTCTGTCAGTACAAAGAACTCCCTAAAATGTGCTTCATTAAAATTAGAAGCTCTGGTTACGTACAGCATTGGTGGCTGTTTTAAAATGTTAAAGAATTACCTTAAACCTTACATGCCAATAAGGAGCTTTCAGTTTTACTACAATGAATCCTTATCTCAAGGAAGCAGAGTAATCATTATTTACCTGCTAATAAGAGAAACACGAATGGGTAATAGTAAAGTTGGGGGTGGTGGATAATGGAAGTATTGATAAACCATGTTATCCGTTTATTATTCACTTGACACAGCTTATGTGATATCTTCAAAGTAACAAAGGTAAGTACATAGCAAAGCAAGGGCTAAAACCTAAGAAGTCTAATGCTACTTAACACACAGAAAAGGGTTATTTAATACCATATAATCAAATGTAGTAAATCTTAGAAAAGAAAGTCTAAAAGAAAGTGTGAGTTACCACAGTAACACTAGAGAAATGAATAAAAAGGCAGGCAAATGTGAGTCACAGAGGGTGGAGGGGCATGGCAGCTCTCCTTTACAGGGGGCAAGATCTGAGAGCTGATAAATAAATTGATACACTCAAATAGGTTAATCTTTAGAGACTTATTCCACTTGTTCAACTAGGGGATTTTACCAGCTTAACCTTACCAGATTATAAACAAAGATGAAAAGAGAATTATTTACTTGTAATCCCAGAATTCGGGAGGCTGATACAGGAGGATCCTGGGTTTGCAGGCAGCCTCATCTACTTAGTGAGGCCCTCTGCAACTTAGTGAGACCATTTCAAAATCAAGAATAAATAGGGCTGGGGGTGTAGCTTAGAGGCAGAATGCCCCTGGGTTCCATCCCCAGTACCACAAAAAATAAATAAAAAATACAAAAAGAGCTGGGCGTGGTGATGCACACTTGTAATCCTAATATTTGGGAGGCTGAGACAGGAGGATCCCAGGTTTGTAGACAGCCTCAGCTACTTAGTGAGGCCCTTTGCAACTCAGTGAGACCCTATTTCAATATAAAGAATAAAAAATAGGGCTGGGGGTGTAGCTCGGAAGTAGAATGCCCCTGGGTTCCATTCCCAGTGAGAAGAAAAGAGAGAGAGAGAGAGAGTTATTTAAGGTATAGTAACTCACTTATCACAGTGCTTGGCACTGTATTTAAACTGGCCCTCTTGGTCACCATGAGGGGTCACCTCCTGAGAGTACAGGTGATATGCTAGGGCCAGGTGAATACATCTTCAAAGGACGTTCTTTCTACAATGCCACCACTTTCTAGGTCCTTTCTCTTTGGTAGATAATATACCAGATACTAATTATATCCAGGAAAGCTAAAAGACTAGGGTCTCTCTCCAGGTGAGTGGATTCAAATCAGAAGGAAAGGAAGACTCTTGGCCATTATCATCTGACATAGAGTACTTTGTACCTGGTAGTATTCACCATTCATCACTCCATCAACGGCATCTGTAAGACATGAGATTTCAGTCTGTCAATCAAGGCTGGTCAAATGCTGGGCCAAAGGATTATATGGTGGAATACAGCACTGTACGCTATATACTGTAGGTACTGTAAGCTATCCCTGAGGTAAGTACTAGTCATAACAATTTTTAATGTACTTATATATAAACAACTTCATCAAAAATCACATCTATCTCCAACTCCCAAGTCTAAAACCTTTTATGATTCTATTTTCTGGCTTACAGACATGACTAATGGAAGCCCAGAAGAGCTACATAAAGCAAGTGTTTCTCTGTGAAAAATCTAGAGAAGGGCAAAGGGAAAGTCTGGGGCCTGGTTCAGTGGTGAGCAGAGACGTGCAGCTTCACTTCAAACCAAGGTGCTTTCTCCAGGCTCAGGAATGGAATAGGTTTGGTACTTAATGGTCTACAGCTGACCTTTCTTGTTAATTCCTCTAGCCTACTCAGAATCAGTCTTAAACAATTAAGATCTGGGCATGCCAAATTAAATCAGTGACCTCAAGATGTAAATTATAAAAATTGAAAGAATGATGTGCAATCCAGTCTTTTTGGAGCAGTTAGCTAATTCGTGAGTTAAATGTGACTCAAAGCATAAAAAATATCTAAAAAGTAAGACCTATAAACCTTTTACCCATTTAGCACAAAAGAGTTCCACAGGCCAGACATATTTTATTTAAAACACATTTTTAAATAAAAATTTCCAGGACTGGGGGATGGGAAAGAGGAGTAAAGGGAGAGGCAAGCAGACAGAAGATCCAGCAATACTGGACATGCACTCTGGAACTGAGGCAGCCTTTTAGGGTAGCGCCCTCTGTTAATCTGCCAGTCTCACTAGCCCCACTGATTTTTTTGTTTTGTTTTGCAGTACTGGAGATTGAACCCCAGGGTCTCTGCCAGTGAGATACATCCCCAGTCTTTTTTAATTTTTTATTTTGAGACAGGATCTCGCCAAGTTACCCAAGCTGACCTCAAACTTGCAATCCTCCTGCCTCAGCTTCCTGAATAGCTGAGATTATAGGCCTGCAGCCCCCATCCTGGTTCCACTGACTAGTTTTTAGTTTTTATTTATTTGTTTTTCTTGTGGTGCTACGGACTGAACCCAGAGATATTCTACCACTGAGCTGTATCCGCAGCCCTATGTTGTTATTATTATTATTTTTATTTATTTATTTATTTATTTTGCAGTACTGGGGATGGAACCCAGGGGCATTCTACTTCTGAACTATACCTACAGGCCTATTTTTTATTCTCTATTTTTTAAACAGGGTCTCACTGAGTTGCAAAGGGCCTCAGCTGAGGCTGTCTGCAAACCGCAATCCTCCTGTTACAGCCTCCCAAATGCTGGGGCCTAGTTTATTTTTTTTTTATTTGAAAAACCTATGATCCTCCTGTTTTAACCTTCCAAGTACTGGGATTACAGGTGTATGCCACCCACCTGACCTAATCTGATTTTAAACCCTTTGGTGTCTCCCTAACTATTACCCATTTAGTTCCAGTGAGCATGAGTTCTAAGCCCTGCCAACACATCACTCTAGACAAGTCTGGACACGGCTGCACTGTCCCTCTGGGGAGCTGCCCTGCTTTCTTCTGAAAGCCTCAGTGTAGCCACCATAAAACTATAGCTACCACCAACCTACTCTATTTTATCTACTGGTTGGTCAACTTACTACCTACCATGTAGGACTTCTATATTACTTTGTCCCGTTGTTTTTAAACTCAAGGTGTTCTACCTAAACTACACTCTCCAGCCCTTTTTTGCTTTTACTTTTTAATTTTGAAACAGGGTCTCACTAAGTTGCTGTGCACTGGCCTGGAACCTGCGATCCTCCTACCTTAGTCTCCTAAGTACTGGGATTATAAGTATGCACCACTGAGCCCAGCTGTCCCAGTATTTTCAAACCTCAGTGACTGTCTTATTGCATACGTAAGAAGAGGGAAATGAGAGAAAAATGAACACAAAAGATACAAGAAGCTGGACATGATGGTGCATGCTTATAATCCCAGTATCTGAGTGGCTAAAACAGGGTTTGCAGGATGGTGACCAGCCTCAGGAACTTAGTGAGGCCTTCTGCAACTTAGACCCTATTTCAAAATAAAAAACAAAATAGGGCTGGGGGTGTAGCCCAGAGGGAGAATACCCCTAGGTTCAATCCCAGTACTACAAACTGTGTGTGTGTGTAGGATTCCTTAAGAGACCCTAAACTAGCCGGCATGGTGGCGTATGCTTGTAATCCCAGTAGTTGGGAGGCCGAGACAGAAGGATCAGGTTTGCAACCAGTCTCAGGAACTTAGGACAAAGCAACTTAGTGAGACCCTGTTTCCAAATGAAATAAGGTGGGGGGTCTGGGGACATAGCTCAGAGATAGAATAACCCTGGATTCCATCCCCAGTAAGACACACAGAGACCCTAAAAAGGTAATCATGAAAGAGCAGATAATTAAGGATACTTTTATGTTTAAGATAAGAAAAACACTAAATTCATGAGATAACCAGCCTTTAAAATGTAGAGCTAGGACCGGGGTATAGCTCAATGGCAGAACACTTGCTTTGCCTATTATAAGTGAAGCCCTGCGTTTGATCCCCAGCAAAACACACACACACACACACACACTGCACACGAGTGTGAGCAAGCTAATTGGATACATGAATACAAACCATGAGATTTAAGCAAGTGGCAACCCACCTCAGGCTTTGGTCTATTCAACTGCTGGTTTGCACATATCTTGATTTCACCATACTTCTTATATTTTCTTAGCTTAATTTCTCTAGTTGTTTTACTCCTCTGCTTTATATTTTTACTTTTGCTTTTCCTGGTGCTGGGGGTGGAACCCAGGGCAAGCTCATCACATGCTGAGCTATACCTCCAGGCACTTCTGTGCTTTGTGACAGACAAATATGGTATCTTATAGATCTGGTCAGTGGCCTTTTACAAAAGACTTTGCTATTTATACCCAGGTAATTTGTAAATCATTCTACCAAGTTTTAGAAATACAAAGTTTACCAAAAAGCGAACAAAGTATTTTGGTGGCACATCAGTTGTTCCTCTATAATAAATTTCCTGATGAAGATTTGTTTAGTCACGGGGCGTATGAAGACTTCCCGAAATGCCAACCCCTTGCTCCTGTTAGCCTACTAGTTTATATTACTAACAGCAGCACACGAGCATCTCATTTCTCAAACTTTCAGATACTAGAAACTGAGCTGTATCATGTTTTTAAATTTTTGCTAAATTGATAAAGGGGGGAAAAACTCATGCTGGAGGCTTTGTTGTACCAGTCTTATTTCCTATGAGGTAATATAATAACATCTGACATTTAACTTTCTTCTTTACTGAACTAAGTTTTGCCTATCTTTTATTATCTAAGCATTTCCCTATTAGTAGTCCTCTCATATTGCAAATGCTTCCCCCATTTTATTTTTTAATTTGGTTTTTGATATTTAATGCCTAGAACTACTACTTAATTTGAATGTAGGCATTATTATTTTTTCCTTTTTGATTTCTACATCTGCTTTTATGCTGAAAACCTTCCCTACTCTGAGATAAATACTCTCTTCCTGTAGTTTTTTAAGTGCCTCTCTTTAATCTATCTGGGATTTATTTTTCGTGAGATAGAAAAGAATGAGATAGTTTTAAATCCTAAAGACTACAATGGTTAGTCTAGCCAGGCCTACATGATGGTTAACATATTAAAGTGAACATACCAAACATCCAGTTAATATATTCCAGCCCAAGGCTGCTTCCAAAAGGAGACTTTGATCACTACTCCATACACAAAGCTAGAAGTAACCCTCATCTCATGCCTCCTAAATCACATGCTTTCTGTCCTTT
Source organism: Muscardinus avellanarius (assembly GCF_963383645.1). Taxonomy (NCBI): domain Eukaryota; kingdom Metazoa; phylum Chordata; class Mammalia; order Rodentia; family Gliridae; genus Muscardinus; species Muscardinus avellanarius. The sequence goes on from NC_137799.1 coordinate 39,353,133, forward strand.
AGGTCTGAGAATTCAGCCAGACACACTGAATGCGTGTCTCTTCATTGGTTATCGTAGTACTGTATTGGCGGTTTTATATAAATCAACAATTGACCCAAGTCAAAGGATAACCCACTCTAAGAAACATGCAGAAATAGACATCCAGGGTCCTTGGCTTATTAGGACAGCTAAGCCAAGCAACCCAGTGATCCAGAAGGAAACTTTCAAGGGCATTTTAGGAATTCCTGAAATTCCAGAGTAAATTTCCAGGGGAGGAAAATTCTGTTCCAAATCCACCTTCAGCTTGCCATGTTCCCTGAACGTTTGAAGTCAAGTAGACCTAGGTGTGAATCCCAAATGAACCACTGCTACCTAAGGAACACTGCTTAACTTACATGGTGATCAACTCTCATTGGAACATGATGGCACTACCACTTAGCTTACAGGCTTATTGCATGGATCTGAAAGTATACAGAGTACCTGGCATACATAAATGTTCAGTATACCTAAATATTACCTGTGAGATTTCCCTAAATTCCTCTCTACCACTGTTACCAATAAAGTTACTCTTTTTCCAGAAAACTTTCCTTTAATTCATCTACTTCTTTTCTAACAGTGCCTTGTTGCTGAACTTTCTCCTCAGCTCCTTACTTGCTTCTTCTGTGCTGCCCCCACCTCGGGATGAAGGGATTTCAACAACTTTCAGCTGCACTGCCTTCTTCTTACCATTCATTCCTCCTCAGCCCTCCAAGACCTTCACCCAGCTGGTTACCTCCTGCCTCTATGGATCTCTCTCCTAACAACTGAGGAAACCAAGGCTTGCCCCTGTTTTTGCCAGTGCCCATCCTCCACGGGAATTTTCTCCATGGACATTAGAGTTTAAATGTTTCCTCTGTCCTCAATTGTTGTAGCCTACTACATATAACACACCAGAAAAGAGCTACTACTTAAAATCTGTCCGTTCACTCAGTATGCCCCAAGGCCTACCAGCCTTTAATCCTTTTTACCTTTGCCCCCCTAAAACAACAACAGCTAGAACGCACTGGATGCTTACCAATACCAAACTGATAATCTAATGTAATCCTAAATGTACTGTGTGGTATATATTATGCATCTTTTATGGGGAAGAAACTGAGGCTGGGCAGTGGTAACAGCTATATAAATTGCCTAAGACCAAAAAGCTAAAATCACACCCAAGCAGCAGAGGATAGCACAGAATCCTAACCATTAGAGTGTCTCAGAGAGAGGGTTAGGGTTCTCTAATCCCCAAAGGAAGTGCTGACCACTGCACTACTGCCAACCTCAACTACACTGTCAGGGATCTGGCGTTAAGTCACTAAATGCTTACTTCACTAAGAATGTCTTTCCCAGGAACTAAGTCAGCAATCATCCCTTTCCTTCCCTTTGCTGAAGGCTTAATGCACAAAGGGCCCAAACAGTCACTCTTCCTTTTACCTTCCCAGACTGCCTACCATCAAGTTCTGCAACATGTTCTTCTTTTCTTTATCTTTTTTTTTTTTTTTTTTTTTTACCATACTGAGGAGGAACCCAGGGGTGTTCTACCTCTGAGCTACAACACCCCCAGCCCTATTTTTTATTCTTTATTTTGAAACAGAGTCTCACTGAGTTGCAAAGGGCCTCACTAAGTAGCTGAAATAGCTGAGGCTGTCCGTGAACCGTGATCCTTCCGTCTCAGCCTCCCAAATGCTGGGATTACAAGCATGCACCACCATGCCTGGCTAAGGATCTGCATGTTCTATACAGGATTATTTTTGCTTGTTTCTTTGTCAAACACGTGAACGTCTACTAGACGCCAGGCACCCTGCTAGGTAATGCGGATAAACAGTGAGCAAGAAAAACGCTGCCCTTGAGTCATGACAGTCTTCTAGCCACCGTCCTGCTTCTCCCAGTGCTGTCCTACCCAGAACAGCCATGTCTTTCTTTCATTTCCTCACATCTAGGCTAACACTGCAAACGAATGTGGTACAGTCTCGAGACGGGGAGACTGAGGGCTCAGCTAGTAGCTTGTCCTTTCTGCTTATAAATCACCTTTCTCTAGGATTCAAGTTTTCTATTAAAAGGAGGGAAGCTAAGGATCTAAAAAGGACAACTTTTAATTCCTGAGGCAAATGTTAAAGACCACTCAACAACAGTAGTGCCCAATCACTTAAAGCCAGCTTCATCTTCCAGTCACAGCCTAGCTTGATTGCTGTGAGCTGCATATTCAGGCCTACTACATATTCTCATGTAAGTTTGGAGGACTGATTTGTTTAGAGGGTAGCAAACTAGTAGCCCATCACCAAAAAAAGGGTTCTACCTGGCTGGCATAGTAATTTTAGATTTCTGAGTCTCAAATATACACAGAACACTACTCTAGTGAACTAAAGCCTAAGTCTCCAACATTCTTACTGTCTCATGTCTATCCTGTTTTTCTCATTAAGGTTAGAGTAGAGCCGAGTGTGGCAGCACAGGCCTGTAATCCCAGTACTTGGGAGGCTGAGAGGAGAAGGATCACAGGTTGGAGACCAGCCTCAGCAACTTAGTGAGACCTTGTTTCAAAATAAAAAAAAGTATAAAGGGCTGGGGGTGTAGCTCAGTGGTAGGATTCCCCTGGGTTCAATCCCTAGAACCAAAACAAACAAGTTTAAGGTAGAATAGACACTCCTATCTACCCTAAAGATGCCCTATTCTTCTTTAAGTGGAATTTTTTTAAGCAAATGAAAAGCCACGTCTCATTTCTTATAGCTAATTTCCTACTTCCTTATACTATCAAACAGGTTTTTCCCACTCAACCTTACCTCCCACACCACAAATTCAAAAGTGTCAATTGCCCTCCTACCCAGCACCCTTTTACTAGGCTTGGCTATTCTCTAGTCACCTCTTCTTTCCTCCCCTTTGGTCCAGGCTAACCTTAGTAATTTTGCCTACTGAAACTGTTCCCAGGGGAAAAGAGCTCCAGAAGTCCTAGCTGTGATACACCCGACAACGGTAAACTCCAACCCTCTTGACCAGTTTCTTTCTCTGGTGCTTACTTCTTAGTCATTCTTTCGTTCTTCCCAGTAACCCAACACTCTGTACACATCTTAAGTACTTAACTGCTGAACGGCATTGCCATTTTTGCTTGTATGTCTCAAAAGCCATACTATTCTTATTTTTTTTTTTCTGTCCCCCTTTCCTAAAAACTGGTTCTTTCTGGGCTCAGAGTTCCAAGTCTGGCTCAACTACGCTAATGCGGCACTTCAGAAACCAGGCTTAATGCAATGAAAAGTTGAAATGAACGGACTTCTTGGGGCTCCTGAGCCTGTCACCCTATTTTCTTTGCTTTCTCGCTTCGCCCGCGCCCAGCAGCACTCAGACACACTCAGAACGTCGGGCTTCTCGAGCACAGGCTTCTGCATGACTGGGCCGGGGTCTCGCTTCCTCTTTGCACTCTTCTCTAACCTCCTGGTTCGGCCAGGAGCGCGAGTCACACGGAAGCTCTGGGACCCACTCGGGGCCGAGTTGCCCAAGTCCTCCCGCCGCAAACGCGTCGGCACTCTCACCCGGACCCCCCGGCGGCTCGCCGTGCGCCTGAGGCCCGGGGGCGCCGCCGTCCAGGATGGCGAAGGCCTCGTCGTTCTCGATGCCCGCAATCTCGCTCTCCTGCTGCGCCAAAAAGGCCGCGGCCGGGTCTTCCTCGCCGGCGCCGGCCACCCCGTTCCCCAGCGCCGGGCCGCCGGCGGGGGCGCCGAACGGATCTAGCTCAGCCATGGTGGGCAATTCCACGGCACAGACACCAACGACGAGAGGCAAACCAACCGACACCGCACTGGGCAGCGGCCGCTGTGCTGGCGATGCGATCCGAGGACAAGCGGGAGGAGGGAGAAGGTGGAAGCGGAAGCCCAGCCCCTATATCCGGTTGGTCTCCGCCGTGCTGGAGAGCCGGGAGCGAACAACCAATCAGAGGTCAGACGCTGCCCAATCAGCGGGCGGAGGGGCGGGTCCCCGACGCCAACTCGTGACTCCTAGAGGCTGGAGGCGAGCCGCCGGGTCGGGAGGCGGAAGTGGCGCCGGATGGAGACCTGCGGTAGCACCCGCCTTCGGGAGCGGGTCTGGCCCGGGACGGCCACCTCTGGGGGACTCTGTTGTGCAGGTGAAGTTAGAGCGGCCACAATTGGCCGACTACGGAAGGGAGTCAAGGGACTCGGGCTTCCTCATCGTCAGTTTCCTCATTTGTAAAATGGGGCAAAAGCCTTGCACCTGTGCTGCCACCCTCCTGAGATGATTGGACGACTGATTCTTTTATGAATGTGTTTTGACTGCCTTTCGACATTTTTTTAAACAGTATTTCACTCAGCAGCCTGAACTATTTGCTCCCCACGTTAAACTAACAGACTTAGTTGTAATTGATGCAGAAACCACTCCCATTTTTCTCCCCTATAAGTGCTTTTAACAAGAGGGCGACTATATGTTTTACAAAACACTTTTGCAGTCAGTACGCCCTTTCAGAGCTAGACATCAGTTTCTAGAACTGAAAACCTCCATAGAGATCACCTGCTTCCCAGGGAAACTGGGCTGACGTTCCAGGAGGCCAGTCACACCGGGGTCAGTGGCCAAGAGGAGAAACAGCTTTCAAGGAACTTCCACGATGGTTCTAGCTACAGGATCTTATTTGTACACTCCTTTCCCAGCTAAGGACAGCAGGAACTTTATTTTTATTTTTATATTTTGTTGGTAGTAAGGATTGAACCCAGAGGCTTTCTACCTCTGAGCTACACCCCCAACCGTATTTTAAAACAGAGTCACTAAGTTATGAAGGGCCTCAAGAAGTAGCTGAGGCTGGCTGCGAACCTGTGATCCTTCTGTCTCAGTCTCCCAAGTACTGGGATTACAAGTGTGCACCTGGCTACTTTATTTACATATAAAGTTCCTTCAGTATTTCTTTTAGGCCAGGGACAAATTAGACAGGCACTATAATCCCAGTACTTGGAAGGCAGACAGGAGGATCACACATTCAGGCCAGCCAGGGGTAATTTAGCAAGACCCCTAGCTCAAACTATCTATCTATCTATCTATCTATCTATCTATCTATATATATATATATTTAAAGGTCTGGGGTTGTAGCTCAGAGGTGAAATGCCCCGAGTTTAATCCCCAGTATCACAAAAATAACTAAATAAGGGACATATTAATGACATCTTTTAAAAGTGTATACCTTAGAATAGAGCAATCCCACTTAATCATGCTCATGTTTTGTTTTGGGTTTGCTTTTGTTTTTGTTTTTGTTTCGCAGTACTGAGGATGGAAACCAGGGGCATTCTACCTCCGAGTGACACCCCTAGCCCGATTTTTTTATTCTTTATTTTGAAACGGTCTCACTGAGTTGCAAACGGCCTCACTAAGTAGCCAAGGCTGTGCAGGAACCAAGGTCTTCCTTTCTCAGCCTCCCAAATGCTTGTAATTACAAGCGTGCACTACCACACCCAGCAATCATGCTCATGTTGAAGAAGGGTACTTAGGCAGTGAATAACAGAATGATATTTCTCCTTCAAGGCCACCAACTTCCAAAGTAAAACATCTATTATGGTAACTCACACTGGTAGTTCCACTTACTTGGAGGCTGAGATGAGAGAATCTTTTTTTTTTTTTTTTTTTTTTTTTGCGGTACTGGGGATTGAACCCAGGGGCATTCTACCTCTGAGCTACACCCCCAGCCCTATTTTTTATTCTTTTATTTTGAAACAGGGTCTCGCTGAGTTGCAAAGGGCCTCACTAAGTAGTAGCTGAGGCTGTCTACAAACCGCAATCCTCCTGTCTCAGCCTCCCGAATGCTGGGATTGCAAGCGTGCACCACCATGCCCGGCTGTGATGAGAGAATCTATTGAGCCCAGGAGTTTCAGGCCAGCTTGGGCAACATAGTCTGATCCCTATCTCAAAAATAAAATCAAAGGTCGCTGGGCATGGTGGCGCACGCTTGTAATCTCTGTGCTTGGGAGGCAGAGACAGGAGGATCGCGCAGGTTCGAAGCCAGCCGCACATGCTGGCTTAGGAGACCCTGTTTCCAAATAAAAATGTAAAAATAGGTCTGGGAGTGGAGCCCGGAGGTAGAAGGGCTTCCAGGAACCCCAGTACCACCAAAATAATAATAATAATAATAATAATAATAATAAAATAAAACCAAAGGTCAAATATATATTTAGAGATAGCAAGGGTCATGAATGAAAATGTGTGTGTGTGTGTGTGTGTGTGTGTGTGTGTGTGTGTGTGTGAGAGAGAGAGAGAGAGAGAGAGAGAGCGCGCATACATAAACCCGGGGCATTTTACATGCCCAGTTAGACATGTATCTTGGTGACAAAAAATAGTAATTATTTGTTTACATTTAAGTCATTTTAAGTATGAGATATATGAGATATAGGAAGTTTTTGAAGAAAAACATTTAAGTTAATTTTTGAGTTTGAACTGGGCACAGTGGCACACATTTGTAATCCCAGCACTCGGGAGGCTGAGACAAGAGGATCCCAGATTGGAACCAGCCTTAGCAATTTAGTGATGCTCTTGGCAACTTAGTGAGACCCTGGTTCCAAATAAAAAATAAAATAGGTCTGGAGTGTAGCTGGGAGGTAAAAGGTCCCTGGGTTCCATACCCAGTACCACACACACAAAAATAGGGTTTTCATTGATTCATTTGTTTCATCTCTTTAGACTCATTGTTAACATAAATTAGCAACAATATATGAAGCAATTTTCTCATTCATCTCATCTTGCAATCAGTAAATACTTACATAATAAAACTAGCCAGGCATAGTGGCGCACGCTTGTGATCACAGCATTTGGGAGGCTGAGACAGAAGGATCATGGTTCACAGACAGCCTCAGCTACTTAGTGAGGCCCTTTGCAACTCAGTGAGACCCTGTTTCAAAATAAAGAAAAAGCTGGGTGTGGTGGTGCACGCTTGTAATCCCAGCATTTGGGAGGCTGAGACAGAAGAATCTCCGTTCACAGACAGCCTCCTCTACTTAGTGAAGTCCTCTGCAACTTAGTGAGACCCTGTTTCAAAATAAAGAATAAAAAACAGGGCTGGGGTATAGCTCGGAGGTAGAATGCCCAGTACCACAGAACAAACAAACCAAACTGTAGAAATTAACTGATATGTTTAGGGACAACTTCACAGAGGTGACTTGGAGGACTGAGGACTGAATCCCAGAGGTGTTCTACTCCTGAACTCTATCCCTAACTTTTTTTTTAACCTCCTCAGCTGTATTTTTTAAAATTTTTATTGGTGTATTGTAGTCATACATCTTAATGTAGTATGAATGGTAGAGGCACACATGCACACATCACTCATTTAGCCCTTCCCCACCTCCCACCCTACTCCCTCCCTCTGCCCTCCTTCCAAGTTTGGCTTAGTGATTAGCTTCGATATGCCTGTTAATGTACACCATGTACATTAGGGAATTCCCCCCCCCCCTCAGTTAGGTCGCCTTATTTGCTCATCTATAGTTTCTCCTTCTTCATCTAGAGTCTCTCCGATGACCTATTTTCTCCCTTGCTTCCGTGTAATAGGAAGAGCATCCGATTTCTTTCCTTTTGTGACCAACTAATCTCACTTAGCATAATGTTTTCCAGTTCCATACATTTCCCTATAAATGACATTTAAATTTTGTTCTACTTTATGGCTGAGTAAAATTCTATTGTGTATTTATCCCATAGTTTTGTAATCCACTCATCTGTTGATGGACATCTTGGCTGGTTCTATAGTGTTGTAATGGTGAATTGTGCAGCTATGAATATAGATATTCATGCATTCGTTTGGTAGCTTGGTTTTCATTCTTTTGGGTAGATACCCAGAAGTGGTACTGCTGGATCATATGGTAGTTCATTTCCATTCTTCTGAGGATCCTCCATACTGTTTTCCAAAGTGGTTGCACTAATTTGCAATCCCACCAACAATGTAGTCGAGTTTCTACTTCTCCACATCCAATCACTTACAATTTCTTTCTGCCTTAGAAGTCCTCCTTTTATTTTCAGCACTGATTCCCATTTACTGTAATCCTGGAAGCCAGAAGGCGAGTAAATTTGGTTGGATGAACCACTCACCAATTTTTTTAATAGAAGCCACTTGGATCTGGGAATCTGCTGAGAGGTGAGGTGAAGCAGCAGCAGCTTCAGGTGCTTCCTGACTGCGGTTGCAGGACCCACGGGCCCTTTGCTGCGGAGCAGGCTCCATTCCCTGGCCTCGCTGTGGAGCAGGCCCCAGTGGGTCCCGACATCGTGAGCAGGATGTCTACAGAGGTTCCCATTTTTTCTTCAATATTTTTAAATAAAAGAAAACAGTACGTGTCTTTTGCAGAAGCTGGGAGCCTGAGTACTTAGCAGCAATGGATTTTATCTCCCTACTGAGAGCGGAGGCCCACAGCTTCACCACGGAGAGCAGGATCTGCTGCTCCGAGCGCACCATGGCCCCTAGCACATTGTAGAGGAGCTTGGCAGCCAGGAAAGCCGAGGGCCCCAGGACGCGCCGCAAGGGGAGCCCGGCCGGCCATGCTGGGCTCCCTTCGATGCGCCCTGAACATTTTTCTTACAGAGTATCAAGAATTCCTGAGCATGTGCAGCAGGAGCAGTCTACTTTCTGATCTCTTCTGGGATGTTCTTCTAAAAATCACTTTTCTTGCGGCGGCGGGCACCATGCTGCCACCTTGCCTCTAATTCCACCATTTTCTCCCCTTTTTATTTTTTGAGGCAAGTTCTTATTAAGTTGCCCAGACTGGCCTCAAACTTGCCATCCTTCTGCCTCAGCGTTGCGAATAGCTGGGATTACAGGCATGTACTATATAGCACCCAGCTTGCAGCTCAGTTTTGAAATATAGCTAACATTTGAGAGAGAAGAGTCAGTAATAAGATCCTATTGTTGTTATTGCATAAAAGTTCAGAGGTGGGAAAATGCTTGATAATGCTAGTAGGAACAGTTAGTGGGGGTCTTATCTCCAAATGCAGTCACAGTGGAATTCAGCATAGGAAATGTATGGGGAACACAAGTATTCTGTCCACGGCAGTGTATACATATGTGTCTACAGACGGAGGGGAGCAGACAGAAAAGTGTATTTTAAGGATTGACACATGCTGTGTGGGCTGGCAATGCAAAGACCCAGGGAAGAGGTGACGTTGAGGTTCAAAGGCAGTCTGCTGGCAGAACTCCTTTCACAGGAGAGGTCAGTCTGTTTTCTGTTAATGCTTTTGGTTCACTGGATGAAGCCCACCCACATTATGGAGGGTAATCTGCTTTACTCCTGGTATTGGTTTAGATGTCAATCTTATCTTAAAAATATACCTTCTAAAATAATGTTTGATCAACCATATGGCCTAGCCAGGTTGACACATAAAGTTAACCATTACAAATAATCCATTTTAGACCTTCTGGATGCAAAACGAGCCCAGCCAGCAGTCCTAAGACTGAGAACAGAAAAAGTACAGGGCTAAAGGTCTGGGACTGAGGACTGGAAAGAGGCCTAGCCAGGGCTTCTGGGACCGTAGAAGAGAGAGGGAGAATAATGGTGAGGGGAGCCTTTGGCCCGCAGGGGCATAGGGAGAGGGAGGTGCCGGGAGGCCTATCAGGGAAGAGCCTGGGATTCTGAGGGGAGGCAGAGGTTAGACCTCGCTAGGCTCCATCTCCTCCTCGGCAGTTGCCCAGGGCCAGAGCAAGGGCACACAGTTATTTCTGAAGGAATCTGAATGGGAGAGTGTCAGTTCCTTTATCTTAAAGCCTCCCCCCCCCAAAAAAAAAAGGCATCTGAGCCAAGAGTAAGGTAGTAAGAAATGATTATAAATCACTGTCACATGATAGTGCTGTTGGGAAATAGGGAGGAGTGCCGAGGGCAGGGAGACGAGCACTGAGAAGATGGACGGAAGGCTAATCCTATTCTGGTGAAAAGCCCAGAAAAGGTTTCATAAAGGAGACAAGTGTGTTCTCAGTGTCTGCTGCTCCCACTAGACTTTTAGGCTGGGACAGGAGTCATATTTGTCCCGGTCGCCATCGTTTTCTCAGGCTCTGGCATTATGCCCAGCACATAGCAGGTGCTCAGTAGGTATTTACTGGTGGAATGAATGGAGTAGCATTCAAGGCACATCTCCGCAGAGCAGGAGTATGGAAGGTGGGACGGAGGGTGCTGCCGTTTAGAGAGTTCACGACCCAGAGGCCCATGCTCCGGATGGGATTGAAAGGTAAGTGAACGTTTTGTGTAGGGGTTGGTACTGAAGGGCACCCAGGGGCATTCTACCTCTGAGCTACACTCCCAACACTTTTTATTTTAAAACAGAGTTTCACTAAGTTGCTGAGGCTGGCCCTGAACTTGTGATCCTCCCGTCTCAGCCTCCCCAGTGCTGGGATTACAGGTGTGGGCCACCACAACGGGCTTGGTGGGAAATGACTGGGTCACGACCACCCATGTGATAGTATTAGTGCTGGCCTTGATGAATGGGTTAAGCCTTGCAGGACCCGTTACCCTTGAGAGCAGCTTGTTTTCCTTGCTGCCTGTTGTCCTCTTTTATTTTTATTTTTTAGACCTTACACCCCTAGCCCTATTTTTTATTTCTTATTTTGAAACAGGATCTCACTGAGTTGCAAAGGGCCTCACTAAGTAGCTGAGGCTGTCTGCAAACCACGATCCTCCTTGTCTCAGCCTCCCCAATGCTGGGATTACAAGCGTGTGCCGCACGCCCAGCTGCCTGGTTTCCTCCTGCACCCTGTGACCTCTGCATTTGCTCCCACTGTGCGAGGTCATTTGCCATGTTGTGGCGGCCAGGAGGCCCTCACCAGACACTTAACAACAGTGCTGTTTGGACTTTCTAGCCACCAGATTTATAAGCCAAAGAAATCTCCTTTATACATTACCCAGTGTCAAGTATTCTGCTCCAGAGGCACTCTAGGCAGAGGCTGCTGTGCTTGGGAGTAATTTGACTGGATCACGAGAGCAGCTGAAGAAAGTGTGTTGGCCAAATCCCGTGGGCCTGCGTACCCAGGTAAGAGCTGTCCTTCACCTGCAGAAGCTGGGAGGAGCCTTCACAGGCCTTTGAGCTGCAGTGACTTCGAGCCCTGAGCTGCAGCTCATGTAGCATAAGCCTTGGGGTGGGGTCTGAGACAGAGAGGACGGTTAGGAAATGGCGCTGCAAGGGTGAGGGTGCTCAAGGGTGATATTTTGGGGGACAGAGTAGGCTCATGTGGTAGGAAAGAAATGGAGGTAAAGTGTTAGCATGTAGAAGGCAGAGATCAGATATTCACAGCCAAGATTTATAGCTTGAAACACTATTGCCAAAAGTAACCACAACTGGAAAAGCAGGTCACGTAATTTGGGGCAGAGGATGAAGTGGATAAAGAGTTCAACTGAGAGCCGGGTGTGGTGGCGCACACTTGTAATCTCTGAACTTGGGAGGCTGAGATAGGAGGACTGCAGGTTCACAGCCAGCCTCAGCTATTTAGAATAAAGAATACAAAGTAGGGCTGAGGGTGTAGCTCAGAGGTAGAATGTCCCTGGGTTCAATCCCCAGTACCACAAAAAGAGTTCAGTTGAACACATGGAGCTCGAGGAACCTGTGGATCATCAGGAGCTGTTCAACAGTATGCTGGAGATCTAAGTCTAGGGGACAGGAGATCTCCTTCCAATGACAGGAACAGTGGGAAAGATTTCAGGACTAACTTCTGGGCAGAGGTTTTTTTGTTTTTTGTTTTGGTGGTACTAGAGGTAAAACCCAGGATCCTTCTATCCTGTAGCTACACCCCCTAGCCCTAATTTTTTTTTTTTTTTTTTTTTTTTTTACTTGCAATCAGGGTCTAGCTAAGTTGCTGAAAGCTAAATTGTTGAGGCTGACCGCGAACCTGCAATCCTCCTGTCTCAGCCTCCCAAGTACTGGGATTCTAAGCATGTGCCATCATGCCTGGCTTAGGGCAAAGGTTTTGAATATGTTTGAAGGCACCAGAGGACCACCAAGACAGTGAGGAATTATGAGCCCAAGTTCTAGGAGAGGAGAGAAACAAACAAAAAAGGCTAACTCTCGGAGCCCCTTTCCTCTCAAGGAGACAGTTCTAAAAGTGAGGTCTCCGAAGCTGAGTGGAGCTTTCAACAAGAGGAGTATTTGAGGGCTTCCCAGGAAAGGGGCCTGTTGAGGAAGTGCTCAGCCCTGTGTTGGGACTACGAAGGGCTACACACTAGGAGTAAAGGTGAAAATAGACTAAGGCCGAGCTTCTGATCATAAACATCCTTGACAGAATAAAGTGACCCAGGCTTTTTTTTTTTTTTTTTTTTTTTTTTGGTGGTACTGGAGATGGAACCCTTCTACCTCCAGGCTACACTCCCAGACCTATTTTATATTTTATTTGGAAACAGGGTCTCTTAAGCCAGAGAGGCTGGCTTCGAACCTGTGCGATCCTCCCGTCTCCACCTCCCAAGCGTGTGCCACCACGCCCGACCATGACCCAGGCTTTCTAGCTGCCTGCCAAAAGGAAAAGTAAACTCTCTGATTGATAGAAAATTTTTGCACAAAAATAACTGAATGTACAAAGACAGAACAGGTCTTAGGAGATTCAGGTAGTGGATTTATCAGACCTGGACTTTAAAAATAACTATAATTAAAAGCTGGGTGGTGGCGTATGTTTGTAATCCCAGCATTTAGGAGGCTGAGGCAGGGGGATCACAGTTTGCCAACAGCCTCAGCTACTTAGGTTCTTTGCGACTCAGTGAGACCCTGTTTCAAAATAAAAGAATAAAAAATAGGACTGGGGGTGTAGCTTAAAGGTAGAATACCCCTGGATTCGATCCCCAGTACCAATAAACAAACAAACAAACTGAACAGTGGCACATACTTGTAATCCCAGTATTTGGGAGGCTGAGATAGGAGGATCGCAAGTTTGAGGTGGCAGTGTAGTAATATACTGTTTCCAAATAAGAAATAAAATCAGCCTGGGGGTGTAACTTGGAGGTAGAATGCCTCTGGCTTCAGTCCCTAGTACCACACACACACAAAATGAAGTATTCAGAATCTCCATTTAAAGTTGTCACACCGGGCGTGGTGGCGCACACTTGTAATCCCTGCGCTTGGGAGGCTGAGACAGGAGGATTGCACAGGTTCCAAGCCAGCCTCAGCTACTTAGGCTCTCAGCAACTTAGTAAGACCCTGTTTCCAAATAAAATGGAAAATAGGTCTGGGAGTGTAGCCCGGAGGTAGAAAGCCTCTGGGTTCCACCCCCAGTACCACACACACACACACACACACACACACACACACACACACAGTTGTCAGAGCACTTGTTTGTATGTGCCCTATGAAATCTCAATACACAGCAATGGATACATGCCATCATCCATTGAACAAAGACATGAAGCCAGGTGGTGGACCTGTAATCTCAGCACTTGGGAGGCTGAGACAGGAGGATCATAGGTTTGAAGCCAGCCTCAGCAATTTAGTAAAACACTGTTCCCAAATAAAAAAAAAAGAAAGAAGGAAAAGAAAAAGAAAGAAAGAAGGAAAGAGGGCTGGGATGAAGCTAGGAGTTGGAATGCCCCTGGGTTCAATCTCCAGAACCACACACATCAAGGCTTACCGATACACATTTCAGAGTCTTAGTTGTGTTGTAGATATACATGCTACTTTACACTTGCCCTCTAAAGTCTATCCTATTGGAATATTTGTATGTTAGACTTTTACTGATACTTCTTTATAACAAAACTATGTATGATAATGGACTTTTAAAAATATTTCAGGGAGCTGGGTGTGGTGGAGAATTTTTGTAATCCCAATCCTTGGGAGGCTGAGACAGGAGGATCACAGGTTTGCAGCCAGCCTCGGCTACTTTGTGAGGTCCTTTGCAACTCAGTGAGACCCTGTTTCAAACTAAAGAATGAAAAAATAGGGCTGGGGGTGTAACCTGGAGGTAGAATGCCCCTGGGATCAATCCTTAGTACCATACACACACAAAAGAGTATTCCAGCTGGGCACGGTAGTCCAGTCCTGTAATCCCAATATTTAGGAGGCTGAGACAGGATAATTGGGGGCTCAAAGCCAGCCTGAGCAAGTTGGTGAGGCCCTTACCAATTTAGCAAGACCCTGTTTTCATCCCCAGTACCACAAAAACAAAATAAAATAATTTTTAAACTGTCATATTCATAAGACTCTTAATATTAAAAATTTTATTCTTGAGGCCAGGGATGCAGCTCAGTGGTAGAGCCCTTACATAGTATGTATGAAGCCCTGGATTTGATCCCCAGCACAGCAAAAAAAAAAAAAAAAAAAAAAAAAATTCTGGGTTGATGTCCCTTATACTTATTTATAATAGGAATTTATTTATACCAGAATATGAGAAATATTAAATATAAAATTTTAATAGAAATTCCCAACTTAAACAGACAAGTGGATTTATATTACTTATTACTGTTAAATAATCTTAAAACTTAGCACCAAGCTGAGCATGGTGGTGCATGCTTGTAATCCTAGTACTTGGGAGGCTGAGGCAGGCGGATCCCAAGTTCAAGGCTAGCCTCAAAGACTCTTAGCAACCTAGTGAGAGCCCATTTCAAAACAAAAAATAGAAAAGGGTTGGGAATGTAGGTCAGAGGTAGAATGCCCCTGGGTTCAATCCCTAGTACCATGGGGTGAGGGGCTTAGCACCTTAAAATAACAAACCACTTGTTATTTCAGGTGGTTTCTCAGGGTCAGGGTCTGGGGCTGCCTAGCCAGGTGGGGCTGTGATCTCTCCAGAGGTTGCAGTCCAGTTGTGGTCAGAGCTCCAGCCATGGGAAGCCTGACTGAGGCAGGCAGTATGCTGCCCCCTCACTCACGGCAGCTGGCAGACTCAGTACTTTGCTACAGACCCTCTCCAAAAAGAATTTGGCAATCCAAAAAAAAAAAAAAAAAAAAATAGAATGACCGACACAGAAGCCATGGTATCTTTTTAACAACTTTATTGAGGCATAATTCACATAGCCTGCTGTTTACATATTCAAGTATATTCATGGAGTTGGGTCTCCATCAGCTATGTTCAACCATAATCAGTTTTAAAACATCATCACTGCCGGGCGTGGTGGTGCACGCTTGTAATCCCCGCGCTTGGGAGGCAGAGACAGGAGAATCGCACAGGTTCGAAGCCAGCCGGTGTGCTGGCTTAGGAGACCCTGTTTCCAAATAAAAATATAAAATAGGTCTGGGAGTGTAGCCCGGAGGTAGAAGGGCTTCCAGGAACCCCAGTACCACAAACAAAACAAAACAAAACAAAACAAAACAAAAACAAAACAAAAAAAACCATCATCACCGCCAGGCGTGGTGGTGCACGCTTGTAATCCCAGCATTTGGGAGGCTAAGACCTGGAGGATCGCGGTTCATGGACAGCCTCTGCTACTTAGTGAGGTCCTCTACAACTCAGTGAGACCCGATTTCAAAATAAAGAATAAAAATAGGGCAGGGGGTGTAGCTCGGAGGTCAAATGCCCCTGGGTTCCATTCCCAGACCTGCAAAAAAAAAAAAAGAAAAAAGAAATAAAACATCATCACCCCCAAAGAAGGCTATGCCCATTGGTGATTACCTCCTCAAACCCCTCAGCGCTCTAAAGCCACAGTTCTACTTTCTCTGTATAGATGTGCCTGTGTGGACATTTCATATAAATGGAATTATATAATATGTAGACCTTTGTGACTGGCTTCTTTCACTTAGCATAATGTTTTCAAGTCTCGTCCATGTTATAGCAAGTATCGGTATTTCATTTTATATAGATCTGCCATGCTTTATACTCTTTATCAGATGCTGGATATTTGTGTTGCTTACATTTTTGGCTGCTAGGGATAATGCTGTTATCAACGTGTGTGTGTGGGCGGGGGTAATGGAGATGGAACCCAGGAGCTTTCTACCTCCAGGTTATATTCCTAGACCTATTTTATCCTTTATTTGGAAACAGGGTCTCACTAAGTTGCTGAGAGCCTCACTGAGTAGCTGAGGCTGGCTTCGAACCTGTGTGATCCTCCTGTCTCAGCCTCCCAAGTACTGGGATTACAAGCGTGTGCCACCATGCCCGACTTGTTATCAACATTTTTTGTACAAAGTTTTGTGCGGACTCATGTTGTTGTTTCTTTGTATATAGAATTACTGGGTCTTCTGTTTAGCCACTGGGGGGATCTTCCGACCGTTTCTTCAAAGTGGCTGCACCATCTTACGTTCCCACCAACGCTGCACGCAGGCTCGTTTTCCTGCCTTCTCACCAACGCCTGTCTTTCCTATTATAGCTGCTTAGCGCGTGTGAAGTGGCGGGGATGATTCCGATTTGCATTTCCCTGAGGACTAATGATGTGGAGCATCTTTTCCTGTGCTTCTTGACCATTTGCATATTTTTGGAGAAACGAATTGTAAGAATTCTTTATATATTCTAGCTGGAGATGGTGGCACGTGCCTGTAATCCCAGTACTTGGGAGGCTGAGACACTCTGGAGGTCACAGGTTTGAGGACAGCCTCAGAAAGTAGCGAGTCTCTCAGTAGTCTAGCAAGACCCTGTTTCCAAAATTTTTTTAGTTGGTCAGAAGATGGAACCCAGGGGCATTTGACCTCCAAGCTACATCCCCTGCCCTGTTTTTATTCTTTATTTTGAAAAAGGGTCTCACTAAGTTGTGGAGGGCCTCAGTAAGTAACTGAGGCTGTCTGCGAACTGCAATCCTCTGGTCTCAGCCTCTTGAATGCTGGGATTACAAGTGTGCACCACCACGCCCAGCTACAAAAAAAAAAAAAAAAGTTTAAAAATGGCTAGAGAGGGTAGTAGAATGGCCCTGGGTTCAATCCCAAGTATAATAAGTAAGTAAGTAAATAAATAAATCTATCTTATGTATTCTAATAAAAGTGTTTGTCAGAAATATGCTTTTCTAGCCAGGCGTTGTGGCACACACTTGTAATCCCAGCACTTGGGAGGCTGAGACAGGAGGATCACACAGATTTGAAGTCAGCCTCAGCTACTGAATGAGGCTCTCAGCAACTTAGTGAGACCCTGTTTCCAAATAAAGTATAAAAAATAAGTCTGGGAGTATAACCTGGAGATAGAAAAGCCCCTGGGTTTTACCCCCAGTAGCGCGCCGCACACCCATACCCACACCCACACCATATATATTTGCTTTTCTAGCCAGGCATGGTGGCACACATATGTAATTTCAGTACTTGGGAGGCTGATACGGGAGGATCACAGGTTCGTAGTCAGCCTCAGCTACTTAGGCCCTTCACAACTTAGTATGATCCTGCTTCAAAATAGAGAATAAAAGCCGGGTGTGGTGGCGTACACTTGTAATCCCAGCATTCAGGAGGCTGAGACAGGAGGATCATGGTTCACAGATAGCCTCAGCTACTACTTAGTTAGGCCCTTTACAACTCAGTAAGACCCTGTTTCAAAATAAAGAAAAAAAAAATAGGGCTGAGGGTGGAGCTTGGAGGTAGAAAGCCCCTGGGTTCCATCCCCAGTACCTCAAATAAATAAATAAATAAATAATTTTTTAAAAGGGACTTTTAAAAGCTGCTTGGATGCAGCTTGGAGGTAGGATGCCAGTGGGTTTAATCCCCAGTGCCAAATACATATATGTACATACACATGAAAAAATAGAATTGAATATTCCTATAACCAATAGAAGCAATTTAATAAATTAACAACCTTCCCACAAAGAAAATGTCATTTGGCTTTATTAGTGAGAATTCCAGCCTCAACAAATTCTTCAGACAGTTTTTTTAATTTTTATTTATTTATTTTTGTTTTGTTTTGGTTTGGTTTGGTTTATTGCAGTACTGGGGATGGAACCCTTGGGCATTCTCCAAGCTACACCCCCAGCCCTGATTTTTATTCTTTATTTTGAAACAGGGTCTCACTGAGTTGCAGAGGGCCTCACTAAGTAGCTGAGGCTGTCCTCGAACCACGATCCTCCTGTCTTAGTTCATTTTATAGGATTAGCATAATCATGAAAGAAAACAAAGACCAGAGAAAAGGAAAAGTACGGACTCATGATATTGTTGGAAAAACCCTGAGGGGGTCAGATAGCATAAGCACACTCCTCTGGTGTCTCTCACTGAATTCAGCTACACAACCTACACAGAATGAACGAAGGAGAGAGATTTGAGGACTGAAAAGAAAACGGTGGGGAGGAAATTGAAGAAGACTAAACTTTGACGCTCTGAACCAGCAGCGAGTTTGCTGTGTTTCTATCCACTAGCCTGCCACATGGCCACACCCATGGTCGTGGAAGTTTATGGCCCAGTGGCTTGAGGGAAGCTCTTGCTTCTAGCTGGAGAACCAAAAATAGGAACTTCAGGGAACTGAACAGTACAAGAGAGATGGTAGAGAGGGAGGAAGTTAGGGAAAGTGACCCATAAACTTCACAAACTCCTAGGCTCAATCCCAACCTGTAGTTATATGATTGTGCTCCTATAAAAAAATACCTGAAGGAACTGGCATGGTGGTGCATGCTTGTAATCCCAGTATTTGGAAGGCTGAGACAGAATTGCAGGTTCAAAGCCAGCCTGAACAATTTAGCGAGACCCTGTTTCTAAACAAAAAGGGTAGCTTGGAGGTAGAATGTCCCTGGATTCAGTCCTTAGGCGCGCGCGCACACACACACACACACACACGCCTTTTAAGAACTGAATTTAAGCCGGACGTGGTGGTGCGCGCTTGTATTCCCAGCATTTGAGAGGCTGAGACAGGAGGATCACAGTTCACGGACAACCTCAGCTACTTAGTGAGGCCCTTTGCAACTCAGTGAGACCCTGTTTCAAAATAAAGAATAGAAAATAGGGCTGGGGGTATAGCTCAGAGGTAGAATGCCTCTGCCTTCAATCCCCAGCACCACAAAAAATAAAAACAAAAACAAACGAACTAAAGAATTGAGTCAGGTGTGGTGGTGCACACTTATAATCCCAGGTTTTGGAAGGCTGAGACAGGAGGATTGCAAGTTCAAGGCCAGCCTCAGCTACTTAGTGAGGCCTCCGATTTCACTTAGTGAAATCCTGTTTCAAAACAAAGAATAATAAATAAGTCTGGGGCATAGCTGGGAGGTAGAATGCCCCTGAGTTCTATCCCCAGTTCTGAAATTAAAAAGAACTGAATGTAAGGTCATCCAGGTCCCAGAATGGCCACTGGGTGGCGCACACGTGGAACAGGTACTATTCTATTGCAAAGTTTAAACCTGAATGTAACTCTAAAGACAGCCCACAAAAGGGGGGTGGAATCTTGCAGCCTAAACCTCACTAGGTCAATTGCATACCAATATGAAAACAGTTACATTCTTCATAGAATTTAAACAATACCAAGAGCCTCATAACACAAGTATCCAAGATCAAATCTACAATTACTTGGCACATGGAGACCAGGGAACTTGCAGCTCACAAGTGAGACAATGAGTGCTATCACTGCTGCGGTGACTCAGATGCCAGAGTTATCCGGCAGACTTTAAAGCAGCTATTATAAAACACGCTAACAAACAGTGGCAAGCACGCTTGAAACGGAAACCAGAAAGTTTCACTAAAGAAATGAAAAATATGAAGAATTACAAAATGGCCAGGTATGGAGGTACATGTCTGTAATCCCAGTTACTTGGGAGGCGTGGGGCAGCACGATTGCCAGTTCAAGGCCAGCCTGGGCAACCGTGGCTCAAAATAAAATTTTAAGAAGGCCTGGGGAGATAGCTCAGAGTTAGAGCACACTGGGTCCAATCCTCTGCACCCCACCCCCCCACACACACACAAAGTGGAAAAAAAGAAAATGGAAATGTTAGAACTAAAAACAAAACAAAACAAAAAACACCCTTTTTCAAAGTCGTGGATTGCCCCACTACATGGGAGGCTGAAACGGAGGATTGTAGGTTCAAAGTCAGCCTCAGTAACTTCACAAGACCCCTTTTCCATATGAAAAGTAAAATAGGGCTGGAGGTGTATCTCAGAGGTAGAGTGCCTCTGGGTTCAGTCTCCAGCATCCCCACCCACAGTCACGGAGTTCATGGACAGACATAAAAGAATGTGGTCAACAGAATCAAAGAGCCTTAAGGTAGAGCAGTGGAAGTTGGTCTGAACAACAACGAGGAAAAAAGATTGGAAAAAAAAGTGAAAAGAACCCAGGGAGCTGTAGACCTGAGAACAGGGAACGATGAGAACTGAAAACGTTTGGAGTCATGACAGCTGAGAACGTTCACATGAACCTACAGATTCAAAAAGCTCGGTAAATGCCAAACAGGATAAGACAAAGAAATTTCCATCCAAACACATCATTAATAAAATTGCTGAAGCCATGCTTGTCGAAGCACACCTGTAATCTCAATACTTGGAAGGCTGAGGGGAAAGGTCACAGGTTCCAGGCCAGTCTTGGTAACTTAGCAGGACCCTGTTTCAAAATGAAAAATAAAAAGGGCTGGGGGTGTAGTCGGAGGTAGAATGCCCCTGAGTTCAATTGCTAGTACCAGATAAAATATATTTGTAATTAAAAAATAAAACTAAGCTGGGCGTGGTGGCTCGCACTTGTAATTCCAGTACTTGGGAGGCTGAGACAGGAGGATCCTGCAGGTTTGAAGCCAGCCTCAGCTACTTTTTTCTTTTCTTTTTGCGGTACTGGGGATATAATCCAGAGGTTTTCTACTCCCGAGCTACACCCCCAGCTCATTTTTTTATTCTTTATTTTGAAACAGGGTCTCATTGAGTTGCAAAGGGCCTCACTAAGTAGTAGCTGAGGCTATCCTCCTGTCTCCGCCTCCCAAATGCTGGGATTATAAGCGTGTGCCACCACGCCTGGCTTCAGCCTCAGCTAATTAGTGAGGTTCTCAGCAACCTAGTGAGACCCTGTTTCCAAGTAAAATATAAAATAGGTCTGTGAATGTAACCCAGAGGTAGAATAGCCCCTGGGTTACACACACACACACACACACACACACACACACACCCCAAAAATAAATAAACAAATGGCTGGGCATGGTGGTTCATGTTTGTAATCCCAGCATTTGGGAGGCTGAGACAGAAGAATCGTGGTTCATGGACAGCCTCAGCTATTTGGTGAGGCCCTCTGCAACTCACTGAGACCCTGTTTCAAAATAAGAAAAAATAAAAAATAGGGCTGGGGGTATAGCTTGGAGGTAGAATGCCCCTAGGTCCCATCCTAGTACCACAAAATAAATAAATAAATCTGCAGAAAACCACTTGAGAGGCTTGGATAGGAGGATCACAGATTTGTGGCCAGCCTCATCAACTTAGTGAGACTCCATTTCAAAATAAGCCGAGCGTGGTGCCGCACGCTTGTAATCCCCGTGCTTGGGAGGTGGGGACAGGAGGATTGCGCAGGTTCGAAGCCAGCCGCACTGGCTTAAGAGACCATGTTTCCAAATAATAAAAAAAATGTATAAAAAATAGGTCTGGGAGTGTAGCCCGGAGGTAGAAGGGTTTCCAGAAACCCCAGTACCACCAAAATAAGAAATAGCTGGGTGTGGTGGTACATGCTTATAATCCCAGCGCTTGGGAGGCAGAGACAGGAGGATCATGCAGGTTTGAAGCCAGCCTCTCTGGTTTAAGAGACCCTGTTTCCAAACAAAAATATAAAATAGGTCTGGGAGTGTAGCTTGGAGGTAGAAGGGTTTCCAGGAACCCCAGTACCACCAAAAAAAGAAAAAGAAAAAAAAATAGGGCTGGAGATATAACTCAGAGATAGAATGTCTCAAGATTCAGTCCCCATTATCTACCTCTCCCCCCCCACGCTAACTTATCTACCTCTCCCCCCCCACACTAACCAGAAAACTATAGAAAAGAAGAAAATCTTCAAAGCAACTTAAAAAAAAAATAAAAACATACCACCGACAGAAGAAAAGTGTGTGTGTGTGTGTGTGTGTGTGTGTGTGTGTGTGTGTGTGTGTGTGTGTTGGTACTGGGGGCTGGATCCAGGGGAATTCTGTCTCCCATCTGTGCACTCCCCAGCCCTTTTTCGTTGAAACACGGTCTCACTGGGTTGCCAAGACTCTTGCCAAGTTGCTGCGGCTGTGTTCCAACCTGCAAGCTTCTTGTTCAGCCTCTCAAGTGCTGTGATGACAGGTGTGCATCAGTATTCCCAGTTAAGACCAATAATTTTAAGTGAATGTTGAATTCAAGAGAAACAACGAAAGCCAGAAGGTGATGGCACAACATTTTTCAGGTATTGGAAGAAAGAAGTATCAAGACAGAATTTTGTATCCAGTGAAAATGTCTTTGGGTGATGAAGATGAAAGAAAGAGATTCTCTAGGAAGGAAAAGAAAATTCATAGCCTGTGCCCTGCTCTAAAAGAATTGCCAAGCTGGGGATGCTCAAGCCTATAATCCCAGTACTTGGGTGTCTGAGACACCTGGATTGCAGGTTCAGAGCGAGGTTCAGCAACTTTGTGAGGCCCTCTGCAATTTAGTGAGACTCTGCTTCAAAATAAAAAAATAAAAAGGGCTGGTGGTGTGGCTTGAAGGTAGAATGCCCCTGGGTTCAAGCCTCAGTACCATATTAAATAAATAAGTAAATAAAAGGAAGGAAGCCAGGCGTGGTGGGCCACGCCTGTAATTCCAGTACTTGGGAGGCTGAGACAGGATGATCGCAGTTTGAGGCCAGCCTCAGCTTCTTAGTGAGTTCCTCTGCAACTTAGTGAGATTCTGTTCCAAAAAAATAAAAATAAAAATAAAAATAGGGCTGAGGGTGTACCTCAGAGGTGGATGCCCCTGGATTCAATCCCTAGTAACACACACAGGAAAGAAGGAAAGGAAGGAAGGAAGGAGGCAAAGTAAACTCAAGGCAAGCAAAATTATAAGGATAAAGACAGAAATTATGTAGTAATAAAGGTTGATTCACTAAGAAGACATTACAATCCTAAATGTGTATGAAAGTAACCACAATGAGGGAAATGAAAGACATTTGAATTAGAAAGAAGAAAGTAAGCTGGGCGTGGCTTGTAATCTCAGCGCTTAGGAGGCTGAGACAGGAGGATCACACAGGTTTGAAGCCAGCCTCAGCTACTTAGTGAGGCTCTCAGTACTTAGTGAGACCCTGTTTCCAAATGAAGTATAAACTAGGTCTGGGAGCCCCTGGGTTCCACCCTCAGTACCACCAAAAAAAAAAAAAAAAAATGGGCAAAAGAGCAGGGCATGGTGGCGCACACTTGTAATCCCAGAATTTGGGAGGCTGAGACAGGAGGATCATGGTTTGCGAACAGCCTCAGCTACTTAGTGAGGCTCTCCACTGTGGGGAGCCATTAAGGCTTTCCCCTAAATTAATATCTCTGACTCAGCTGACTGTCCTTTGCCCAGAGTCAACAAGGTTTGGGGAGAAGATCAGATGGTGATGGCACGAGGGTGCTGATTAACCCATCTGTAATATGTGTTTTGTGTTGGTCTTTATTGTATTCTGGTGGTGGTAGCACAAGGATGTTGATTGACCTGTGACTGTATAAATACCTCTGGAAAGCCAAACCCAGCATCAGCAATAGAGAATGCGGACCCAGGCGTAGTCATCAACCAGTAGGAAATATTGACCCAAGAACAGGGGTCGACCAGTAGAGATAGTAGGCTGGTGGCTCCCCCACCTTAAAATAAATTAAATATTCTGAGAATGAAATTCTTAGAGATAAATTCTTCATCCTCACGCCTCTCTTCAGAACCCGTACTTTTGCCAGCTGGCTCCAGCAGGTGGTGGCCCGTATGGGGAAACTCTGAAACTGAGGACACCACTGACACCGCTGAATAAAAAAGGAACACGCTCAAAGATTTGTAGTGGTGGTGAAACGTGGGAAGTATAATATATAATAGGTCATTAAACAAGAAGCTTTGTGCAAAAGAAACTAAGAAAGAAATGAAGAAAGAAACTAAGATAGAAAATGAAGGCGCCTAACGTGTAAATAGTAATATACAATAGGTCAGAAGATTAGTTCCTAAAGTGTAAATAGTAACATACAATGGGTCAGAAGGTTAGTTCCTAATGTGTAAATAGTAATATGCAATGGGTCAGAAGGTTAGTTTTTGTTTTTGTTACATAGGCTTTTTGTTAGAGAAACTAGGAGGGAACATGAGGGCGCTTTGCCTTCACTTCCTGAAGAAGATGATACTTTAGATACTGAAGAAGAGGAGCAGCTTGAGGAAACTGCTGCTGGTACCATAGAAATGAGTTAGGGGCTTATCCAGACATTCCAAAAACGGGATCACCGGAGCCCGATTTTTGTATAAAGCAATTACAAGTAGCCGTAGAGACTTTAATTAAACGAGTAGATCAGATAGCTCCTTCAAATAGTGAAAAAGAAGGATCTCAACAATATTCTCCTATTATCAGCAATGCGAGCCTTCCAAATTCTCCCACTGTAGCATTTGCTAAACAAAGCAATGAAAAACACAGACCTGTTTCTTTAATATCACCGCTTCAAGCAGCAATAAATCGGGCTGCAGAAAACGGAGAAGATACTAGAGGATTCAGAGTTTTTCCAGTTACTGAAGATTCTGATGGTCACGGAGGTGTTATTAGAGGACATAGTCCCTTTCCTTTCAAACAAAAGAATTAAAAACGGCTTGTGCTCAATATGGGCCAATGGCACCTTTTACTCAAGCCATGTTAGAATCTCTCTCCATGGAGGCTTTGTGTCCTGATTGGAAACAGATAGCCAGAGCTTGTTTATCAGGGGTGATTTTTTATTATAGAAGTCTGAATTTGCAGAACAGTGCCAATCCACAGCAGATTTAAATGTAGCTCAGGGAATACCCATAAATTTTGACATGTTAGCAGGAGACGGACAATTTAGGGAGACTGCTCAGCGATTAAAATTCAGTCTAGCTTCTTATGCTCAGACCAATGCTGCTGCGCGTCGAGCATGGAACAAGCTGCCTTCTTCAGGAAAACAAACTGAAGATCTTTCAAAAATAAGACAAGGACCAGATGAGCCATATCAGGAGTTTGTAGCCAGGTTATTACAAACTGCTAGTCGATTGATAGGCGACAGTGAAGCAGGACTGTTGCTCGTGAAGCAATTAGCCTTTGAGAATGCTAATGCTGTTTGTCAAGCTGCCTTACGCCCTTTTAGAAAGAAAGGAGACCTGTCTGATTATATTCGGCTATGTTCCGATATAGGACCTGCATATACACAGGGACTAGCTATGACTGCGGCATTACAAAGGAAAACTGTACAAGAAATCCTTTTCCAACAACATAAAAAATTGGGACCTAAGAATAATATGGTTAAAGCTATGGGTGTGGACAAAATGGTCATTTAGTTAAGAACTGTCCACAGAGGCAGAGTGCTAGTAATAAACAAGAGCCAGGCTTATGCCCTCGATGTTGAAGAGGGAAGCATTGGGCTAAGGAATGTAAATCAAGGACTGATGAGCAAGGGAATCAGTTCTGTCAGGAAACGGATGGAGGGGCCCGCCTCAGGCCCTGCAGCAACAATGTTATGGGGCACTTCAGACATTTGTACCACAGCAGGACAACTCTCAACAAAACAGTCTATTCAGGATTTATTCAGAGCATCCCAGGCAGCGCAGGATTGGACCTCTGTACCTCCACCTACACAGTATTAACTCCCGAAATGGGAATGCAAGCCCTTCCTACTGGCGTTTATGGTCTGTTACCTAAAGGGACAGTAGGCTTGTTGTTAGGACGAAGTAGTGTCACCATGAAGGGAATTATAGTAGCCCCTGGAGTAGTTGATTCCGACTATGAAGGAGAAATAAAAATCATGATACATTCTCCTCAAGGGATAGCTGTTATTAATGCAGGTCAACGACTGGCACAATTAGTATTGCTACCTCAGGTGCAAACAAATAATATTGCTCAGAGACCTAAGCGGGGTAAAAGGGAATTTGGCTCATCAGATGCTTTTTGGGTCCAAGCGATTGGAACTCAAAGACCAGAATTAAAATTGTTTATTAATGGGAAAGAATTTTCAGGGTTATTAGACATGGGAGCAGATGTTTCTGTCATAACAGCTGATGTATGGCCTAACAAATGGCCTAAGCATTCTTCCCTCACTCACCTTAAAGACATAGGACAGATGCGAAACCCTGAACAAAGCAGTGATTGGCTTACTTGGAGAGATGAGGAAGGCCATACCAGACTTCCTGTCAACTTATGGGGCTGAGATGTTATGCAGAACGTGGGTGTATATCTTTATAGCCCCAGCCCTATAGTGACACCGCAAATGTTAGATCAAGGACTTTTACCGGAGGAAGGTCTAGGGATAAAAATCAGGGTATTATAGAGCCTTAAAAGCTTCATTTACAACGCCCTCGAGCAGGTCTAGGGTATTTTTAGAAGAGGATGTTGATCAGCCTGTACTCCATGCCGATCCTATTACTTGGAAAAACGAGGAACCAGTTTGGATTGATCAATGGGCCCTAACCTTAGAAGAAAAAAAAAAAAAAAAAAAAAGCCGCAGAGCAGTTAGTACAGGAACAGCTTGACTACGGCCATATAGAAAGTTCTAACTCCCATTGGAATTCACCCATATTTGTCATTAAGAAAAAATCTGGTAAGTGGAGACTGTTACAGGATTTAAGGCAAGTTAATAAAACTATGGAATTAATGGGAGCTTTACAGCCTGGACTACCCAATCCATCAGCTATCCCCAAAGACTTATAAAATATTTTTAGATTTAAAAGACTGCTTTTATACGATACCTTTAGCACAACAAGGTTGTAAGAGATTTGCCTTTAGTGTTCCATCTACAAATTATAGAGCTCCTATGCAAAGGTATCAGTGGAAAGTGCTACCTCAGGGAATGGCCAATAGTCCAACTCTGTCAAAAATTTGTTGCAAAGGCTATAGCTACTGTCAGAAGATCCTGTAAATCTGTATATATGATACATTATATGGATGATATTTTATTAGCACATACAGACGAAGGAATTTTGTTGTCAGCTTATGCTAGCTTACAAATTGCATTACAAAATAATGGCTTGATTATAGCTCCAGAAAAAGTACAAAGAGAACCACCGTATACTTACTTGGAAAACATTCTTTATCCCAAGACTAGTAAGCCACAAAAAATTCAATTATGTAAAGATAATTTAAAAACCTTAAATGATTTTCAAAAACTTTTAGTAGATATTAATTGGCTAAGACCATCTTTAAATATTACTACCGGGGAATTAAAACCTTTATTTGAATAAACATAGTACTATAATTCAAACATCTTTTACGTCTGCTCAGGTTGTAGAAGTGCATGCAGTAGCGCCTGTTTTTCAACATCTATCTGATATGCTTTTTAATTTATATAATGATAGTTTATATGTAGCTAATGCCCTTCAAGCATTGGAAACTGTACCATATATTGATACACATAATAAATTGATAGGTAATTTATTTTTTCAAATTCAAACTCAGATCTTAACACGCCAACATCCTTGTTTTATTGGACACGTAAGAGCACATTCTGCTTTACCTGGGCCTTTGGCAGAAGGTAATCAAATGGCTGACAATGCTACAAAATTTGTCTGCCCCTCTCAGAATAAGCTCAATGATCACATTCTTTACATCATCAAAATAGTGCTGGTCTGCGTAAACAGTTTCAAATTACTCCAGAAGCAGCACAACAAATTGTTAAACAATGTCCTATATGTCCAGAGTATTTACCTGTTTCTCATTTAGGTATAAATCCACGGGGATTGGTTCCCAGTAATCTATGGCAAATGGATGTTACGCACATTTCTGCCTTTGGTAAGCAAAAGTATGTTCATGTGTCTGTTGACACTTTTTCAGGTTTTATTATGGCTACAGCCCAAACTGGGGAGGCTGCTAAACGTGATTTCCCATTGTTTGAAATGTTTTTCTTTCTCAGGTCTTCCTGCCTGCATTAAAACTGATAATAATTCAGGATATACTAGTATGGCTTTTAAACGATTTTGCAATACATATAGTATTCAACATATTACAGGCATACCCTATAATCCTCAAGGACAGGGCATTGTAGAATGAGCCCATAATTCTCTGAAAATAACCCTTTTGAA
This sequence comes from Muscardinus avellanarius, assembly GCF_963383645.1. NCBI lineage: Eukaryota > Metazoa > Chordata > Mammalia > Rodentia > Gliridae > Muscardinus > Muscardinus avellanarius. The sequence goes on from NC_137799.1 coordinate 39,381,063, forward strand.
AATAAAAAAGGGGGAGTTATATCCCCATTCACCACAGAACTCTTTAAATCATGCTTTTTTTTTTTTTTTTTTTTTTTTGGTGGTACTGGGGTTCCTGGAAGCCCTTCTACCTCCAGGCTACACTCCCAGACCTATTTTATTTTTGGAAACAGGGTCTCTTAAGCCAGCGTGGCTGGCTTTGAACCTGCGTGATCTCCTGTCTCCGCCTCCCAAGCGCGGGGATTACAAGCGTGTGCCACCACGCCCGGCCCTAAATCATGCTCTTTTTATTCTTAATTTCTTGAATGCTGAAAAAACTGGTCACAGAGCAGCAGATAGATATTGGCATCCATCCTCCAAAAGCAATTTTGCTCTAGTAAAATGGAAAGATCCTTGTATAGGAATTTGGAAAGGTCCTGACCCCGTACTAATATGGGGAAGAGGGCATGTTTGTGTTTTTTCACAGGATGAAGATAATGCACGGTGGATACCTGAGCGGCTGGTGAGACAGATGGATCACAGAAAAATAGAAGACTCTCGGATTAATGCTGATGACTGAAACATGGGCTTATGTTTCAGATCATCCCATACTTCATCCAGCTGTTTGGGAACAACAGAAGATCACTGTCTTCAGTAACAACTCACGATTGCTGGGACTTCTGGCTTTGAATTTTATACTCATTGCGGAAACTTTCGGTTATACCGGACAAGGAATTGGTAAAAATGTCAAGATTATTTTGGATGGAGAATTGATAGTACAAAGACTGACAGTAACTGTATTTTGGACAAAAGAATTGGTACTTTTGGTTATTTTGGACAAAGAACTGGTACACTCTTATGTTTTTCTAGGGATGTCAAAAAGATGGGATGTCTGCAGTTGACACCTGTGGTATTAAAGACAAGTAGTAACTGCTATTGAAGGTTTGGTCTTGTGGGGCCCTGGTTACCCAGGGAAAGGAGATAAAAATGTTAGCTCACTAATAATCTGTTTACTCTATTAAGCAGATATGACATATAAAAATCATTGTGTTAATTGGAGAAAATGTCTTACTGAAATACCTATGTTACATGATACTCCCACTACCTTGTTTATTAGAGACTAGGGACAAAGTGTGGTTTAGAACTAGAGTTATAGCTCAGTGGTACAGTGTTTGTCTAGCATGTGTGAGGTCCTGGGTTTGATCCCAAGCACCACACACAGACACACAAAAAAAGCTTAAAAGTTTTTCTATAAATATGAATAAACATTCTGACTTACAGGTGATATAGTTCTTTTCAAAGATGCATCACTAAGCTTTTGCAAGTAAATATGTAATGTTTTACACTACCTTTTATATGGCACAAAATATCCAAGTAGATATGAAAGAATGGGAGCTCTTTCTCATGAAGGAGAATGGCAAAACCACAGAGGATACTCATGGTAGCAGATAATTTTCTAACATACCCTTTAACAAATCTGGACTATTCCAAGATGGACAGGTAGGGAAGGCATGAAGACTTGTCATGAGACTGTGGTCCAAAATGGTGCAGCATGGCCTTTGCTGATTTAGAGGCATAATGTCGTGTTTTTTGTTTGTTTGTTTGTTTGGTTTTTTTCTTTGTCTTTTTTTTTTTTTTTAGTACTGGGGATGAAACCCGGGGGTGTTTTACCTCTGAGCTACACCCCCAGCCTTACTTCTTATTCTTTATTTTGAAACAAGTTCTCGCTAAGTTGCAGAGGGCCCCACTAAGTAGCTGAAGTTCGCCACAAACCTGCCATCTTCCCGTCTCATCCTCCCAGGTACTGAGATTACAAGCGTGTACCACGACGCCTGGCTGCTGTCGTCGTTTTATCCTTCCAGAATCCCACAGGAGCAGGGCTTTCTCTGCTAACACTGAGTGTGGGCGAGGCAAGGTTATTAGACAGTGTCATCAAATAAGCCAAGCGAAAGCTGCTCATCATCATTAGCTGTCAGGGAGATGCAGGTCAGAACCATAATGAGATGCCACTTCACACCCCTACGACAGCTATATTCAGAAGGACAGATAATGGATGTTGGCGTGGATGCAGAGAGACTGGAGCCCTCCTACATTGCTGGCAGGAATTTAAGATAATGCAGTTGCTTTGCAAAATAAGTCTAGCGGTTCTTCAAATCATTAAACATAGTGATTAAATATTACTGTGTGGTAATGATCCAGCAATTCCACTCTCAGGTATATATCCAAGAAAAACAAAAACATATATCTACACAAAAACTCATACATTAGATGTATAGCAGCAGTATGGATAAGAGCCCCCAAACGGAAATAACCCAAATGTCTATCAGCTATTGAATGGAGAGACAAAATCTGACATGTCCTGTAATGGCTGAACCTTAAGAACATGCTAACTGAAAGAAGCCAGGCAAAATGTGTGGTTCTGTTTATATGAAATGTCCCAAATAGGCTAGTCCATGGTAACAGGAAATAGATTAATGGTTGCATAGGATTGAGAAGATGGGGAGGTTAGAGGGTGATAGCTCACAGGTGCAGGATTTGGAGAAGGGGGTCATGACAGTGTTCTAAAATTGGGATATGATTGCATAGCTATGTGAATAAATCTATTAAAGGCCATCGAGTGTCATACTTAAATTAGTTAATTGTAGCCAGGCATGGTGGTGCACGATTGTAACCCTAGTACTTGGGAGGCTGAGACAGGAGGATTGCAAGTCCATGGCAGCCTCAGCTACCTGTGAAGCCAACCACAACTTAGTGAGACCCTGTTTCAAAATAAAGAATAAAAATTGGGACTGAGGGTATAGCTTGGAGGTAGTATGCCCCTGGTTTCCATCCCCAGTACCACACACACACAAAAATTAGTGAATTGTAAGTGAATTATTTCCCCATAAAACTTTTCAAAATATGTCATCATAGCCAAGCATGGCACACACCTGTAATCCCAGGATTGGAGGGCTGAGACAGCTGGATCACAGGTTTGATGACAGCCTCAGCAAGTAGTGAGACTCTCATCAACCTAGTGAGACCTTGTTTCAAAATTTAAAAATAAAATAAAATACGGCTTGGAGTATAGCTCAAAGGTAGAATGCCCTGGGGTTCAATCCCCAGTACTGTTAAAAAGAATATACATACATACATACATGTGTATGTGTTTGTGTGAGTGATCATTCCATGGTACTACTGCATTTCTGATAAACCCAACCCAATTTGGATGAAAATACTCTAGTTGTTAACACTAGAGTTCTCACCTGAACAGAAACACTGTATAGGTAAGTACAGAAACAGACACATTTCACCCTCATGGCTTGCTGAGGTAGTGTGTCCTAGGAGTATCTGGAAGGGGTAAAGCTTTCCCCCAGCCCTCCCCACTCGAGTATATGTGTATATAAAGTATGGAAAGGTAATTTTGAAAGAGGAGTCTGTAAGAGAAATAGAATGGAACTTCCCTTGCAGGTATGTTTTCCAGGAGGCCCGTTTTTTAAAAACTGGATCTCAGAGCTGACTCCCTTCAAATATTCACGTCTGAATTTCCCTGGGTTGAAGACCTGGCTGTCATTCAGAGGCCCTATTAGGACCAACATCTCTGCAAAGAATTGCCAAGGCTTCCTCTGCAGCACAAGCCACGAATGTTCCTGATTCTTACTTTCATCCATGCTGGCCCTTGACAGCGATAAGGCACGACTGCTTCAGCCTTGTGGTCTCACTGTAGTGTGGGAAGGGCTGAGGAAGGAAAGGGGAGGTGCCACACCGGTCAGTGCACCAAATTATCACCCCCCATGCCAAAGAGCACCCACTGAGAACAAGCCCTCTAGAGATCAAGCCCTCTAGAGATCCAGCGCTCTAGAGATCCAGCCCTCTAGACATCCAGCCCTCTAGAGATCGGACACAGGTGGGAGTTGGCAAGGTTGCCCAGTTCTTCAAAGAAACGTGACTGTGAAAGGACAAAGAGGGGAATGTTGTCAGCAGTTTAGTGGCGTGGTGGGAACAGAAGCCAGACTGCGTGGGCTCCAGCCTGATTTGGAAGTGAGATACAGAGCCGAGCCCACAGAACGGGGAACAGATGGGCAGATAGCAAGAGGCAGACCTCAGAGCTGAGGAGCGCTTGCTTTTCTGAGTGGGAGAAACCTGAGAATGTTAATGGAAGGAAAAGGGGAAACTAGAGAGGGGGCAGAGGAGCTGAGAAGCTGAGAGGTGGCAGAACTGAGAGACGGGCGGGACACCAGCCTTGCGTCATGGGAGCACATCTTCCCCGGCGAGGCCCTGGTGGACCAGAGATTGTTTACAGCGTTCAGGTCACGTAACTTCTACTTCCCTGGAGAGCTAGTGGCAGAGCAGGGCGTAAGTGGCTGGAAATGGGAAGAGTAGAGGCCTTGGACACCAGAGCGGGCTGGGGCCTCGCCTGTGAGAAGCGGGATAGGGAATCAGCTAGAGGAGACCTCGTAGTTCACTGGATCTGGGAGGGCAGCTGAGCTCAGCCCGTGGATGTGTAAGGCCCCGTTCCTGCACAGAGCAGAAGCGCCGAGATGAGCAGAGGGGTGGCCGTCCAGGGTTGGAGAAATGCAGCATGTGGGGAAGTACCAAGGGAGGGGAGCAGAGCAAGCCTGCACAGAGGGGTGGGATCTGGAGAGAAGCCACCCAGGAGAGGGGTCAGCAAGTTGAGCAGGATGGAGCGGACAGAAGAAGGAAAGTGAGCAGATCTGAGACTGTCCAAAGTGTCCTGCATGAGCCGGGTGTGGTGGCGCACGCTTATAATCCCAGCATTCGGGAGGCTGAGACCTGGAGGAGCGCGGTTCGCGGACAGCCTCAGCTACTTAGTGAGGCCCTCTGCAACTCAGTGAGACCCGGTTTCAAAATAAAGAATAAAAAATAGGGCAGGGGGTGTAGCTCAGAGGTCAAATGCCCCTGTGTTCCCCCCAAGACCCGAAAAACAAAAAACAAAAAACAAAGTGTCCTGCATGGTCTGTTAAGGTGCCCACACATCTCATGATGTACACAGGAGGTTTCCTTGAACTGAACTGCGCTATAAGGTAAAATGCACACTGGATTCCAAAGATTTATTATGGGGGAAAAAAGGACGTGGAATATCTCATTAAATTTTTACATTGACTACATTTAAATTGTAGTATTTTAGTATACTGGATTCAATAAAATATGTATTACAATTAGTTTCACCAACTTCATTTTACCTTTTTAATGTGGCCACTAGTAAAACTTGAATACCACATGTGGCCCATGTCACGTGGCTCATGTCAGCTTCCTGCTGCCTGGCTCTGGTGTAGCTTCTTCCTGGCACATGGGTTGTCTTTGCCAGGCCTGTGGTCCCAGCACCTGGACAGGACCTGGCACGGGGTGCCTCGGTGAACGGTGTGCAAATACGCATGTGAAAGAGTGAGTAAATGCATACATGAGTGTGAATTATAGTGTAATTATAGAGACTCGGTCAATTTCTTCTATGTTATTGAGGATTATATTCAAGTATACAAATGAATGGAAGAGAAACAGAGGTAATTAAAATTGAGGAGCTGGGTGCGATGGCGAACTCTTGTAATCCCTGTATTTGGGAGGCTGAGACGGAAGGATCGCAGGTTTGCAGAAAGGCTCAGCTACTTAGTGAGGCCCTCCACAACTTAGTGAGACCCTATTTCAAAATAAAGAATAAAATAGGGCTGGGGGTATAGCTTGGAGGTAGAATGCCCCTGGGTTCCATCCCTATTACTGCAAAAATAAATAAATAAATGAAAATTGAGGAAAACTCATGAAGGCTTTGGAATAAGGAGTCTGAAAGAGCATTTTATGAAGACTTAATAAAAGGGCACCAAAAACTGGACCCTTGCCTCATCACCTTTTTTTTATCTTTTAAAAAAAGTACTTCTACTGTGGTGGTTCACACTTGTTAATAAAGTTAAAGTAGTGAGACTCTCATCAACCCAGCGAGACCCTGTTTCAAAATAAAAATAAAATAGGGCTGGGGGTATTGCTCAGAGGTAGAATTCCTCTGGGTTTAATCCCCAGTACACCACACACACACATACACACACACACACACACACACACACACACACACACACGTATTTCTAGCCAGGTGTGATGACACACAACTGTAATCCCAGTATGTGGGAGGCTGAGACCGGAGGATCACAAGTGTAAGGCCAGCCTTAGCAATTCAGTGAGGTCCTCAGCAACTTAGTGGGTAGTTTCAAAGGTAGAACACCCTTGGATTCAATCCCCAGTACCACAAAAAAGGTACCTCTATATACTTTAATCTATATACTTTAATCTATGCTAAGGACTATGTTGGCTATAGTGGGATTGAGCCCAGTAGCATTCTCCCTCTGAGCTACACCTCAAGCCCTATTATTTATTTTGAAATAGGGCCTTGCTAAGTTGCTGAGGGTCTTGCTAAATTGCTAAGGCTGTCTTTGGACCTGGGATCCTCCTGTCTCAGCCCCCATGTACCAAGAACACAGGTGTGTGCTGCCATGCCTGGCTCTGCTCTGTCTTGGGCATTTTGGACCCATCAACTCATTTCGACTTCACGTCTGTACCATATGAAGGCACTCATTGTCTCTCTTTTACAGAATAGGAAATTAGGGCACAGAGACGTCAAATAACTTGCCCAGAATCACCCAGGAGGGGATGGACCTGGGATTCAAACCACATCACTTAACCCCAAGTCTCTGTTCCCATTATAGGATCCTGCTTCTTTTATCCACCATTTTGCCTCATCCCCAAGCTTCTCTCTACCACAGATGTTTCTTTCTTCTTCCTTTACTGGCCTCTTCCACACCCAGTTTTTCAGACTCATATTCCTAGAGACAGTCCTCAGCGAACCTTGCTTACTAGAATTGTCAATAGTCCTCAACTTCCCTACAAAGGAGACACAAACTACCATAGCAAATACAATAGTCAGCGGGTGCGGTGGCCCACATCTGGAGACAGGAGGATTGCAGATTGGAGGACAGCCTCAGCAATTAGTGAGACTCTCATCAACCTAGTGAGGCCATTTCAAATTAAAAATAAAAAAGAGGGCTGGGGTTGTGGCTCCAAGATAGAATGTCCCTGGATTAATCCCCAGGACCAAAACCAAAACAAATGCAATAGTCAAGTCACTTACTGCCTCTGTTTTCCTGTCCTGAGCCTCACCCCATACCTTCTGGTCCCTCCCTGGCCTGTGAGGCTCCTCCCCCAGACCTGGGATGAGTCCTCCCAGCCTTTCTGGGAGGCTGAGGGAAGGGAGCACTGGAGGAGGCTGAGGCTTCGCAAGTCTGAGCAAAGGTTGACCTGTCCACCTAGCAGGTACGACTACAGGGGTACAAGAGGGGCTTCCAGACGTCAGTGTCTGGGAGGGACCTCAATCTGGCCTCTGGATCCTCCAGCGACAGAGTAACCCTGATCTTCCACCCACTGGGAGCCAGTGCCCAGAAGCTCAGTCCCACCCGCCAGAGACTCCATTCCAGCCTCTGTGGGATCCCTCCAGGGACACATTGACCCTGAATTTCCACCCACTGGGGGCAGCCCCGGCCTGGGAGCTCCACCGTCAGGGGCCAAGCATAGACTGGAATGCTAAGAAGGAACCAAAGGCCATTTTCCTCTCTTTCTCTCTCCCATTAAACTGTGAATAATAATGCATTTACTTATTCTCCCAATGAAAAAGTTGTTTAAATCCTTTGAAGAATCTTGCAAGGAAGCTTGGCTAGACAGCAGGCGGGACAGTCTAATGCCTCTGGCGGGGGAGCCAGGACTCTCCACTCGCCTAACTTTTGGTCCAGCAAGTAGGCGTTTGGATTGATGGTGTAGTCCTTTGTCTGGACATCGCTGACTGTGGTGACACCCCCACATACAAACACCTTGCTGTCTCCAATGGAGCATATGGCATGGGACACATCCAAGGGACAGTTGTTGGGCAGGAGAGGCACTGAGGTCGTCGACTTGTTAGCCTTTATCTTCTGCAGATTGATTTCCACACTCTGCCGGTGGCTGTGCACGCAGAGGATGTTGTCCTGATGGAAAGAGAGCAGGGGCCGGTGGTTGAACTCAATGGGGAAGGTGATGCACTGGACCACGTCCCCGGTATGGGTGTCAAAGCAGTCCACTACTCCGACCCGGGAGATGTAGCCCTTGACCAGGCACCGCCCAGTGACGATGTACAGGTTCCGGTCGCCCTTGGCAATCACAGCAGTGCCGTCCATGGGGATGCTCATCTTCCCTGCCAGGCACCAGGACTCCTTGCGCTCATCATAGCGGTAGATGTTGGAGACATACCGCCGCGGGGCGATGCTCCCACCCACCGAGTACACTGTCCCGCCACAGGTCACCATGGTGTGGAAGACGAGCCCAATGGGCAGGTCAGGCAACTTGGTCCAGGAGTTGTCGTCCATGTCATACCGCCAGGCTGTCTTCAGGCCTGAAATCTGCTCAGTGGTGCCACCAGAGATGTAGATGTAGCGGCCAGCAGAAGTGGCGCTCAGTGCCGCTGCCCGGTAGGGCATCTCCGAGAGCTTCAACCACAGGTTCTCCTGGATGATATAGGCAAACACGCCGTCGTTGAACTTGCCATGGGCTTTCTGGCCGCCAAGGATGACCACGGAATCAAGCAGGGCTCCTTTCCTCTGGTAGGTCAGCAGGCTGCACGGCCGCTCCTGCTTCCGGTCCATCAGGACGCTCTCAATCAGGGTCACATGGGCCGAGCTGTTCTCCATGCCCATCAGCTTGTTGCTGGCAAACATCAGGGTCTTGTTGGAGACGGCATTGAGGTTGATGTAATTGAAGAACTTCTTGAAGTACTTCTCCCTCTCCTCCTTCCGGAAGTACACCCAGTTGACCAGCGCACTGAGGGCCTGGTCCTCGTTGAGCACGTGAAGGTTTTCATCGCGGAGCAGGCGGCCGAAGATGACAGGCGGGCAGCGCATGAAGTGCAAGGAGCCCTCGGGGCTGGCCCAGTAGTGGAAGTTGTCGCGGATGCCAGAGTAGGCCAGATCTGATACCTCCTTGAGCTCAAACAGCTCAGCCAAGAAGAGGTAGCGCAAGCAGTTGGCCCGGCGGATGGACTTAATCAGGAAGTCATTGCAGTGAATTCGGAGGCGTGGCGTGTTGAAGTACTGGGCGCCGCGAAGCAGCTCTTCCACGTTCTGCTCTGAGATCACCACCTTGCCGCTGTAGAAGTAGTCCAGGAGCTGGTCCACCGTGGGCGGGCTCAGGTAGTTGGGGTCGATGGTGATGAAGAGCTCGTCGGTGGTCTTCATGTCGTTGCTGGAGATGAGGTTCTTCACCAGCGGAGAGACGGCGGCCAGCACGTTGCGGTGTGCAAAGAAGACGTGGTGGTCCACGGTCAGGGCCATGTCCCAGTACTCTTTGCGTTTCCTCTGTTTGTTCAGGTTCTGCAGCACAAAGCTGTTGTAGTTTTTCTCAGTGAATTCCAATTTCATGGTGCTTCTTGCTGGCTGAGGCAGGCCAGCAGCGGGTACTGGAGAACAGACTTTCTCAGGCCTTTGGGATTCAGATTGATGGTTGTTTGCAGAGCAGTTGACCAGAGAGGAGTGGGGGTGGGAGAGAGGGTGACCTCACAGAGTGGACGAGGTCATCACAATGCAGCCCCTGGGGCCTTTCTCCCCCTGCTGGCTACACCTGCCGAGGGGGATGGGATGGCCAGACCATCTGAGTCCTCCCATTTTACACAGGGAAACAGACCTAGAGAAGAGAAAGTATCTGCTCAAGGTCACAGACCGACTGGAAGCAGAGCGGGCCTGGATCCAGCAGCCTGTAACTCAGTACTCCCTCCACCCTTCTTGGGAGCTCCTATACCCATTAAGCTTTCCAGTGTCCAATTCTCAGGCGTCAGAGAACCTTTTTTTCAGATACCCGGGAACCTTGGCACCTTTTTTTCTGCCAAGGTTCCTGAGTATCTGAAAAAAAAAGCTCTGTTTTTGGCTTCTGACTTTTTTTTTTTTTTTTTGGTACGAGGGATTGAACCCAGGGGCATTCTTCCTCTGAGCTACACCTCCAGACCTTCAGGCCTTTTTATTTTGAAACAAGGTCTTGCTAAAGTTGCTGAGGGTCTTGATAGGCTGCTGAAGCTGGCCTGGAACCTGCATTTCTCCTGTCTCCGCGTCCCAAGTGCTGGGATTATAAGCGACAACATCATGCCTGGCTGGCTTCTGACCTTTATGACCACGGACACCCATTCTCCCTCAAAAGGGAGCCCAGGAGGCCACTTGCCGAAGTAAGGCTGCAGGAGCTAGCCACGGCCCAGCGAACAGGACCCGGGAAGCCCCGATGTTTCAGGGCTATCGCTAACTGGACGGTTCGCGCCACATTTCCAGGTGTCTGGTTGTAAAGTGTTGGGGAGGGGGCGGGGCGGCGCGAGGCGGAGCTCTCTCCGGGGAGGGTGCACTTGGACAAGTTGTAGACCTCTAAACCTGTTTTCTCGTCTGTGCGATGGGAGGAACAGTAGCACAGGCATCAAAGATTAGTAAGAGTTTAAATAAAAGGACTGCATAGTAGTACGCACGGATTCGGGACGTGGTGAACGGTCAAGCGAGTCGCCACTCCGTTCAGGGTCGTCGCGGCCGTCTGGGAGGCTGCGGGATCCCGCGCCCCTCGGCCGCACGGCGGGGCTGCAGGGCCGCCTCAGGCACGGGCCTCCCAGCCCGCAGCCCGCGCCCCTGCCCGCCCGGCTGCCGCGCCCTTCGGGCTCCACCGCAGAGGTGGCTGGAGCTCAGGCAGGGCCTGGCAGACGCACCCACGCGTGTCTCTACTTTACAGACGCGGGCACTGACCCCGGCCTGGCCGCGAAGGCGCCTGACCTCCGGGCCCCGCTGGGTGGGATTGCGCAGACCCCGCCAGCTCGGGCTCTGCCTGCACGCCCCGCCTCCTGGCCGGCTTGGGAATCCTCCTGGACCTTGGGTCCTTCCTGGACCCGGCCAGCCAAAGCCCAAGAGCCCGTCAGCCCCATCCCGACCCGGCTTTGGGGGCTCCCGGGAGGACCCCGACGGCCAGGCCCCGACATTTCACCATAGAAATGGCAGGAGGGTGCAGAGGACCCGGCCAGGGCGTCCCTGAGGTGCTGCGTTCTGGCCTGCAGGTCCGCCCTGCCACCCCGCAGCCTCAGGCCGCCCTGAGCACCCTCCCACCGAGACCCGGGGCCTTTCTGCTCTTCCCTCCCAGGCTCAGACAGGTTCACATTCTGGTCTCCCTTCCTCCTCCTTTTACTTCGTTCCTTTTCCTTATTTGGGACTTGGTAATTTGAAATTTTGTTTTTAAAAGCTCACACCTTGAATACTGACTTTGTTTGCCTTGATGCCTGCGTGGGCCACAGACATGTGGCTCTTGGAATATGGTGGCTACACATGGCTTAGGGCTTCTGTCCCCCTCCTGGAGCAAGGTTTAGAGGCTCCCTGAGAAGCGCAGCTGAAGTCCCAGGTCCCATCCCGCAAGGCAGCTGGGGGCGATGTCGGGACACCCAGCTCCCGCTGGCACCGGGATGGCCCACCTCACCTCACCTCACCTCCTGGACTCTCTACCCAGGAGCAGGCGGGGGTGGGTGAGTCCCTGATGGGCATTCCATGGAGGTGGCCATGACCCCTGGCTTTTGTTTGTTCTAGAGCGCCAAGGCAGAAAGGAGCCCTCTCATGGGATGCTTCCAGTCAGATAGTAGACCTGGGGCAGGGTGTCATGGAGACCTGAGAGGCCTCAACCCCTGTTCCAGGCCTCCTCCAGCTAGACAGGCATGCCCAGGAGGGGAAGGGGCACGTCAGCTCCGTTTACAGAGAAAGGGCTTGGACTAACTGCTCAGCCAGCTTTGCTGCCTGGCTTCCCTTCGGTCCTGGAAAACACCTTTTCCCTTAGTCCCACCAGCTGTGAAATAGCCTCCAGTGTACAGAGGCCGCTGCATGCCAGCGTCACCACCTGGCTATGTGTGTTGTATATAGGCGTCCCTAGGAGCCACCAGGAGGCCCTATGACTGGCAGCTTGCCAGATGTGGCCCGAAAATGACCTCAGCCCAGTCTCTCTGCTCCACCCACCCTCAACATTTGCCCTGCTCAGCATTTTCTGTTCATGGAGACTCCTTAGGGGAGGGAGCCCTAATATTTAAATCATTGGGGATTATCAGTTCATATATCAGTTTGTTGTGAAGCCCTGAAGATAGGGAGGGGCATGTTTCCAAGACACGCAGAGTTGGCCTGGAACTGGAAACAGGCCCAGTATCTCCTCCTCTTGTATTCTAACAGCTGGCTTTCTCACTTACCTTCCCCTCTCAGAACTTGGCTGCATACTCTGGTTTAGCACAACCCTATTTTGAACTCATGGCATCCTTATTTTTATTCAGTTCCATTGGGGAATTCTCTTCACATGTCATAGCTCAAGTTCCCAGCCCATGGCCAGCCTAGGGATTGGCTGCCCTTGGGTCAGGTGTCAACTCTAGCACAACCAGCTGTGTGCTGGTGGGTCACCTGGCTCAAAACTTGTAGTGGGACACATCTGTAATTGCAGTACTTAAAAGGCTGAAACTGGAGGATTGCAGATTGGAGTCTGGCTTCAGCAACTTCTTGAGGCCCTCGGCAACTTAGTGAGACCCTGTTTTAAAAATTAAAAAATAAAATAGGGCTGAGGGTGTAGTTGGGTAGAATGCCCCTGGGTTCCATCCCCAGCACCAAAAAACAAAAACAAAAACAAAACAAAACAAAAAAACACTTGGCTCCAGCCGAGCGTGGTGGTGCACGCTTGTAATCCCAGCATTTGGGAGGCTGAGACAGGGGGATTGTGGTTTGAGGCCAGCCTCAGCTACTTAGTGAGGTCCTTTGCAACTCAGTGAGATCCTGTTTCAAAATAAAGAATAAAAAATGGGCCTGGGGTATAGTTCGGAGGTAGAATGGCCCTGGGTTTCATCCCCACCTAAAAAAAAAAAAAAAAAAAAAAAAAAGACCAACAATTTGGCCCCTTAAGCAACATAGTCTCCGGGAGGAGCTGGAGGTGTCCTGGGGCGTGAATTACTCAAGACAGGATCCAGAGTCATGAACTGCCTCAGCTACCAACTTAGAATCAAGCATGAATCACATTGGAGGAAGATATTGCACAATAAGGAAATGGTTTTATTGTCTTCTAGCCAGTGTCCCTGGGAGAAGGAGGGTACAGTGTGAGACTGTTCACAGTGCAACACAGACCTCAGGAGGCTGTGCCAGACACTGGCTGCCCCAGTCTTTAACCCGCACCCTCTCCCTGGGCCCCTGTCTTGACAGCTGGAGATGCCATGGTTTCAAGGATTCTCACGGGGCATCTCCATGTGGGCCTTTTAAAGCTGCTATTCAGGGAGAACTTCCTATAGTTAAAAGCCAAATACAGAACCAAATTAGTGTTTCCAAGCCCCCTGCCTGGGATGGTCCCTGGAACACTTGGGCTTGTCACACATTCCAGAAGAGTGCAGCAGCACAGCTGTAGCCACAGCTGCCGACAACAGGCTGGCCCCACCCGCGTGGGGGCAGGGCAGGGGCTCCCGAGCTTCCTCCAGCCCCCCAGCTCCCCCCTCCCCCATCCCACTGACTTCATCCCCTGGCAGCCTGGCCAGCAGCCCAGGCAGTGTGAGGGGCTGTCTCACAATGGGCCACTTGGGGTGGGCCATTCCCTGGAAACCAGGGTTAGTATATTGATTGAGCTCAAGAAAAATGTGTATGGGGGTGAGAGGTGGTGGTGGTGCTTTGCCATTTAAGAGTAGAGAAATGCAGGGAACTGAGGCTTTCTTTCTCCATTTGTTCTTTGGCAATCCCCTTGGAGAATCCCAGGAGGCAAGCAGGATGACCTCATGTCTTCGGACTGAGGAATCTCAACGAATCCGTGAAACAGAGCCCCTGGCTACCCACGTTTCCCGAGCTGCTTCAAGTGTTTAAAGCTACATGCTATGTCCCATTTAAGTGAGGGTTTAATACTCTTAAATATCTACCAAAAGTAGATTACAATGCATGAAGATCACATAAAACAAACTTCACGTCTCAGAATCACAAATATTTGGAATATAAAATGTCCAAGGGGGGGGGTTATTAAAAGAAAGGTACAAAAGAAGTTTGCTTCAAAAAAATGACAAAAAATTTTAAAAAATTCACGCCCAAATAATTGTGACCTGGGGAACCATCCAGGTAAATGCGTCAGAGGCTCATTCCTTTAATAAGAAGGCGCTCACCCAGAGCTGTATACCCAAGTGTGTGGACGGGAGATGCTCGTCAGCATCGCACACACGAGCACATACATCCACAGGGAGAGACCGGCAGCTGGGTTTGGTTGTAGGCACTTCATATCCACCTTCTCAGGTCTCCCACCTTCCCATTACGCTTGACAAGGTTACTTCTTTGGAGGCAGGACATTTTCTTCAAAGAAGCCTTGGTTGACAACATTCCCTGCTGGGAAGTATCTGGCCACCACAAAGGAGGACCCATCACTGGCTGATGCCTTCCCCACGCCCATCTTCTTTGTATTCTTCCACACCATGGCTGTGAAGTGTCCTGTAGGGAACAGAGGGAGAGGGGAACCATGAGTGAGCAGACCCTCGCTAGACAAGGGCTGCTCCAACTCCTATGCTATCTCCCCTCCCTTGACCTCTGCAGATACCCATCAGAAGGAGAGACAAAACACAGCAGCTGCCAGGTTTTGAAAGCAGGTCCTAGCAATCGGCCATGCAGATCTCGGCCACCTCAACCCTTCCCAAAAGGCTTCCAGAGGTCATGATGATGCCCGGCGGCCCCAGCAATTAGGATGCCACCCTACCTGGCACCTGCCTCCATCCCCGCCCCCACAGCACACTCTCCATGCAAGGAGATCTCCGTGTTACTCTCCAAAGGCCACTGTTTGTCCTCATCCCCCTTCATCCCACTTCATCTCAGGAAAACCACCCCCTTTGCAATGTACTCGCCCCTTTTGGATCCCACGATGCAGTGGGCTCTTGCCATTCTTCCTCCTCCTCCTTTTCTGCCTCCACTGTAATGTTGGAGAATCTTCACTTCCTAAGGCTCAATCCTAGGCTCTCTTTTCTCTCTAGACTCTTTTTAGGAGATTTCATCTTTCCCTGTGTCTCCCAAACTTTTCTCCGGTTCAACTCTTTGCTTGGTGTTCCAGACACAGCTACTTACTGCACATTTCCAGATGGGTAACTCTCAGGCATCTTGGATGTAATCTATCCAAACCTCACTGTTGGTTTCGCTCCCCCAGGCTCACTGCTCTCCAGAGCCTCCCAACTACACTCACTGCACCTCTCTGCGCGGCGCTAGGCGCGGGCCTGCCCCCACCCTCTCCTTGATGTGCCCCACAACAACCCTGCACTCAGCCCCGAAGAATTCAACTCCAAAATACATCTCAGACTGCCTCCTTCCAAAGCCTTGGTCCCAACTACCCGTGATTCTCTCTTAAACCACTGCAGTAGTTGCCTGACTGGCTCTCAATGCCACCGCCATTTAACTTTTCACTTTAGTGGCTAGAATGATCATTTGGAGACACGAATCATCCCTTTACTTCCCTGCGTAAATGTCCTTTGGTCACCTCTGTTGTATTTAGAATGAAAACGAAGGCTTTGGCCCAGTGGCCTCCTTGCCATTCCTCGAACACATGGGGTCATTTTCAGCCAGAGAGCCCTTGCAAACACCAGCCACGGTGATAAATATGCTTTTGATTACTAACAATTTATCCCTTAGGTCTCAGGCTAAATGTCACTTGCTTAAAGAAGACTACACACAATAAAAGTCACATGGAAGAACCATCCTGGCCTCAGGTTCTGTTTCCAAAGGAAGGGCTGAGACCTTGATGAGCTGCCGCCTAAGGCCCTCAGCTCTGAGCCAGTTCCCTTCAAGCCCCCGCTCCCCCTGCAGCCACTTGGGCCTCACTTCTTAGCTCAAGGCTCCCACTTCGCAGGCTCCTGCCCTTCACTTGCCAGTCCTTCTAAGCTTCTGCACAGCTTGGCTTCCAACTCTCCTCTAGTTTGGTGTCAGAGAGCTAATTATCGGCTCAGTAATCACACATTCTCATCTCAGAGGTCAACTGTCCGTCTGTCTCAAGTGTTTCACACAGAGATCAATGGTATGTTTCCTCTCAGGTCACAGGGTAGCACTCATTAGCCAGAACCCTGAGGAGATTGTGTTTCCTCCCGAATACTTGGGACTTGCCCCATGTTTAGCACTGGGTGAGGCGCACAGTAGATTCTCAGTGACTGTACGAGGAAGAAGGAGAGGCTGGCCCTGGTGCCGCCCAGCTGCAATCCCAGTTCTTGGGAGCTGAGACAGGCGGATCCCAGGCTCCAAGCCGGCATGGGGTAGCTTAGCAAGCCCGCTTGCCGTCCCAGCATTTGGGAGGCTGAGAAAGGAGAATTGTGGTTCACGGACAGCCTCAGGTACTTAGTGAAGGTCTTTGCAGCTCAGTGAGAGCCTGTTTCAAAATAAAGAATGGAAGCTAGGCGTGGTGGTGCACACTTGTAATCCCCGCGCTTGGGAGGGTGAGACAGGAGGATCACGCAGGTTTGAATCTAGCCTCAGCTACTTAGGCTCTCAGCAAGTTAGTGAGATCCTGTTTCCAAATAAAATATAAAATAGGTCTGGCAGTATTAGCCCGGAGGTAGAAAGCCGCCTCTGGGTTCCAGCCCCAGTACCACCAAAAAAAAAAAAAAAAAAAAAAAGAAAGAAAAAAAAGAAAAGAATGGAAGCCAGACATGGTGGCGCATGCTTGTAATCCCCACGCTTGGGAGACTGAGACAGGAGGATCTCGCAGGTTCAAAGCCAGCCTCAGCTACTTAGTGAGGCTTTCAGCAACTTAGCGAGACCCTGTTTCCAAATAAAATATAAAATAGGTCTGGGAGTGTAGCCTGGAGGTAGAAGGCCTCTGGGTTCCACCCCCCAGTACCACTAAATAAATAAATAAATAAATATAAATAAATAAAGAATGGAAAATAGGGCTTTGGGTATAGCTTGGAGGTAGGATGCCCCTGGGTTCCATCCCCAGTACCACACATAAATAAGTAAATAAATAAATACATAGCCAGGCATGGTGGCACACACATGTGATCCCAGCATTCGGGGGCTGAAACAGGAGGATTGTGGTTTGCAGCCAGCCTCGGCTACTTAGTGAGGCCCTTTGCAACTCAGTGAGACCCCTGTTTCAAAATAAAAAAACAAGGCTGGGTCCCGGGCAGGGGTCGCGCGGGGCACGCCATCCGGGGCCCAGGTCATGAGACTCTTGGCCCTGGGACGGACCGCGCGTAGCACGCCAGACCCCTGGAGGAACTGGGCCCAGTAACCTAGGTCCCGGGCAGGGGTCGCGCGGGGCATGCCAGCCGGGGCCTGAGTCGCGGGACTCTGGGCCCCAGGCGGAGTAGTGCGGAGCACGCTGGACCCATGGGGAAACAGACCAGGTCACAGTGCTACTGAGTGCCTGATCCCACTACCTCCTCAAACCACATATACTGTCTTCTCTTATTAAAAAAAAAAAAAAAAAAAAAAAGGAAAAGAAAAAGAAAAAGGAAAAATATCAGAGAGGGGTTAAGAAGGGCGTGGCAGATGCCAGGACACTGGAGATGCAGACAAAACTTATCCAAATGCACTGGAACTTATGGAAAAATTCCCTGTGAAGGAGGACTGCTGTTTCTCTATATTGTTAAGAATCTTGGACATCACCTGTAAAGAGAGAGTTTAGCGGAGACCAAGGAGAAAGGCAGTGTTGAAAGCGGTCTCCGCGATGGCGGTGGAGACTTGTATTCAGGAGAATCAGAAAATGGATGTTGAATGCTACCGTCACGCATGCTTAGGAACACTGGACAACATTCAGAGTGGAAAAAGAGCTTGGGAAGGATTTGAAATGGTAGAGGCAGTGGCAATGGCAGTGGCCAGTACTCAGGGGAGGCAGAGATCTGATGCATTACACCTGGAACCTTTGAAATAATAACCCCAGAGGCAGAATGCTACTACCACGCACCCTCAAGAACGTGGGACAATTGATTGGGTGAAGAGGGTGCTCGGATTGGAGCCTGCAGAGGGGTGAGGCCGGTGACGGACACAGCAAAGCTGGGATTGGAGCCTGCCATGAGGCAAGGCCGGTGCTGGAGCCTCCGAGGCCAGGATTGGAGTCTGCCGTGAGGCAAGGCCGGTGCTGGGGCCTTTGAGGCCAGGATCGGAGCCTGCCGAGGGGTTAGGCCGGGGCCGGGGCCAGCAAGGCCGGCATCGGAGCCTGCCGTGAAGCAAGGCCGGTGCTGGAGCTTCGAGACAGTGATCGGAGCCTGCTGAGGTGGTAGGCTGGTGCCGGGGCCAATGGCCGACATCAGAACCTGCCGTGAGGCAAGGCCACTACTGGGGCCTCTGAGGCCGAGATCAGAGCCTGCCGAGGGGTTAGGCCGGTGCTGGGGCCAGTGAGGCCGGGATCGGACCCTGCCATGAGGCAAGGCCGGTGCTGGGGCCTTCAAGGCCGGGATCAGAGCCTGCCGAGGGGTTAGGCCAGTGCCAGGGCTATCGGCCGGCATCGGAGCCTTCCATGAGGCAAGGCCACTACTGAGGCCTCTGAGGCCAGGATCAGAGCCTGCCGAGGGGTTAGGCTGGTGCCGGGGCCAGCGGCCAGCATCGGAGCTTTCCGTGAGGCAAGGCCGCTACTGAGGCCTCCGAGGCCAGGATCGAAGCTTGCCGAGGGGTTAGGCCGGTGCTGGGGCCAGCGAGGCTGGCATCGGAGTCTGCCATGAGGCAAGGCCGGTGCTGGGGCCTCCAAGGCCAGGATAAGAGCCTACCGAGGGGTTAGGCCGGTGCTGGGGCCAATGGCCGGCATCGGAGCCTGCTGTGAGGCAAGGCCGCTACTGGGGCCTCTGAGGCTGGGATCGGAGCCTGCCAAGGGGTTAGGCCGATGCCGGGGCCAGCAGCCAGCATCGGAGCCTGCTGTGAGGCAAGGCCAGTGCTGGGGCCTCTGAGGCTGGGATCAGAGCCTGCCGAGGGGTTAGGCTGGTGCCGGGGCCAGCGGCCAGCATTGGAGCCTTCCGTGAGGCAAGGCCGCTACTGAGGCCTCCAAGGCCAGGATCGGAGCCTGCCAAGGGGTTAGGCCTGTGTTGGAGCCAGCAAGGTTGGCATCGGAGCCTGCTGCAAGGCAAGGCTGGTGCTGGGGCCTCCGAGGCCAGGATAAGAGCGTGCCAAGGGGTTAGGCCGGTGCCGGGGCCAATGGCCGGCATTGGAACCTGCCGTGAGGCAAGGCCAGTGCTGGGGCCTCCGAGGCCGGGATCGGAGCCTGCCGAGGGTTTAGACCAGTGCCAGGGCCAGCAAGGCTGGGATCGGAGCTCACTGTGAGGCAAGGCTGGTGCTGGGGCCTCCGAGTCCAGGATCGGAGCCTGCCAAGGGGTTAGGCTGATGCCGGGGCCAACAGCCGGCATTGGAGCCTGATAGGAGACAAGGCCGCTACTGGGGCCTCTGAGGCTGGGATGGGAGCCTGCCAAGGGGTTAGGCCGGTGCTGGGGCCAGCGAGGCTGGGATCGAAGCCTGATGTGAGGCTAGGCCGGTGCTGGGGCCTCTGAGGCCGGGATCGGAGCCTGCCGAGGGGTTAGGCCGGTGCCAGGGCCAGCGGCCGGCATCAGAGCCTTCCGTGAGGCAAGTCCGCTACTAAGGCCTCCGAGGCCAGGATCGGAGCCAGCTGAGGGGTTAGGCTGGTGTCGGGGCCAACGAGACCAGAATTGGGGCCTCCCATGAGGCAAGGCCGCTGCTTGAGCCAGCGAGGTCTGGATCATCCACCGGGTAGCTAGGCCACTACTGGGGCCATCAAGAGTGGGATCGGTACTTGCAACGCGGCATGCACAGAGAAATATCGCAGAAAATAAAAATCAGATGCTTCCCCTAATCAGCAAAAACTAGGAGGAAAGGGGCAACAGGAAGAGGTGGAGCTATAGAAAGGGCCCTATAGTGAAGCAATTAAGGTGACCAATCAGAGGGTATGGAATAGGGGAGGATGGAGCCTCTTTAAAACATAGGAGGTACATAAACAAATGTATCAAAGTTAATCACCAAACAAGCATGGGATCGAGGGAGGGGGAGGGAATGGGATGGGGGCTGGATGAGGGCTAATTGGATGATGTGTGCTTGTATATCCTCTCAAGTCTTGTACTCCAATGTGATATATGATTATAATGCACCAATTTTAAAAAATAAAATAAAAATTAAAAAAATAATAATAATAAAAAACCCCAAAATAGGGCTGGGGGTGTATCTTGTAGGTAGAATGCCCCTGGGTTCCATCCTCAGTACTGCAAAATAAATAAATAAATAAATAAATAAATAAATAAATAAATAAAGGCTGGAGAGAGAGGAAAGAGGAGGAAAATCAAGATCAGGGCAGCTAAGCTGCATTTATTTATCTACTGGTTGCCAAGAAAATGATTTGACACAACATGCACGTTGTCAGTGTGAATGCTGGTGGAAGATTTTTCCAAGCAGATGAGACTTCGTAATCTTTCCTCTTACTGGGGAGGTTTCTATCTACACAGAGATAATTAGGTTAGGGTATTTAGAGAATACGTAAAGGCCACAACTTCCTTAGCAACCATCAGATAAACACTGGCTTCTAACTCTACTAACAACTGTTTCTTTTTTTTTTTCCCCTAAAGGGATTATATATATTTTTTTCTACTGTGGATACAAATTTTCTAGAATATGCTTTGAATAATGTACAATGGTAAGAAAGAATTTGAAAACTCGTGTGTATGTGTGTGTGTGTGTATGTGTGTGTGTGTTACCAGAGATTGATTGATTGATTGATTGATTGGTGGTACTGGGGGTGGAACCCAGGGGCTTTTCTACCTCTGGACTATATCCCCAGCCCTATTTCATATTTTATTTGGAAACAGAATCTTACTAAGTTGCTCAGAGCCTCACTGAGTAGCTGAGGCTGGCTTTGAACCTGTGTGATCCTCCTACCTCAGCCTCAGAAGCGCTGGGATTACAAGCGTGCACCACCACGCCCGGCCCCTATTTTATATTTTATTTGGAAACAGCGTCTCATTAAGTTGCTGAGAGCTTCACGAAGTAGCTGAGGCTGGCTTCGAACCTGTGCGATCCTCCTGTCTCAGCCTCCACGGCCGGCTATTACCAGAGATTTAACCCAGAGGCATTCTACCTCTAAGCTAAACCCTACCCCTTTTTACTTTTTCTTTTTTCTGTTTTGAAACAGGGTCTCGTCAGCTGATTAAAGTCTTGCTAAGTTGCTGAGGCTGGTCTTGAACCTGAGCTTCTCCGGTCTCAGCCTCCCAAGTACTAGGGTTACAAGCCTGCATCACCATACCCCGCTGGGAAAGCTCTTTTTATACTGATACGGAACCATCTCTGACAACTGTAAAGCAGATCACACCCTCTGACACCACCAGGTAAAAAAGGGAGCGTATGTACGCACATGTACGCACATGCTGGCATAAGCGCAGGATGACTGTAGAATGATGCACAAGAAACCGGTATCATGGGGTTGCTTCTTGGAAGGAAAGTGCTGAAGGTCAGGGCTTACAGAGACAACACAGACTCCATGTGATCTAAAAGTACCACTCATTCAGAATAAATAGATCTCATTGAAACAAAATAACAGAATAATGATCGAAATGTTTCTCTCCACGCAGCAAGTAGATGGATCGGTGCCCTCCATCACAGGACTCTGCGATTCTAGGCTGGGGTAAGAGGGGCCATAGGATCTTCAGGGCTCTGCAAGTCTGGATTATAACCTCGTCCAGAGCTCACTCCTGCCTTAGGCTCAGCTCTCTGTCCCTGCACATTGTCTACTGACATCTGAGATGGCACAAGGCTTGTATCCTCTTTGGGGAGGGTGTGACAGGTGGGCCGGGAATCAGCGACCATGGGGACTTGAGCCCCATTCCCAGCTCTCTTGCGAGATTCCCACCTTGGAGCAGGGACCAGGCAGAGGCATTAGCTCAAGGACAGAGACACGAGAAAAGCCTGTTGGCCTTTGTAGGGCTCGGCTCCCATCTCTGCAAGATGTGCAGAATAGTCTATGTGTGTGAGGAGGGTCACTGGGGATTGAATCTGGGGTTTTCTACCTCTTAGATACATGCCCAGCCCTATTTTAGTATTATTATTTTTATTTTGAAACAGGGTCCTTGCTAAGTTGCTGAGTGCTAGGTTACAAGTCTTGAACTTGCAATCCTCTTGTCTCTGCCTCCCAAGTACTAGCCCCTAAGGCCCACCCGTAGTGGCGCTGTGGCGGGGAGGCGCCGGGGAGGCCCTCTGCAGCCTCTAAGCGGTGCACACACGGGCACAGAGCCAAGAACCCGCTCCCACACATGTCCGATTGCTCAAGAAACTTGTTCGTGAGAAAAGTAATTCCAGAAGCTATGAAATAAAACTCCTCTGGATGCTGACCTTTACTGAAAGAAGACAAGGGTCTGCCCACACACCCTTAATCATGGCTCCTCCCCACTTCCCAGCAGTGTCACTCTCGCCCCAGCCTTGCCGACTGGGGGAGGAGAGATGCCGGAGTTGTACCCACATGGTTGCAAGAACCCCTGTCACAAAACGGGGAGCAGCAAGCCACAGGAAACGGTGACTGGCCCTGAAACATGTCACTTCCTGCTTCGGAAGAAAGCGTGGGGCGGGTGGCAGGCTGGCTCTGCCGGGTGGGGCAGGGCGGCCAGGGCAGGGAGTCCCCTTGTCTTCCACCCAGAGAGACTCTCTCCCCTTCTTTTTTTGGTGGTACTGGGGGTGGAACCCAGAGGCTTTCTACCTCCGGGCTATACTCCCAGACCTATTTTATATTTTCTCACTAAGTTGCTGAGAGCCTCCCTAAGTAGCCGAGGCTGGCTTTGAACCTGCGATCCTCCTGTCTCAGCCTCCCAAGCGCGGGGATTACCAGCGTGCGCCACCACGCCCGGCTGAGACTCTCTCCCCTTCTGACTTCAAGTCCATTGTGGAGAAAGACAAGGAACCTGGTGAGGCCGGCGGAGGGGCGAGAGGAAGCCCAGGGCTTTACTAGGCTACATGTTACCACGCCCCCCAAGGAGGCCTATGAGAAGAGGGGGTCCCCACAGAAGGCCCCGGCCTCAGAATCACCAGCCCTGTGTCCCTTGAGCCACCACCATGTCCCTCCCTTTCTTCCCATGGACAGGGAAGAAAAGGAATTGACCCAAGTTCATTCAAATAGTCAGAAGCTGGGCATGGTGGCGCAGGCTTGTAATCCCAGCATTCAGGAGGCTGAGACAGGAGGGTCGCAGTTCGCGGACAGCCTCAGCTACATAGGCCCTCTGCAACTCAGTGAGACCCTGTTTCAAAAGAAAGAATAAAAAATAGGGCTGAGGGTATAGCTCGGAGGTAGAATGTCCCTGGGTTCCATCCCTAGTAACACACACACACACACACACACACACACACACACACACACACTGCTAGAGGTGAAAGGAGGTGGAGCCCTTCTGCTCTTAAGTTCACTCTGCTCCCTAGGGAAAGGCTAGGGAAACAGCAGGTGCTTCAGGCATAGAGAGCGGGCAGGAAGGCGGCGAGTATGAAGGATGCAGGAAGTCAGGCCCGGGCAGATAGGACTTAGACATATGGCGGCAGGGCAGGGCAAGGACCCAAGCAAGGTGGCAGGTTACAGCTGCTCAGGCACCAACCAATTCAGGAACAGAGCTCTTAGTAGCTTTTTTGTTTTTGTTTTGTTTTGTTTCTGTTTTTCTATATTGGAGGTTGAACCCACAGGCATTCTACCTCCGAGCTACACTCCTACCCCCATTTTTTGGTTCTGGGGATTGAACTCAGGGGCATTCTATCTCTGGGCTACACTCCCTGCCCCTTTTTATTTTTTATGTTGAAAGAGGGTCTCACAGTCAGCATGGTGGTACATGCCTGTAAACCTAGGAGGATCGCAGGTTCGAGGTCAGCCTCAGTAACATAGTGAGACTCGCAGCAAACTAGTAAGACTCTATTTCAAAACAAAACATAAAGAGCTGGGGGTACAGCTCAGAGGTAGAATGCCCCTGAGTTCAATTCCTAGTATTAAAACAAAAAAAACAGGGTCTAACTAAATTGCCTGAGGCTGGTCTCGAACCTGCAATCCTCTTGTCTCAGCTTCCCAAGGACGGGGATTACAGGGATGTTTGGCTTCTACCCCCTTTTTAAATTAAATTTTGAAATAAGATCTTGCTAAATTACTGATGATCTTGCTAAATTGCTGAGGCTGACCTCCTATTTTAGCCTGAATCCCAGTATTATGCATTACCATGCCTGGCTTTCAGTAGGTTTTTTTTTTTTTAGGGGGATACTGTGGATTGAACTCAAGGCAGGGGTGTTTATCTCCCAGCCTCCCCCTCAGCCCATTTAACTTAATTATTTTTGTGGTGATAGAGATTAAACCTAGGACATTTTACCTCGAGCTACATCCCTCTAGCTCTTTTTAATATATATATATATATATTGTGTGTGTGTTTTTTCTTTGGAAACAGGGTCTCTTTAGCCAGCAAGGCTGGCTTCGAACCAGTGCGATCCTCCTGTCTCCGCCTCCCAAGCATGGGGATTACAAGCATGACACCCGGCTCTCAGCAGTTTTTAAAACTTAGTCTCAGCCAGGCATGTTGGCGCGTGCTTGTAATCCCTACGCTTGGGAGGTGGAGACAGGATGGTTGCGCAGGTTCGAAGCCAGCTGCGCTGGCTTAAGAGACCCTGTTTCCAAATAAAAAAAGTATAAAAAATAGGTCTGGGAGTGTAGCCCAGAGTTAGAAGGGCTTCCAGGAACCCCAGTACCACCAATAAATAAATAAGTAAATAAATAAATAAAACTTAGTCTCAGCTGGGCGTGGTGGTGCATCCTTGTAATTCCAGTACTTGGGAGGCTAAGACAGGAGAATTGCAGGTTCATGGATAGCCTCAGCTACTTATGAGGCCCTCTACAACTTAGTGAGACCCTGTTTCAAAATAGGGGTAGAATGCCCTCGTACACAAAAACCAAAAAACCCCACAAAAACCAAAAAAGCCCTAGTCTCCTTGTGACTCACTGCTGGGATGTGCAGAGCTTTGAGCTGAGGGGAAGAGTCAGCAGCCCAGATGCTCTCAAATGGAGGGCGCATGTGCAGAGTTTTAGGGAGGTGGGGGTGAGATTTGCCCTCTGCACAAGGTCAAGTCAGAAATAAGAAGAGTTACAGAAAGGAAATAACTGATTTTCTCAAGGTTGTTCATCTCTGAAGACAGATACCCAACCTGCAACCTGCCCAGGCCACGGTGGGCTCTGCCACTCACCAGTTCCCGAGGTGAAGCCAGGCTGCTGGAAGTTGTAGTTCTTGATTTCACTGTACCATCTATCAGCCACTTCCTTTCCTGTGTGGAAAAGGCACTATTCTGAATCATCACAACATCCACCCACTCCCTGTTCCCTCCATCTTCTACTGGAAACCCCCAACACATCCCACAGTTACACATCTGCTGAGTACCCGGGAGCTGCAACATCTGGGATGCTCCTTGGAGCTCCTGAGGATGTTTGCCCACAGGTATGTCCCAGCTCAAGAAAGCCTTGGTGGGGCGAGGAGAGCCCTGGCCTGGGGCTGGGGCCTGCACTGGTGCCCCTGCCCTCCACTGGCTTGCTGGCTTGCTGTGTAGTCCTGGGCAAGGACTTTCCCTCTCTGGGCCTCTACAACAAGAAGGTTGAATGCAGTGCACTCCAAGGGCCTTCTAGTGATGCTCTGAATTTGCGAAACTCAGTTTCTGTTCTTATGCCATTCCATGTCTGGCTCCAAAGATACCTACAGGAAGAAAGGCCAGGGCTCTCACTTCTGGAAGAGGTGCCCTCACCTGGAGCATCCACTGGCCAGGCAGACTGTAGCAGGAGGAAGGGTTCTACCCACCCCTGTCCCCCAGCTGCTCATCTCGGCTAGGAGTCTCAACCTCAGGGCCCCAAATCTCAAGTTTCAATGTGGGTTGTGAGTCACCTGGGGATTTGTTAAAATGCAGACTAGGTTTCAGAAGGTCTGGGGAGGGGCCATGATTTTGCATTTTTAATAAGCAACTGGATGCTGATGCTGATTTCTGGACCACATATTAACCTCACTTAAAGAGCATTTCAAGCTGGGCGTGGTGGCGCACGCTTGTAATCCCAGCATTCGGGAGGCTGAGACCAGAAGATCTCAGTTCGCAGACAGCCTCAGCTACTTAGTGAGGCCCTCTGCAACTCAGTGAGACCCTGTTTCAAAATAAAGAATAAAAAATTGGGTAGGGGGTGTAGCTCAGAGGTCAAATGCCCCTGGGTCCCATCCCCAGACCCACACACACACAAAAAAAAGCACTTCAAAAACTGAGACTTGAAGGATCCTTTTCTCTGATCTACTGGATCAGTTTCTCTGGAGGAAAGCCCCAGTCTCTGGTATTTTTTAAAAGCTCTGTAGAAGCCGGGCGTGGTGGCGCACGCTTGTAATCCCCGCGCTTGGGAGGCAGAGACAGGAGGATCGCGCAGGTTCGAAGCCAGCCGCGCGCGCTGGCTTATGAGACCCTGTTTCCAAATAAAAAAGTATAAAAAATAGGTCTGGGAGTGTAGCCCGGAGGTAGAAGGGCTTCCAGGAACCCCAGTACCACAAAAAAAAAAAAAAAAAAAAAAAAAAAAAGCTCTGTAGAAGAGCCAGGTGTCATGGCACACACTTGTAATCCCAGTACTTGAGGCTGAGACAGGAGGATTGCAGTTCAAGGACAGCCTCAGCTGCTTAGTGAGGCTTTCTGGAACTTAGTGAGACCTTGTTTCGAAATAAAGAATAAAAAAGTAGGGATGGGGTTGTATCTCAGAGGCAGAATGACTCTGGGTTCCATCCCCAGTACTGGGGAAAAAAAAAAAAAAAAAACTCTTGAAAAGATTCCATTGTGCAGCCAGGGTTGGGAGCCATCTGCCCAAACCCCTCTCTGCAGCGATGGGGAGGCTGGGGCCAGGCGGGCAGGGGCTTGATCAAGGGGTCCCAGGGATCCAGCACAAGGCCTGGACAGAGCGGCAGCTCCTGAGCCTGCTACAGGCTCTTTGTACCTGGCACACAGCCTGGCTAAGAGGAGCCTGCGGGCCCACGGCGTGGCTCAGGGCACCCTGCCTTCCTAGGGAGTTTGGGGGTGAGTGAGGGGGGTCACAGCTCTCCCAGAGGGGAATCTGGCTCAGTCTTGCGGAGGAAACTAAGACTCAAAGGGCAAAGAGGACTCAGGGGGCTCCCCTTGGGAACTCCGAGAAATGGGGCTGGGGAGGGAGTGAGTCATCCTTCCTCTGGGGTTTGTTTGTATAAAGCTTGAGAGAGCTCAATGGCTAATTTTTCCTAAAAAGCCACCTCAGAGCTGTAGGAGCCAGAAAGCTCAGGAATGTTTGGTCAGTGTGGTGGGATCATTCCAGACCTGACAAATGGGTGAAGTGTGTTTTCCATTATTTTTTTTTTTCTGAAATGGAGAAAGCTCTATTGCTTGTCTCTGATTATAAAATCAATGCACCAGCACTGTAAAAACAATACTTTAGAGAAATGTGAAAGTAAAATTTCTTAGTAGCCAAGGATGTGTTGCCGCTTACAGAACCAGGCTGGGACTTTGTCCAGAAGCTGAGACTCAGCCTGGGAGCGTTGGAAGGGGGGCCTGCTCCATCTGACTCATCTCTGTCCCTGGCGACCGGTCCTGGCCTGGCCTGGAGCCAGCCATCAGAGACCTGTGGTGAATGAAGTAACTCAGACCACTCTGAATTTCCTTTCCTTTTCTGAGCCTCGGCTGAACCACGAAGGGCGCTGTGGCCAGGCGGTGTCTGAGGGTGTCCTAAGCCCAGCTGGGGAAGAGGGAGGAGAGCTGGGAAGGCCACCCACCTGTCTGATCGTAGGATGCCCACGCGAGGTTCTCCCCGCACTGGCCACGACTGGACTCCGGGCTGTGCTTGAGGATCCTCGTGCTGGCCAGGGCCTCGGAATACCTGTTGGAGTCCATGGTGCGTCCTTAGAGTGGGCCCAGTCCGGCCTCTGCGCCCAGGGTGGAGGGCCCGGCCTCCTTCCCTGCCCGGGCTGGCAGAGAATCAGGAACGTCACACATCCCTGCCTCTGGCATCACAGAGGAGCAAACCAAGGCTCAGAGAAGCAAAGGGACCCGCCCGGATAAGCAGCAGACTGGCATTCAAGCCGGTGCATCTGATCCCCAAACCCGCATCCCTTCTGCACCCAGGGCCCGTGGCCGGACTCACTGCTGAGCCTCTCGGTTGAGCTTCTTACAGAGCTTCAGCGGAGGGGCGCCATGCTGCTGCCGGTACTCGTTGTGGGCCTTCAGGACCTCATTATTAAACTGCTTGGAAGCTAATGGTGGCAATAGGAGGGGCTCAGTGCAGAGAAAAGGCCCAGGAGGCAACTTCAGAGCCACGCCAGCCCCAGTCTCAGGCCCTGCCAGGCCGCCCACCCCTCCCTCTACCTGACGCCACGGCCAGTGGCCCTTCTCCACCCGCTGCTCACCCCACTTCCAGCCTCCTATCACCCCACATCTCCCCATGGCCTGTGGGAGCCTTCTGGCCATGTTGGGGACTTGGTCTTTATCTACGAAGCCACTGGATGGAAGCAGGAGAGTGAGCAGGTTCATTTGTATTTCTGAAATATCCTGCTGGCTGTGGAACGGGGGATGAACAGGAGGTGCAGGGCAGATGTTAGAGGCTGGGCAGTCAACAGTCGGGCTTTCTGAAAGAAAATGTCTGAAGGAGCCTGGATACCTCAGACTGGACCTAAGCTGTGCAGCGCGGTCTCAGAAGAGCTGGAGTTGGGAGCCCAGAGAAAAGCAGGCTGTCTGGGATTGGGGTGTCCACCTGGGCTGATGAAAATCAGAAGATAAAGAGCCTCTATCTGACTGGGAAGACAGCGTCAGGGAAGTGGAGTAAGAGGAGAGTGTAGAAAGGAAGGTGGTGGCGAGGGGAGGAGATGTGGTCAGCAGGGCTCGGGGCTGCAGGGGGAAGAAGTGGAGTCTGTGCCCGCCTGGGTCATAAGAACTCAGAAGAGGCAAGGTCAAGAGGCCTGGGGTTAGGGAGAGAGTGAAGCTAAAGGCAGGCAAGAGTAGAAGACAGAAGCCATGCCAATTTGGATCTGAAATGGAACTCCATCATCCATACAACTCCTCCATCTAGCCATTTAACACCTACCCAATATCATCTGCTATTCCTCCATCCAAACACCATTCATTAAACAGCCATCATCCGCCCGCCACGCATCTGCCCACTGAGTCCTCACTGGTGGAGCAGCAGCGCCCACCCACCCTCCACTCAATCCTAATCCATCCACTGCTCAGTTGCTCTCAGAGCACCTCCTGTGTGTCAGGTCCCCTCTGTTTCTGGGGGTTCAGAGACCCTCAAAGAGCTCCCACCAGAAGAGAGATGGCCACATAAACACCCAGCAGCAGGAGAGTGCCACCATGCCAGTAACCCCAGGTGCAAAAGGAACTTTGAGCAGGGTGACCTAGAAGGGCCTGGGGGGTCGGGAAGGAGGTGACCCTGATTTGAAGCCCCAAAGACCTTTGGACAAGAGGTAGCTAGGGTAACATCATGACGCATCCTGTACCAGCCTTAGGAATGCAGACATCCCCTCTGGAAATGGGGGTGAGTGGGGTGGATGGTAGGTGAGGGTCACAGAGGCCTTCCCCTGGGCTGGTGCCATTGGCCAGGAGCTGTCTGTCCTCTGGGGGCTGGCTGCAGATGGTGGCAGGAATGTGCACTAGGTCACATTCACCAGTAGTTTTCTTCTCCTGGACTGAGGAGGTAGCCTAACAGGGGCTTCCTCCCCTTCCCATGGCCGGATCGTATCTCCTGGCTTTCACGGCAAACCCTATGGGCCTCTGAGGGGACCCTGGTCTCAGGAAGCTTGAGCTCAGCGCAGACACAGGAGCAGGGAGAGCTGCAGGTTACCCCTGTGCTGGTCCAACGACTTTCTGATCAGTTAAGGAGAAGGTGGACAACCTCAAGGGCTATGGGGCTAGGCGGGACACCCCCATAAACCCCCGATCTGTGAGGTTTGGGTTGTCAGGCAGATGGGGAAAATGTGGTAAACAAAGTCGAGAAATGAGGAAAGGGGAAGGTGACCAGGCCTAGGGCTGGGGCGGGGCTACAACCTGGAAGTCATAAGGCCTTTGTGGCCAAGAGGCGGCCTCGCCCTTGTTAATAGGAAAAGCAAAGATTTCGGGTTCTCGGGCTGGAGGGAAAGGGGAGGTGGTGTTTAATGAGTGTCTTAGCTTTGCAAGAGGAAAAATTCTCTTCACAAAATGAAAAAGCTATTTCACAATATGAATACACATAACACCACTGACTGCACAGGTAAAATTGGCCAAGATGGTGCCTTCTTCCGTGTTATGTGTTCCTGGTTTAGCCTGTTTGTGTGGTATTTGAGATAAAGAGTCACAGACGATTAAAGGGAAATTGTGGGAGCCAGAGCAACTCCTGGAACAGGTGGGGGTCCCAATGACAGTGGGTGAAGAAAGAGCCAGCAGGCAGCTTGGTGGCTGGACACCACGGGCTCCCGGGCGAAGGCAGCTTCACCCAGCCCGGCTGCCGTCACGGGCAAGAAGTGGCCCGCGCTGGAGTGTGTTCAGAGGCTAGAAATGGGGTCTCGGGAGGAGAAGTGGCAAGTTCTGGGTTGTGTTCATCCTGGGGAATATCAGATTAAGGAAACAGTGGGGCCCCTGAGAAATTCTGGAATCCCATAGGGCCAGCTAGGGCCAACGGGAGGAAAGGGCAGAATGACCGATTCCAGCTCAGTCTAAGACTTTTCTCCCAATTTAATCTATCTTTTTCTTGTTTTGTTTTGTTTGGGGTACTGGGGATGGAACCCAGAGGCATTTTATCTCCCAACTACACCCCAAGTCCAATATTACTTCTTATTTGGAAACAGAGTCTCATTAGGTTGCTGAAAGCCTGGCTAAGTTGCTGATGCTGGCTTTGAACCTGTGATCCTCCTGACTCAGCCTCCCACATACTAGGATTACAAGCGTGTGCCCTGGCTGAGTGTTTCTGAAGACTGAGGGAAGCCACCTTGAAGTGTGATGGAATACAGGAGAGTAGGCAGAAGGGAGACAAGAGGAACGAAACAGGAGCGGCCATGATCAAAAGTCCAGATTCAAAGTTCACGTGCACATGCTGATCACAAACAGCAGGGCTAAATCAATCCTTAGATCCGTTTGTAGGTCGCTTGGACACTTCCTCTGTATGTCATGTTGTTCTTTTTTCTTTTCTTTTCTTTTTTTTTTTTTTGGTACTAGGGATTGAGCCCCGGGATATTCTATCTCTGAGCTATACCCTGGCCCTTATCTTTTCACACAGGGTCTCTCTAGGTTGCTACAAGTCTCACTATGTTGCTGAGGCTGTCCTCTAACCTGCAATCCTCCTGTCTCGCCCTCTCAAATGCAAGCACCAGCACACCCAGCTTGTGTTTCATAGCTGTGTGTGTGCGTGTGTGTGTGTGTGTGTGTGTGTGTGTGTGTGTGTGTTACTGGGGATTGAATCCAGGGGCATTCTACCTCTGAGCTACACCTCCAGCACAATTTTATTTTCTACTTTGTTTCAGACCCTGTTTCAGGGTCTTGCTAGGTTGATGAGAGTCTCACCACTTGCTGAGGTTGTCCTTGAACCTTCAATCCTCCTGCTTCACCCTCCCAAGTACTAGGATTACAGGTGTGCTCCACCAAGCCTGGCTGTGTGACATAATTTGATCAAACCCTCAGACAATGTAGTATAAAAAAATGTAGTACTATTTTTAAGTTTATAAAATAACAAAACATCCATACAGGGAAATTATTACATATTTCTCATCAAGAATGAAGAAGCCAGGTATATTGGTGCACACTTTGTAATCCTAGTATTTGGGAAGCAGAGACGGGAGGATCACTGGTTTGTGGCCAGCCTTGGCAATGTAGGCTATCAGTGACTTAGTAAGACCCTGTTTTCTTTTCTTTTCTTTTCCTTTTTTTTTTTTTTTTTGTGGGTGTAGGAATGGAACCCAGGGGCATTTGACCTCTGAGCTATACCTCCTGCCCTATTTTTTATTCTTTATTTTGAAACAGGGTCTCACTGAGTTGCAGAGGGCCTTACTAAGTAGCTGAGGCTGTCCACAAACTGCGATCCTCCGGTCTCAGCCTCCCAAATGCTGGGATTACAAGTGTGTGCCACCACGCCCAGCTAAGACCCTGTTTTCAAATTAAAAAAAAAATAAATAAAACAGGGCTGGGAATGTAACTCAGAGGTAGAATTCCTGAGTTCAGTCCCCAACACACACACACACACACACACACACGTGTGTGTGTATGTGTGTATGTATGTATGTGTGTGTGTGTGTATATATATATAAATATATATATATATATAAATATATATATATATATTTATATATATATCATAATAATGAAGAAGAGCTGGGTGCAGAGGTGCACATCTGTAATTCCCAGTACTAGGGAGGCTGAGATAGGATTGTAGGTTCAAGGCCCTTTTTGAGACTCTGTTCCAAAAAATAAAATGGGCAGTCGGGCATGGTGGCACACACTTGTAATCTCCGTGCTTTGGAGGCTGAGACAGGATGATCACACAGTTTCGAAGCCAGCCTCAGCTACTGAGTGAGGCTCTCAGCAACTTAGTGAAACCCTGTTTCCAAATAAAATATAAAATATAAAATAGGTCTGGGAGTATAGCCCGGAGGTAGAAAGCCTCTGGGTTCCACCCCCAGCACCACCAAAAAAAAAAAAAAAAAAAAAAAAAAAAAAAGGGAAGCCAGGCATGGTGGTACACGCTTGAAATCCTAGTTCTTGGGAGGGTGAGATAAGAGGATCACAGGTTTGTGGCCAGCCTCAGCTACTTGGTGAGGCCCTCTGCAACTTAGTGAGACCCTGTTTCAAAGTAAAGAATAAAAGATAGGGCTGGGGGTATAGCTCAGAGGTAGAATGCTCCTGGGTTTGATCCCCAGTACTGCAAAAAAAAAAAAAAAAAATAGAGCATGGTGGTACATGCTTGTAAATCCTCTTGGGAGGCTAAAGTAAGACTGTAGGTTCAAAAATCCAGCTTCAGCAACTTAGTGAGGCCCTTTGGAACTTAGTGAGACCCTCTTCTAAAATGAAGAATAAATAGGGCAGGGGATATAGCTCGGAGGTAGAATGCCCCTGGGTTCAATTCCCAGTACTGCAAAAAAATAAAAATAAAATAAGACCAGGGGTATAGCTCAGAGGTAGATTGCCCCTTGGTTCAATACCCAGTACAGAAAAGAAGAAGGAGGAGGAGGAGGAAGAAAGAAACCCTCCTAGTAGTCAGTAATATATCCAGTATAAATGCTTGCACTGCACCTGTCTCTCAGCATGTGTACTTTTTCCCTTTCCCATTAAAATCAATCTGAAATCCAGGAGTGGTGGCACATGCCTGTAATCCCAGTACATGGGAGGCTGAGATAGGAGGATCACAGGTTTGAAACCAGCCTCAGCAACTTAGTGAGGCCCTGTTTCAAAATAAAAATTAAAAAGGGCTGGAGGTGTAGCTTGGAGGTAGAATGGCCCTGGGTTCAATCCTTTGTACCAAGAAGAAGAAGAAGAAGAAGAAGAAGAAGAAGAAGAAGAAGAAGAAGAAGAAGAAGAAGAAGAAGAAGAAGAAGAAGAAGGAGAAGGAGAAGAAGAAGAAGAAAGGCAGCCTGGGTGTTGGGGTCAGTTTGCACTGGGCTGAAGTCCTGTAGGACATGAGGGCTCCTTGGCAGAGGGACACATACGGCTGCTAAAAACTAGGTCACTGAGCTCCCAGAATGAGGAAAGTTAAAAGTGAAAGTTCTTGTGCCCAACTCAAGCTTGGTCCTCAGAAGCCGAAGCCAGGCCCTGTTCCCAGCTGCCTGGGCCAGGGCTCCCTGCCAGGGTCGGAGATTCCTCTGCATTGGGCAGGGGCACCCCCTCCTCCCCTGGCTGGGAGCATGGGCCTCCCTCCCCAACCCAGCAACGCAGCAGCCAGCCCCGGCCCAGGTGGCTCCTCTGAGCGGGGCGTGGCCCCAGAGAGGCAAGCTATCAATGATGACCACACCCAGCAAGAGGCACACCCTACCTCTGTAGAGAACAGAGATAAGCATAAGGAGAAAAGTCATAGAAAACCCACCCATCCCCCGCTCAGGCAGGGGGAGCCCTCAGCCACCCCATGATGGGGAAGGGCTGGGGTTCTGCCCTCATTGTGTAGGAGGGTAAACTGAGGCTCAGAGTGCCAGCCCAGGAGGAGGGGCAGGCCCATCTGCCCTGTCTGTGCTCCTGTATTCCCTTGTTTGCTGGCCAGCTGTTTCTGGGTGGTGAGCCTACACGTGACTTTATTAACTTCTCACCAATTCTTCGGGGCCTTCATCATCCTACCCATTTGTATGGCCAGGAAACTGAGGCTTGAGAAGGGAGGTAATCCGCCCAGATTCCCACACTCGTCAGGGGTGGGTCCATCAGGAGTGAACATGTATCTGATGTGTGGCAGGTCCTGACTCTTGACCCACAGCCCAAGAGTCGCCAGGCCAAGACATTGTCTTAGGGGTGGCCTAGGAGAGATGGGACAGCCTCAGTGGGGAAACTGAGAGCTGTAGAAAAGACGAGACCTGAGGCTTTCCTTCCCACCTGGTTGGCAGGGAGAGAAGAGGAAGGAAGAGGAGAAAACTACGATTTCTCAAGAGCCTCCTCTGTGCCAAGGCCGTCAGAGCTGGACCTGAGCGAGGGGCCCCAGCACCATGGGGCTGCTGGAGGAGGCAAGGGCTCCCTGGGGTGCCGGGTGGGCATCCTAGATGGGCTGCTCTGGGCCATTTAAGATCCTTTAGAGGCTGAGCCACTGGAGAGTGCAGTAAAGATTCTGAGGCCTGCTTTTAGCTGTGACATGCTCCTCCCTCCACATCCTCCTTGGACCCTGAAGTCTCCTGGAGCCCAGGGTGGCTCCTTCCTCTGCCCTCTCCAGATTCCGGAAAGAGGCCCTGACAGCAGGGGGCCAGGCAGGCTGTTCTGGGAATAGAACCCGCTGTCCCCAAGGCAAGAGAGGCGAGAAAGCAACTTGGTTCTGCCTCTTGCCTGTTTATCAGGAAGAAAGCATAAAAGTGGATAAAAAGAGGAGGAGGAGGAGGAGGAGGAGGAGGAGGAGGAGGAGGAGGAGGAGGAGGAGGAGGAGGACACCCAATGGGTAGCTTCTGCTCCTGAAGCCTGTGCTCTGGGTTCTGGCAGTTTCAGAGGCCAGCCCCAGCTCTGCCCTTCACAGTGGTGTGATCAGGCCCACGATGCTTAATCCCTCTGTGCTGCGTTTCCTCATCTATAAAATGGGGCACCAGGAGCTACTGCACAGGATTGTTGTGAGGATTAAGTGAATTAATCAATGTAAATGCCGTAGAACTGTTCTGGAACATAATGAACAATTATTAAATTATATATATGAGACAATTATTCAATTATATATATTTCAGTACTGGGGACTGAAGCCAGGGCATTCTACCTCTAAACCGCATCCCCAGCTCTATTTTTATTTTTTGTTTTGAAATGGAGTGTAAGTTAGCATGAGCTGACCTTGAACCTGCAATTCTTCTGTCTCAGCCAAATACAAATCCCAGTACTCAGGAAGATTACAAATTCTAGGCCAGTCTCAACAATTTAGCAAGATCCTTTAAAAAAAAAAAAGTTGAGACAGGAGAATCGCAGGTCCGAAGCCAGCCTCAACAATTTATTTTATTTTAATTTTTAAATTTTTTTGCGGGTCTGGAGATGGAACCCAGGGGCATTTGACCTCTGAGCTACACCCCTGCCCAATTTTTAAAAAAATTCTTTATTTTGAAACAGGTTCACACTGAGTTGTGGAGGGACTCACTAAGTAGCTGAGGCTATCCGCGAACCGGGATCCTCCGGTCTTAGCCTCCCAAATGCTGGGATTACAAGCTTGAGCCACCATGCCTGGCTCAGCCTTGACAATTTAGTATGGCCCCAGGCAATTTAGTGAGACCATTTCCAAATAAGAAATAAAATCGGGCTGGGGGTTTAGCTCAGAGATAAAATGCTTCTGGATCTAATACCCAGTGTCACAAGAAAGAAAAAAGGGAGCCGGGAGTATTGGTGCACACGTGTAATCCCAGTACTTGGGAGGCTGAGACGGGAGGATCACACGTTTGCAGCCAGCCTCAGGAAGGTTCTCTGCAAATTAGTGAGATCCTGTTTCAAAATAAGGAGAGAGAGAAAAAAAAAAGCTGGAGGTGTAGCCTGGAGGTAGAATGCCCCTGAGTTCAATCCCTAGTTACACACACACACACACACACACACACACACACACACACAATAGTGCTGGGGTTGTAGCTCAGTGGCACAACCTGAGTTTAACATATATGTATGTGTGTATATATATGTATATATAACATACATGTCTGTCTGTCTGTCTGTCTATATCATCTATCTATCATTTATCTATCATTATGTTGAGTACCTTGCACATGCCTAAGCTCACACCTTGACCAGTAGATATGTATTGTGTGTGTGTGTGTGTGTGTGTGTGTGTGATACTGGGGATTGAACCTTCTAACCTTCTAACTCTGAGCTGTACCCCTAGACCTATTTTATTTTTTATTTGGAATCAGAGCCTCACTAAGTACCTGAGGCTGGCTGTGAATCTGGGATTCTCCTGTCTTAGCCTCTCAAGTACTGGGATTACAAGCACGTGCCACATGCCTGGCTGTTATATGTTGAATTTAAGCCAGCAGGCGGTTCCTCCATATGCAGGAGGATTGCTGAAGCCCAGGAGTTTGAGGCCAACCTGAGCACATAGGGAGATTCCATCCCGCCTAAATAGAAATAAATAAATAAATAAGCTCTTGAAGGCATCTTTCAGCACCTCCAAGCCCAGATATTGGCTGAGTGGATAACACAGGAATGAGATTCTCACACCAATACAATGAAGGTACTAGGACAGGAACTTTCTCCTTGTTACAGACACAAAAATCAGGGCTGACTCCTGCCTGACCCTTCCTCTTTTCCTAATGTAAAGAACTGGCAGGGAAGAGTTGTTCATTTGCTTATGGAACAAGGATCAATACCCTCCTCCAACAGATCCTCAGGTAGGCATGGTCCTAGAAGGACAGGAGCCAGGGCAGGGTACAGTGCTTGCCTGGGCTGTCCAAGATGCATCCCTGTGCCCTGGGCCTCAGGTCCCCATCTGCGTGCAAAGGAAGAATGACAGCTGTGTTCTTCGAAAATGCCTTCAAAGTAGCAAACACTTTCTTTGAATGAAACCATCAAGAAAATCACCGAATGAATGGGGTCTCTCTCACAGAGGTCTGAGGGCCCCTACCGAGTAGAAAATTCCTGGGCTAGCTGGTCCTTAAGGACCCTCTGCTCTGACATCCTCCAGCATTAGGAGATGTGTGTGCAGGGACACCTACAGACAATTAAGGGTGTGTGGAGGTCCCCACTGGCCAGAGTCCAGCTGGGGAGGGAAGCGGTGGCGGTGGCGGCATGTGGTCAGCTTAGTAGGGAAGAAAGCAGACAGCTGGGAATTCAGAGACCCGGCTTCAAATCCTAGTCTGTTCACTTACTGCCCACGGTGTGAGCTTGGACAAGGCGTGTGAAGTTGCTGGTAACAGCCTGGGTGCTGACACAGAGGTTGGTAACAGACACACTATCTAGCTCCATGTCCGGCACACAGTAGGAGCTCAGTGACTGGCAACCACCCCCTCGGGACAGGAGGCTTCCCCCGAGGGCAGGGCCACTGCCTCCCTCTGCCCCTGCTCACTCGCTGCACAGACGCCCAACAGGAGCCGCCAGCAGCCCTGGCTGGTGACCTGGAACATCAAGGCTGAGCTTGTACTGAAGGCTCATTGGGTCTGAGTCACCAGAAAAGTCACTTCCTTGTAGGGTCCTTTAGAAGCACCAGATACCAAAATGGGGGTACACAAACTTACGCGTGGGAGGAATAAAATGGAGTGGGTTAGTAGGGAAGTAGGCCTGAACTAGGATTCTGGAAGGTTCTTGGGTGTGTATGTGTGAAGAGTGTTGGCATCTGACTGAACTAACTCAAACCTGCTTTCTAGGTTTGAGTTAGTTTCTCAACCCCCGCCCCCCTCATGAAGTCATGCCATCCTCCTCTGAAACCTTCCCGGCCCTGTGTCTCCAGGCCTAGAAGACAGCACTGCCATCCTGCACTCAGACCCGGGCCTCTGACCCTCCCCAGTTCCTCCCTCCTCTCCAGCCCCAGATGCTGGGTCTCCTTGTCTTAACTTCTGGGGTCTTTTATCCCCCACCTCCACTCTGCTCCTCTTCCTTCTTCTGTTGTGCTGCTGGGGATGGAACCCAGGGGCAGTCTACCTCCAGGCTACACCTCCAGCCCTATTTTTTTTATTTGGAAACAAAGTCTGGCTAAGTTGCTGTAGCTGGTTTGAACCTGAGAGCCTCGAGTCTCAGCCTCGCATGCACTGGGGTTACAGGCATGTGCCACAGCGTGCCTGGCTTTCACCCTGTCCTCTGCTATGGCTCTGGTCCTGCCTCATTCAGTGTCACCCCAGGTCCCACAAGATAAAGCCCTAGTTCCTGATACCCTCTGGAATTGACCCTTTCCAGGAGCCGGGATGCTCCTCCCCTGACTTCCTACCTTCCTTCCCTTGCATGCCTCCTGGCTCGGGTCGGAAAGATCTTTCCAGAGCATGGTGGTACCTGCCTATCCCCTGACCGGCTTTACTGATTCATTTCTGATCCAAATGAACACTCCTGAGGACAGGGCCATCGCTCCAGAGCGCCGGGCCCACAGTGTGGTACAGAGATGGCGGGAGGGAAAGAAGGGAGAGAGGGTGGGAACGCAGCTGAGCTGTGGTGGGGAAGAAGCCAGAAATAGGGAAGTAAAATGTAGCTAAAGAATTTGTGAATTTTCTCCTAAATCTACCAAAGAGTTGCTTTTCCAAGTAGAGATCTCAGAAGGCCCCCTTGCACCCTCCGGCTCCCCGTCACTGCCCAGCATGCTGTTCTTTTAACCATATGACCGCCTCCTGCCGTTTTCATCCTGTGAGGATCCCGCGGGTCACACAGGCCATCTGAATTGGGGAAACAGGCCCAGGCGAGGGAGGAGGTGGGAAGGGCATTGCTCATATCATGCAGCAAATGATTTCCAGGATCACGAGAGAAAGCCAGACTTCCCACTGGAGCCTGAGGTAGAGTGGTTAGGACCAATGGCCAGGAAAGCCACGTACGCCCAACACAGCAAGTCAGGGTCTTGGAGGACAGACCCCCGAAGGGCCCACACCTAACTCATCGAGGCTGGCCACCTCAGGGAAGCAGGACTTCTGAGTTCTGTCCTCAAGAGCAGGAACTATGAGGAGATACACACAGAGGTCCTGATGGCCAGAGGGATCTGTGGGAGGCTGGTCTATGGCGGGACACTTGCCCAGGCCCTTGCAGAGGGAGGCAGGGAAGCGCACTCGGGTTTGGCTGCTTCTCTGCGGGGATCAGGGATGGGCTCCCGGTCCAGGGGTGAGCTTAGAAGGGTGGGCAGGGCTGGAGGTGAGGGTGGGCAGCAGCAGGTCAGAGACAAAGGGGAAAGCTGGCTGCACCTGGCCTGGCTGGAGGGGCGCCGGAGATGGGGAGCCACGAAAGATTGGAATGGATGCTCCTTAGGCGGGTTGGACGGACCCAGAGGCTTTGTAGCGAGAGTTGCTGCCACAGTTTGGTGGCTTTTTCCAACTGTAACTTTGTCCTCTTCAAACAAAGCAGAAGCCACGCCTCGGCCAGACTTAGAGCGCAAAGCCCATCAGCGCGGGGACCCTCCCTGACGCAATCTCCGGCCGCAGCCCGGGACCCTCCCCGGGTGTGGCCTGCGCTCCCTCTCTCCGGGCGGTCTCCCCGCCACCTCCGCTTGCTGGTGGCCCACAAACTGCCCGCGCTGCACCCCGGGGCACCTTGCCGCGCGCCCTGCATCCCGCCCGGGGGTCCCGCATCGCGGCGGGCGCGCGCAGACCAGCCCCCCCGAGAGCCGGCGGGGCGATGGCGAGGGTCGGGGGCCTCCGGAGCCACCCGCCCCGCGCCGCGGCCGCTCACCTGACTTGCCCATGGCCGGCTCGGCGTGCTCCTCGGCTCGGGGCTGCTGCGCTGGGTGGCCTGGAGGCCGGGCGGCCGCAGCCCCTCCCCCGGCGCCGCCCGCCCCCGCCTTATTAGGCAAAGACAGCTGCAGGCGGAGGCCGGGGACTCCGCCGCCGCCCAGGGCTCCCCCGGGGCCGCCGCCCCTGGGTCGCGGTCCCCGCCCCCGTGGCTCCGCGACTTCTCTGGCTCGGCCCCGGGCGCCCTTCCTCCCGGGGCGCGGGGCTGCGGAGGAGCCCGAGCTCCTCCCCCAGGACCGGCCCGAGGCCTCCGGAGGCCGGCAACCTGGGCTCAGGTCCACGTCACCCCGACCTCTCAGACCAAGCGCAATTCCGCATCCTTAAGGCTGCCCCAGACCCGAATCCCAGGCGCCCACCGTCGATGTCAGGCATCCCCCAAACAAGTGCCTGGGCTTCCTCCTCGGCCTCCCAGAGCGCTTTGCCCGGCGAAGGGCTGCGGGCGGGTCGCTGCCCCTTCTGCCCTCCCGGTCCCCGCGGGCTGGCCGCCTTGTCAATACGGGGGACCCAGCCCTCCCCGAGCTTTCGTGTCTTGGCCGCGATCCCTGCTGGTTCTGGGGAGGTTCGAGTCTCGGTCGGCATTGATGCCTGTGTGAGGTGAGCGTCCCGAAGCGCAGCTGGGCTCACCTGTGCCAGCCTCCTCCCAGGGACTCCCTCCCGGGGGAGGATTTCCCGAAGCCCTCACTGAAGGAGGCCCATGTTAAGACTTTCCCAGAAAGGAGCGTTGCTCAGGAGCGGCGGTGCCCCCCGTGTAATAATCTCAGCTACTAGAGGGGCTGAGGCAGGAGGATCCCAAGTTTGAGGCCAGCTGGAGTAACTTAGCAAAACCCAGCCTCGGAGGGATGGGGAGGGCAGAAGGGGCAGCGACCCGCCGGCAGCCCTTTCGCTGCGAAGGATCACAGGTTCAGGGCCAGCCTCAGCTACTTACTGAGGCCTCTCGTGGCTTAGTGAGACCCTGTTTCAAAATAAAGAATAAAAAATAGGGCTGGGGGTGTAGCTCAGAAATAGAATGGCCCTGGGTTCTGTTCCCAGTACCACAGAAAAGGAGAAAATGAAAGAAAGAAAGAAAGATCTGTCTCAAAATAAAAAATAAATAAATAAAAAGGGCTGGGGGGGGTAGCTCAGTGGTAGAGTGCACTGGAATTCAATCCCCAGTATCACAAAAAATGAGTAAATACATCACTACTGGGATACCAAAGTGAACCAACCTGCTGCTGCTGCTGCTGAAGATGATGAAGATGATGATGAAGATGATGATGAAGATGATTTCTGTGGTACTGAGGACTGAACCCAGGGGCATTCTACCTCTGAGCTACACTTCCAGCCCTAATTTTATTTTTATTTTATTTTTTTATTTTTTTGTGTGTGTGGTACTGGGGTTCCTGGAAGCCCTTCTACCTCCGGGCTCCACTCGCAGACCAATTTATTTATTTATTTTTTTTTGAAAAAGGGTCTCTTAAGCCAGCGTGGCTGGCTGCGAACCTGCGAGATCCTTTTGTCTCCACCTCCCAAGAGCAGGGATTACAAGCGTGCGCCACCACGCCCGGCTTATTTTTATTTTGAAACAGGGTCTCGCTAGGTTAATGAGAGTCTCACTATTTGCCTAGGTTGTCCTCAAACCGTCCTGTCTCAGCCTCCCAAGGACTGGTATTACCAGCGTGTGCCACCACCCAGCTCTGACCTGCTCATTATAGGGGTAGAGTGTGTAATAGCAAGGGCTTCAAATGTGCGGGAGGGCAAGTGCAGGGCCCAGCACTGCCCCCTTCATACCTCTCCCATGGCAGGCACTAGATGTCACTGTATTTTAATACTTCCAAACAGTGTGAGAGCTGGTCAAACTGGTGTCCACTCTGACTCAACAGGGACTTCTGAGGCTAGGAAGGGACCCAAACCCCTCTGCTCAATTCCCTTTTCCATTCTCGGCCAGCAAATCCCCATCGAATGATCAGAGTATCACCTGGCAGGGCTGGAGGAGGAGGTCCCTCCAAAGAAAATGGGACCTCAGCTGGGCTCCTGCTGGGTGCTTGACTGTTACTGCAGAAAAGAATTGCAGGAGCCTGGCGTGCTAGTGTACACCTATAATCCCAGTGCGTGGGGGCCGAGAGAGGGGCATCTTAGGCTCAAGGTCATCTTCAATAACTTAGCCAGACCCTCAGCAACTTAGTGCGACCTTGTTTCAAAAACAAAATAAAATAATAAGCCAGGCATGGGGGCACATGCTTGCAATCCCAGTACTTGGCAGCCGAGACAGGAGGATTGAAGGTCTGCGGCCAGCCTCAGCTACTCAGACTCTGTTTCAAAAATAGATAATAAAAAATAGGGCTGGGGGTATAGCTCAGAGGTAGAATGTCCCTAGGTTCAACCCCCCAATATCACAATAAATAAATAGATAAATAAATAAATAAATAAATAAATGTATGTTTAGAGCGTAGCTGGGCGGTAGGAATCCTCTGGGTTCAATCTCCAGTACGAGGAAAAAAATTAAAAAAAGACCCTCAGGATTCTAGGACACATCAAAAGCAAGGCGCACTGGGCATTGGTGGCACATGTGCTTGGGAGGTTGAAATAGGAGGACCTCAGGTCTGCAGCCAGCCTCAGCAGTGGGAGGCCCTCTGCAACTTTGAGAGCCTGATTCAAAATAAATAGGGTTTTGGGGTGTAACTCAGTGGTAGAATGTTCCTGGGTTCAATCTCCAATGCCCAAAACAAAAAACCAAGGTGCAGATTTCTTTAAGGAGCAAAGATATATATATATATTCCAAAGGAATAGTGCAGGTGCTACACCCAGGGTTGAGCTCTCTGACCATGCATCTGACTTTCTTGAGAAGAAATGTGCAGGTTTTTAGGCAAGAGGGTTCAGAATATCAAATGGTGTCCACTCTGAGTCAAAAGGAACCACTGGGCTCCATCTTCCAAGGGTCTCCCTTTTCTTTCTCCCCGAGAGCCCGCCTAACTGAGAATGAGCTCGGGAAGAACTTCCCTATGTCCCCAGAGTCTCTACAAAGCTATTTTCAGGTAACTAAAATTTCGTGGTAGGAGAGCTGAGCACTGGGAGCACAGCCGAGGAAAGCCCATCTGGGACGTCCCGACCTCTCACCTGGAGTACTGAGAGAGTACTCACTGCTGGAGTAGAAGCGGGGTGAGAGGGAGGGTCACATTCCTAACTCTGTGGTACCTGTGCGCCTGCGTGCGCCGCGGGAGGCTGCGGGCTCCTGGAGCTGACAGCAGCGGGCCTGGGAATAGTGTGCCGAATGCAGCAGGTGCAGTGTCAGGTGCAGTGTCAAAGCTGACCCCCACCCCAGGGCCGTGGGCTGCTGGGAGAGGGAGACACTGCCCAGGCCAGCGGACAGACAGGACACCACAGTAACAAAGATCAGGGATGAAGGGGAGCGATGAGCCCAATTGATCATTTTTTCTTGGATTTATGCTGTATTTTTAAGAACTCCAAACCTGGTAATCCCAGCTTCTTGGGAGTCTGAGGTGGGAGGAGTACAAGTTCCCAGGCTGACCTTGAACTTTTTAAAAATGTAAAAGGGCTAGAAATGTAGCCCAGGGTAAATAGCCCCTAGGTTCAACACCCAGTAACAGAAGGAAAGATGAAAGAAAGGAAAGAAAGAAGGAAAGAAAGAGAGTAAAAAAGAAAGGAAGAGAGGAGAAAAGAAAGAAAGGAAGAAAGAAAGAAAAAAAGAGAATGTCTGTCCTAGGCTAGGGCTATATATAGCTCAGTGGTACAGTGTGTGCTTAGCATGGGGAAAGTCCTCGGTTCCTCCTCTCCCTCCTCCTCCTCTCCCTCCTCCTCTTCCTCCTCCTCCTCTTCCTCTCCCTCCTCCCCTTTCCCTCCTCCTCCTCTCCCTCCACCTCCTCCTCCTCCTCCTCCTCCTCCTCCTCCTCCTCCTCCTCTTTCTCCTCCTCCTCCTTGTGTAGTACTGGAGGTTGAACCCATGGGCATTCTCTACCTCTAAGCTACAGTCTCAGCCTTTTTTATTTATTTTTTTGTTTGGAAACAGTCTCATTGGGTTGCTGAAAGCCTCACCAAATTGTTGAGGCTATCTACTTTGTGTGTGTGTG
The DNA here is from genome assembly GCF_963383645.1 of Muscardinus avellanarius. Lineage (NCBI taxonomy): Eukaryota > Metazoa > Chordata > Mammalia > Rodentia > Gliridae > Muscardinus > Muscardinus avellanarius. The sequence continues at coordinate 39,425,097 of NC_137799.1, forward strand.
TGTGTGTGTGTGTGTGTGTGTGTGTGTGCCTGGGGATGGAACCCGGCGACATTCGACCTCCGAGCTACACCCCCTGCCCTATTTTTTATTTTTTATTTTGCAACAGGGTCTCACTAAGTTACGGAGGGCCTCACTAAGTAGCTGAGGCTGTCTGCAAACTGCCATCCTCTGGTCTCAGCCTCCCCAATGCTGAGATTACAAATGCACGCCACCACGCCCTGCTGAGGCTATCTTTGAAACTGCAATTCTCCTGCCTCAGCCTCCCAATACTGGAATTACAGGGCTTGCCAGATTGTGTTTCAAAATAAAAAATGAAGCTGAGCGTGGTGGCACATGCCTGAAAACCCAGTACTTGGGAGGCTGAGACAGGAGGATCACAGGTTAAAGCCAGCTTTAGCAATTTTGCAAGGCTGTCAACAACTTAGCAAGACCTGTTTCCAAGTAAGTAATAAAATTGGTCTTGGGGCATAACTTGGAGGTAGAATGACCCATGCATGCATGCATAAATAAATAAATAAATAAATAAATAAATAAATATAAATAGGGCTGGGTGTATAGCTCAGAGTTTAGAATGCCCCTGAATTCAATCCCCAGTACTACAAAAAAAAAAAAAAAGCTTTGTGCATAGCCCTAATAGAGTGCTATTTAGTATTCCCAAGTGCAAGAAGATTGTGATGTGCAGAGAAAAATGTTTTAATTGGATAAGCTTCATTCAAGCATGAGTTACAGTGCTGGTGGCTGTGAATCCAATTTTAATGAATCAACAATATAGATATTAAGTAATGTGGCTTTAAATACAGAAACACATAAAACAAAGTTATTTTCAGATTGACAGATAAAATGTGTGAGCACAGGCTCACAGGAACCTAGCAATGGTTCAGTATCTACTAGTTCAGTATTGCCGACAACTTTTTAGAACTTAACTATAATGAATGAGAATTGACTATACTATTAAAAGATAAATATCTTTTCAAAGAACCAGCTTTTGGTTTCATCAGTCTTTCCCCATCACTTTCCCATTTACATTTTATTTCCATTGATTTCTCTTTTTACCCCCGCCCCCTTCTGCCGACTTAGGGTTTAATTTGGTCTTTTTGCAGTTTCTTAAGTGTGGAGCTGAGGTTGTTCATTTTAGGCCTTTCTTCCTTTTTTTTTTTCCGTTGTTCCTGGGGTTTAAACCCAGGGGTCTTCTACCTCCAAGCGACACCCCCAGCCATTTTATTTGTCTTGAAACAGGGTCTCACTACGTTGCTGAGGCTGGCTTGAACCTGCGATCCTCCCGTTTGGGGTTACGGGCATATGCCACCTGCCTGGCTCTTCTTTTTTAATATAGATGCTATAAGTTTCCCTCTATGCTAGTCTTGAGCTGCTTGCCACCAAACTTGCTTTGTTTTCATTTTTATCTATTTCAAAATTTCTATTTTCCCTCATGACTTATTCTTTGATTTATTAGCTATTTTTAATTTTTTGTGTGTTTGTGGTACTGGGGGTGGAACCCAGGGCATTCTACCTCCGAGCTACAACTGCAGACCCATGTCTTATTCTTTCTTTCCTTTCTTTCTTTCTTTCTTTCTTTCTTTCTTTCTTTCTTTCTTTCTTTCTTTCTTTCTTTCTTTCTTTCTTTCTTTCTTTCTTTCTCTTTTTGCGGTACCAGGGATGGAACCCAGGGGCATTCTACCTACAAGCTACAGCCCCACCCAGCCCTATTTTTATTCTCTATTTGAAACAGAGTCTCAATGAGTTGCAGAGGGCCTCACTAAGTAGCTGAGGCTGTCCGCGAACCGTGATCCTCCTGTCTCAGCCTCCCGAATGCTGGGATTACAAGCGTGTGCCACCACGCCTGAATTTTTTTTTTTTTTTTTTTTTTTTTTTTTGGTGGTACTGGGGGTGGAACCCAGAGGTCTTCTACCTCTGGGCTATACTCCCAGACCTATTTTTTATATTTTTATTTGGAAAAAGGGTCTCAGTAGGTTGCTGAGAGCCTCACTAAGTAGCTGAGGCTGGCTTCGAACCTGCGCGATCCTCCTGTCTCAGTCTCCCAAGCGCGGGGATTACAAGCGTGTGCCACCATGCCCGGCTCACGCCCGGATTTTAATGTTATTTAATTTCCAAATACTTAGTAACTTTCCCAATACCTTCTTGTCATTGTCACTTTAATTCTGTCATTGACGCAGAAAATGCTTTGCATGCTTTCATCTGTTTCACATTTAATTGAGAATTGTTTTATGGCCAGGATGTGGACTTTCTTGGCAAATATTCTCTGTACAGTTGAAAAGACTATGGGTTCTGTTGTTCTTGGATAGAATGTTGGATAAATGTCAAGGTAAAGTTGACTGAAAGCTTTGTTCAAGCCTTTTATATCCTTACTGATTTTCTTTTATTTTTTATTTTTCTTTTATTTTTTGGTGGCGCTGGGGATTGAACCCAGGGGTTTTCTATCTCTGAGCTACATCCCTAGCCCTATTTTTAAAAATTATTTATTTTGAAACAGGGTCTCATTAAGTTGCAGAGGACCTCACTAAGTAGCTGAGGCTGGCCTTTAACCTGAACCTGCGATCCTCCTGTCTCAGCCTCCCAAGTATTGGGATTACAAGCATGTGCCACCAAGCCTGGCTATCCTTACTGAATTTTTTTTTTTTTTCCGGTACTGGGGATGGAACCCAGGGGCATTCTACCTCCCAGCTACAGCCTCAGCCCTATTTTTTTTTTTTTTTTTTTGTGGTGGTACTGGGGTTCCTGCAAGCCCTTCTACCTCCGGGCTACACTCCCAGACCTCTTTCTACATTTTTATTTGGAAACAGGGTCTCCTAAGCCAGCGCGCGAGGCTGGCTTCGAACCTGCGTGATCCTCCTGTCTGCCTCCCAAGCGTGGGGATTACAAGCGTGCGCCACCACGCCCGGCCTATTTTTTATTCTTTATTTGGAAACAGGGTCTCACTGAGTCGCAAAGGTCTCACTAAGTAGCTGAGGCTGTCTGCGAACTACGATCCTCCTGTCTCAGCCTCGCAAATGCTGGGATTACAAGCATGAGCCACCATGCCCGACTCCTTACTGATTTTTTAATCTGCTTGTTCTATCAAAAATTGAAAGAGAGCGGCTGGGCGCGGTGGCTCTAGAGCAGCAACTTAGACACTGTTTCCAAATAAAATATAAAATAGGTCTGGGAGTATAGCCCAGAGGTAGAAAGCCTTTAGGTTCTACCCCCAGTGTTGAAAAAAAAAAAATTGAGAGTGAGACAGGTGTAGTGCTGCAGCCCAGTAATCTCAGTACTTGGGAGGCGGAGAGAGGGTTGCTGGTTCTAGGCCAGCTTCAGCAACTTAGTAAGGCCATGTTTCAAAATAAAAAATAATTTTCCAATAAAAAATAAAAGGGACTGGAGGTATAACTCAATAGTAGAACACCCCCGGGTTCAATCCCCAGTACGATAAATAAATAAACAAATAATAATAATGAATAATTGAGCAATATTGAGCTCTTCAGCCATAGACTTGTCTATTTCTTCTTTAAGTTTTTATCAGGTTTGCTTCATGTACTTTGAACCTTTTTATATGGGGCATAAACATTTATGATTTTTACATTATCTTGGTAAACTGACTCTTATTATTATTATATGAGGACTCTGGTAATATTCCTTCCTGTTAAATGTACTTTGGTATTAGTAAAGCCATTGTAGGTTTCCTTCAGTTAATATTAGTAGGTTTACCTAATTTCTATCCTTTAACTTCTTTTATTCTTTCCACAAAGACAATTCTTTTACATACAATTTTGCTTTTATGTTTTGGAGAATTGTAGCTTTACTGGCATACAACTTGATTTGGTGTGCTTTTTTAATTTTAAATTTTTGGTACTGGAGATCGAACCTGGGGGCATTATATCTCCAAGCTATACCTCAGCCCCCTCCCTTTTTTGTGGCAATGAGGATTGAACCCAGGGACATTCTACCTCTGAGGTACACCTTCAGCCCTGTTTTATTTATTTGGAAACAGGCTCTCCTTAGGTTGATAAGAGTCTCACTAATTGCTGAGACTGTCCTTAGACCTGCAATCCTCTTGTCTCAGCCTCCCAAGTACTAGGATTATAAGCATGTGCCACCGCGCCTGGCTCACCTTAGCCCTTTTAAAAAATAAATAAATTTATAGCCAGGCGTGGTGGTGTACACTTGTAATCCCAGCATTTGGGAGGCGGAGACAGGAGGATCCAGGTTCATGACCAGCCTCAGTTACTTAGTGGGCCCTTTGCAACTTAGTGAGACCCTGTTTCAAAATAAAGACTAAAATATAGGGCTTGGGGTATAGCTTGGAGATAGAATGCCCCTGGTTTCCATCCCCAGTACTGAAAAAAAAAAAAGTTATTTTGAAATAAGGAAGGTCTTGCTAATTTTTTTTTTTTTTGGTGGTCCTGGGGTTTCTGGAAGCCCTTCTACCTCCGGGCTACACTCCCAGACCTATTTTTACATTTTTATTTGGAAACAGGGTCTCTTAAGCCAGCGCGCGCGGCTGGCTTCGAACCTGCGCGATCCTCCTGTCTCTGCCTCCCAAGCGCGGGGATTACAAGCGTGTGCCACCACGCCCGGCTAGGTCTTGCTAATTTTTAAAAATTTATTTATTTACTTATTTATTTACTTTATTTATTTATTTATTTTTGTGGGTCTGGGGATGGAACTCAGGGGCATTTGACCTCCGAGCTACACAACCTGCCCTGTTTTTTTTTTCTTTATTTTGGAAACAGGGTCTCACTAAGTTGCGGAGGACCTAAGTAGCTGAGACTGTGCGCAAACCGCGATCCTCCGGTCTCAGCCTCCCAAATGCTGGGATTACAAGCGTGCACCACCATACCCAGCTGGTCTTGCTAAATTTTGGAGGCCCTCACTAAGTAGCAGAGGCTGGCTGTGATCCTGCCATCCTCCTGTTGTAGCCTCCCAAGTACTGGGGTTACAGGCATGCACCAGAATGCTCAGCTGGTTTGGTTGTATTTTGAAGGTTAAGTATTTTGAGTGGTATGCAGTGTATAGGAAAACATTTCTACAATAGGCAAAAAATGTATCCTTTGTTTTATTGCAACATCATTAATACTAAATTCCTTGTCACTCAATGCTCTATAAAGTATAAAAATATAAACTCCATGTGACCAATGTGTGAATTTGGACAAGTTACTTGACTCAGTTTCTTCCTCTGTTAAAAAATAGTAATAGCCGGGCGTGGTGGTGCACGCTTGTAATCCCAGTGCTTGGGAGGCTGAGACAGGAGGATCACGCAGTTCGAAGCCAGCCTCAGCTACTTAGTGAGGCTCTCAGCAACTTAGTGAGACCCTGTTTCCAAATAAAATATAAAATAGGTCTGGAGTGTAGCCCTGAGGTAGAAGGCCCCTGGGTTCTATCCAATGAAGAACAGTAGGAATGATCTGTCCTGGCTAAGTGTGTGGAGCAAGGGCTTGATTGTCCAGCGGGCAGGTCGGGGTTCTGGTTCTGCTGCCCACTTACTGTCTCTGAGCTGGGCGCTTGAGCAGTTCCATGTCTATCTCCTCTTTCTTATCGCGTGGTACTGGGGATTAAACCCAGAGTCATTCTACCTTCAAGCTACACCCACAGCCCGACTTTATTTCTTATTTGGAAACAGGGTCTGGCTAGGTCGATGAGAGTCTCACTACTTTCTGAGGCTGTCCTCGAACCTGTGATCCTCCTATCTCAGCTTCCCAAGAACTGGAATTACAGGTGTGCACTACCATGCCCCGGCTAGAGTCATAATTTTGATGTATAAAAAGGTAACTGTTTCTTTCTATATAGGAAACTTAAGATTTCTGCTGATGGAAAACTTAAAGGATCATGTTCAGAGAAACTCAGTTACATCTGCTTTGATTTCTTTGGGATAAATATTCAAGCAGCCCTGAACCTTTCCTGGCTCCTTGCCATGCTCCTCCAGACTTGGGTTCTTGGGCAGGAACAACTGTTTGGCTGAATCCTGGTTGCCCTCACACAGGCTTCTAGAAGGGAACAGAGGAAACGTCGTCCCTGGCCTGGCTGTCAGTTAGGTGCAGGATCCTTTATACTCCGACAGAGATTAAGCACACGCGGCACAGCCCCAAACTGTACCAACCGTCTACTGCGTCTCTCCTTACAAGGGGGGTCTTGGGCTCCATCCCAGATCATTTCCCCAGAATATGTTGCAGTCCATGACTCAGCCCCTTATGTCATTACGAATTCTTTGCCAAACTATGGTTTATAATGCAAAATATGCTCTAAGCCCTTGGGCTTTGCCTTCTGATCTGCAGAGGGTTCTTTTTGGGTGAAAATTTACTGTAATAGACAATATATTGAAGGCAACAGTGAATAGAAAAGTGAGGGAAAGAAAAAATTTGCTAGAAAATCTCATTTTATCCTGCTATGCTCTCTTTAATTAATTAATTTATTTATTGTTATGGTGCTGAGAATTGAACCCTAGGCATCCTACCTCCAAGCTACACCCTCAGATCTATTTTATTTTTTATTTAGAAACATGGCCTCATAAGTTACTGAAGCTGGCTTTCACACCTGTGATCCTCCTGTCTCAGCCTCCCAATACTGGAATTAGAGGTACGTGCCATCATCCCAGGTTTCTCTTTATTATTGTTGTTAGAAAATACATGGGATGAGCCAGGTATGGGGGCTCATGCCTGTAATCCCAGTACTTGGGAGGTTGAGACCTAGTGAGATCCTGTTTCAAAAACTAAAAACATAAAAATAAATAAATAAAAAGGGCCGGGGTAGCCAGGCATGGTAGCACACGCTTGTAATCCCAGTATTTAGGAGACTGAGACAGGAGGTTCACAGACAGCCTCAGCTACTTAGTGAGGCCCTTTGCAACTCAGTGAGACCCTGTTTCAAAATAAAGAATAAAAAATAGGGCTGGGGATGTAGGTCGGAGGTAGAGTGCCCCTGGGTTCCATCCCCAGTACCAAAAAAAAAAAAAAAAAAAAAAAAAAATGGGCTGAGGGCATAGCTCAGCTTGGAGGTAGAATGTCTTTAACTTCAATCCCAGTACCACAAAAGAAGAAATGGAAAAAATATATAGGAAAAACTTAGAAGAAAAAAAATATATATTACACACACACACACACACACACACACGACTTACTTCATTAGACACACGACCCATTTTATTCTGAGGACTTACTTCCTCACTTCCTCACAAGCAACCAGCCTGGGCTGCTGCACAGGAAGCGGTCTCACCATGACGAGCATGCTTGCTCGGGGCAGCTCCTACATTCGAGAAGGTGAGTTGGAACCGGAGCGACCATCTTCCCTTTCTTCCTGGGGCCAGAGCCAGTCAAGCCTGGGCAGAGGAAAGTTCCTGGAATAGTCTGGAGAAGCACAGACTGCTGTTCTGCCCGAGTCTCTAGTGCTCAGGCGTTGGTATGACTCAGGAGGGCAGAGGGCTGGACTCCGTTCTTATGTGGCAAGGGCTCAGAATTCTCGGGGAGCTGGAGACGCTGGGATGTGAGGCCTTGAAGAAGGGCGAGGAGAGGAAGATGGAGAGGAATTGAGGGGACAGCGAGGTCAGGAAGGACACTCAGCGGCCTCCTCGCATCACGGGCGGCACCAGGGACGCGTGTCTAGCCGGCGTTGCGCCTCCTGGTCCTTCCCTTGGCCTTGACCTGGCCTGCCATGTTTGTGTCTTCTGTTTGCTCCCTTCCTTCCTAAAACTGGCCCCAAGCTGACCCATGGAGCTACCACAACAGCTCCCTTGTCCTCAGTTTCCAGTTGGGTTCCCAACGGGGGCTGCAGGAGCAGAGTGCAGGGCGGGAGGAAAGCCTTCTCTGCAGCAGCGCTGTCCTGGCCTCAGCGTGTCGGTCCGGGCTCAGGGGAGCTTGCAGCCCTGTTAGAGCCCAGCGCGCTGCTGTCTCTTACGGTCTCAGTACACGTGCCTGTGCTTTTGTAAATAGTCCCTTTGTCCAACCTGCCCCAAATGAATCCTAATTTGGGAGGGCCTTCCATTTTCCTGTGGGGACCCCGGCCCACATAAGTGCTGGCATTTCCGTCTGTGTGGGATGGTTCTAGAAAACTGCTGGGAGTGGTGGCAAAAGGTTCCTTTTTCTCCTTGGACCTGTCTGCCCACACCCACCTCATCAGACTGGCCTGAGCTGAGCCTCTTGAGGCCATGCTTGGTGCCCACCGTCTTGGCTTTCTCCTGCACGGCTGGCTCCATCTCTGAGAAGCCTCCTGTGCCAGGGAAGGCGCAGACCTGGCCTACAGCTGCAGCTTTGCCCTGGCTCAGTCCGGACGTTAGGCTGATACTTCTGCTCTTGGGCCTGTTTCTATGTGCACAGGGCTCTGGCTCCAAGATTGCTGGGCTGGGGAAGGAATCTCTGTAGGAAAGATCCTCCTGATCCCTCTGCCTTCCTTCCCCTCATCTGGCACCGTGCACAACTGGCACCCAGGCCCTTCACAGCGGGGAAGGAGGCGGAGGGAGGACTCATGGAGCAGGGTCTCTGGGCCCTTTGAGAACCAGCACCCTCGGCGGGAGCCCAGGGCTGGAGAAGATGCAGTGCATCAAATGAAGGAAAGTAATGATTCATCCATGGATGGGTGTCAAGACTGTCAGCGTCCTTCAGTGGAGCTGAAACAGGCCAGGCTGCGCCCCGGGGTGGGACCAGTCCAGCGGGAAGCCTGGCCCTTAGCTCCTCTCAGTGTTTGCTCAGAAGAGCCGGGGAGCTCACGGGCACGGGGGAGGGCGGTACTGCCGAGCCGACGGACACAGTCCTGCACACACCCGGCTATCGCGCTGGTCAGAGCTGCCGGGAGGCCAAGGGCAGAGGCTTGGGTGAGGTATTCAAGCCCAGCACAGCGGATCTGCCTTACGCCTCACCTCCCAACACGTCAGCACTGCTGTCCTACGGAGGGGACACACACAGTTCGAGAAGGCCCTCGTGTCCTACTCGGGGGGCTCTTGCTTCCCACCCCTCTCCTCTGTTCAAGCTCTTCCTCCTGTGTAAAATACCTTTCCTCAAAGCCATCTGGCAGGGCCTCTTGATTCCTACCAGATGCGGCTCAAATCAAACCCTCTTTTAAGGAGAAGTCTCCCATCTTCCCTCATTAGACTTTATCTTCCCCTCTTTATGCCTCCCATGGCACATTGCCTGTAAAATTTGATTACCGACTTGAACATGCTTTATAAAGGCAAACCATAGCCAGCCTCAGCAACTCAATGGAACCCTCAGCAACTCAGTGAGACTTTGTTTGTTTTTGTTTTGGTGGTACTGGGGTTCCTGGAAGCCCTTCTACCTCTGGGCTACACTCCCAGACCTATTTATATTTTTATTTGGAAACAGGGTCTCTTAAGCCAGTGAGGCTGGCTTAAAACCTGCGCGATCCTCCTGTCTCCGCCTCCCAAGCGCGGGGATGACAAGCGTGCGCCACCACGCCCGGTATGAGATTTGTTTTGAAATAAAAAATAAATTGGTGTAGCTGAAAGGTAAAATGGGCCTGGAATAAAAAGAAAAACAAATTGAGACAGGGTCTCACTAAATTGCTGAGGCTGGCCTTGAATTTATGAACCTCCTGTCTCAGCCTCCCATGAGTCATCACGCCTGGCTCCTGGAAGTTTCATTTTGAGTATTTACATTGCTTGGATGTATACATGATTATATAAAAATTATTTTTATTAAAATAGAAAAGCTTTCTATTATATTGCATTGAAGACATTTATACAGAAATAAGCAATTGGAACAAACATTTCTACATTGGTATTGAGATATTTTGAAAGCTTTAAGTGCCCACTTTTTAAACAACATTTTGGTATAATAAGCATATCCCTATATATTTCAGAGGGTATATATAATACTGAAAAAATACTTCATGTAAAACCTAAGTTCAGGTGCATACAAACAAGAATTATTACATTGAATAGCTTATTTCAAACTGTGAAACACATTCAAAGTATCCGACTTCTTAGACAACATGCAAACATTGTAATACTGTCTGACATTTTTAAATATATAAACCAAAATTCTTTATAATTCTATATCAAAAAGGAGAGTCAGACAGAACATTTATCTACATTGTGCACATCACAAAAAGCAAATGTGTTTTCATGAACGGAAAGTACTGGGTTAACACACATGATTGTCATTTTACAAATATGGCTATTCACCTTCTTCATAATAAAATAGAAAAATCATGTATTATTTATACGAATTACTAAATATTTCACTTTTTGGCAATTTTATAAGTAGCAGCAATTGGTTTAAAGACTGATGTTTTAAAACTATAAATTTAACTCTATGAATACATAAGAATATATTTCTGGTTAATAAAAAATTGCATGATGTGAGATGCTTGGATGGGATGAAACTTCTCTTTCACAGAAGTAGCAGGCACAAATCAGTGACGTCGAAGGCTATCACTTATAACATGTAATTATATGGACAGCATTTGGTCAGCTTGCTTTTGCTTAGAACAGTAGATGAGGTCCTGAATTAAATTTCCGATGCTTACATGATTATTTCAAAGAAGCATTATCTTTACTGTCTAATGGCAGTGGCTCTTCAATGGACCCTCCAGCTTCTATATAGAGTAGGTAAGTATCTGTAAACAAAAACAAACACAAAGGCCACCTACCTACTTAGGAACTCCGGATGAAGTTCCTGTGAAATGAACACCACAGCAAAGTGAACTCTTCCTAAAACGTTAGCATCTTGTTTATCAGTGATTTGTTTTAGAATGGGGAACCCATCTATTGAGCAAAGTGTGAATCACGAGGCAGTGATCCACCAGGAAGAGGCATTCTCTTTCATTAGTATTTGGAAGAATGCATTTTATCATTTGTAAAAATAATACAAAACCCCTATTGATATTGGCAAGTTGCAAAAAAAAAAAAATACTGTGGGGTGAAAAGAGGTGACATGTGCTATTGCTTGGCCATTACTCAACCTCTGACCAGCAGTCTGCAGCCTTTCACAGGCAGGAAGATGGGTCCAGGGACTTTGCACCTTGGCGGGCAGTCAGTGACGTGTCCAGGGTGCGTGCGAGGCGAGGCCCAGGCTGAGGAGCAGCGGGAGGAGGCGGCAGAGGCGGGGAGGCCGGGCCCTGTCGCCGGCCGACGGCAGGCTGCTGGAGACCTGCACCTGGGAGATGATGAGGGCAGAGAGAGGGACGTGGGACGTCAGAGTGGGGCTGTCGGAGTTGATCAGGGACTCGATCTTCTCTGCTTCCTTATTGCAGGCCTCAATCTGAGAGGGGAAAATGAGATCCTTTCAATACAAAACCAGGAAAAGGGCAAGGGCAAGCCAGGTAAATTCTACGCACATCGGGAAAATAATGTGGCCTCAGAGGGCATTTACCTTCTCTTTGCCCTGCTTTTCTTAGCCAAAGTAACATTTTATTTTAATCTAAGTTTATTACATAAACATGAGCATTAATGAAAATCAGAACATGATCCATAATGCCACTGCCCTAATCAATCAACTGTTTTCATTTTTCCACAATATTGTTCCCTGCTTTTCCACGTTAGACATCATCTTTACATGGATAACTACGGGCATCGGGAATGCACTGGTTAAACACGAGGATGAAACAGACTTAATGAGTTCGCCCACTGCGGCCACTGTTCCCTGTCAGTGGTACCCTCACCACTCTGGTGCTAACACTTGGCCTACATGCATGAGGTTCCTCACCCTTCTAGACTGTGAGGAAGGAGACCTGGGGCCGGCAGCAGCAGCTCTGCTGGGCCCCTGCCGTGGAGCACAGCCTGCAGGGGCCTGGCGTCCCTTCCAGCTTGCCACCGTGCGACCTGTGCAGTCCTTCCTTTCTGGGCCTCAGCTGCCTCATTTGTACAATGGGTGCCTGGATCCAATGATTTCGTGGATCTCCTCCGTCTCTACACACTTGGAGTCCCTGTCCTTAACCTCTCTCTCCCGTCCCCTGGCTCCTCTACTTTGTGTAGTCAAACGTGCACTCAGTTGCCTGGAAGCTGCTAGCTTTTTAGAGATTGCCTGGGTTTCCCTCCCTGCTCTTCCAAACTTCTCCATTCCCTCACCCTTCCCCAGTCCTGGTTTATGCCGCTCTCCAGTGCAAGTGACGAGACGGCTTCGCGGCGCGCGCCGAGCCCCACCTGCAGAGCTTTTGGATAATGATCGACAGGAATGATCAGGATGACAATTTCCGACTCAATGCTGAAGTACCCAAACACGTCGCACTGTGGGACAGACACATGCATGCGGATTTTCTGAAGTATCTCCAGAATAGTTATTGGCTTCTTGTTTGTAATCTAGAAAGAGAAAAAATTTCTATTACCTGGGAAGAATCCCATTACTGCCCATGCTGTCTATACTTCAGCTGCTGGCTGAGGAGCTCTTTGAACAAGGAGCCCCTCGGTGCTAAGCCCCAACATGGTTCTGCTGGACCAAATCTGAAAGCTCGAGAGTCCATTACAAAGGGGTTTTGCTTGCCTGTGAGGCTCGTAGCCAAGAGAAACACTCACCAGAACTGCTTTGTTAAAAAGCGACTGTTCTGAGTTAGAGGCCCCAGGGACACAAAGTCTTTCCGTAAAGGCATTTTAACTAAAATGAGGAGACTTCTCTAGGCAGCGACAAGGGTTGGTTTCCACATCCCTGGAGCCCCGTCTCCACAGAAGGGAACCACAAGAAGCCATGGTGCAAGTCGGATATTGTGGCGTATGTTTGTAATCCCAGTCCTTAGGAGGCTGAGCCAGGAGGATCGCAGGTTCATGAACAGCCTCAGCTACTTAGTGAAGCCCTCTGCAACTCAGTGAGACCCTGTTTCCAAATAAAGAATAAAAACTAGGGCTGAGGGTATAGCTCAGAGGTAGAACGTCCCTGGGTTTCATCCCCAGTGTCACACACACACACAAAAAGTCATGGTGCACAAAAGAAAAAGGGTAAAATTACCCAGGGAAGGTGGTGGCTCTAGAGGGGACCCTTGGAGGACCAGTGGGGCTAGTGGACACCTACCAGTCTTGGCACTGGCTCTGCCTGCAGCCCCTTACTAAGTCCTCTGTGCTGGGAAGGGGAAAGGCCCAGATGGCTGGTGTGCACATCGGGCTGGGTGGGAAGGAGCACAGGCTGGGCTTAGCCAGCCCAGGTACTGACTAAGAGCTGTATAGTCCTGGGCAAGTCACTTTTCTAAGAATTAGTTTCTTCATCTATAAGTGGGGATAACATATTTTGTTCTCTGGATTCTTGGGAGACTTAGAAATAAAGTTTCAATACTACCTGATATATGAAGCAATTTACCTTAGCAATAGTGTCCAGTTTTTCTTTGTCGAATAGAACTCTTAACATCCCAGCACACAACGGGCAACAAGCACCTGTAACAGAAAGTACCATGTGTTCAAAAGTAAAGCACAGAGAAGCCCAGGTGCTGCCGCCGCAGCGGGCCTTCCTGACGATGGCTGTGGTCCCTGACCAACGTGGGGCCTTAGGATCTGTGTGTTTGCCAAAGCCCTTCCTCTACCCAGCGCCAGGACTGGGAGCACTGAGCACAGAGAGAGTGGTCCTTCAAGAGACACAGGGCCTGGGTCTGCCCTGCCTACAGGCTCACTGTGAGGCCCTGGACAAATGCTTTTGCTGGGCCTCTGACTGTAGTATAAGGGAGCTGGTGTTCTAGGGGTTCTGTGGATGTTTACTTCAAATTTATTTTTTCCCCTATCTCTGAGCTACAACTCTAGCTCTATTTAATTTAATTTTTTTGTGTGTGTGGTACTAGAGGTGGAACCCAGGGGCTTTTCTACCTCTGAGATATACTCTTAGACCTATTTTATACTTTATTTGGAAACAGAGTCTCACTAAGTTGCTGAGAGCCTCACTAAGTAGCTGAGGCTGGCTTTGAACCTGTGCAATCCTCCTGTCTCAGCCTCCCAAGCGCTGGAATTACAAGCGTGTGCCACCATGCCTGGCTTTATTTTAATTTTGAAACAGGGTCTTGCTAGGTTGATGAGAATCTCACTACTTGCTGAGGCTGTCCTTGAACTTGTGATCTTCCTGTCTCAGCCTCCAAAGTACTAGGATTACAGGTGTGTGCCACCATGCCCGGCTCAAATTTAATTTTGAATTATCTTAAACCATTTAAAAAATCATAGCAAGAGATGGCATAGTCATATGTAGTATGATGCTACTTGTAACACACCAGAGATGATGGGCCAGCCTATTGGCGCCCTGCCACATGGGCTCCCACTGCCCCCCTGCGCCTGCCTCACTGTGCCTGTTGCCCCCTGACAGCATGGGCTGCGCGGCGACACTCTCACCCGTGGGCTCCACTAGGAAGAAGGCTCACTGCTGTGTCCCCAGGACTGAGAGCAGCGTCCGGCTCAATGCACATTTGCTGACTTAATGGATGAAGAAATGTACTTAGTCAACTCCAGATTAACCTGTTCTGTGCAGACTTGGATACAATCTCTTCTGCCACTTCTGTCTGTTTGTTTGTTTGTTGCAGTATTGGGGTTTGAACCCAGGGACATTCTACCTCTGAGCTACAGCCGTAGCCCAGTTTTTTATTCTTTATTTTGAAACAGGGTCTATTGAGTTGTGGAGGGTCTCAATAAGTAGCTGAGGTTGGTTGCAAACCCGGATCCTCCTGTCCCAGCCTCCCAAGTACTAGGATCGCGAGCGCGTGCACCCCCACGCTGGCTTGCCACTTCTGTTTAACTGAAGGGCAGGAGAGTGTAAGGCTTAAAAACACAATGCTTCTCACAGTCTGCATAAAACAAGACTTTCTTGATTATATGAAATTAAACCAATTAAGATGCTGAGGTCAATCTAAGAAAACTCTCATCTTGTTCCAATGTTTGTGTACATCAAAACTGCTTTGATGTTCCTTTACTAATTACTAACTCATTGTTCACGAACTTTATATTTTTTAATTTTTTTGTAGATTGGGGATGGAACACAGGGGCATTCTATCTTTGAGCTACACCCCCAGCCCTAATTTTTATTCTTTATTTTGAAAAACAGGGTCTCATTAAGTTCAAAGGGCCTCACTAAGTAGCTGAGGCTGTCCATGAACCACGATCCTCCTGTCTTAGCCTCCCGAATGCTGGGATTACAATTGTGCGCTACCATGCTCGGCCATTCACTACTTTTATAAGTAAACACTAACCCTAATTTTATAATTAAATATTACTTTATCTGTTTATAGGTTTGTGTTTGGCATAAGATTTTACTTGAGAAAAGGTTGCCATATTATTTTCTTTTTCTGTTACTGGGGATTAAATCCAGAGACCCGCCAGGTGTGGTGGTGCACGCTTGTAATCCCCGCGCTTGGGAGGCTGAGACAGGAGGATCGCACAGGTTCGAAGCCAGCCTCAGCTACTTAGTGAGGCTCTCAGCAACTGAGTGAGACCCTGTTTTCAAATAAAATATAAAATAGGTCTGGGAGTATAGCCCAGAGGTAGAAAGCCTCTGGGTTCCACCTTCAGTACCACCACCAAAAAAAAAAAAAAAAAAAAAAAAAAAAATCCAGAGACCCTCTACTTCTAAGCTCTACCCCTAGACTTTTTTATTTTTTATTTTGAGACAGGGTCTTGCTAAGTAAGTTGCTGAGGCTGGCCTCTAACCTGTGATCCTCCAGTTTCGGCCTCCCAAGTACTGAAATTATAGGTGTGTGATACCACACCTGGTTGCTATACTGTTTTAAGATCAATGGACCAAGCCAGGTGTGGTGGTGCATGCTTGTAATCCCAGCACTTGGGAGGCTGAGACAGGAGGATCGCACAGGTTCGAAGTCAGCCTCAGCTACTGAGTGAGGCTCTCAGCAACTTAGTGAGACCCTGTTTCCAAATAAAGTATAAAATAGGTCTGGGAGTATAGCCTGGAGGTAGAAAGCCCCTGGGTTCCACCCTCAGTAAAAAAAAAAAAAAAAAATCACTGGACCAAGCCGAGCATGCTGGTGCAATCCTATAATCCCAGTATTTGGGAGGATGAGACAGAAAAATTGCAAGTTCAAGGCCAGTCTTGGCAACTTGGTGAGGCCCTATTTCAAACAGAAGTAAAAGGGGGTAGAAGCATAGCTTGGAGGTAGAATGGCCCTGGGCTCAATCTCGCGTACCAATAACCGCGGCAGCAAGCAGCAACAGAAATCACTGAACCAGATGATCTCTAAGGCAGTCCATTCCTTTCTAAGGTCAACCCAGTGTGGCTGTGTCCAATCAGCAGAGTCTCTTCAAAAGTTTCTGAAAAGTTTAAAGCAGTGAAATCCCTTCTAACGGCTCCCTGTGGGTGGACACGGTCCTCGCTCGCACCCCTGCCCACCCCAGTCGTCACCAGCCTACCAGGTGGGGTGATGGGCTTGCACCCGACTTGGGAGAGCGAGGGGCACTTCACGGCAGCACACTCGGCGACGGCGCTGTGCTCTGAGAGGACCCCGATGGCCTGGCAGGCTCCGTGGTAATCCACGGCCACGCGGGCCGAGTAGGCGGCACACACGCTGCTGTAGGTCTCGCTGTCGTGCCCACAGACGGGCTCTGCGGCTCTGCAGAAGGGCTGCGGGCAAAGAAATCGCACTTAGCGGGGACACCCATGGTGTGCCTGTCTCAGCCACGAGGACAGCCTGCTTTCAGGGAGGAAGAGACACAGGCATGAATCGTGGGGACCCAAGCTCTGGTGGTGGGCGGAGTCGGGAGTGGGGAGCGACGTGGCTGCCTTAAGATGAACTGAAAAGATTGCTGTCCTCAGTCTCTTTGACACTTGGTGCTCATTCCATATAAACTCATGTGAGATAGAAAATATCCCCTTCTCGTCATCTCCTCCCCTCCACGCGGAATTCTCTCAGTATCCCAGAAGGTCAGTTTGAAGAAAACAAGATCAGTCTTCATGCAGAGGCCTTATTGTTCCATGCCGGGCATGGCAGAAGGAGAGGGAGGACAGGGAAGATCAGACAGACAGGACCCATCAGGGTATGTATCAGAGAAACATATTAGGATATCTATCAGAGAAGAATAAATCATAGCTAGGAAGAAGGAACAAGCAGGAAGATTGAAAATTAAACATTAAGAGTAGATGCTTTTCAATGAAAATGCAACATGAGTTTTGAGAAAAAGCAAGCCTAGGCAGATAAGCTAAAAGGATTTTCTAACCATAAAGACCAGGGAAGGAGGAGCAATCATGTCAGGCATTACGGGTCTGTGGGCAGGGCACACTGGGCTCAAGATGAGAATCCCCCAGGAAAAACTGGCAAAGCCACAAAGGGCTTGTCCTTGGGGTTACTTATTTAACAGGAATGCAGAATCCATAGCCCAGTGACTGAGCGGTGAACTAATGTAACTTACACACTTTTAGAAATTTTCAATATATTTTTTAGTACCACAGTGGTGGGAATAGTGGGAAACTCTTCTTTCAGTTTTTATTTTTTTGTTCTGAAACAAGGTCTTGCTAGGATTCTGAGAGTCTCACGACTTGCTGAGGCTGTCCTTGAACTTGTAATCCTCCTGCCTCAGCCTCCCAAGTACTAGGATTACAGGTGTGTGCCACCATGCTGAGCCTGGCTTGGTTATTGTAACTCACGCTCCTCCTGCTTTGTTTTCTGGTGGGGCCACAGAACTATGGCAAGTGAGCATGATGCTGGCCATGCCAGGTGTGAACTTGGTGTTCCTTCCCAGGTGAGGGCTGCAAGAAGCCACCCACTGGGCTTGCTTGTATACCAGCCAGGCCTCTTCTAGAGTTAGAAGAAAGAGCTGGTCCTCTTTTTCACTGGAAGACTGAGTTCTCTAGGATTGACAGGATTCATATAAGCCCTCAGGTGATCTATTGCTGACTTATGTGTCAAAGGTCATAAACCCATTTATGCCCAGAGCAATTAGGTTTGTCAGCCAAACAATGTACCTGGCATGGGCCTCGGTAAGACAGGCTTTTTCCTCTTTGGTATAAAATGCAGAGATTGTTGTGTTCCATGTGGTCTGTATCACAAACAGGATCTTGAACCTGGTCACAGGAGAGCTGTCTTGGAATACACTCATGTTGGTTACATCCAAATTTATCAAAAGTTGTCAAGCAGACCTGAGGTTTGTGTATGCATCTGAAATGCAAGAACGCAGTACATGAGCTGGACATAAGGAGGGGCTACGGTGGGGCCAGCACCGAGGAGGAAGCAAGAGACAACTGGAAATAGTCCTGTTGCCGAGGAGCTTAAGCAAAGTAGGAGTCAATCATGCAGGAAGTAGGTAGCTGGTGACACCAATCTACTCAAGGGAATGAGTCACTGAGTGAGAGCCTGGGGAAAGCACTGGGGAGGGGCATTCTGACTGGAGCATATTTGTCTTTAAGCAGAGCAGGTCAGGCTGAGGAAGCAGCCCCCAACACAGTGGTGATGCTCATGGATGTGGTGCTGGGAGAATGCCAGGTGCCCCAAGGGGTGGAGCCATGGATGGATGCATGGGATAGAAGTGCTATGACATACTGGGCGTGGTGGCGCACGCTTATAATCCCAGCATTCGGGAGGCTGACTGGAGAATCGCGGTTTGTGGACAGCCTCAGCTAGTAAGGCTCTTTGCAACTCAGTGAGACTCTGTTTCAAATAAAGAATAAAAAATAGGGCTGGGGGTGTCACTTGGAGGTAGAATGCCCCTGGGTTAAATCCCCAGTACTGCAAAAAAAAAAAAAAAAGTGCTATGACATGAGGCCAACAGTGAGTGGGGTCTGAGGCTGGAGGCCTTGCAGTCAGTAACAAATAAAACATTTTCATGTAATTGAAAAGGCTGACTCTGTCCTAAAACATTCAAGTTTCTGCACCTGCAAGACTGAGTTAGTTGCAACCATGCTGGTTAGTTGTAACCATGGTCAGAGAGCCACCAAAGCTAAGCATTAAGATAGACCAGCCAGACAGCCATCTCATTTACTTTTCTTCTGGACTATACACCTAGACCAGGGTGGACATATGGCCAAAGACCACTTCTTAATTCACCTTTGTATTTTCACTGCCTGGTACATGGTACATGGTACAAAAACCACTCCATAAGTGGTTTTTGATTGGAAAGAAAGAAAGAAAGCAGCAAGCAAGCAGCCACTGGACTTGCCTTTGGTTTTTGGAGCAGGGGTTAGGATTACATGGATCCTTTGAGATGCACGATCCAAATTCAAACTGATGGTCTTGGAGACCCACACAGCGAGCGATGCAGGCACTGGGGTAAGTGCGTCCATTCTGCCCACACACGGGGACAAACTGATCTGCACAGTTACAGGGAAGCCCTGAAGGGAGGAAATGGTCTCAGAAATATGTGTGCGTATGCTCCTCTCCTCCTACGTCCTCATGAAGACAAGCTATTAACAATCACGCGGAGGTCTCATATTAAAACAGAAATGAAATTACATCAGGAAAACAAACAAACAACAAAATGAAACAAAACTTCCCTGCAATCTCGGGCAGGTTTTTAGAGGCAGAGAGGCTCTGAAAAGCCATTAGTCTATAAGATGGCTTTCTTTAGGCCTTTTACTGAGAGTCAATCGAGGGCAGCAGACCTTGATTCTAGGCACAGGCAAACAAGGCCACAGGAAGGAAAAGCAAAGCATGCTTCTCCTGATCTGGCATATAAAATTTGAAATTTGGAAGTAGGATGTTTGAAGTCTGAGTTGGGCATTTCTTGAATGTTAAAGGGCAACATCAAAAATAAGATGAAGCCAGGGCTGCCAGCTCCCTCTGTAGGTGCCCTCGACTCCCTGGGAAGGGGAAGGACAAGAAGGTAACTTGGGAAATTATTATAGTTTTGATACTTATCAAATTTTATGAATGCCTCTCTCTGAGTCATGTTTAGACTGAAACAATGAGTCACAAGAAATGTGGTACAATTTGGGGCCAGTAGAATTAATTCCCTTGGAGTCTGCTAGCTAAACAGTCATTGGCTTAGTTTATCCCAGCACAGTAGGGGCCACACATTACAAGGGAGGATGAATCTTGTTAGCTATAAAGTTAATTTTTTAAAAAACATTTAGATGTCTAAATAAATAAATAAATTAGTAAGTAAATAAAGACATAACAGTCTTCCTTGGAAATCTTTAGCTCTTCCTTCATCTCTCTGTCCCTCCATGGTTTCTATGAGCAGAATGAATCTCCTCACGAGAACACAGCAGACGAAGGATAATAAAGAGGGTGGTGACGATGAGGCAGGGGAGGCCGGACTCACTGGGGTGAGTTGGTCCTCCTTCTACTTCCCTGTCCGTCTGCTGCTCACTTCTTAGTTCTGGTTTCCTCTTTGTTTCTGACAGGCTGGAGGCACAAGGTTGGTATATCCTATTCTGTTCTCCTCCCCAACCCCACGCCTCTCCATACGTAATCTTAACTCCAGGGAAAGTAGTAATATGTTGAGATGTTACTGTCTGTGGGAACCTAAATGAATCTGTTGACTAAGGTAGATTGAGAAAAGAATGTGGTGAGAAATAACTTAGAAAATACATGCACATGTAGACTCATGATAAATAGGGTATTTCAGCAGGTAAGAAAATGACACATCCCAGCCATTGGCCCTGTCCTTTTTGACCCATGGAATCCAAGAATCTTAGTGTTGGAAGAATCTTGAGAAACCATTTAGTTTAATGTCTTTATTTCATAAAGGATGAACCTGAGACCCAGAGAGGGAAAGTATCTTCCCTCAGGTTTTGTACTGATTTTACTGTTTTGCAGTTAAACCAAGATCAGAGAGGCTATGTCGAAGGAAAAATGGGTAAAAAGAATGATGGCCCCCAAGGACAGCCTCTGGGCACCCACAGTCACCTGTAAAGGTGCGACGGTCATCTTCTGAACTGTCCTCACTGAGGCAGAGGCGGGTGGAACACACCAAATTGCCAGCAAAGCAAGAACAGACATTGCAGTCGATATTAAAGGATGTTCCATGACCTGAGAGAAAGAAAACATTGATCCATATTAAGTGTCAAGAAATAAGGCATAAGCCAGTGTGGTAGCACACCTATAATCCCAGTACCTGGGGAGTGAAGATCCACAGTACCTGTGCTGGAGATCAAACCTGGGGACTCCTACATGCTAGGGAGGTGCTCTACCACTGAGCTACATCCTCAGCCCCATTAGCGCTTTCTGGAAGGGGCTTCTAAGAGGCTTCCTTAGATGCCCAGTGCTCTGTACAGTTGAACAAATATTGCTCTGGAATATCAGATAGGTGGACCTTATTCTTTGGTGAGAATCCATCCATGTTTTTCTTACAAATCAAAGATAATTAATCTCTTATTAAAAAAAAAACAAATATAATTTAAGACTCACTTTTTCTTTTTCCTCCAACAATACAAGACTTCTGTAGGTCTATACAATGCATCTCCACACAGTTTTCTAAGAGTCCACTTTGTCCACATGAACAGATTTTATAACAACCAACTTCTTCCGCAGAGGATGGCACCTGGATTAGTGTCCCTTGACGAACAATAAAATCAGAAACTTCTCCCAGTTTGCAGCCTGCATTTAAAAAAAAAAAAGCTAATGTTATTGTTCTATGACATAAGACATATATGATAACAGTCTTATAGGTTCTAAAAATTGTGTTTATGTGTGTGTTACTAGGGATTGAGCCCCAGGGCATTCTACTTTTGAAATATACCCCAAGCCCCCTCCCCCTCCCTCTCCCTCTCTCCCTCTCACCTACCTCTCTCTTTCTTTCTGTGGTACTAGGGATGGAACCCAGGGGCATTCTCCAAGCTACACCCCCAGCCCTGATTTTTATTCTTTATTTTGAAACAAGGTCTCACTGAGTTGCAAAGGGCCTCACTAAGTAGTAGAGGTTGTCCACGAGCCACTATCTCGTTTCCTCCCAAATGCTGGGATTACAAGCATGCGCCACCATGCCCGGCTCTTTTTTTTTAATGTGTGTAGTACTAAAGATTGAACCCAGGGGCATTCTACCTCTGAGCTATACCCCCACATTATTTTTTATTCTTTATTTTGAAGTAGGGTCTCACTAAGTTGCAGAGGGCCTTACTAAGTTGCTGAAGCTGTCTGAGAACCTGTGATCCTGTCTCAGCCTTCCAAGTACTGGAATTACAAAGTGAGAGCCACCATGCCGGGCTGATTTATAGCTATTTGAGATTAGGTAGAGCTGGGCTTGGTGGTGCACACTTGTAATCCCAGTACTTGGGAGGCTGAGACAGGAGGGTTCGCAGCCAGCCTCAGAGATTAGGTAGGACTGGGGCTGTATCTCAGTGGTAGAGCACTTGCCTATCTCATGCTGGGCCCCAGGTTCAATTCCGAGCACAGTAAAAATACACACACACACACACACACACACACACACACACACTTATATAACAGAGCTTTCACCAAATTAAGGAATTGCTTGGATCACTGGCCAAAAACATATGTCTGTTCTCTTAAATGATAATTCCATGTTCTGAGGGATGGTAATACCAATGTTACCTATAGTTCAATACAAAAATAATACAAGGTATATAGCTTTTTCTTTGGGCTAGTCAAAGACATTTTAAGATAAAAATTTTTTCTTTGGTGCTGGGGTTGAACCTAGGGACCTTAAGCACGCTAAGCACACATTCTACCACTGAGCTATACTCCTAGCCAAAAATAAAAATATTTTTTAAATGGAGTATGGAAATTGATAATATTTTTAGAGTAATTCTGGTTGGAAACATTTTTAGTGGTGCAATACAAACATACCCTTAAATTTTTAAAAAACGGAATGTTTCCGTAGCCTTAAGGAAAACCTACTTTCCATCTTCTGCATTTCTATCTTATTATAAGATGAGCCTTCCGAGTTTAACAGAATAAAATTCTGAATTAAATTCCATATTTAAATAATATGAAATACAGAGGTCACTATTTAAACAACCATGTCCTATTTTTGTGCCCCCCCCCAAATTGACCAAATTATAATATAAAGAGAAATGGACAGTGATACTACTTTGAAATGTAAATATTTATAATTTTAACAAGATTTATATGACTCAATGGCTGGTATATTATGGCATTACACAAATATAGATGATTCTTTGCGACATCATTATTTAATCTTTTGCTTTTTATTTTAAAGATATTTTATTTTACTTTTGGAACCGGGGATTGAGCCCAGCATTCTACCTCTGAGCTACACCTCCAGACCTATTTCTTTTTTTTTCTTAAGGGTTGGGGATGGAACTGGGGACATTTGACTTCCGAGCTCTACCCTCTGCCCTATTTTTAATTCTTTATTTTGAAACAGGGTCTCACTAAGTTAAGGAGGGCCTCACTAAGTAGCTGAGGCTGTCTGCGAATTGTGATCCTTTGGTTTCAGCCTCCTGAATGCTGGGATTACAAGTGTGCGCCACCACACCCGGCCTCCAAACCTATTTTTTATTTTTATCTTTAAATAGGTCTCACTAAGTTGTAGAGGGCCTCACTATGTTCCTGAGGCTGTTGAGAACCTGTAATCCTATCTCAGCTCCCAAGCACTGGGATTACAAGCAAGTGCCACCATGCTTTAATGGTATTTTAAAATGTTGATTCCAATATAATATACATTTTCAATTGGAAAGTATATAAAAAGAAAAATATTGCCACAGCTATATTCTATAGGGATTGACAGAGAGATAAGGACTATCAAAATTTTTGGCCGAGACAGGACAATCGTGGTTTAAGGCCAGCCTCAGCAACTTAGTGAGACTCTGTTTCAAAATAAAAAAATAAGAAGGGCAAGGAATGTAGCTCAGTGGTAGAATGTTTGCATTCAATTTCCACTAAAACACACACACACACACACACACACACACACACACACACACACACTTATTAAAATGCTCTGAAATAAAACATTTCAGCACATGTATTTTAATACAAGGTTAATCTTATTTATTTATTTATTTATTTTTGCGAGTATGTGGTTGGAACCCAGAGGCATTCGACCTTCGAGCTACAACCCCTGCTCTATTTTTTATTCTTTATTTTGAAACAGGGTCTCACTAAGTTGTGGAGGGCCTCACTAAGCAGCTGAGGCTATTCGCGAACCGCGATCCTCTGGTCTCAGCCTCCCGAATGCTGGGATTACAAGCGTGCACCACCACGCCTGGCCAAGGTTAATCTTTATGACAATAATTATATATCTTTTTCTTTTTTCTCTTTTGGTACTGGGGATTGAACCAACATGCATTCTACCTTTTTTTTTTTTTTCTCTCGGTACTAGGGATGGAACCCAGGGGCATTCTACCTCCAAGCGACACCCCAGCTCTATTTTTTATTCCTTATTTTGAAACAGGGTCTCATTGAGTTGCAAAGGGCCTAAGTAGCTGAGGCCGTCCATGAACTGCGATCTTCCTGTCTCAGCCTCCCGAATGCTGGGATTACAAGTGTAATTGCGCTGGCATTCTACCTCTTGAGCTACACCTCCAGCCCTTGCTGGAGAAAGTCTCATTAAGTTACTGAGGCTGCTTCAAACCTATGATCCTCCTGTTTCAGCCTCCCAAGTACTGGGATTATAGGTATGTACCACCACTCCCAGCTTATCCAGCTTATTGAATATGACATTTCTCCACATGCTAAAGGAAGGAAAAACAAACAATATATAGTACATTTGTCAAATATTACAATATGAATGAGAAAGCACAAAAAGCTGACTCAAGTTTCTCTCCTCTTTTGTTGTCAAGTTTTGGAGTGGTACTTTTAGTTTACAATCTAAATGACAATTGAAAGTTACATGTGTTATTTATTTATTTATTTATTTATTTATTTACTTATTTATTTTTTTGTGGTACTGGGGAAGGAACCCAGGGGCATTCTTCTTCAGGCTACATTCCCAGACCTATTTTTATATTTTCTTGGAAAACTATTTTGTACTACCATGCCTGGCTTTCTCTTTTTTTAAATTTATATCCATAATACATGCTTATCGGGAAAACTGTAAACATTATGGAAAAACAATGTAAAAGCCAGGTGTGGTGGCACATGCTTGTAAGCCCAGCACTTGGGAGGCTGAAACAGGAGGATCGTGCCAGCCTCAGCTACTTAGTGAGGCTCTCAGTAACTTAGACCCTGTTTCCAAATAAAAAATATAAAATAGGTCTGGGAGTGTAGCCCAGAGGTAGAAAAGCCCCTAGGTTCCACCCCCAGTACCACAAAAAAAAAAAAAGAAGAAAAAGAAAAAGAAAAAAGTAAAACAATGTAAAAAATTAAGTCCCTTGTAACCTCACTCCAAAGACAACCTTGATACAGAAACACCAGCAGCACCCCACATCCACACCTACATACCTCTTACCTTGAACACAAGAGTAAGGAAGGCAGGGATCTCCAGATGGACACCCTTTTCTGTTCACTTCACAGAGCTCACTGGCCGGGCAAGGATTTGGGTTACAGGGATGAGTCACTTCTTCTACAATGCTATCTAAAGTACTTGGCCCTGAAAAACCCAAAACAGATCAATTTAAGTAAACTGAAAAAGCAACAAAAGAATAACAAAATCATAACTAATTATGGATGGTCTGAATGGAGAACTCATGGGCATAAAGCAAGGCCTGATTCTAATAAGCTATTAAAACACTAAGATTCCTCATCATTCATGAATTTAGCATAAAGATTCATTCATCCATTCGCTGGGTGCTTATCATATGCCAGGTAAGATTCTGGGCACTAGAGATGGGGTGATGAACAAAGCAGACACGTCTCTAAATAAAACGAGTTTATATCTGGTAGAAAAAATATACTTTATTTATTTTTGTGGTGCTAGGGATGGACCCCAGGGCCTCACGCCTGTTAGGCAAGCACTCTACCACAGAACTATATCCCCCAGCCAGACAGTAAGTATATACTCTGTCTGTATATGTAATAAAAGATAAATTCAGATAATTATAAGTAGTAAGTAGTTCTAGGGGATGGAAAGTGGCAGGTATAATTTTGGATAGGGTGGATGAATGGGTGCTTAGGTTTAAGAGGAATAATTTGGCATGTTTTATCATAAATGTTAATCTACAGCCAGGTGTGGTGGCGCACGCTTGTAATCCCCACGCTTGGGAGGCAGAGACAGGAGGAATGCGCAGGTTCGAAGCCAGCCGTGCTGGCCTAAGAGACCCTGTTTCCAAATAAAATATAAAATAGGTCTAGGAGTGTAGCCTGCAGGTAGAAGGGTTTCCAGGAACCTCAGTACTACCAATAAAACAAAATGTTAATCTACTATGGTAATATGAATCCCATAGTATGATTATAGTTAACTTCCAAAATCATGACCAAGGAAACTCTCACTTTACATGAATCACAGCTGAGCTTGGTATCAAGATCCAGTCTCTCAACCCTGTCTTTGGGGTGTTGACATGGGTTTCAGCTTTAAACAGGCAGAATTGGGTTAGAGAGTAAAAGTTCTAATAATTAAACAGTCTTGGTCAAGTTGGGCATGGTGGCACACATCTGTAATCCCAATTCTTGGAAAGTTGAGACAAGAGGATTTTAGATTCAAGGACAGCCTCAGCAACTTAGTGAAACTCTCTTTCAAAAAAAAAAAAAAAAGGCTGGAGCTATTGGTTATAGGTAGAATACCTCTGGGTTCAATCCCTAGTACCACCCCCCTCAAAAAAAGGAAAGGACAGAAAAGGGAGATAGAAAGAAAGAAAGAAATTAAAAAAGAAAGAAAGAAAATTTGCTCTCCTCTTCTTGGAACTAGAATTGGTGGCTAGAAGTCCAGTAGCCATGTGGTGATAATAAAGTGCATGCAGTGACCTTCATGACTGAGGTCATGTGCTACGGATACCGAGAAAGAAAAAAGGGGCCTGGATTCTACATGCTGGAGCCACCAAATGTCCTGTACTATTTGTTTCCAGGCTTTCTTCTAATTCTACCTCTGGTTCCAACTTCGCAGTCCCTGTTTCCAGCCAGCCTGCAGCACAAACGCCCCCTGGCGGCAGCCCAACCACGTCCCTCATCCTAACTGCTGAGGGTGGAGGGGGTCTGCTGCCACGCTCACTCTAGATCCCTCAATGAGATACCAACTTGCTCTTGTGGTTCTTGGCAGGAGTGTTTGGCAGAGACAAGCTGAAGCAGAGTCAGATGAGCTCCATTTCTGTACCAACCCAGACTACCATTCTTTGCTCTTTAGTGGGTGGGTATGTCCAAGCCATGCCTGGCTCAGGGCACTGGTATTCTGAGGACAAGAAGCTGAATATTCTTTGGGGGAAATGTACACTTTCCTAATTAAAAAAAAATTTTTTTTTGCAGTACTTGGTATGGGACCCAGGCGCATTCTACCCCCAAGCTACACCCTCAGCCCTATTTTTTGGTCTCTATTTTGAAACAGGGTTTTACTGAGTTGCAAAGGGCCTCACTAAGTAGCTGAGGCTGGCCCTGAACCCAGATGCTTCTGTCTCAGCCACTGGAATGCTGGGATTACAAGCATGCGCCACCACTCCTGGCTTGAAAAGTATACTTTCTGGTCACATCACAGGAAGAAGACAGCAATAATATCAGAGAATGCTGGCCCCTGATTTGCTGCTTAGAATTCCTGATTGATAACAGCCTTCCTCAGACTGATCTAATAATGTCTATTCATAAATCTTAAAATGACAAAGCTTTCCTGGGCCAAAAAGGCCAAGGAAATAAGATAAAAGAATCTGTGATTGAGACAGTATTACTGAACCACATGTTCTCAACAGAAAAATGTTCATCTAAAACAGCAAGGACAGAGCTCATGAGAGAAGTATTTGAAATCTAAAATCAAATAAAAACAGCATTTACTGAGGTATGTTTCCAAAGGTATACAATTCTCCAAGTCATCTGTAGGTGACAGAAGCTCACAAATACTTTCAGCTGTGTGGTCTTCAGGGAATCTGTTCTGGTCTCCACATTTCTTGAGAATCTCCACACAATCTGATCTTGAAAAAAAAAAATGTACTCAAGGTTTAGTAATTCAAGGTTTAGTAATTCAAGGTTTGAAGAAGTGGTCAGTCCAGACTCACAGAGATCTACGTTTAGTCTAATGCCCCCTTTTTTTGGCTATACTGGTCACAAAGGTTAAAGGTTAAGGAATGTAGTTTGTTGGTCTTGACAGAATGTGGCAATTATACTATTAACTAACCTCATGTTGTCTGGTCAAAATCACTTCAGTTTCTAAAGCTTTCCAGAAAGTAAGTTTTCATTACTTAACAATGTTTCACAATTGGTTGGGAGTCATAGTGAACTTTCAACTGAATAGGAAATATATACAGAGCATCCCTAATTTTTTGTTATCTGAGATCAAAGGTCTTACCCAAATTCTGTGTGTGTGTGTGTGTGTGTGTGTGTGTGTGTGTGTGTGTGTGTATGTGTTGCTGGGGATTGAACCGAGTGATGTTCTACTTCCGAGCTGTACCCCAAGCCCTATTTTATTTTTTATTTGGAAACGGTGTTAGTTGAAGTAAGCATCACTGAGTTGCTGAGGCTGTCTTTTAACTGCGATCCTCCTGTCTCAGCCTTCCAAGTATTGGGATTATAGGCCTTCACCACCATGCCCAGCTGCCCCGCTCAAATTCTATACTTAACTTACTGTCCCTACCATCAGTATGGGTTTTCACCATCTTTAGAAGGAAATGAAATTAGACAGTGTGATCTGACCTTTGCAAAATCCTATCTCTTTACTTTCAGGACATTATGCTTGCTCATTTGATTGCCTCCTTTCTCCTTCCCTTCCCCCCTTTCTTTTATAGTTATTGACCCTAAGGTGTTTAGCTTATAATAACTTGAAAGTCTACTACTTTAAAATTTTCTGAGTCTTGCTGGGCATGGTGGCACACCCTTATAATCCCAGCATTCGGGAGGCTGAGACAGGAGGATCTTGGTTTGCAGCCAGCCTCAGCTACTTAGTGAGGCCTTTTGCAACTCAGTGAGACCCTGTTTCAAAATAAAGAATAAAAATAAAAACTAGGGCTGTGAGTGTAGCTTGGAGGTAGAATGCCCCTGGGTTCCATCCCTAGTACTATACACACACAAAATTTTTTTTTTCTGAGTCTTGAATAAGGATTTGACTCTTAAAGATTTTTTGTGCTGACAGGCTACATATTTCTCACTTGTTTCCTTTTACTTATCGCCCAGTAGCTGGACCTTGGTATCTCTGCCCCTCAGGTCACCCCAAAGTCACACCAGAAAGTAGACCTAAAGCCAGATGAGGCAGAGCATGCCTGGAATTCTGGGCTAAAATAGGAGGAACACATGTTTACGGATAGCCTCAGTAGTTTAGCGAGGCCCTCTGAAAATTAGTGAGGCCCCGTTTCAAAATACAAAATAAAACAGAGCTGGGAGTGTGGAGGTGTAGCTCAGAAGCAGAATGCCAGTTAATGAATCCCCAGTACCACACACATATGTGTATACACACACACACACACACACACACACACACACACACACACACACACAATATCTGGACTCTGTTTAAGGTTGAAATAATCTGGCACTGAGTAACCCCCAACAATTTAGAAATGAAATATTAATTTGGTTTTGGAAAAAATTGCTTTATTTTGGCATTGGGGATTGAAGCTAGGGGCAGTCACCTCTGAATTACACGTGGGAGGCTGAGCTGGTCCCATTAGCTCTTTCACTAATCAAAGGCTTAGGAGACACCTACTGAATGTCAGGATTATGGTACTACCTGAAGGGGAGAAAAAGAGGAGAGAAGATAAAAGAAAAGTGGCACAAAAAAGACTAAGGTCCTTAAGGAGAGCAAAATCTAAGTCTATAACATACATATACAAATTAAAATATAAAAACAGAACTGTGCATCGATGCTATTAGTAAACATTTCTTGAACTAAGTTCCATAAGAAAGTATACTTAAAGGTATACAATTAATAGATTCCCAAACTTACTGGCTTCTATCCTCTTGTAAAAAAATTACCCAGTAACTTTACCCCGCAGCCATATCTCTTTATTTTTATTCAATGTCCCCTAATTGCATCCAAGGCTACTATTCCCCTTCCATTGTTTTAGCAGACCCCCACCCCCACCCCAGCCGGGGTGTTATCTCCACCTTGGGGAATCTAAGGATGTAGGAATTCATACTAAGGATAAATTATTAGCTGGGGAAATCTGGGAAGGCTCCACAGGAATGTCTGGTATTTGAGAGGAGCCAAGAATGGCAGGCAAGTGGAGATGAAGGAAACAGCAGTTCAAACAGAGGAGGAAAAAGTGGAGAAGGATTTGACATGTGGTGGTGGTAGGGGATGGGAAAGAGAGAAATTCTAAAGAGAGGCTCCGGGTAGAGATCATAGAGGGTTTGAACCCAAACTGGATCGATCAAAGAAACTTACTTGCAAATGATACTTCCCCGAGATTTAGTATGACAGGGTTTAATCTGCAGTGAACAAGCTATTGCTTTCCACATTTCTGGCTGGCACTTTTTAATATCAAGAACAGGTATGTTGATAAAAGGCATCTCTATGCTGCCTTTCTCCCACAGCTTCATGTCATTCATGGCTCCTTGATCCGACTGAGCATTACAACTCCTGAAAAGTTCTGTTGGCCTAAAGAAAAATGCCAGGAGGAATCAAGTATTGTCTAGGCAAGCACTACACCACCGAGCTATGCCCCCTCCCCTCGCCCTCTGTTTTTTGAAGAAGAAAGCACATACAACCCTTTAGTTTTTTTTTGTTTGTTTGTTTTTTGTTTTTGGTGGTACTGGGGTTCCTGGAAGCCCTTCTATATCCGGGCTACACTCCCAGACCTATTTTTTTAGTTTTAGAAACAGGGTCTCTTAAGCCAGCGCAGTTGGCTTTGAACCTGCGTGATCCTCCTGTCTCCGCCTCCCAAGTGCGGGGATTACAAGCGTGCGCCACCACCCCCGGCACATACATACAACCCTTCAAAGCTATCCATTTGGCATGTCTGAAGACTCAGTGTTGACACTAGTACTGAACTGAGACACTGCATAATTTCTTTTAACAGATTTTATTTTCTTTGTGGGTGTGGGGATGGAACCCAGAGGCATTCTCTGAGCTACACCCCCAGCCCCCCCCCCTTTTTTTTTAAACTTGGAAACAGAGTCTCACTGAGTTGCAAAGGGCCTCACTAAGTAGCTGAGGGCTGTCAGCAAATTGCGATCTTCCTGTCTCAGCCTCCCAAATGCTGGGATTACACGTGTGCACACACTGCCCGGCTTAACATTTTTTTTGAGTCGTTAAAACTTAAAAATGATCTAGAAAGAACTAATATCCCCAGACTGTCCCATTTATTTCATTTCATAAAATAAATATTATGCATCCAAGTTTTTTAAATTGTGGTATAATTTAAAAAATAAAATAGGTTTTATGGGTTTGATGTGATTTGACAAATGTAGATTTCCATATAAGCATATCTAAATTGATAAAGGAAGCTGGGCATGGTGGCGCACGATTGTAATTCCAGTATTTGGGAGGTTGAGATAGAAGGATCTGGGTTCGCGGGCAGCGTCAGCTACTTAATGAGGCCCTTTGCAACTCAGTAGGGACTATTTCAAAATAAAGAATAAAAAATAGGGTTGGGGCATAGCTCGGAAGTAGAACCAACTTCCAACCCCAGTACTGTAAAAAAAAAAAAAAAAAAAAATCAGCTGGGCGTGGTGGCGCACGCTTGTAATCCCCGCGCTTGGGAGGCAGAGACAGGAGGATCACGCAGGTTCAAAGCCAGCCGCGCTGGCTTAGGAGACCCTTTTTCCAGAAATAAAAATATAAAAAATAGGTCTGGGAGTGTACCCTGGAGTTAGAAGGGCTTCCAGGAATCCCAGTACCACCAAATAAATAAATAAATAAAATAAATAAATAAAATAAAAAACAAAAAAACAACCCCCCCCAAAATTAATAAAGGAACATTTCCATCATAGCAGGAAGTCCCCTCATGTCCCTGTCACCCCAAGGGTACCACTTTTCATGCTCATAGCACCATAGGTTAATTCTGCCTTGTTCTAGAATTTCATTTAAATGGAATCAGATTCTACTCTTTTGGGTCTGGAGTCTTCAGCCATACATAATCTTTTGGAGACCGACCTATTTTATTTGTGTACAAATATTTTGTTTCTTTTTATTATTGGGTAGTATTCTATTAAGAAATATGTGCCAATGTGCTTATCCTAGAGGTTCTCAAACTTTTTGATTTCAGGACCTATTTATATTCTTTAAATTATTATTATTATTTAAAATTTTTTTGAGTGTGATACTGGGGATGGAACTGAGGGGTTGTCTATCTCCAGGCCACACTCTCAGACCTATTTTATATTTTATTTGGAAACAGGGTCTCACTAAGCTGCTGAGAGCCTCACTAAGTATCTAAGGCTGTCTTTGAACCTGAGCGATCCTCCTATCTCAGCCTCCCAAGTACTGGTTTTACAAGCATGCGCAATGATGCCAAGCTATTCTTAAAATTATTGAGTTCTCAAAAAGTTTTCGTTTAAGCCAGGGTGTGCTAGTGCATGCTTGTAATCCCAGCATTTGGGAGGCTGAGACCAGAGGATCACGGGTTCATGGACAGCCTCAGCTACTTAGCAAGGTCCTTCGCAACTCAGTGAGACTGTTTCAAAAAATCAAGACTAGGGCCCGGCGTGGTGGTGCACCCTTGTAATCCCAGCATTCGAGAGGAGAAGTCCAGAGGATTGCAGTTCTTGGACAGCCTCAGGTACTTAGAACCTTTGCAACTCAGTGAGACCCTGTGTAGAAAAATATAAAGACTAAAAAATAGAACCGAGGGGTGTAGCTTGAAGATAGAATGTGCCTGGGTTCCACCCTCAGTACCACACACACATAATAAATTAAAATGAGATTTTAAAAGTAGCTATACTTAAAATTATAAACCCATTACATGTTAATAGAAATGTTTATGAAAAATGACCATATTTTACAAATAAAACAAAAAACCAGTGGGAAGAATATGATTGTTTACACTTCACACATCTCTGATGTCTGGCTTGATATTGAACAGCTGGTTCTCTATTTAGTCTGTTGTTACATCACATGTCTCACAGCCTCTGGAAAACTCTTTTTCACTCTTGTGAAAAAGGAAAATTATATCCTAGTGCTGTTATAAAAATACTTTTGATTTCATGGATCACCAAAAGTGTTTCAGAGGCCATGGACCACACTTAGGAAATGCACGTTCATCTACCCACCTGCTGACAGACATTAAGGTATTTCCAGTTTTCATGCCCCAGTAAAACATACAAACAAGCCGGACAGAGTGCACATGCCTGTAATCCCAGCTTTCATGCCTAGAAATGCCATTGTTAGGTCACGGGGTAGGTTTAACTTCCTAAGAAACTGCCAACCTGTTTTCCAAAGTGGTAATACCATTTTATACTCTCATCAGCAACATATGAAAGGTTAGATTGCTTTACCTGCCTAT
Source organism: Muscardinus avellanarius (assembly GCF_963383645.1). Taxonomy (NCBI): domain Eukaryota; kingdom Metazoa; phylum Chordata; class Mammalia; order Rodentia; family Gliridae; genus Muscardinus; species Muscardinus avellanarius. The sequence continues at coordinate 39,458,309 of NC_137799.1, forward strand.
CAGTCTTTTTAGCTGTAGTCATTCTGTCAGCATGTTGGGGTTCTTATTGGTTTTATTTGTATTTTGCTGATGACAAATTACATTGAGCAGCAGTGTGTGTGTGTGTGTGTGTGTGTGTGTGTGTTTGTCGGTTTGGGGATGGAACCCAGGGGCATTTGACCTCCGAGCTATACCCCCAGCCCTATTTTTTATTCTTTATTTTGAAACAGGGTCTCACTGAGTTGCAAAAGGGCCCTACTAAGTGGCTGAGGCTGTCTGCGAACTGTGATCCTCCTGTCTCAGCCTCCCGAACACTGGGATTACACGTATGTGCCATTATACCTGGCTTATTTGTGTGTTCTACTGGGGACTGCAACCAGGGCATTCTACCTCTGAGCTTATACCGTAGCCCTTTTTATTTTCTATTTTTAAAACAAGGTCTTACTAGGTTGTTGAGAGTCTCACTAAGTTGCTGAAGCTGGCCTAGAATTTGTGATCATTCTGTCTCAGCCTCCCAAGTACTGGAATTACAGGTGTATGTCCAGCTTTTCATATATATATATATATATATATTTTTTTTTTGATACTAGGGATTGAACCCAGGGGCATTCTACCTCCAAGCTATACCCTCAGCCCAGTTTTATTTCTTATTTGGAAACAGGGTCTCACTAAATTGCTGAAAGGCTCACTAAATTGCTGAGGCTCACTTTGAATCTGTGATCCTCCAGTCTCAGCCTCCCAAGAACTTGTATTACAAGCGTATACTACCACACTCAGCTCATAAACTTTTTTCATTAAAAAATTTTATGGTGTTCAAAAAGATGTTTTAAAATACATATTCATTGCTGGGCATGGTGGCGCACACTTGTAATCCCATCACTTAGGAGGCAGAGACAGGAGGAGCCAATAACAGGATTTCTTTCTCTTTTTAAGGCCTAATAGTATTCGTTTGTGTGTGTGTGTGTGTGTGTGTGTGTGTGTGTGTGTGTGTGTGTGCATATATACACATATTTTCCTTATCCTTTCATCTGTTGATGAAAACCTTTGTTAATTTCATACCTTGGCTATTAATAATGCTGTAATAAACACAGAAGTAAAACATCTCTTGAGCAGAGTGGTTTCATTTCTTTGGATATATACTCACCCACTAGTAGAATTGCTGGACCACATGGTAGCTCTAACTTTAATTTTTGAGGAGTCTCTATAGTATTTCCCATAGTGGCTATAATAATTTATATTTCCATCAATAGTATGTAGGTCTTGTTAAGTTGCCCCACTGGACCCAAACTCCTGGGCTCAAGTGATCCTCCTGTCCCAGCCTCCCAAGTTGCTAGGTGAATAGGTAGGTGCCACTGTGCCTGGCTAGCTTTTATGTTTAAATCTATGATTCATCTTGAAGTAATTTTGTGTATAGTATATCTTAGAGGTTGTAGTTTTTAACGTTTCTTATACAGATAGTCAATTATTCCACCATCATTTGTTGTATAGATATCTTACTTTTCTTGTGCAAAGTAAGAACATGACTACTTTTAAACGGAAGGAATGTATATTAGCCTGAGGTGAACATCATCTGACAAAAATATCCAGGACTTCCTTCTGGCTCGTCTGAATTATTCTCTTTCTTTTGCCCTCTAGGTCTCTGGGTACAGCTACAAAACCAGTCACCCCTTCTTTGCAAAGCCTTCTTCCCCGTCTTCTCTGATGGACTCCTCCCATTCTGTGCTCTGGATGAGACTTTTCTGTTTTCTTTGCTGTTTCTTCAGCCATTAACTATGGTTATGCTTATGCTTCAAGGCCCAGTTCTTGGCCTCTTCTTTTTCTTACCATAGTTTATACCTCAGGAAAATAGCTATTTAAATTGCTTCTAGCCGGGCGTGGTGGCCACACTTGTAATCCCAGCATTTGGAAGGCTGAGACGGGAGGCTCGTGGTTCACAGACAGCCTTGGCTACGTAATGAGGCTCTTCATAACTCACTGAGACTCTGTTTCAAAGATAAAAACTAAAAAATAGGCTGGGGGTGTAGCTTGGAGGTACACTGCCCCAAAGTTTCATTTCCCCGTACCAGAAAAAAAAAATGCTTCTATAAAGAAATACTTCTGTATGGAGCAGGGGATCACTGAGCAAAAGGCTCTGGAGTTCATTCAAAGTAAACAGTCCATAGGTAGACATTTATATGACCAAATAGTGTACAATAATTTATTCTGGAATGAATTGTTTCTACTGATGTTGGGAAGGGCAGAAAGAAGAAGGACTGAGGGCAGAAGAGATTCTCTGAAGTATCTCTATATTAGAAGGGACTTTGTAATAGTGCTTTCTTTCCCAGAGGCAAATTATTTAAAGATGAAACCATCCAGAGAGAGAGAGAGAGAGGAAGAGAGAGAGAGAGAGAGAGAGACAGAGAGTGTATTTATTTGATATGAGGAATTTAACCTGGGGTGTTCTACCTCTGAGCTATCCCCCAGCCCTATTTTATTTTTTAATATTTATTTATTTATTTATTTATTTATTTATTTATTTATTTATTTATTTATTGCGGGTCTGGGGATGAAACAGAATCTTGCTAAGTAGCTGAGGCTGCCCTTGAATCTGTAATCTTCCTGTCTCAGCCTCTCAAGTACTGGGATTACAGGCATGGGTCACCGTGCCTGGCTCAATAAAAGTATATTAAAAAAATAAAAGATGAGAGCCGGGCCTGGTGGCACACTCTTGTAATCCCAGCATTTGGGAGGCTGAGACAGGAGGATCTTGGTTCGCGGCCAGCACTTAGTGAGGCCCTTTGCAACACAGTGAGACCCTGCTTCAAAATAAAGAATAAAAATATGACTGGGGGTGTTGCTCAGAGGTAAAATGCCTCTGGGTTCCATCCCTAGTACTGCTATAATTAATTAATTAATTAAATATAATAAAAAACTTGTTACCTGTTGTTAAAATTAGTACAGTAAGTAAGGTTTCTACAGCCCAACTGGCAAGGTTCCCGGACATCGGCCAAACAGGTCAACATGGACACTTCTGCTGGGCTAAATTCACAGAAGTGGTCAAAGTCTCGCCAACTCTGTGTGTTGCCCCAGTTCATGCTGTAAATTTTAGTGCATAGTTCCCTGAAACAAAAGCACAAATGTAGAAACACAGAGACAAGGAAAGTGAATAAAAATTTGATTTGCATAATATTTGAACTCTAGGAACTATATACTTTGGAACAAAAATGAGAATTAAAGTACCAAACACTAAACGATTATCTCATATACTTTGGAGCCAGAAAAAGTGATATTTTCTATGAAAAAGAGGCCTTTTAATCATTTATACTCCCCTAATCCCTTGCAGTACTCAGGATTGAGCCCAGGGCCTCGTGCATGCTAGGCAAGTCCTCTACCATTAAGCTATGTCCCCAGCCCTTCTTAGCTTTTATTTTGAGATAGGATCTCAGGAAATTGTCAAGGCTGGGCTTAAACTTGAAATCCTCCTACCTCGGCCTCCCAAGTAACTAGGATTATAGGCATATGTCATCACACCTGGATATCGTCTGGCCATGGTTGCTAAAAAGTTCAATAATAATTTAATGCTCAATTACAGGATTTGTATATCCTTAGTTCTTGGCACAATTATTTCTCCCTATATCTTTCTGATTTATTTCTTATCTTCACTTCATCCTTAGTTCTTGGCACAATTATTTCTCCCTATATCTTTCTGATTTATTTCTTATCTTCACTTAATCCATTCTGTCCCATCATTCCAGATGTAGAACACCTATAAAAATATAAATATAATGCATATATAGTATAACTATATAGTAATAATGTGAATATAATATACTTTTGGGGGGTACTGGGATTGAACACAATGGCATTCTACCTCTGAGCTATGCTCTAGCCCTATTTTTCATTCTTTGTTTTGAAACAGGGTCTCAATAAATTGCAGAGGTTCTCACTAAGTAGCTGAGATTGGCTATGAACCTTTGATCTTCCTGTCTCAGCCTCCCAAGTACTGGGATTACAAGCATGTGTCACCATGCCTGGCTAAAATTTTTGTTGTTGTTCTTAGCTTATTTATTTTTTTATTTTTATTTTTTGTGGTACTGGGGATGGAACTCAGGGGCATTCTACCTCCGAGCGATACCCCCAGCCTGATTTTTTTATTCTTTATTTTGAAACAGGGTCTCACTAAGTTGCAAAGGGCCTAAGGAGCTAAGGCTGTCTGCAAACCGTGATCCTCTGTATCAGTCTCCCAAATGCTGAGATTACAAGCGTACACCACCATGCCCAGCAGCTTATTTTTTATAATATCAATTCATATAATAGTTTACATAAGCTCTAGGTTACTATTTCCAACCTATTTTGATCCATCTGTGTCAATTTTGTTGAAATATTCACAAAACCGAAAACTTGGGACATAATGGGTTTATTTATTTATTTATTTATTTATTTATTTATTTATTTATTGGTGGTACTGGGGTTCCTGGAAACCCTTCTACCTCTGGGCTACACTCCCAGACCTATTTTTACATTTTTATTTGGAAACAGGGTCTCCTAAGCCAGCGTGCGCGGCTGGCTTCGAACCTGCCCAATCCTCCTGTCTCTGCCTCCCAAGCGCGGGGATTACAAGCGTGTGTCACCACGCCCAGCCAGACATAATGGGTTTAAAGTAAAACACATAAACCGGGCGTGGTGGCGCATGCTTGTAATCCCAGCATTCTGGAGGCTGAGACTAGAGGATCGTGGTTCATGGCCAGCCTCAGCTACTTAGTGAGGCCCTCTGCAAGTCAGTGAGACCCTGTTTCAAAATAAAGAATAAAAAACTGGGCAGGGGGTGTAGCTCGGAGGTCAAATGCCTCTGGGTTCCATCCCCAGACCCGCAAAAAAAAAAAAAAAAAAAAAAAAAAAAGAGATAGGGCTGGGATCTATCTCAGTGGCAAAGTGCTTGTTTTTTTGCAAGCTCAACACCCTAGATTTGATGCCTAGCACCCTCCCCCCCAAAAAAGAAAAGAAAATATACATAGTTCCAAGTAAAAAATTTTCACTTACTTTATTATTATTTTTCCAGTACTGGGGATGGAACCCAGGGGCATTCTACCTCCGAGTTACAACCCCAGCCCTACTTTTTTTTTTTTTTTTTTTTTTAAACACGGTATTGGGGATTGAACCCAGGAGCATTCTACCTCCAGCCCTATTTTTATTCTTTATTTGGAAACAGGGTCTCAATGAGTTGCAAAGGGCCTCACTAAGTAGCTAAGGCTGTCTGCGAACCTGGATTCTCCAGTCTCTGCCTCCCAAATGCTGGGATTACAAGCGTTCACCACCACATCCAGCTCCCAGCCCTATTTTTTATTCTTCACTTTGAAACAAGGTCTCACTAAGTTGCAGAGGGCCTCACTAAGTAGCTGAGGCTGTCTGTGAACTTCCATCCTCCTGTCTCAGCCTCCCTAATGCTGGGATTACAAAGTGTGTGTCACCATGCCTGGCTGTATTTAAAATTAAAAAAAAAATACAATTTATGTGATACTGGGGATTCAACCCAGAGGGATATTACCTCTGAACTATACCCCAGCCCTATTTTATTTTCTACTTTGAAATAGAGTCTCACTAAGTTTTGAGGGCCTTACTTAATTGCTGGAGTTGTCCTCAAACCTGCAATCCTCCTGTCTCAGCCTCCTAAGTACTATTATTTCATATTTATATGAAGAGGGCTTCTTTACTTTTAAGTCTGTTCATTCACTCCAGTATGTACTGATTGCCTATTTTGTGTGAATTCTTGTTCAAGATACTTGAAGCACAGTGGTGAATAAGACAAACACGGTTCCTGCTCTCAACAAAGCTCATGCATTATGAGGATGAAGAAACTGAGATTAAATTATACCAGATACCCTGCTCTAGAAACCAGTTCTCTAGTTCTTAACTTATTTTATCTCCCCTCCCTCCCTTCCTTTCCTTTTTTGAGGTACTGGCGATCGGACCCTGGGCCTATGCTAGGCAAACACTCTACCCAGTCCTAGTCCTTAACTATCTATTTACCTTGAATAGATTATTTAACACCTCAGAGTCAGTGTCTTATGTGTAAAACTGAAATTCACAAAGTTCCTCAACTATCTCATAGGGTTCCATGAAAATCAAGTCTGATGGAAGTCAAAGCATTCATCAAGCCCTCAAATCCTATTTCAAGGCAAAAGAGAGGAAACAGTGTTTCTTCCTGAAGCTTCTCTGGGGCTACACAGCCATTCCAGTCTCTAGCAACTCTATGCAGGCATAAACCTCTTCTGTGGGCATTTGAAGAACTACTCAAAATCTCTCTCATGAATATATTTATTAACATCTATAAGCAATTCAGTTTCCTTAATTACAGGGCCAAATTAATTCCTCTTTAAGTCCTTCTAATAATTTCCCTTGGATATGTGTCAGACTTTTCATGTTTGGCAAAGTTTGATGAATTATTCTAGGTACTATTTTTTTTGCTGAAGGTCCATCCAATTTAGAAACTACAAGAAAGGTTGTTTCATTTCTGGTATTTGTTTCAGGATATCCTAGTGATGTGTGGACCCTTTTCACCCAAAATATCTATGATAAAGCAAACTTCTATTTTATCTGTGTTCAACCATGACCTTAGTTTCTCCATTTATCCTCATCTCTAGATTGTTTCTTCTATCCTATTATTAGGGCTTTTAAATTTTTATCCCTAAGTGTAACACCCAAATCAATGTCAATATATACTGCTATCTCACTTTGCATAGAAGTGCCAACCCAGGTTATTTACCAATATAGCAGAAGGCTGCTTAAATTCAAATGTTTATAACTCAATAAAGGATATCCTTTAGATATCAAATCAAAGCACCGTCTAACTTGTTAGCTTACTTCATGATCTCACTGAGGGCTGGATTCATATTTGTCATCTTCAAATATCTACTGTCCCATCAATGCCAATGCTAATCCTCTACATCCCCAAAACAGTGATTTTATCATGTAATATATAAAACAATATTTTATATATACCCAATGATCAGTAAATATTTGCTAGATGAGTGAATTATTTTTTATCTTCTAAATGCTCAACCTACACAATGCAAGAATATAATACAAGTTTGCTAGGCTTAAAATGCCTAATTAAAATGCTACATTTTACTGGTTTTAATAAAAGAAAATGAGATACTGACCTACATGTTGAGGTGTTTGCTTTAGAACAACAATGCAATTTAGCCCCATCCAGGCCTGTAGAGGGAGGAGGGTGTATAGTGACTCCAGAGTGAACAGACTGTGAGCTTTCAAGAAAACACTGCCAGAGAGGATCTTGAGGCAAGGGCTGGGTCTTACAACCCTCGATGAGCCCATCAACGATCTCCATTTCTGTTTTCTTGGACATCAGAATTCTCTTGCAGGCATTTTGACAAGCATGGTCTTCGGCTCTGTCACAGCAATATAAACCTATAGTTCCAGTATATAGGTGACTTAATTAGATTGTTTCATATCATACATCGTTCAGAACAGAAGAACAGGATGGTATACTGAAAACCACTGCGACTCTATGCCAATATCTGCAATATATAGGGTCTATTAAAACTCTCTCCATTACTGTGCAGTATAGCCAAAGGTAGCCAGGGTGTCTAGAGCCAGAATTCACCACTGTCCCTGTCATGAGTTTTCTGGCACCACCTCACAAAAATCAAAAGTCATTCTATACCTCGTCCTCACGTAGAAGGTATCTTATGTTCTTAGAAAATGTACTGTAGACCAAAGTGGACTTATTTCCTTCTAATAATGTCTATAGGGTTTATCTTCTTGAAATGAGAGATCAATAATTTTTATAGCAACAAACACAAACACTATTTCATCATATTCTGATAGTATAAAAGCTTTATATATGTAATTTATGTATAATCTAATCCATCTAAGTTGTAATTTAAATAATATAATAGTAAACTCTGACAAGATATCAGTTTGTTCCTGTTGTCTTTAATTTTCTTTTCTTTTTGTTGTCTGAGACTGAGCCAGTGGTAAGCATGTGCTTTTCCACTGAGCTATTCGCCCAACCCCCTGCTTTTAATTTTCTAAAAAGAATTAGGAAATGAAAGAACATTGCCAACCAAACTATAGATTTCAGAAGAGCTTTTTTTTTTTAAAAGTACCTTTCTCAGGTGTCTGACTTTTCAAGAAATCTATTCAGTTTGCAGCCTTCTTCTTTAGATTCCTCTAAATTAACGCAGACACTAGAGATGGCTCTTTGTTCTTTTACCCCCAAGCCTTTTCCTTCCTGCTTTTTTAAAGCCTTAGCTTCAGCTACACCTCTGTGCAGTCAAATTTCATCAGAGAACTCATATCCAGTCTTAAAACAAATGAAGATTACTTGGGGTATATGCTTCACCCTCGGATTCACCACACAGCCACACCACAGAATGTACAAAGCTATAGCATGGCTTTTGATTTTGACTGTGGCCAAACAATGCATACTGATTTTGTGTTTATAAAAACAAGCCTTTCGGCCGGGTGTGGTGGCACACGCTTGTAATCCCCACGCTTGGGAGGCGGAGACAGGAGGATCATGCTGGTTCGAAGCCAGCCTGGCTGGCTTAAGAGACCCTGTTTCCAAATAAAAATATAAAATAGGTCTGGGAGGGTAGCCCGGAGATAGAAGGGTTTCCAGGAGCCCCAGTACCACCAAAACAAAACAAAACAAAACAAAAAACCTCCCCAAACCCCAAGCCTTTCAGTATCCTAGTATAAATCAAAACACTGGCATTTGGTTTATAGATTCATATTTTATCAGTTTGATCAGTATCAGTCAATTCTTTAAAATCTGATTACCTCAGCTGGGCATGGTAGCACACGCTTGTAATCCCAGTACTTGGGAGGCTGAGACAGGAGGATTATAGGTTCGAGGACAGTCTTAACAACTAGTGACACTCTCATCAACCTAGCAAGACCCTGTTTCTAAAAAATAAATAAGTAAATAAAATAAAATTAAATAAAAGGCTGGGGTGTTAGCTTGGAGGTAGAATGTCCCTGATTTCCATACCCAGTGCAAAAAAAAAAAATCTGATTACCTCTAGATGAAGAAAATAAATTCCAAGAGGTACAAATCTAAGACCTCGGAGACCCCCATAAGGTACAGGTTCATTAGGAGACCCTGATTTAAAAAAATACCAGGATCTCTTCTCAATTTTATGATCTTGTATTACAAAAGTAAAAATTGTCCATTGGTAAAAATTCAAGCATTACAGAAATACATAATGTGAAACAATGAGGCATGTAATTAAATATGTGTTACATTATACCACTGATTCTGTCACTTGCTTTTTGGGCTTAAGTAATTATCTGAGATTTCTTTCTACATAAATGTATTCCTGTTTTTTGTTGTTTGTAAAGTGCTGCTATTCTATAGATATATCCAATTTACTCAATCAATCTTAATCAATATTCTCATGATGGATGTTTGGATTATTTCTAATTTTCCTCTATTACACTAATTTTGTTCATCCTTTATATGCATTTATGTATAATATTTTTATAAATTTATGTAAGTTTTCTTGCTAGATAAATCTTGAGAAATGGACTTGCTAGATCAGAAGATATGGTAACCTGAAATTCTAATAGTTATTATCCAACTGCCTTCCCAAATATCCATACCAAAGAACTCTCCTACCCTCAGATTAGAATTTTCATTTCCTCATACTCTGGATAAATCCATCTTTCATGGCACCTTTTAACTGTGAAAATAATGTCCAATCTGCCAAATCTAAATATCAAAGGAAGTGTGGTGCTTCTCAAGTGACCCAGACTGCAACCACCCAAACGGATGCATCACTTCCTTTTCACAAACTCTTTTCACAAAGAATTGAAATGAAAAGGTATGTCCCTTTTACTCACTGTCTGTTGGGTTCCTCATCGGATAAGACTGGGTGTAATTGTTCACACAGTGTATTAACTGTGGACTGATGGAGGCACAATAATTTTCTACTGCTTTGATCTGAGATGGACCGGGAGAAGAGTCTGTTCGAAAGATGGCTTGACAGTATTCTCGGCAGTTCGTGTGATGACCTGCGTAACTGCAGCACACTGAGCCCACTACGGGGGAAAAAAGAGATGACACTGAAGGGCAACAGCTTTTTGTAAATGTTAAATTGTGATGGAACAGTTTATTTTTCTGAAATAAGACCATGCCATAGAGGACAAGCACCTAAAATTAGCACTACTGTACACATAGTTATGGGGACACGTAAGTGCTCACTCTTATACTAAAGTTATCATGTATCAATTTATGGTCCAGTGGTTCTCCATGGGAGCAGCACTGCCTCCAGGGTGGGGAATCATGTGGAAGTATTTCTGGTTGTCATACTGACTTGGGGACTACTGCTGGCATTTGATGCCTGCAGGTCAGAGCTGCTAAATGTTCTGCAATAAACAGACTGTCTCGGACAACCAAAATTGTCTCCCAAACTGCCAAGAGTGCCCCTACTGAGAACCACTCAAACAGCTCCTTTCCATTTTAGGTGTCTGGAGCGAAGTTAAATAAAACCAACATAAAATAAAGTCCCAAATATCTCACAATTACAAAGCAGGATCATAAAAAACTAAGAGACTTCAGAATCATTTAATACATCTGACAATTATGCAATTGTTTATCTTAAAACAAAATCCCATAACTTCTATACAGTTTGAACATCTACAAGAATATGCCTACAGCTGGGTGTGGTGGCACGGACTTTTAATCTCAGTACTTGGGAGGCTGAAACAGTAGGATCCGGGTTCAAAGCCAGCTCCAGCTACTTAGTGAGGCCTTCTGCAACTTAGTGAGACCCTGTTTTAAAATAAAGAATAAAAAAATTGGGCTGGTTGTGTAACTTGGAGGTAGAGTGCCCCTGTGTTCAATCTCTAGCACCAAAAAGAAAAAAAAAAAAGAAAAAAGAAAAACAGAGAACATTCCTACATTGGGATAGTCTTCATGTCAAAATTTATGTGATTTGCCCCCAATAATGAAGAGTAAAATTTAATCGAAATAAATGAGTATTAGAAAAATTAACAGGCGGGGCGTGGTGGCGCATGCCTGTAATCCTAGAACTTGGGAGGGTAAGACAGGAGGATTGCAGGTCCAAGGACAGCCTCAGCAAGTAGTGAAACTCTCATCAACCTAGCAAGACTGTTTCCAAATAAGAAATAAAAAAAAAATCAGGCTGGGGCTATAGCTTGAAGGTAAAAGGCCTATGGGTTTAATCCCTACACACACACACACACACACACACACTCACTCTCTCTCTCTCTCTCTCTCTCTCTCTCTCTCTCTCTCTCTCTCTCTCTCTGTGTGTGTTGCCATTAGATGAGTGGTTGAGATGTCAGATGTGGGGATTATAGTGCCAAATAAGACTCTCACCAGAGTCTAGGGGGTCTGTGGGAGACTGAAGCAAGTCATGATAGTTGGGTAGATGTGTGGCAGGAAGAGGTTTAGAGAAGGGCAAGTAAACCAGGTAGGTTGATGTAGTTGTAATCCTAGTACTTGGGAAGCTGAGACAGGAAAGCCACAGGTTCAAGGCCAGCCTCAGAAACTTAGTTTCAAACAGAAAATTAAAAAAGGGTAGGGCATGTAGCTTGGAGACAGATGCTCCTGGATTAAACCCTGGTGTGTGTATGTGTGTGTGTGTGTGTGTGTGTGTGTGTGTGTGTATAGACAAACAGGTAAATTAGAGATGGACTTAAAGGAACCAGAATTGGGTTTTTGGTGAATTCCACAGATTAATGAGCAGAGAATTCAGGTGATTTTCAGGAATAATGATAATTATAGCTGGGTGTGGTGGCGCACGCTTGTAATCCCTGCGCTTGGGAGGCGGAGACAAGAGGATTGCGCAGGTTTGAAGTCAGCCTCGCTGGCTTGAGAGACCCTGTTTCCAAATAAAAATAATATAAAATAGGTCTGGGAGTGTAGCCCGGAGGTAGCAGGGTTTCCAGAAACCCCAGTACCACACACACACAAAAGATAATGATAATTATAAAATTATATACAAATTAACTAAATTGGGACTGAACTAACTGATGTAGGGCAGGCCTGTTTCCTAGACTGTGAAACTATCCCATACTTATTGTGCCACTTGTTTTTGACTTGCAATTACTACCAACTGTACTGTGTCCACTGCCAAATAGTTTACTTTTATCACAAAAATTTATTTATTTATTATTCTTTTGGTATGAATGGTAGCGGGGAACAAATCCAGGGCTTTGTACATGCTAAGCAAACACTTTATCATTGAGCTACATCCCCTGTCCTACAAAGAAAGTTATTTATGGCCACATTTATCACCATAAACCTCAACAAGAATAAATGGAAGTGGAGTGATGGTAGGGGTGTGGTGAGGACAGAAGAGACAAGCAAACGGGGGCAAGACGCCTGTCTCCTGACCCCTGTTAGAGTGGCTTCCTCACCACTGTGGGAGGACATAAGACTAAGAGCCTGGGACTATCTGGGAAACCCAGTTGGAAGGGCAGGAGATCAAGGACAGACAGCTCCTGCTTCTTTTTGTCGTCTGTCTGATATAACTCCTGGCAAGCAACTTTAAACAACTGCTCCCCAGGCATCTTTCCCATCTCTAACTGCTCTCACTGCTCCATCACGTGGAGCGCTTCCTCCAACCCACAGTTCCTATCCTAACTACTCTTCAAGGCCCAGTGGTTGGCAACTCCATGAAGTCACCTCTGAGCACCTTGCAGTATGTGGCTCCTGCTTTTTCTGAACTGTACAACTTGGATCAATGCGGTCCTCAACAAGTGGCTGCTCTATGAACGGAGGGCAGCCCTTGGCAAGTGCCTATGATGTGGATGTGTTTAGACTCTGAGAACGATTTTATTATTGGGTTATCATCTTCACTAGCACATCAAGCTCTAGTACATCTAGCTCTATAAATCTGCAATTAAGATATGGGAATGTGTGTGTGTGTGTGTGTGTGTGTGTGTGTGTGTGTGTGGTACTAGGGATTGAGCCTAGGGGTATTATGCCTCTGAGCTACACCCCAGACCTATTTTTTATTGAAACAGAGTCTCACTAAGTTGATGAGAATCTCACAAGTTGTTGAGGTTGTCCTCAAACCTGCGACCCTTCTGTCTTAGCCTCCCGAGGCCTGGGATTACAAGTGTGTGTCACCATGACTGGATTGTTACAACGCATGCACATCTTGAACACTCCAAAGGAAAGTGCCTAGCAGAATGCTTCTGTGCACATTCCTTCAGATGGCTTCCTAATAGCTGAAGCTAAAATGTTGAGTTTTTTTTTTTTTTTTTTTTTTTTTTTGGTGGTACTGGGGTTCCTGGAAGCCCTTCTACCTCTGGTATACACTGCCACGGGCTACACTCCCAGACCTATTTTTTAACATTTTTATGTGGAAACAGAGTCTCTTAAGCCAGCGAGGCTGGCTCCGAACCAGCGCGATCCTCCTGTCTCTGCCTCCCAAGTGCGGGGATTACAAGCGTGCGCCACCACGCCCAGCTAAATGTTGGGATCTTGACAATATTTAGAATAGCTAATCATGTTATAACTGTGTTTTGGTCTGCTTGTATAATCACTGATAACATACTTACTTTCATTTCTGCTAATGCAACTGAAAAGAGCATTCTGTAAATTAAAGAAAAACAAATGAACAGAAATTAACAACCAGACAGGAATTCCTAATTTTATTTCATTTTATGGTTATAAGGAAATCATGACATCAAGCTATTTAATTCCGCTCAAAGTTGAAGGTTGAAAACACAGAAGCTAAGAAATGAAATCCTGGTAAAAAGGGTAAAACATCTTTTAACACCTATTGAGAACTGAGGTGATCTCCCCAAGCTAAAAGCTGGCCACGTTACGGTAAACCAAGTTTATGTATGCTGCAGCAATGAGTGAGTGTGTGTGCGTGGCTACAATTCATTAATCTCCATGATTTCTTGGAGGATATAAAATACTTTCCAGCTGGGCATGGTGGTGCACGCTTGTAATCTCAGCGTTTGGGAGGCTGAGACAGGAGGATCATGGTTCGAGGACAGCCTCAGCTACTTAGGCCCTTTGCAACTCAGTGAGACCCGGTTTCAAAATAACGAATAAAAAATAGGGCTGGGGGTGTAGCTTGGAGGTAGAATGTCCCTGAATACCATCCCCAGTTACTGCAAATAAATAAATAAATAAATAAATAAATACTTTCCAGAAGTAAAAACAAATACTTAGAAAAATGTGTATTTTATTTTATTTATTTATTTTGCAAAACTTGGGAGGGAACCCAGAGACATTCTACCTCCAAGCTACATCCTCAGCCCTATTTTTTACTCTTTTTTTTTTTTTTTTTTTTTTTTTTTTGGTGGTACTGGGGTTCCTGGAAGCCCTTCTACCTCCGGGCTACACTCCCAGACCTATTTTTTACATTTTCATTTTGGAAACAGGGTCTCCTAAACCAGCGCGCGCGGCTGGCTTCGAACCTGCGCGATCCTCCTGTCTCTGCCTCCCAAGCGCGGGGATTACAAGCGTGCGTGCGCCACCACGCCCGGCTTACTCTTTATTTTGAAACAGGATCTCACTGAGTTGCAGAAGGGCCTCACTAAGTAGCTGAGGCTGTCCGCGAACCGCGATCCTTTTGTCTCAGCCTCCTGAATGCTGGGATTACAAGCGTGCGCCACCACGCCCTGCTAAAAATGTATATTTAATACAACTGCTGCATTTTAGAGTTGATGGGAACTTAAGAGATTTCCAATGGGTCTCAAACGTGGCTGTGTGCTGGAATCTCAGGCCTTCCCCCGAACCACAGAATCTGTGGGTAGGGCACAGAAATCTAAATCTTAAGCAAGTCTTCAAAGATGGTTCTTATGTAGGCTTCCAGATCAGAGTTTGGGAAACTCTGACCATTTACTGATGAGCAAAGCATTCTGTCAGCAGGGGAAAGAGACCTGTACCAGATCAAAGGACAAGTCAGAAGCAGAGCCCGAGACTAGAACTAATGTTCTTAGGTTACTGTTCAGAAAACATCATCCTGAATTAAAGTCACTGTACAGGAAATAAGAGAAAACGAAGGAAAACAAAGCAAAATGAAAAACTCCTTTGTTCAAAGCCACCTGGATATTCAAGGCTTGTCAGCTCTAATATCATTCATAATTGGAAGAAATAAGTTCCTTTTGTGTGTGTGTAGTACTGGAGATTGAATCAAGGGGCATTCTACCTCTGAGCTACACCCCAGAACAATTTTATTTTTATTTGAAAACAGGGTCTCACTAGGTTGCTGAGAGTCTCACTACTTGCAGAGGCTGTCCTTGAACCTGTGATCCTCCTGTCTCAGCCTCCCAAGTACTGGGATTACAAGAATGCACCACCATGCCTGGCTGACAATAAATTCTTAAAAGAAATAATATGAGCATAAATTAAAGTTAGATAAAAATCAAACACATCCTGACCATTTTTTTTGTGTGTGTGTGGTATTGGGGATGGAACCCAGGGGCATTCTACCTCTGGGCTATAACTCTCTAGCCCCTTTGACTGGAATGAATGCAATTCTAACTGCCCTTCTTTCTCTAATAAGCTGGTTGTTCTTTGCTTTTGACTTTTGACTTTGTATCTGGAGGAATGTGTTTGTTATTTTGGTGGCTGACCTGGGTTGCATGGTCTGACTTCCATTTTGGGAATTCTTCAAGTTATTTTTAAAGTCTTTGGAGCAGCATCTCTCAAAGGGTGATTCTGCCTCCCGGGGGACATCTGGCAATAGCTAGAGACATTTGTGGTTGTCACAAGTGGTGTGTGTGTGTGTATGTGTGTGTGTGTGTGTGTGTGTGTGTGTGTGATCAGCATCTTGTGGGCAGAGACTGGGAATTCTGCTAAGCGTCTTATAAAGCACGGGAGAGTGTCCCTACCACTAAAACAAGGGATTAGCCAGGCTAAAATATCCATGGTGCCATGGCTGAGAAACCCTTCTTCAGAGACTTAAAAAAGCTGGACAAAGCTGAATATAAAAAAAATTTTGACCTTAAAAATAAGAAATATCTGAGCCCGAGGCTGGTAGATCATTTAGTTTAATAGAGAGGTACTAAAGGAAATAAAACATGAGAACTGTCAGAGTTCATCTAATCCAACTTCCTTATTTAACAAAAGCCAGATGCTGAGGCCAAAAAAGTAAATATCTATGGATTCCGGCTTTCACTCACAAAAAGGGTTTGTTAAATCCCGGCACACAAGCCAAATGTTGCCCATTACTTGTTTTTGTAAATAAAGCTGTTGAGACACAGTCACGCCCCTTTGTTTATATACTTGATACAGCTCCGTCACAACACATACACTATGAGCACAACTGCAGCCTGACATCGCTCCTCTCTGGCCCTTTGCAAGACATTTGCCAACTGCTGGAGAAAAAGGGCAAACACAGCGGCTTCCCTTGGTGCCACATCTAGAGTTCAGAGGTGTCCTCGTGCAATGCTCACTTCGTGTTCACTGACAGACCTCTGCACCACAGGTTTACCTGAATTTGTGAAGCTAAAAACTTCTAAACTTCTACAGGGCAGCACCTTTAGTGTTGATAACCACTATTTTTTTTTTATATCAGTACCAATTTCAAGGTTTAAAAGAATGTTCCCTCACTTTAGTATGCTGTATAATATTGATCCTGAATATTTGCTGTATTAATCGATTCTGTTATACCCATTGTGATTTGATATGTCTTAACTGATCATATTCTCCACTTTGATGAAAGATTCCTAAATTTACTATAGACAACTGTCTTTTCACTGCTTAAGCTTATTATTGATTAGTTGCAAGGGCCTAAGACATATACATAATGAGTTTCAGCATTAACTTAGAGTTTTTGCTTTTTAAATTGCCAATTCTTGGAGTCTTAGCTAGTCAAAGGTTGTCTTTCAAATATTTGAATGCCATTGGTGGCAAAGGCAGGAAGCAATTGAGGATTTATATTCACTGGTTTGGCGTTTCTTTTGACTTTCTGCCTTCCAATATCACACCCAAATTGCCTCCCTCACCCTATTTATCTTGAGAAACATCAAAACTACAGTGGTACCAAAGTAAGGATATACCTCAACCCCTGAGACCCAAACAATATGTCAGTATACTGGAAGTGACAGGATTCCAAGAAAATGTAAATCCCCAATTCTTTATCCAGCTGGAGAGAGGCGCACACAGCAAGCAAAGGAAGACCCAGGACCACACTCCACATGGCCCCACCACGCCCTTCCAAGACAATGTCTTCTGTGACAATAGTCTGGACCATTTTTCTAAATGTAGCTAATGCAAGGTCAAATTATGTCCAGAGAGTAGTTAATTTCACCAGTTTCCTATTTTTTAATACCAAGATTATAAATTGTGAGAAGAATTATGTTTTTCTTGAGGTTGGTGCTATTTCCTTAAAAAATTTTTTGATCCTGAAATATTTCCTCAAGGGTAGCTGCTTTCAGTAAGTAGCCGCCTTCTTACTCCCCCCGGTTTTAGAGAAGTGCAACATGCCCTCTGTCCACTGCTGAAAGCAGGTAACCTGTGGGCAGGCACATCTGGCAAATAAAAAAGAAAAAAAAAAAATCAAAGTTGAGGGAACTCACATCCTGACCTTCCTTCTGGGGGAAGAGCCTCTGGGTGGACCTGGGAGGCAGACTCTACTGGTCCAACCTCCTCCAGTCCGCCAGCTGGTTCTACAGGTTAACTTTCTGCCTCAGCACTCACTGCTCCATCTCAGTGACTGATGCCCTGTCTAACATCTCTCCATCTGTCCTTGGTTTCTGTCCACTGCTATCTATTCCTGGCCACTCAAGCTAGCCTCTCCCATTCCCCTCCATGATGAAGGTGAAAAATAAACAAACACTGATCACACGAATCTTGTGAAAAATATAGATTTGAATTTTGAATGTTTTACTCACTTGTGGACAAAGATGAAAAAGAAAACACTTAATGAACGGTTATTTCATGTTTTCTATTCTCATTGCTTTCTATTTAACTAGGCTACTATTTAAAAGTAAAGGGGCTGCTTTGTTCCTATGCCTCAGTAGATAAAAACCTGTCTGCTTTTCACAGGTGAATTGAAATCTCTCCCAGTTTGAAGTCTGCACTTCATATAAGGACTCTAGTCCATCAAATGCTAAGTTGGAGAAGTTAAATCATTGACCTTTAAAACCAAACTGTGTGTGTGTGTGAGTGTGTGTGTGTGAATGAGAGAGAGAGAGAGAGAGAGAGAGAGAGAGAGAGAGAGAGAGAGAGAGAGAGAGAGAGAGAGAGAAAGAGAGAAATAGATACTGGGGATGGAACACCCAGGGGCCTTCTACAACTGGGCTATGCCCCCAGCACTATTTTATTTTTTTTATTTGGAAACAGGGTCTCACTAAGTTGTTGAGAACCTCACTAAACAGCTGAGGCTGGCCTGACATCCTCCTGTCTCAGCCTCCCAAGTACTAAGATTACAGGCATGTGCCACCACGCCCAGCAACAGACATGTTTTTCAACCCCATACAGGGTGCGTCCCCCTTTTTGTGGACACATGACCGTCATAAAGCACAGGTGACTAGAATATGTATAGGAGTTTAGTATCATGACCTGGATATCACTAAACAAGTGGTTTTTAAATTTCTTTGGCCTGGCCAGGTGTGGTGGCACATGCTTGTAATCCCAGTGCTTGAGAGGCGGAGACAGGAGGATCGCACAGGTTCAAAACCAGCCTCTCTGGCTTAAGAGACCCTGTTTTTAAACAAAACAAAATAAAAATTTCTTTGGACTGCCAAATGACAACTGTCATTTCAATAGTTGGATAAAAATGAATACCCCAAACTGAAATGAAATTAATAGGTCCATACCACTAAGGAGAAGTTTGTCATTACCACTACGGAACATCCCTGCCAGCTGCCAAGCAAATTTACTGGCAAATAACGTCTGCAGGGTGATGAAGGTCTAAACAAGAGCCCAGCACAAAGTACGTTTGACCCGCTGCAGTAGCAGCCTCGATTTTTAATATCTTGTGGTATCTGTTTCTTGCACACCAACTCTAGACTTGGCCATGGGGCCAAGTTGCTTTGTCCTAGGGGCGTGCGCACACTCACACGTCTGTGTTATTAAAATAAACAGAGGCCTGAACACACATTTACATGTTTTTACTTCTTCCCTTGGGCCCCAATCACCCTACAGAAACATGTCTGAGCTAGAGATGAGAGAGACACAAGAAGAACTTTTGCCTGAGGCAGGGGCATCTTAACCCAGTCAGCTCAGATGGACCTGCCAGCTGTTTGCTTGAGTGACCCAGTTGGAATTAGTGAAACCCAGTCAGTCAGAACTGTCTAGATTAGATTCATAAAAAATAATAAATGGTTACTTTTAGGCCGTAGATTTTTGGGATGACTTATTATACATGATTGTGATGACAGCTATATTACTCAGTTCTTTCTCTGCTCAAAGAAGGCCTAGTCATAAATATTTGTACAAAAGTTCTACCAGTACGGGTATTGACTATAGTACCTACTTAGAGGCAACAACTTTCTGCTCATCCTTGCAACCTTACGTGCTCTGAAGAGACCTCACCATTGCCCTATGCACGGTTTTTCCCCCTCCAGGTTCAAATGTGTCTTACATAGACTTCTAGTAATATACTTGTATCACTATTATCACTATATTTTAATAGTCTACTTAATTTTTTTTCTTCTCATGAAATAGATTGAGCTTTTTTTGCAAACAGTGGCTGAATCTTTGTACCCTAAGAAAAGTACCTGACACACACGAGGTCTATCTGTTCAGTGTACATCAGTTTAATGGATGTTGAACGGATGAAGGAAAGGCAGATACAAAGACAGTTGTATAGACTCTGCTCCAGGCACTCAAAAGCTTAATATTGAAAAGAGACATGTAAGCCAGGTAAGGAGGCACACATCTATAATCCCAGTATCTGGGAGTCTGAGACAGGAGGATTGCAAGTTTGAGGCCAGGCTGGGCAACTTAGTGAAATCCTGTCTCAAAATAAAAAATAAAAAGGATTGGACGTGCTGGGGATGGCAGTAGCTCAGTGGTAAAGCGCCACTGGGTTCAAGCTTCAATAACACAGACATGTGAGTGTGCGCACACACACAGGAGAGAGAGACAGAGAGGAATGTAAAAATAGAGTTACACTATGGGATGTCAAATGCTATGATGAAGCATATAAAGTGTTTAGAAATAGCAATACATTTTGTGTGTGGGTAGGAAAGAGGGATGAGCAGTAAAGGTTTCAAAGAAGTACCATCTAAGATAAAATTTGATGCAAAGGTTGCGAGTGGATAGGAGTAATGGTGTGCTTCTCAGCTTTCTTGAGGGGAATGGAGTGGGTCAGAGAAGTGAGAATATTTGCTGATGTTTTTGGTATAAATATCCTCACCCATGACTAATTTTAAATTACAAATTGGCTTGCAAAATTCTGGGTATTTAACGATTAGTTTTTCCTAGAATCCAGTTTCAATATATTACTGGATAGGGGTATATTTAATGTACTTGGGAAGAGGGAATTCCAGCTAGAGCAAACAAGTTGTATAATTACAACTAACAAACAAAACATGGCCAGTCTGTGAAATCACAAGTAGTACAAGGCTGAAGTATAAAGGAGAAAAGAGCCAGAGGCTAGATTGAGAAAAAGATTGGTGTACCAGGTTAAGGAGCAGAAACTATATCCTATACTGGAACCACTGGAAAGTTTTAAGGAGGGGACCTTAAAACTTTAAAATTAGTCCTTAAATAAATCAATTTAGAAGCTGGGCGTGGTGGCGCACGCTTGTAATCCCAGCATTCGTGAGGCTAAGACCAGAGGATCATGGTTTGTGGACAGCCCCAGCTACTTAGTGAGGCCCTTTGCAACTCAGTGGGACCCTGTTTCAAAATAAATAATAAAAAATAGGACTGGGGGTGTCGCTCGGAGATAGAACCCTGGTTCTATCCCCAGTATCGAAAAAAAAAGTGTGTGTATGTGTGTGTGTGTGTGTGTGTGTGTGTGTGTGTGTGTGTGTGTATAGTGATTCAGGAACTCAGAACAAGTGTCAGCAAAGAAGACTACTGAGCTGTCATTATATAGGGGCAATGAAAAACTATGGGAATTGGGCTGGGGTGTATGTAGCTCTGTGGCAGAGCATGTGCCTCGCATATATAGACCCATGGTTTGATTCCAAGCACCACAAAACAAAACACACAACACAAAGCAACCAAAAACAAAAACCCAAAGAAAGTATATGAGATTGCCTAGTGGGGAAAAGATCAGACCAGATCACAGTCTAATCTGACTTGATGAGATTCCCCTTTGGAGCTGATCTCATTCAGATGATTTCAGAGAATTATATGATGGAAAAGAAATATACTTCACAGGAGTGACGCCCATCCCCCAACTGTGGCACAAGTATGACAGAAACACACACACAAGCCGACCCTAAGCGAGGTTCGTACCATCTCTGGCCAGTACTGCAGGACCTCACGGGTTTCGCTCTTTTTGGAGCTCATCAGCTGCAGGTAACGGCTCAACTCCACTGACGCTGATGCGCATGTCTGCACAGCATCGCACACCTTTTATAAAGTCTTATGTCACCGTCTTCTATCTTTTGTTTTCAATTATTCTTGGATTTCCCTCAGCTTGAACTATCACAAGCTTTATACTTAGGTCCTGAAGGTTTTGCTGGGGCAAAGAATCACATGATTTGGTTTTATTTTGTTTTGTTTGGGTGCTGAGGATTGAACACAGGGCCTCTGAGCCATAACCCTAGCCTGTGTAATTCTTTTTGTTAAAAGAGGCTAACATTCAGCTGGACGTAGTGGAACACACTTGTAATCCTAGTACTTAGAAGGCTGAGACAGGAGGACTGCAGGTTTGAGACCAGCCGTGGCAACTTAGTGGGACCCTGTTTCAAACTAAAAATAAAAGGGTCCAGCCGGGCGTGGTGGCGCACGCTTGTAATCCTCGCGCTTGGGAGGCAGAGACAGGAGGATCGCGCAGGTTCGAAGCCAGCCGCGCGCGCTGGTTTAGGAGACCCTGTTTCCAAATAAAAATGTAAAAATAGGTCTGGGAGTGTAGCCCGGAGGTAGAAGGGCTTCCAGGAACCCCAGTACCACCACCAAAAAAAAAAAAAAAAAAAAAAGGGTCTGGAGGTATAGGTTGGAGATAGTGTGCCCCTGGGTTCAATCTCCAGTACAAATAAATAAATAAATAAATAAATAAATAAATAAATAAATAAAATAGCCTACTGCTGTCCACAGCCTAAGGTGTCACTTGCTAAACAAGATGGTGTCCTCTCGTCTCTGAGTCACTACACACATATCAGCCACACTAAAGCTTACGAGGCCTCTGGCTGTTCAGTGAGTCCTGTTAGTCCTGACACCCCTGTCTCTATTATTGCTAGATCAGACTATTCTTTTCATCCTTTTTTCTTTATGTTTCTGTAAACCTAGAACCACGGCTAATTTGAGAGAAAAAAGGAGAAAAGAGTAATATATAAAAAATTTTAAGCAGAAAATTTTATTGTGACATTTCCTGATATATTACAAGGTCCATGCAGGCATATATAACATACACTGTATGCTGGCGTCCTTACCAGACACACTGTATGGTAAGCCACCATTTGTGGTACGGGGGTTTGGGGGAGGAATGCATATACATATTTACTTTTATATACATAAAATATCCCTGGTAACTTTAGAAATGTGGTGGCTCTTAGAGGCCGAATGGCCCTGGGCTCAATCCCCAGTACCGAAAAAATAAATATATATGGTGGCTATGATACACGAGGTAGGGAAGAGTCTTTTGCTTATATACTATTTTGGATTCTGAACCATCTGAATTTAAAAAAAATTAACAAATACCTGCACCCTTGCCCTATGCATTTCTCTGTATGTTGACAGGTTGTGCTAAAAGAACTGTGCCTAGAACTCTCAAGGCTGATGGTTTTTGTGGCTCGAAGAGCTCCCTTTTTAGTATCCGCAGAGCCTTAATTTTATCTTAGTCTCACAGAACCAGAGCCCATGGCAAAACAATATTTAAGTTTTATTAGTAACTATTTAGCTTGAAACTTAACTGCCTGAAGATTAGACAAAGTCAGTCCTTGCAAAAATACTTCCTACTGACTTTCCTTCATAACTTCTCACCTTCCTTACTGAAATAACATCAAATAGCTAGTCTGAAGAAAGCCAGAAAATAAAAAAGAGAAATGGAATTTCTGAAAAGAATATAAAGAAAAGCCTAGAGACTAATTTGTGAAAAAAAGAAGCCAGTAAAAATGCAAAAGTCTGATGGTAAATTTGTTGCATGTACTTTAGTGGATCATGCAGCAAATGAAAAGGCATTCATATTTATGGTCATTATCTTTGGACTAGACTTTAGCAGTGACTACTATTTGGGGTTTATAAGGCAGAACTCTTTTCTGCACTGAAGAACCTATACTTTTATTTCTAAATAATATGTAATAAATATTCAGTCTTAAATTTTTTTTATTTTTGTGGTACTGGAGGCCAAACCTACGGGCATTCTACTTGAGTTACATCTCCAGCCCTACTTAATTTTTTATTTTTAAACAGGTTCTCACTAGGTTGCGAACAGCCTCACTAAATTGCTGAGGTGGCCCTGAACCTAGGTCTCCCCAGCTCAGCCAACCAAGTACTGGGAGTACAGGAATGTGTCACCACACCTGGCCCAAGTAACAGACAAGAAAACAAACTGAACCTCAAATTATCTTGAATAATTTGTGGGGTCAGATTTTAATAGAAGAATAAAGAATCCACTTGTCACATAGACTTTTAGAAAATAGTTGCTTAATTCTAAGCCAAACGAGGGAGGACAGACTGGGAAAAGCAAACTGTTCTTATTTCTCTCATAGGACAGTGCTTATCTCCTTACCTTTCCTGGCCCGTCCTTCATCAACACACTGGCAGACTTCCTAGGGCAATGCAGAAATCCAGACAAGAGAAGGAAGCACAGTAATAGTATGGAGGACAGGCTATAGGAGATGGATAGTGTCAGACATCATGTGGAGAAAAGAAGAAATGATTATAGTTAGCTTCTGTGCCTGAGAGAAATCCAAACTGGTCATTTCAAAGGCAGAGAGGGGGGGGGGGAGGGAAGAAGAGAGAAGAGAGGGAGGAGAGAGGGGAGAGGGGAGAGGGGAGAGAGAGGAGAGAGGAGAGGGGAGAGAGGAGAAGGGGGAAGGGGGAGGGAGGGGGAGAGAGGGAGGGGGGGGAGAGAGGGGGAGAGGGGGAGAGGGGGAGAGGGGGGAGGAGAGAGAGAGAGAGGGAGAGAGAGAGAGAGAGAGAGAGAGAGAGAGGGAGAGGAGAAGGGGGAGGGAGGGGGAGAGGGGGAGAGGGGGAGAGGGGGGGGAGAGAGAGAGAGAGAAGAGAGGGGAGAGAGGAGAAGGGGGAAGGGGGAGGGAGGGGGAGAGAGGGAGAGGGGGGGAGAGAGGGGAGAGGGGAGAGGGGAGAGAGAGGAGAGAGGAGAGGGGAGAGAGGAGAAGGGGGAAGGGGGAGGGAGGGGGAGAGAGGGAGGGGGGGAGAGAGGGGGAGAGGGGGAGAGGGGGGGAGGGGGGAGGAGAGAGAGAGAGAGGGAGAGAGAGAGAGAGAGAGAGAGAGAGAGAGAGAGAGAGGGAGAGGAGAAGGGGGAGGGAGGGGGAGAGGGGGAGAGGGGGAGAGGGGGGGAGAGAGAGAGAGAGAAGAGAGGGGAGAGAGGAGAAGGGGGAAGGGGGAGGGAGGGGGAGAGAGGGAGAGGGGGGGAGAGAGGGGAGAGGGGAGAGGGGAGAGAGAGGAGAGAGGAGAGGGGAGAGAGGAGAAGGGGGAAGGGGGAGGGAGGGGGAGAGAGGGAGGGGGGGAGAGAGGGGGAGAGGGGGAGAGGGGGGGAGGGGGGAGGAGAGAGAGAGAGAGGGAGAGAGAGAGAGAGAGAGAGAGAGAGAGAGAGGGAGAGGAGAAGGGGGAGGGAGGGGGAGAGGGGGAGAGGGGGAGAGGGGGGGGAGAGAGAGAGAGAGAAGAGAGGGGAGAGAGGAGAAGGGGGAAGGGGGAGGGAGGGGGAGAGAGGGAGGGGGGGAGAGAGGGGGAGAGGGGGAGAGGGGGGGAGGGGAGAGAGGAGAAGGGGGAGGGAGGGGGAGAGGGGGAGAGAGGGAGAGAGGGGGAGAGAGGGAGAGAGAGAGAGAGAGAGAGAGAGAGAGAGAGAGAGAGAGAGAGAGAGGAGAAGAGGAGAGAATCTTTTACTTCTTCGTAGCAGGGCTCCTTTAATAAGAAGCCTCTCCTCTCTAGAGGAGAGTTGAATTTGGAAATCAGTCTCCAGAGGAACAGCTATAACTTAGCAAATAGTACAATGAGACAAAAGATAAATAAGACTTTCCAGTTTAAAATGTTAAGAGATATAATTATACCCTTTGAGGAAAGAAAAAAATCAGAACTATAATTTAGATTCAGTTAAAGAGTTACTCTTTCTTCTTCAAGAGAACACATAGTATTAAAAGCAATAGGAACCCCAATGTTTAGATATAAAAATGATGAATGAGGCATATGCGCTTGTCTCCTTAATTACATGACCTTATACTATTAACAATAAAACTGTCACATTTAACAGTGGGGCTTGAGAAGACAAACATTTTCTAGCCCCCAAAAGGAGCTTTTTCATAAAGGACAATCTTCTACATATATTGATTTAAAATACTACCTCGACTCCTGCTGCAGTAAGTTCTCCATCTAGATACTATAGTATTTGAAATTCCATGACGGAAACAAGAGTTTCAGATTTAATACAGCCTTTATTTAATACAGCCTTTATAACTTAGTAATTTTCCCCCAAATGCAAGATGTTAGGAAAGTTTGAACCTACTCACACTAGCAGTTTGATTTTGTTTCTTTATGATAGAGAGAGTTTACAAAAAGAGTGCCAGGTGGGTCAAGGGATAGGAAAAGGGGCAAAAAGAGGGTAGAGAACCTAAGAAAAACTATTTCACAATCTTGGTTAAAACCAGTTGCTTTGTTATGAAACAGTATAAGTTATATCCTTTGTATGTTAGATCCAGGCATTTCTTTGAAATTAATACGTAATTTAACAAAAATCAAAGTCATAACATTTCTAAACAAAATAAATGACATTTCTGTCAATGCTAGATTTTCTGCTAAGATAAAAGGCAATTTGTTTTAAAAAAAAATTAAGTGCTTTTGTCAATTCTGTTAACATGTACACAGTCTACTTTATTTGTTAAATAAAATGCATACCTCATATTCTTTTCTGCAAACTTTGGAAATATCATTCTTTGAAGATGCCTAAATGCCAAAAAGTTTCTCCATTAATTTATTATACATACAGTTTATCATAGAACAAAAAAGATACAACTTAGTATAAGCATATGTTAGTTGTTGGTATAATATTTTTTATTTTATCAAGGAGAACCTTTTTTTGTTTTTTTTTTGGGGGGGGGGATTCTGAGCTGCATTCCCAGCTCTGGTTTTTATTTTTATTTTGAAACAGGGTCTCACTAGGTCGATGAATCTCACTTCTTACGGAGGCCGCGCTTGGACCTATGATCCTCCTGTCTCAGCCTCTAAAGTATTAGGATCAAAGGTGTGAGCCACCACACCCATCTCCAGGAAAACCTTATACTTAAATATTTAAAAGTTCTTAAAAATACAACAAATTTCATGCAACGTTTTTAAAACAAACATCACCGTAGGACCTATTCAATGTGCTAGAACTTCACCCTAACTTGCTTTCATGGTTTTAATCTCACATAATAACATGGTTCTTTTGTTATTTTGGAAACTAGATGACTTTGAAGGCAATGTAAATCAGAAGACTTTTTTTTTAGTTGAATTCCACTCTAGCAAATTTTCTTGTGAAGCTCTGCCACAGCAAATTTTCTTGTGAAGTTCTGCCAGGGGACTTAAATTTTTCTTTCCTTTTCTTGTCTTTTCTCTTCTTTTTAACCCTTCATATTCAAAGCTTTTATATTGAACCAATTTCCTTAGAAATTGGGACAGGACAACTAGAGAAGGAAATGGTATTATGTCAGGAATTAACAAAAGCTACTTTTATGTAATGCTCTTAACAAGTTAATGAAGAAGATATTAACCTCTCCACGGATGAGGAAACTGGTATTTACCTCACTTAGGTACCCATTTCTATGTTAAACAGATATACTTGCTGAGAGGTGTTACTCTTCTACATGACATCAGCCTCCATGTTGAGACATGATTCCAGAGCCACGGGATCTGGTCCCTTGGTTCATTCCTCCTATCCTCTCACTTAGGCCCATACAATTTAGAACAAGCCAGCTGAAGAGGATGGGGAAGGCAAGAAGTAGACTGGGCTGGTAAGGGCTTAGACTGTTCATTTCAGCTTCATTTCAATCCCGAGAGGAGAACAGGGATGGCTAGGCCATGTAAGGCCCAGAGTGTTGTCAGACTATGGCACATTGGTCCATGTGAAAAGTGTTCATGTTTCATATACTCCTGTCCAGAGAACAGTCCATAGACAAAGAAAACGAGAAGGCTTTCCAGCTGTGGTTTCAGGTCCATTTAAACAACCATCTAAACAACTAGTTTTCCAGTTATGTCTACTCCCAACACCTGGAATGGAGAAGATGAGGGGCCAGATTTCCCATTCTGAGGAGGCACCATGAAAAGGTGCAGTGAGAAGGAATTCATGGGCCTCCTTAAACCACTCCCCTGAGGATCAGAGGGGAACATGAGGACACACCCAGAGTGAAGCCAGGATGAAATGAAAGAGGTCAACTGGATCAGCTGCTCTCACCCAAGCAAACCCTAAATTTCTGTGACCATTCGGAGTCACTTAATATTGACTCAACATGACCATGAGCAAAGGCCTTGGTTCCTATAAAATTTTTTCTTTGCATGTCTGAAGGAAAGGCAAGAAAAATAAGAGAAGGCTGAGGGTCTTATGTGTAGCAGTCATAATAGGAAGCAAGTGTAAAAGGAAACGATCTATGCAAGAAATGCTAAATCTGCAGTTTCTGTGGGTGAGCTCTCCAAAGCTATGAAGGAGGCAAGGCCTAAAACATATGCACAGCTGGCCGAAATTGCACTCTATGATGCTACAAGCCTGACTGCCAGGTGTTACCTGCTTGCATGCCTGTCGACACTCCAAGGCAATAGCCAGTTCACAGCAGCCTAAGCCAACCCAGCCATCAGACTTCTTAAACACACCTTAAAAACAAAATGTTCAAAGATTTTGGTCACAAGTATTGAAAAACACATATATCACACCAAAATGTTTCCTGGATACCTCTAAAAGTCAAAGTGGGTGTCCATATATAAGCTAGCCCAGAGAGCAGGCCTTCAAATTATTAAGCCCCTCCCTTTACCTTACCCCCAGTGCTATCCTTCTCCTTAGGGTCCCACACAGCATGACTATCAGGTACTCCCCCCCCCCCCATGTTCAACCCCAAATCTCTTTAGGTCATTTGCACTCTGGTTAGGTAGCATCTCTATCACAGGAAATACAGAGTAAAGTAGGGGAGAGGCCACTTCCTTATTTCATATTGACTCAGAGGAAAAGATTCTAACTTAACCAACAAGCAAATAAGAGTACAAGATTGCCGGGCGTGGCGGCGCACGCTTGTAATCCCCGCGCTTGGGAGGCAGAGACAGGAGGATCGTGCAGGTTTGAAGCCAGCCACGTGTGCTGGCTTAAGAGACCCTGTTTCCAAATAAAAAAGTATAAAAATAGGTCTGGGAGTGTAGCTCGGAGGTAGAAGGGTCTCCAGGAACCCCAGTACTACCACCAAAAAAAAAAAAAAAAAAAAAAAAAAAAAAGAGTACAAGATTTATTGTGGTCAAAATATAAAATTTGTAGAATAGTATAAAACCCACAATTTTTAAAAAAACAATTCTTAGAAAACATGCAGAAACAATTTCTGAGTCAGGTCTGGCTTTGATGGGCACATTTAGTCATAGAGCTAAAAGACTATGTACTATTTTGGTTCAATTTATGCACAGTAGTGATTTCTCCAACCAAATGACTTTAAAATCAAAAGATAATAAAATTATAAAAAGCCTTTTAATGTGCTTTTAGATCCCTTTCACAATCATAAATTGTCAATGAATGGGTCCTTACATATAATTAGGAGGAAAAAAAATAACTATGGAGCTGAGTGTGGTGGGGCACCCTATAATCCCAACTACTTGGAAGGTTGAGGCAGAAGAACTGTATGTTTAAGGCCAGCTTGGGCAACTTAGCAAGACCCTGTCTCAAAATAAAAATTATAAACCCGGGCGCAGTGGCGCACACTTGTAATCCCAGCATTTGGGAGGCTGAGACAGGAGGATTGCGGTTCATGGACAGCCTTGGCTATTTAATGAGGCCCTTTGTAACTCAGCGAGACCCTGTTTCAAAATAAAGAATAAAAAATAGGGCTGAGGGTGTAGCTCAGAGGTAGAATGCCCCTGGGTTCCATTCCTGGTATGGCAGAAAAAAAGTAAAAAGGGCTGAGGATAAAGGTCAGTGGTAGCATGTTCCTCGGGTCAAATCAACAGTACTGCAAAATTAAAAAAGAAAAAGAAAGAGACTATGAAAGGGGGGGGGGATTTACTGTTTGTAGGAATGCTACAAATTCCTCTTTGTTTTAGTAAGTGCTCTATGCCACTTCTGTGTGATATACAGACCTATAGGTCCATATCTGCATTAAATTATATATGCAAAACTTGGGAATGAACCCAGGGGCATTCCATCTCTAAGCTATACCCGCAGCCCTATTATTTTTATTCTTTATTTTGAAATAGGGTCTCACTTTGTTGCGGAGGGCCTCACTAAGTAGCTGAGGCTAACTGTGAATCTGCAATCCTCCTGTTTCAGCCTCCCAAGTACTGGGATTACAAGCCTGCGCCACCATGCCTGGCTATTATTTATATTTTTTGAAAAGTCAAGAATTAAAGGCATAGGTAAATTATTTAAATGAAATGAAGACTTAATATAAAAAATAGAACCTACTAAAAACCTTCTATAAAAAATAGAATTCTACTATAATAAGGCAAAGCAAAAGCAAACAAATGGTTTATAAATAAAGCTCTCAAAATAAAATTATAAATTGTCCCCAAAATTGATTAAATATAAACCACTTCAAATATAAAATCTGACTAAATATACTGTATAATCCTAAGGGTATAAAGGGCAACAGACTCCCATCTAGCTCTACTGCCTAGTAAAATTCTCTATAAATTGTTGTTGTTTGCTATTTAGAATCTCATGATAGAACGAATTATGAATAGAATCCATGTAGGTCTATTATGCAAGCTGTTATAATGCAATATAATTGTTTCCATGCATCTTGTAGTCTTACAAAATAATTTTTAATACTTTTATTGGTGCATTGTAATCTCACATATAGTTTAGAACGATATTAATTCAACAAGATTTTACATTTACTGAGTAAGACTCAAGGTATGTACAAGGTACTCTTTGATGCCATGTGGACTACGGAATTATAAAAAGATAAAATATATGATTTATTCCATTACATAGATTACAGTTTGGTAGGAACAGTGGTGTGTGTGTGTGTGTGTGTGTGTGTGTGTGTGTGTGTGTGTGTATGCAAGGAGGTAGGCAATTTCAGGAAGACAAAGAGTCCAATTCACTAGAAATGCAAACTTAAAACAGTGTGGCAGCCGTTAGAATTCCAAGATATATAAGGTTGACTTTTCCCCCAAGACATCAGTGTGAAGGCATCAGGGCTGAATAATGAACTTCAATTCTAGAAGACCATGAACGCCAAGCTAGGGAGTTTAGGCTTTATTCCAAAAGAAGTGGATATCCCGAGAGACTCTTCCTGAAGAGGGTGGGGAAGATGAATACAGTACATTCTAGCCCAAGAGTATAATAACAAAACTGAACTAGGAACAGAGAAGATAAGATTTTGCAAGGGAAGAGAGTCAATGGAACTAGAAAGAAGAATCAAAGATAAACTGGGGGTTTCCAGTCTAGTGTCATTCACAAAAGGATCAGATATAAGTGTGATTTTGGGTTTGTACTCCATATGCCACCTGATGTAGAATCCAGGTAGAGATGTTGGTAAGTCACAAATGACAAATCAGAGCTGAGAGTTTCCTTCCCACAGCTGATTAGTTAACAGTTCTGAGAGGAAATGAGATTACCAGGGCGAGTGGAGAGAGAAGGCAGAACACTAAACACAGGAATAACTACAGATCTATGGTGGTAAGAAAGAATAAGGTTCTAAGGCCAACTAGGCATAAGGAGGTAGTAACCAATAATTCCAAGTGTAGTGGGAAAACCAGAGTGAGTACTAAGAAAACCCACGAGATCTGGGAATCAAGAGATTCTGGTAATCTTTCAAAGACAAGTTTCAGGAGAATGGCAGAAGTGGAGGTAAGAACACACGGTTAAGCACTGAACAGATGAGAATAAACTCCATATTTGAAAATGTGGATGCTAAAGGGAAGGGGAGGATAAAACTTCATACTTAAGAATCAGGTTCTAGGACCATGATACAGATTTCTATTCATAAAATAAGAAAAATGGAAATGCTAAAAAAGTCATAAAATTGAAATGCTAAGTGTTACAATTTTATGCTTACCTGGCAAAGATGAATTCATACAACTCCAGATTTCAACCTGAAATTGTAATCACCAAAAGGTTTTTTATGTAGATAGCCAGTTTATATATATATATATATATATATATATATATATATATATATCATTTAATTTCTACAGATACTATGTACAGCTAATTTGATTATGGCTGGTCCATATAGTCACTGTTCAAGGGCTACACACACATGATTCGGGAAAGAAAAAAAAAAGCTAAGATAAAAAAATGCTGATTACCCTTTTTGTGTGTGTGTGGGTCTAAGTATGTTCTTTATTTTTTTATTTTTTATTTTTTGCGGGTCTAGGGATGGAACCCAGGGGAATTTGACCTCTGAGCTACACCCCCTGCCCTATTTTTTATTCTTTATTTTGAAACAGGGTCTCACTAAGTTGCAAAGGGCTTCACTAAGAAGCTGAGCTTTCTGTGAACTGCAATCCTCCAGTGTCAGCCTCCCAAATGCTGGGATTACAAGTGTGCGCCACCATGTCCGGCTCTGCTTACACTTTTCTGAGTTTCCCATTTAAAAGTACCAAGGATGAGTCTGGTAACTCAGGACATTTATTGAAATTAATGTTTCTAGCCGGGCATGGTGGCGCACGCTTGTAATCCCCGCACTTGGGAGGCAGAGACAGGAGGATCGTGCAGGTTCGAAGCCAGCCACACGCGCTGGCTTAGGAGACCCTGTTTCCAAATAAAAATGTAAAAATAGGTCTGGGAGTGTAGCCCAGAGGTAGAAGGGCTTCCAGGAACCCCAGTACCACCACCACAAAAATAAATAAATAAATAAATAAATAAATAAATAAATAAATAAATTAATGTTTCCAGGCACAGAGAAGAAAATATCTGTTGGGTAACTTAAGGAAAATACGTCAGCCAGGGCTGTTTGACAATCAGTGTCTTCCCCTCCCATATAAACCTGAGGTTCTTCGATGCAGCCCAGGCTTTCCTGGCCTGGCCCAATGGCATCTCAAACATTGAGGACAGCCTAAGCATTGGAGACATTTTAAATTACTTAATTCAGATGGGCATGGAATATAACTAGTATGACAGAAAATGGAAAGATATCTTCCCTTATCCCAAATTCAACTTTTAAAAAATTAATATTTCATTATAGTTTTCATAAAATTTGTCAAAATAAAGTAATTAATAAATTTCCAAATTTCAGATAAAATATTACAGTGAAATTTAAAGGCTGGAAAGCATTTATATTTAAGATTGTTTTTAGGCCTACATCCTAAGATAGATAATATAAAGACAAAAGATCATATTCTACCTAGCCATTTGTGTAAAGAATTTGAAAAATACCTAGTTACATTGTTAACCATAAATTCCAATCATACTGAAAAACTTTCTAAATCTAAAAGTAGTCATTAAACATTTTCATTCAGAAAAAAGCTTCTATAGTTAAAAAAGACTTACCATTGTTTCTGGGCAATAATCTGGGGCTCGTTGTAACAGATGTTTTAGCCGGGATTCACTTTTTGAAGAGAAAATCTATCGGACAAAAAAAAAAAAAGTGTTGTGGCTTTTGTTTTTCTCTAAAAATTAAGAAGGGATAAAATTTATTAATCTCTAAACTTATCATTTGTCTAGAATAGTTTTCAACTTCCTTTTTTAAATGAAAAACCTTTAGGAGGATCTAAATAAAGCTGGAGTAACATTTTTTCTTTCTTTCTTTTTTTTCTTTTTGTACTAGAGATTAAACCCAGGGGCATGCTATCTCAAACCTATACTCTGAGCTCTACTGAGATTTTTATTTTGAAACAGGGTCTTGTTAGGTTGATGAGAGTCTTACTATTTGCTAAGGCTGTCCTTGAACCTGTAATCCTCCTGTTAGCCTCCCAAATACTGGGATTACAAGTGTGTACCACCACTCGCAGCTCAGGGAACATTTCTTAAAGATTGGTTAGTTTGGTAAATAGCAAAAAAAAAAAAAAAAAAAAAAGTCCAAATATAGCAAATCTACACCCCTCCCTCCCTTTCTTTCCTTCTTGTGGTAATGGGGATTGAAACAGGTGTATTCTACCTTTGAGCTCCCTTCCCACGCTCTGTTTTATTTATTATTATTATTATTTATTATTATTATTATTATTATTATTATTATTATTATTATTATTTTGGTGGTACTGGGGTTCCTAGAAGCCCTTCTACTGCCGGGCTACACTCCCAGACCTATTTTATATTTTTTATTTTGGAAACAGGTTCTCTTAAAGCCAGTGCGGCTGGCTTCGAACCTGTGCGATCCTCATGTCTCTGCCTCCCAAGCATGGGGATTACAAGCGTGCGTCACCACACCCAACTTATTTTTTATTTTTATTTTTTAATTTTTAATTTTTTTTTTTTTTTTGGTGGTACTAGGGGTGGAACCCAGAGGCTTTCGACCTCCAGGCTATACTCCCAGACCTATTTCATATTTTATTTGGAAACAGGGTCTCACTAAGTTGCTGAGAGCCTCACTAAGTAGCTGAGGTTGGCTTTGAACCTGTGTGATCCTCCTGTCTCAGCCTCCCAAGCATGGGGTTACAAGCGTGCGCCATCACGCCCGGCTCTTATTTTTTATTTTTTATAATTTTTTAATTTTTTAAATTTTTTTTGGTGGTACCGGGGGTGGAACCCAGAGGCTTTCTACCTCCGGGCTATACTCCCAGACCTATTTTTTTTTTATATTTTATTTGGAAACAGGGTCTCACTAAGTTGCTGAGAGCCTCACTAAGTAGCTGAGGCTGACATCAAACCTGTGCGATCCTCCTGTCTCAGCCTCCCAAGCGCAGGGATTACAAGTGTGCGCCACCACGGCCCGGCTTTATTTTTTATTTTAAAACAAGGTTTCAATAAGTTGCGGAGGGCCTCACAAAGTAGTTGAAGCTGGCTGTGAACCTGAGATCCTTCTGTCTCAGCCTCCTAAGTATTGGGATTACAAGTGTGCACCACAACACACCTGGCGTCTCACCCTTTTCTTTTCCTTCCTTCCTTCCTTCCTTCCTTCCTTCCTTCCTTCCTTCCTTCCTTCCTTCCTTCCTTTCTTTCTTTCTTTTTTTTTTTTTGCAGACTGGGCATGGAACCCAGTGTCATTCTACCTCTGAGCTACATCTCCAGCCCTATTTTTTTATTCTTTATTTTGAAACAGGGTCTCACTGAGTTGCGAAGGGCCTAAGTAGTAGCTGAGGTTGTCCGCGAACCGCAATCCTCTTGTCTCAGCCTCCCAAATGCTGGGATTACAAGCGTGCGCCACCACGCCCGGCTTACACCCTTTTCTATTGACCAAAAAATGGAGAAGAAAACCAGGTTATCAACCCTAGGGTGAAGGTCGAGAAACCTAAGAGAGAAAGAATCAGAAAAGGAAGAAAAAAAGGATAAAATTTTCTGAATATTCTATAAATTGTTTTTAGTCAATATATGACAATTAAAAGATAAGCTACGTCATACCCTTGACTTGGTGAAAATAAAATTTGTGAGTAGCATTAGAGCACATAATAGAAACAAAGCCACCATTTAACCACGGATGCTGAGGCGCTGACATGGCTGACTCACCAGGCCAAGTAACTACTGCCACACAGGAATTTAACTAATGCAGTCACAATCCGGTGTCTCAGTAAGTTGTAAATCATTACATAGATCAGACAGATCTTCATGTTTTCCTGCAAACAGCTGAGTCTGTAAAATCTATGAATGCTAAGGACAATGAAAAAGGATTTATCTCCAGTTAGATTATTTAGTAGACATTTTTCTCCAAAACTACCAACTGTAACTAAGAAGTAAAAAGAGAATGTCACTGTTTTGCAACTTCTATTGAATGAATACATTTAGGTATTTAACAATGACTGCTAATATCACAAAAAGACTACATACAGTACCATTTATAGGGTAGATGTCAAACGAATAAAAACAAAAGTAAAACCTACATCTCTCTGATCAAGCCTCTGGCTCTGTCTCTTATAGTAACTGCTAGTCAAGTGTAGGTATTTAACTTACATTTAAATCAATTAAAATGAAATAAAATTAAAACTTCAGTTCCTCAGTGTCCTAGACCACATTCCAAGTATTTACTTGGCACATGGAATCAGAGGATAACATACAGGTATGGAATATTTTCATCATTGTAGGAAGTACTACTGGACAGCTCTACTCCAAATCTAACTACCCACTAAGAATACAGAGAAGAAGCCGGGCGTGGTGGCGCACGCTTGTAATCCCTGCACTTGGGAGTTGGAGACAGGAGGATTGTGTAGGTTCAAAGCCAGCCGTGTTGGCTTAAGAGACCCTGTTTCCAAATAAAAAAGTATAAAAATAGGTCTGGGAGTATAGCTTGGAAGTAGAAGGATTTCCAGGAACCCCAGTACCACCAAAAAAAAAAAAAAAAAAAAAAAAACACAGAGAAGAGAGAAATACAGTAAGTGACAAGTGACACCATGGATACATGAATAGCAAAGTTCAGATTGTAGTATAAATGACCAAATTAATTAAGCAAATAAATTATAAGGTGTAATCTACAGATCAAAAGGTATTTAAGAGGGAAGTGAGGAGAGTGATACCTTCCAATTAAAGCACAATATATGCATGTAAATGAGTTAATATGTATATTAAAATTAAAAATAATAAAAATAACTAGTACATATTACTCTAAAAGTACTATTGCCAGGTACCAAGACACTGAAATAAATTATTACCAAATTGTAAGAAAAAAAAAAAAAGAAGGCCAGGTGTGGTGGCATATACTTGTAATCCCAGTAGTTGGGAGGCTGAGATAGAAGGATCTTAAGTTCAAAGCCAACCTCAGCAACTCAGGCTCTAGCAACCTAGTGAGATTGTTTCAAAATAAAGAATAAAAAATTGGAGGTATAATGTCTTTGAGTTAAATTCCCAGCCCCTCCTCCAAAAGATATTTATTTTGTAGTACTGAGGATTGGACACAAGGGTGCTCTACCACTGAACTACATACTCAGCCCTTTTTTATATTTTTTTATTTTTGAGACAGAGATTCATTAAGTTGCCAAGGCTGGCCTTGAATTTACAACTTTCCTAGCTCAGCCTTCCAAGTATTGGAAATATAGGTGTGCATTCCCATGTCCGGCTAAAAAAATATATTTAAAAGATATAACCAGCCGGGTGTGGTGGCGCACGCTTGTAATCCCCGCACTTGGGAGGCAGAGACAGGAGGATTACGCAGGTTCAAACCCAGCCATGTGCGCTGGCCTAGGAGACCTTGTTTCCAAATAAAAATGTAAAAATAGGTCTGGGAGTGTAGCCCGGAGGTAGAAGGGCTTCCAGGAACCCAGTACCACCAAAAAAAATATAAATAAATAAATAAAAAAACAAAAAACCAACTGCAATTCATATATATCGCTTGGATTCTGACCTAAACTAACAATAAATAAATAAATACAAAAGTCTTAGGATTAAAAATTTGAAATAATAACTAGATATTATTAGAATACTAATTTTTCAGAGAAGCAATAATAGTAGTTTGGTTGTTTATTTATTTATTTAGTGGTATTGGGGATTGAACCTAGGGCCTCATAAATGCTAGGAAAGCTCTCTACCACAGAGCTAACTCCCAGTCTATCATTTATTTTATTATTATTATTTTTTTTTTGGTGGTACTGGGGGTGAAACCCAGGGGCTTTTCTACCTCCGGGTTATACTCCCAGACTTATTTTCTATTTTATTTGGAAACAGGGTCTCACTAAGTTGCTGAGAGCCTTACTAAGTAGCTGAGGCTGGCTTCGAACCTGTGTGATCCTCCTATTTCAGTCTCCCAAGTGCAGGGATTACAAGCGTGCACCACCACGCCCAGCTCCAGTCTATCTTTTAAAATATGAGTCTTATGCCGGGCGTGGTGGCATATGCTTGTAATCCCAGCGCTTGGTAGGCTGAGACAGGAGGATCGCACAGGTTCTCAGACAGCTTCAGCTACTTAGTGAGGCTCTCAGCAACTTAGTGAGACCCTGTTTCCAAATAAAATAGAAAATAGGTCTGGGAGTATAGCCTGGAGGTAGAAAGCCTCTGGGTTCCACCCCCAATACCACCACCAAAAAAAAAAAAAATTAGTCTTTATAATTTACAGATATAAACTGAAAATTTATGGATCTAATAATACTACAACTGGGGTTTGCTTCAATATAATAGGGGAGGAAGGATGAAAACAGTATAGAGAGGTACAAATGAAACACAAGTGGCCATGACTTAACAATGTTAGAGATAAATATGGGGTTCACTAACTATACTTTTCTACCTTAGTATATACTTGAAATTTTTCATTATAAAAAGATAAAAGGAAGAATAAAAAATAAAGGGGTAAAAGAAGGACAACAATGAAAGAGAGAATAAAAATGAAAGGAGTAAGTACATGGCATCGTTAGAGAGAAGGCTATGCTTTCAAATTCCTCCCCTCATCCCTCAACTCTCTTCTCAAAAGCAAAAACAAATGAAAAAGCAAGATACTGCCACTGGAGGCATTTCAGCAATGGAAAGAGCATGAAACTGATGGTAAACAATATATTTCGAGTCACTGGACAACCTACTTGGCCTTACTGGAGGTGGCCATACCTGGTGGCCAAGAGTATGAACTGTGTGATTAGATATATTGGCTTGGAGTCCCTGCTTTTCCCTTTCCCCCCCTCCCTCCCTTCCTCCCTCCCTCCCTTCCTTCTTCTCAGTACCGGGAATTGAACCCAGGGGCATTCTACATCCAAGCTACATCCCCAGCCCTATTTTATATTCTTTATTTTAAAAAAAGGTCTCACTAAGCTACAGAGGGCCTCACTAATCATCTGAGGCTGCTGTGGATGTACGATCCTCCTGTCTCAGCCTCCCAAGTACTAGGATTAAAAGTAGCAATGTACCACAACCAAACCTGTGGTTTTTTGTTGTTTTTTTTTTGTTTTTGGCAGTGCTGGGGATGGAACCCAGGGCTTCTTACATGCTAGGCAGGTGCTTTACCAATGAGCTATAAACCCAGCCTTCCAATTTCCTTACTTATAAAATGCAGATGACATTATCTAACTCAAGGGCTTGATTTAAAAATAAAATAATGCACATAAAGAAGTATAAGGCTGGGGGCCGGGTGTGGTGGCACACACCTGTTATCCCAGAATTCGGGAGGTGGAGATCTGAGGATTGAGGCACTTCGCAACTCAGTGAGACCCTGTTTCAAAAAATATAAGACTAAAAAATAGGACCAAGGGTGTAGCTTGAAGGTAGAATGCCCCTGGGTTCCATCCAGTACTGGAAAAAAAAAAAAAAAAAAAAGACTAAAAAATAGGGCTGGGGGTGTAGTTTGGAAGTAGAATGCCCCTGGGTTCCATCTCCAGTAACACACACACACACACACACACACACACACACACACACACACACACACACTATAATGCCGGATGTGATGGCACATGCTTATAATCCCAGCATTTGGGATTTGGAAGGCTGAGACCTGAGGATCACGCTTCGCCAACAGCCTCAGTTACTTAGTGAGGTCCTTTGCACCTCAGTAAGAGCCTGTTTCAAAATAAATAAAAATAGGGCTGGGACTGGGGGTGTAGTTTGGAGGTAGAATGCTCCTGGGTTCAATCCCAGTACTGCAAAAGAAGAAGGAGGAGAAGGAGAAGGAGGAGGAAGAGGAGGAGGAGGAGGAAATAATAATAATAATAATAATAATAATAATAATAAGTAGTAGTAGTAGTAGTAGTAGTAGTAGTAGTATAGTGCAGCCAGATGTGGTAGCACATGCCTGTAATCACAGTAGTAAGGAGGCTAAGACTGGAGGATCACAGGTTTGAGGACAGCCTCGGCAACCCAGCAAAACCCTGTTTCCAAACAAAAATAACAAATAGAAAGGGCTGTGGATATAGCTCGGAGGGAGAATGCCCCTGGGTTTGATTCCCAGAACCACACCCCCTCCCTACACAAAAGAAGTACAGTACAGGACATGGCACCTAATAAAAAAAATAAATTAAAATTTAGCTCCAGGTTCCAGACACAGCTAAATAGCTAACAAGCAAAATTAAAAAATCAGATAATCTATCAGGTCCCTTCTCTTTTTAAAATTGTGATTCTGTAGAGTAGAATGAATTAAAATAAACATACTTCTTAGGAATACATTAAAAAGCCAGCATATACACAATATCAGATAATAATGTAGAATTGAATATAAACAGTCACACTTTTCTCACTTAATTGGTAATCAAACCTTAAAAGAAAAAAGATAACTGTATGCCTAAAATAAAAACTATGATTATACAAACAACCTCAGGGCAAAAAATTATAACCAAACTCATACTCTATTCCAGGCAGAAGTAGTCAGATCACAGGGCTTACAATCCTAAATTTTGACAGTTTCTTTTACCCAAACTTATCTTCTCCCTTTGTAATAAACCATTTCCCTTGTCTTAAAAAAACCAAAGACCTCTCTCATCTTAGAACCAATCTTTACTTTCTATACTGACTTGTCCAATTCTTCTTTTCATTGCATTCATTTCTTCGCCCATTAATTTGCTAACATTTACTGACTGGCTTCCATGAGCAAGAACCTGAGTAAAACCAAAAAGACATAATACCTATATTCAAAGAATGTATAATATTATTGGGAACATAAGATGCACGTAAAAATAAAGATAGAGCTCCTGGCTCCAGAGAAGAAAGGGACTCAGAATGGAGCTCAAAACCAGAAAAGAAATACGGCAGCCTCAGGGTTGAGGGTGCAGCAGCAGCGCCATATCACCAGCAGTAGTGGTGAATTCACTGTGCCAGCCACGGCTCCAGATCAGCACATCAACAACCCACCAGGCTCCAGAGAAGAAAGGTAAACAAGGAGCTTAAGTGAGCAGCTGTGGATCATACAGGTGTAATTCAGCAGTTTTTTCAGTGGAAAGAAAGTCTAAAGCTCCCAGTGGCCAAGCTCATCACGCCCTCCAGGGACTCAGAACTGAGCTCAAAACCAAAAAAGAAGTACGCCAGCCTCACAACTTCCAAGGGCGTGGCAGCAGCGCCATATTGCCAGAGGTTGCAGCGAGTTCACCATGCCCCGCGACAGCTCCAGATCAGCACACTCAATAACTGTAAGTGAAATTGCGGCCCTTAGAGGAGAAATCCGAGTACTGCACCCCCAGGGACTTGTGCAGCTTTGATAATCCCCCTGGGTCTGAGATTTTGCAGACCAACCCAGTGAAGAGATAGTGGCACAGAGGTCAATACACAGAGCAGTGGCAGAGATACCACACCCTAGTCGCAGCTCTCCATGGGAAAACACCCAGCCTGGTACCCCCATGGTCTCGCGCAGCCTCGATTAACTCCCTGGGACTGACACTTTGCAATATAACCCAGTAAAGGAGTAGTGGTGACTGAGATCACTACAGACATGAGATCCAGAGCACCCTAAGTGAAGTCGTAGTGACCCAGGGAAGAACCCAGAAAAGGCACAAACTTCCAAAATCATGAGAAAGAGGAATAACAATGGAGCAATGAATGCCCACAACCCCATAACATCAGAACCTGGTAACACAGAAATTCAGAGATCTCCAGAAGATCAAATCAGGAATATAACTGTAGAAATTATACAGGACCTTCGAAAAGAATTTAGAGAGAGTTTAAAAGAAATAAAAGATGCAATCATTGAAGTAAAGGCCTCAATTCAAAGTATAAACAATCGATTAGACCACATGGAAAATGCTAGCAACACGCATTCAAAACCACATCAAGAAAATCATACACAATGACCAGGTAGGGTTCATCCTAGGGATGCAAGGCTGGTTCAACATACGAAAATCAATCCATGCAATTCATCATATAAACAGAATCAAACACAAAAGTCACACGATCATTTCATTTCAATAGATGCTGAAAAGGCATTTGATAAAATC
Source organism: Muscardinus avellanarius (assembly GCF_963383645.1). Taxonomy (NCBI): domain Eukaryota; kingdom Metazoa; phylum Chordata; class Mammalia; order Rodentia; family Gliridae; genus Muscardinus; species Muscardinus avellanarius. The sequence goes on from NC_137799.1 coordinate 39,499,623, forward strand.
CAACATCTTTTAATGATAAAAACACTGCAGAGCCGGGCGTGGTGGCGCACGCTTGTAATCCCCGCGCTTGGGAGGCAGAGACAGGAGGATCACGCAGGTTCGAAGCCAGCCGCACACGCTGGTTTAGGAGACCCTGTTTCCAAAATGAAAATGTAAAAAATAGGTCTGGGAGTGTAGCCCGGAGGTAGAAGGGCTTCCAGGAACCCCAGTACCACCACCAAAAAAAAAACAAAAAAAAAAACAAAAAAAAAAACACTGCAGAGAATTGGAATAGAAGGAACATATCTCAACATCATAAAGGCAAACTACAATAATCCCACCGCCAACATCGTATTAAATGGGGAAAAACTTCAAGAATTCCCCTAAGAACAGGAACAAGACAAGGATGTCCAATATCACCACTTCTCTTCAATAGAGTACTAGAGACTCTAGCCAGAGCAATAAGGCAAGAAAAGGAAATCAAAGGAGTACAAATAGGAAAAGAAGAACTCAAACTTTCACTATTTGCAGATGACATGATACTATATTTAGAAAACCCAACAAACTCAACCAAAAGGCTTATAGAACTGATCAACAAATTCAGCAGTGTCTGGATACAAAATCAATCTTTAAAAATCATAATCTTTCCTGTACACCAACCATAAATCCACTGAAAAAGAAATTCAGAAAACACTTCCACTTAGGATCTCCCACAAAAAAATAAAATACTTAGGAATAAACTTAACCAAGGAGGTAAAAGATCTCTACAAAGAAAATTATAAAACATTGAAAAAAGAAATTGAAGAAGATCTTAGAAGATGAAAAGATCTTCCATGTTCATGGATTGGCAGATTACATATCATTAAAATGGCCATCCTTCCTAAAGTGATCTACAGATTCAACGCAATGCCCATTAAACTACCAAGATCATTCCTCACAGACATAGAAAAATCAATCCTTAAATTTATCTGGAATAACAAAAAGCCCAGAATAGCCAAGGTAGTTCTCAGCAACAAAAACCATGCAGGAAGAATCACAATACCTGACTTTAAACTATAGTACAAAGCCATTGTAATAAAAACAGCATGGTACTGGCAAAACAAAACAAAACAAAACAAAACAAAAAACAGATACATAGACCAATGGAGAAGAATAAAAGACCCAGAAACAAGTCCACACACTTTCAGCCAATTGATTTTTGACAAAGAGGCCAAAAACATACACTGGAGAAAAGATAGCCTGTTCAACAAATGGTGTTGGCAAAACTGGTTAACCATATGCAGAAAATTGGAAATTAATCCCACTTTCTCGCTCTGCACAAGAGTCAATTCAAGATGGATCAAAGACTTGGATATCAAACCAGAGACCTTGAAGCTCCTTGAAGAGGGCATAGGTCCAACACTGCAACACATAGGCACAGATAAACACTTTCTCAACAAGACCCCAAAGGCACAACAAATTAAAAGGCGAATCAATACGTGGGATTGCAGGAAACTGAAGAGCTTCTGTTTAGCAAATTAAACTGTCAAGAACCTCAACCGAGAGCCAACAGCATGGGAGAAGATTTTTGCCACCTACTCCTCCGATAGAGGACTAATATCTAGAATATACAGAGAACTCAAGAAACTCAACACTAAAAAAACAAAGCATCCAATAACAAAATGGGCAAACGAACTAAATAGACACTTCATGAAAGAAGAAATTCTAATGGTCAATAAATGCATGAAGAAATGCTCAACATCATTGGCAATCAGAGAGATGCAAATCAAAACTACCCTGAGATTTCACCTAACTCCAACTAGAATGGCCATCATTCAAAACACAAACAACAACAGATGCTGGCGAGGATGTGGAGAAGTGGGAACTCTAAGACATTGTTGGTGGATTGCAAATTAGTGCAACCACTTTGGAAAACAGTAATGGAGAATCCTCAGAAGAATGGGAACAAATCTACCATTTGATCCAGCAATACCACTTCTGAGTATCTACCCAAAAGAAAGGAAACCAAACTACCAAACTAATGCATGTGTATCTATGTTCATAGCTGCACAATTCACCATAGCCAAACTACGGAACCAGCCAAGATGTCCATCAACCGATGAATGGATTACAAAACTGTGGGATATGTACACAATAGAATTTTACTCGGCCAATAAAAAATACTCAATTACATCATTTTCAGGGAAATGGATGGAACTGGAGGAAATTATGCTAAGTGAGATTAGTCAGTCACAAAAAACAAGAAAGCAGATGCTTTCCCTAATATGTGAAAGCTAAGGAGAATTGGGTCATAGGAGGAACTCTAGATGAAAAAGGAAATCCTATAGAGGAGCAAACAAGACAACCTAAATGAGGGGATGGGTAGGGGGAAGAAGGAAATTCTCTAAAACACACAATGTACTTAAATATATCGAAGTCAACCACTAAGCCAAGCAAGGGATGGAGGCATGGGGAGGGAATGGGGTGGGAATTGGGTAGGGGTTAAATTGGTGATGTATACATGTATGTACACACAAGCTTTTTACCCCAATAGGATGTATGAATATAATACACCAATTAAAAAAATAAAAAAATAAAACTATACTTAGGATTTGGAAAAATCTGAAAAAATAAATTTAAAGCTGAAAAGTAAATAGAGTTGGCATAAAAAAGATATTTTTGTAAGTTTGAGAAATTACAATAATAAATTTTTTAATATATATTTTATTTTTTTAACATAATTGCACATATATATGACATGTAAAACACTTTTCTGAGCTTTTAAACAAAGCTGTAACTAACACATTTAAGAAATTAAACTAAATGTTATATTAGTCCTAATGCTAACGGTAATCCTAATTCTAAACCTATGTGAAACTCTTACAATACACTGAAATTGAACATAATTGCACATATCTATGACATGTAAAACACTTTTCCGAGCTTTTATACATAGCTGTAACTAACGCATTTAAGAAATTGAACTAGCCGGCCGTGGTGGCGCACGCTTGTAATCCCAGCATTCGGGAGGCTGAGACCGGAGGATCGCAGTTCGCGGACAGCCTCAGCTACTTAGTGAGGCCCTCTGCAACTCAGTGAGACTCGGTTTCAAAATAAAGAATAAAAAATAGGGCAGGGGGTGTAGCTCAGAGGTAAAATGCCCTGGGTTCCATCTCCAGACCCGCAAAAAAAAAAAAAGAAATTGAACTAAATATTATATTAGTCCTAACGCTAACTGTAATCCTAATTCTAAACGTATGTGAAACTCTTACAAAACACTGAAATTGAACATAATTGCACATATATAGGACATGTAAAACAGTTGTCCAAGGTTTTAAACATTGCTGTAACAAACGCATATAAAAAATTAAACTAAATGTTATATTAGTCCTAACTAGGCTAACTGTAATCTCAATTCTAATCGTATGTGAAACTCTTACAATACACTGAAATTGAACATAATTGCACATATATATGACATGTAAAACAGTTTTCCGAGCTTTTAAACATAGTTATAACTAACACATTTAAGAAATTAAACTAAATGTTATATTAGTTCTAATGCTAACTATAATCTTAATTCTAAACCTATGTGAAACTCTTACGCTACACTGAAACTGAACATAATTGCACATATATATGGTATGCAAAACACTTCTCCGAGCTTTTAAACATAGCTGTAACTAACGCATTTAAGAAATTAAAGTAAATGTTATATTAATCCTAACACTAACTGTAATCCTAAATCTAAACCTATGTGAAACTCTTACAATACACTGAAATTGAGCATAATTGCACATATGTATGACATGTAAAACATTTTTCCAAGCTTTTAAACATAGCTGTAACTAACGCATTAAAGAATTTAAAATAAATGTTATATTAGTCTTAATGCTGTGAACAATAATAAATTTTTAAAAATGTATTAAAAACATTTAAACCCTGCACTAACTTTTAGCTCCACCATCTTCATCACTATCAAAGTATTTATTGAGAGTGCTGAGTATTGGGCACTGCTCTAAGCACTGTTCGTTTCAGCAAAACAAACACAAAGCAAACACAAAACAAAGTCCCCACTTTATATTGTGAACATTTTTCATTTTTAAAAAATTAACGCCGGGCGTGGTGGCGCACGCTTGTAATCCCCGCGCTTGGGAGGCGGAGACAGGAGGATCGCGCAGGTTCGAAGCCAGCTGCGCTGGCGTAAGAGACCCTGTTTCAAAAATATAAAATAGGTCTGGGAGCGTAGCCCGGAGGTAGAAGGGCTTCCAGGAACCCCAGTACCACAAAAAAAAAAAAAAAAAAAAATTAAGTACCTTTTCTCAGATCTCATATTTCTTAACTTCTCTTTAGCATATGACACTGTTGACAGTCTCACTGTAAAACATCATACTTATTTTGTTGACTATTATAAACCGCCAGCCCTAACTTTTTACCTAAAATCTAATTCCAAAAATTTTAACTCCAAATCTCCAACTGTCTTTGCACAGTGGTTTTCACTGTTAATTCACCAACTCACCGGGAAGGTGAGCTCTGCCCCGTCCCGACCTAATCAAATCCTTTCGCCAATCTTCCACAGCCATCAGGGGTATGTATTACTGTCCATCTCAGGTAGAGTTATTAGGATTCCATTCTTTCTTCATTCCCTACCAGCTGTAACTGCCTACACTCTTGCCTTTCTTCCTTCACTCCCATGATCTGGACGACTGGCTCTGCACACTGCTGTATGTAGTAGGAGAAAGTAAACACATGTAACATAGCCCTTACCTCTTCCTCTGAAGTCTAATGCTGTGTCACTTAGTGTGTTCTGAGAGATAAAAGCCACATTTAACATCTGTGTAACTAGTCAAAAAGTTTTATTTTAAGACCTATCTGCCTTATTTCTCAATTAAGAAGTTGGCCAGGGAGGTTTTTTTTTTTAATTGGGGGGACTGCAGTATTTAATTAATTTGCTAAGTCACAGAATTTCTACCATTCCAGATTTTAAGCAATCAGACCTTGCCTGCTGCAGGTATCTCATTCAAAGACCTCTCCAGAATCATGTACCCTACTGAATGTCAGGGGAAAAGAACAAGAACAAAGTGAAAAGTCGGAAGAGCAGTGCTTCCAAAGGTAGCAGAGCTTCTTTAAAGCTTCTTATGGCGATGCCGTCAGGGGGCCATTTTTACTTTAAAAAGCTACTGCTCTGGAACTGAAATTGCCGAAAACCTTGACCTGACGTCACTGAATCTACTAGCTTTTTAAATAAGCTCAGGCATTCTCATGTCTTATAACCAGAGTATCCTGCAAAATCTAAGGCCACAATGTTGTTTGAGAGAACAAAAGATAGCTTTCTGTTTAAGAAAGTGACAAAATCCAGGTTATTACTAGAAAACTTCAGAAGATGACTGAGATCATTATTCCTCAAGTGTAAGGCTAAATGATGAAAGAAAGGTAGGATTTATTAATAGGCATTGCTTCAAGAGACCATGCATAAAAAGGCTCAACCAGAAAAATTCAAACTTACAAACAAGAATAATACAATGAACACCCATAGTATTTACCAAGGTTCATCCATTATTAACATTCTGCAACATTTGCTTTAATTCTTTCTATATATCTGGATATCTGGAGAGAGTTAAATATAATATATATATATATATATATATATATATATATATATATATATATATATATATATATCCCCGAGTACTGGGGATGGAACCCAGGACCCAGGGGCACTGTATCTCTGAGCTACACCCCCAGCCCTACTTTTTAGTCTTTTTTATTTTTTATTTATTTTACTTATTTTGGTGGTACTAGGGGTGGTGGAACCCAGGGGCTTTTCTACCTCTGGGCTATATACTCCCTGACCTATTTTATACTTTATTTGGGAACAGGGTCTCACTAAGGTGTTGAGAGCCTCACTAAGTAGCTGAGGCTGGCTTTGAACCTGCGTGATCCTCCTGTACCAGCCTCCCAAGCACTGAGATTACAAGCATGGCCACCGCACCCGGCTTAGTCATTTTTATTTATTTTTATTGTTTATTTTATTTATTATTATTATTATTATTATTATTATTATTATTATTATTATTATTATTTGGTGGTACTGGGGTTCCTGGAAGCCCTTCTACCTCCGGGCTACACTCCCAGACCTATTTTTTACATTTTTTTATTTGGAAACAGGGTCTCCTAAGCCAGCGCGGGCGGCTGGATTCGAACCTGCGCGATCCTTCTGTCTCTGCCTCCCAAGCGCGGGGATTACAAGCGTGCGCCACCACGCCCGGCTTATTTATTATTTTTTTGGTGGTACTGGGGTTCCTGGAAGCCCTTCTACCTCCGGGCTACACTCCCAGACCTATTTTATATTTTTTTATTTGGAAACAGGGTCTCTTAAGCCAGCGCAGTTGGCTTCAAAACTGCGCGATCCTCCTGTCTCTGCCTCCCAAGTGCAGGGATTACAAGCATGCACCACCACGCCCAGCAAGTCTTTTTATTTTTGAAACAGGGTCTCACTGAGTTGCGAGGAGCCTCGCTAAGTAGCTGAGGCTGTTCGTGAACCACGATCCTCTGGTCTCCACCTCCCAAATGCTGGGATTACAAATGTGCGCCACCACGCCTGGACATATGTGGTTGATGAAACATTTTAGAATTTATTATAAACATTCATTCCTAGATCCTAGCATGTGAGCCGGGCGTGGTGGCGCATGCTTGTAATCCCAGCATTCGGGAGGCGGAGACTGGAGGATCACAGTTCTCAGACAGCCTCAGCTACTTAGTGAGGTCCTCTGCAACTTGGTGAGACCCTGTTTCAAAATAAAGAATAAAAAATAGGGCAGGGGATGTAGTTCCGAGGTCAACTGCCCCTGGGTTGCATCCCCAGACCCGGAAAAAAAAATCCTAGCATGTGTCTCTTTAGAATAAGGACAGTCAAACCAGGCATGGTGGCAGCACGCTTGTAATCCTAGCACTTGGGAGGCTGAGACAGGAGGATCATACAGGTTCAAAGCCAGTCTCAGCTACTGAGTGAGGCTCTCAGCAACTTAGTGAGACCCTGTTTCCAAATAAAGTATAAAATAGGCCTGGAAATATAGCCCAGAAGTAAAAGAGCCACTGGGTTCCACCCCCAGTACCACCATGAATGAATGAATAAATAAATAAATAAATAATAAGGACAGTCATATTAACCACAATACAATGACCACATTCAGGATCACAATGCTGATACAATATTAGTTACTATCCAGTCTATATTCAAATATCACCAATTTATCTCAATGACGTCCTTTATGGCAATTTTCTTTCGTTCCAGGATCCACTCAGTTGTCATGTCCCATTAATTTCCTTCAATCTAGACAAGTTTCTTAGCTACTCTTTGTTTTTGTAATAACATATTTCTGAAGAGTATAGGCTGCTGTTTTGAGGAATGTCTATCAATCTATGTTTGCCTGATTGTTTCCTCCTGATTCAGGTTATAGAGTTTCAACAGAAATCATTCTTTTTTTTTAAACCCAGGAGCATTTTACCTTTGAGCTACACTCTTAGCCCCGTTATTTTTTATTTATTTAATTTTCTTGTGGTACTGGGGGATGAAACCCAGGAACCTTCTACCTCTGGGCTACAACCGCAGGTGGATTTTATTTTTTATTTGAAAACGGGGTCTAAGTTGCTGAGAGCCTAAGTTACTGAGACTCGCCATGAACCTACAATCTTCCTGTTTCAGCCTCCCAAGTATTTGGATGACAAGCATGTGCTACCATGCCCAGATCTATTATTTATTTATTTATTTATTTATTTATTTATTTATTTATTTATTTATGTACCAGGGATTGAACCCAGGGGCATTCTAGCTCCAAGCTACATCCACAGCCCTATTTTTTTTATTTTTAATTTTGAAATAGGGGCTCACTAAGTTGTAGAGGGCCTCACAAAGTAGCTGAGGTTGAATGCAAACCTGAGATCCTCCTGTCTCAACCTCCCAAGTACTGGGATTACAAGTGTTCACTACCACACCCAGCTCTATTTTTTTTTTTTTTTTTTTTGAAACAGGGTCTCACTAAGTTGCTGAGAATCTCCTTACCGAGGCTAGTCTCAAACCTGCAATTCTCCTGTCTCAGCCTCTAGAGTACCAAGACTACAGGCCTGTGCTACCATGCCCAGCCACAGGATTCCTTTAAAAGAGACCATGTTCCTTCTCAGAGCATCATATCAGCAGACACAAATCAATTTGTTCCATTACTGGTAATCTTACTCTGATCACATGGTTAAGGTGCTAACAGATTTCCCCCAAACAATTAAACTTAATAAGCAGTTACATAATGAGTAGTCTCTATAATTATTATCAAGCTTACCTGTTCACATACATCACGGCACATTTGGTTATCCTTTGAATGACTACAACATAATGCACCTAGGGAGAAAAAATAAACATCTAATGTCCTACTGTTGAATAAACAAGATGAGTGTGCCATCAGAGGGCTACAAAGACCATTATTCAATAGATTATTATTACTACTTTTGTGTGTGTGTGTGTGGTACTGGGGCTCCTGGAAACTCTTCTATCTCTGGGCTACACTCCCAGACCTATTTTCATACTTTTTTATTTTGGAAACAGGGTCTCTTAAGCCAGTGTGGCTGGCTTTGAACCTGCGCGATCCTCCTGTCTCCGCCTCCCAAGCGCGGGGATTACAAGCGTGCACCACCATGCCCAGCAACTACTTTAACTCAATCTTTAATGACCCCTTACTGCAAGTAAAGGATGGTGCTAAGTATGAGGACATGGTTCTTGCCCTCAAGAACCTTGCAGTCTATTAGGGGAGACAGTTGTATAGTAATAGTATTAGTTGTGGTTTCTATGTACCAGAATGTTACTGTGTGTGTGTGTGTGTGTGTGTGTGTGTGTGTGTGTGTGTGTGTTTGTTTATTTATTGGTGGTACTGGGGATGGAACCCTTCTACCTCTGGGCTACACTCCCAGACTTACTTTATATTTTATTTGGAAACAAGGTCTCATTAAGTTGCTGAGAGCCTCACTAAGTAGCTGAGGCTGGCTCTGAACCTGTGGGATCCTCCTGTTTCAGCCTCCCAAGTACTGGGATTACAAGCATGCGCTACCATGCCCGGCTACACTATTTGTTTTAAGCATTATCATATTTAATTCTTACAATTACCCTATGGAGTAGACCCTATTGTTATAGCTATAATACAAAGTCAAATGATAAAAAATATAGTGAATTTTGGTTAGGGACATGTTGAATTTGAGGTGCCTATAGGACATCTAGATAGAAATTCCAGTGAAATCAGAAGTTGAGGCCTGAAACCTGGAGCACAGGAAAAGCCAAGCCTGGAGATCCAAAATTGAGTCATCGGCACAAAGTCACTTCCTAGGAAGAGTTTCTGAGAAGTAAATATACCGAAGTCTACAGAACGACAACATGTGAGACACAGGGAGAAACAGGGAAACACTGGAACGGAGCAGCCACGAGATCGGCAGGACCGGGGCAGTAGTTGGTGTCAAGTGCCACAGAGCTGAGTTAGACTCAAGACTGAGAAAGGACATGGACACGGGGAAAGGACCTGTGGGCACTGATAAACGAACAGGGACACTGGCGAGATCTCCTTCCTCAGTGAAACAGAGCTTGCGTCTGAAAACAGAGCTGAGAGGGCATGGTGGCACATGCCTGTAATTGGGAGGCGGAGGTAAGAAGATCTCAGTTTGAAGCCAGCCTGGGGAATAAAGTAAACAAAAAAATTTGAAATGAAAATCCTAAACAAAAATGTAAATAGATATAAGATAGGTACAGTCAGGGGCTTGAGGTAAAAATGTCAAGGTCTGAAACAACCACTTTGGAGAACTTCAAAAGGAGAATACAATAGATATGCTTTTCAAACTTGTATTTAAAAGAACATAATTTTTTTAGTTGCTTATATCTATACGTTAAGAGAAAATGTTTTATGTTCAAGCACACTCAGAGACAAAGTATTACACAACTTAAACATACTTTTTACTACAGGGCCTCATGAAACCTTTCGTACATTAATGTGCACTATTGCTCTGCTAATAGGACTTTACTACACAGATTTGTCAAAGCATAGAATATTTTTTATGATACTTTTTTAAATCTTGGAATGCCAGTTTGAGAAACATCAAACTAGAGAGTGAGAGAGAACAAAAAGGATTGCCAAGTTATGCACCCAGAGGAATTCACAAATTATCTATAGAGATAATCAGAAGGGGCACATATTTGTTCTAGAGTATAAAAGGCTGGAAAGAGGATATAATTGATCATGGGCTATCTAGAATTGGTAAATCAAAGGAGACAAGTAAATGAAAATACTACATTTTAGCCAGGTGTGGTGACACATGCTTGTAATCCCAGTATTTTGGAGGCTGAGTAATCCTAGTATATCGGAGGCTTGTAATCCCAGTATTTCGGAGGACGTCACAGGTTTGAGAACAGCTTCAGCAAACTGTGAGATTCCCATCAACCTAGTGAAACCCTGTTTTAAAATAAAAATAAAATAAAAAAGGGCTGGGAGTGTAGCTCAGAGGTAGAATGCCACTAGGTTCAAACCCCAGTGCTGGAAAAAAAAAACAACAACCTACATCTTAGGCAACTAGATCTGATACAATAGCTAAAATATATATTTCATATTACATATAAACCTATATGTGTATATATAACATAATCCTCTATTTAAATAAAATCTAGACAATATCAGTATACAAACTAGAAAAAAGCAGAACTCTTTGACTGAAAGTAGGATTGGTATTGAGGAGAAATGAATGAATGAACAAATAAATGAAAAAAGCCTCTTTAGATCTTACAAACAAGGCTTCTAAGTTTGAAACTGGAAATTGTTTTCCCCCAAAACAATGACTGGTCTATAACATTACTGGCATATCACTGTAGTTAGGTTTCATAAAAGCCTATTGTGGGCTGACTTTAATACTAATTTTATGGGAAAAGGTTTTGTGATGTTCTAAACATTTGACTTACAATATTCTGAAGAACACACAAACACTTCACTGTCTCAGGCGGGGGAAAGTGCCCTGATTCTAAGTGGAAAGTGTCTTGTATAACAAGTTCTTACTTAGAAGCTCTAATTCTAGGAATGGCCCAAGCACTCATGAGACTTCTTCACAAGAGCCCCGTCTCCCCTGCAAAGCCACACCAAGCTAACCCCATCTCTTTAAAGACTGGTAGGCCTCCTGCTGCAGAAGAATGAGAGGGGGCAGGAAAAGAGGCTGCCCTGCGTGATGCTGGTGTGCTCTTTTGAAGTGCTCCAGAAGTTGGCACTATCTGCTATCCTCTAACACAAAGGTCATATGAGGGCAGAAAATCCAGCTGATCTTGAGCAAAGATAACTCAAAATAACATATGGTCCCAATAAACACAGGCTTAGCAAAAAGTAAACAATCAGGCAGACAGGAGTCTGATTTGGGCCTAGGGACTTTTGAAAAACAGTTTTTTGGAGCAAAGGTTTATTTAAAACAGAAACACAAAGTGTGTTATAATTAAAACTCCAATAACAACCAATGGTTTTACTTAAAATATATAAGCATTTTTCCTATTTAATGGTCAAGGTCAAACTTAGAGTAGAATGACCTCCGAAGTTAAATTTTTAAAACTTTGTTTATTAGAAAATTACAAAATTTGGAGAGTATAGAGAAAAAAAAATGATCTATACTCCCACTGTCCTGCCATAACCTCTTTTGACATTCTGGCATATTTCCTTCTGGTTTTCCCAAAAGCCTTTTTTTATACTTCTGCCAATCGGATGAAAGAGGGCAGCTTGAAGTTTTCTGGTAATAAGTGCTCTCCCGCTTTCAACCAAACATTCCTCTGTAATAGTACATTTCCTCCCTCGGAGAGGACTGCCACCCTCCACGAACAGGCTGGGGAGCCTCTGCTCCATCACATTTTCCAAAATGTACCCTTAACCTTAGCCATTTCTGTATTAGTACACACTTTTCTTTCTTTGAAATAATGAAAACTTACTAGAGTCTTTAACACTGCATATTTTTCAAGAAATAAATGCCCACAAAAGACACCGATTGATATGCTTTCATTAAAGACTGGGGGAGGAATTCAAATGCAATTAATGTGGCAATTAAAGGTCTTTATCTTTTTAGAGCAATTAAAGCGGATTAACTGGGTCATTCAACTATTACTGAGAAAAAGAACAGAGAGAAAATCTCCAAGGTCTAATGCCTAAGGCAATGAGTTCTAGAAAAGTTTTGTTCTTATAATTTGATTCTAATTTGTTCTTCAAGAAAAAATAGTTTAAAACTCTGCTTATTCTCATAAAATGGAACTGAACAAAGGTAAAAAACAGTCCAACATAAAACCTGATTAACTGACGTATGAAAATAAAAAGCACAGGTGTTATCCTCATTTAAGATACACAAATACCATGCTGTGTATTCCTCATTCCAAGAGTCTGTGATTATAAAATTATAAATATAAAAACTGATTTCTAAAGACCATGTGTTTTGGCTTTAAGAAGGAATCAGTGTAGTCTAGATATATGCAAGTAGAATTATCCAATAATTTGAAACATCAAGGCCTGACTGCTGGTTTAGACCACATGAATACTACAGAGAAGCAAATAAGCAGGAAGCCCATGCTCCAGCCACATGTTAAAACGCAGCTTCTAATACCAACCAGCATTTAAAAACAAATACACACCCTAATCTAAAATAAAGACTACCCAGAGAATTAGAGGACTTTTGTAGGTTAAAAGGGATTTGTCATAGAAGCCTGCCGAAAGCTATAATTTGATTTTGTTAACACAAAGCCATTCTTATATTCCTTTCTAAAGAAAACAATTTCCTCTAATTAATGGTTTCCTAAAGAATTACTAAAAGAAGATATATATTTAAAAACACACATGTACACACACGTCTATCCCATATTATTAAGGGGGAAAAGATCACTCGAAATAAAATCTGATATTATTTTATTATTTATTTATTTATTTATTGTACTAGGGATTGAACCCAGGGCTTTGTGCTTGCTAAATAAGCAATTTATCACTGAGCTACAATCTAGCCCTTTTAAAATCTTATTTTGAGATAGAACCTCCCTACATTGCCTAGGATGGATTCAAACCTGCAACCTTCCTGCCTTAGCCTCATGAACGAGTGGCTGAGATTACAGGCATGCACCACTAAGCCTGATGACATTTTATTTTTTATTCTGAAACAATCTCACTAAGTCGCTGAGCTGTGATCCTCCTGTCTCAGTCTCCCAAGTACTGGGATTACAGGCATGCACCACCATGCCCAGCTGAAATCTTATTTTTGATCAAATTTCTATTTTCAAAACAATTTGGAAAATGGCAATCCCTCTAAGAATGTTTAAATAGCAATTGCAACTTTCATCTATAAATATGTTCATGTAATTGTCACATTCCTTAAAAAATAGATGTGTATATATCTATATAAGATATACTGTCAGCTAATAATCAAAGCAAAATGAATAACTATATTTCTACCAAACATTCAGCATTGCTAACATCTTGTCATACAGCTTCATTTGTCTGTCTACCTCTCTCTCTGTACACACACACACACACACACACACACACACACACACACACACACGTATGTATATAGGTATAAACAGATACCTATTTTGGTGTGTTTTTTATTTTATTTATTTATTTATTTATTTTTGCGGGTCTGAGGATGGAACCCAGAGGCATTCGACCTCCGAACTACACCTTCTGCCCAATTGTTTTCTCCTCCTTCTCCTCCTCCTTCTTCTTCTTTTCTGGTGGTACTGGGGTTCCTGGAAACCCTTCTACCTCTGGGTTACACTTCCAGACCTATTTTATATATATATATATATATATATATATATATATATATATATATATATATATATTTTTTTTTTTTTTTTTTTTGGAGACAGGGTCTCTTAAGCCAGCAAGGCTGGCTTCGAACCAGCGCCATCCTCCTGTCTCCGCCTCCCAAGCGGGGGGATTACAAACGTGCGCCACCACGCCCGGCTTGGTGTGTTTTTTAAAATCACTTATAAGTTACAGATATCCTTCTCTATTGTGTCTCACACTGCAATGCTCTGAAGCACCAATTGTATTCATTTTGTTGTAGTGCCAATATGACTGCCAGGTTCATTTTTAACAGACCTTTGTGATGCTACTCTTAAGGGCCTAATGGTTTCCTTCTATTCCAACTATAATGTTTCCAAGTCTTTCTTTTCTTTTTCTTTTTTTTTTTTTTTTCCTGGTACTGGGGATGGAACCTAGGGGCATTGTACCTCCGAGCTACACCTTCAGCCCTAGATTTTTAGTATCTTTATTTTGTGAAACAGGGTCTCACGGAGTTGCAAAGGGCCTTGCTAAATAGCTGAGGCTGTCCGTGAACCGCCATTCATCCTCCAGTCTCTGCTGCCTTCCAAACGCTGGGATTACAAGGTGCTCCACCAGGCCCCGCCCGGTCTTCCAAGTCTTTTTTTTAGCCTTCCCTTCCCAAACTTCAATTACTTCTTAATGAGGAAAATCTACAGTTACCTGCAATACAGCCTTCTGATTAAAATATTTGGTGTCCTTTCCTGCTGATCTAAATTTGAAACACCTTTCAAGACTTAAATCTGATCTCAGTTCTTAGCTTTTGTTCAATAACTTCAGCACACACTGATTTTTTTTTGGTTAAGATTCTACTTTTGTTTTGGTTTTGAATATTAGGGATTGATCCGAGGACATTATACCACGGTGCTATATCCTCAGCCCTTTTTATATTTAAGATGAAGTCTCCTTATGTTGACCAGTTGCTCAGAAGGACTTGAGATCTTCCTCAATGTTAAAGGCACCAGTTCTTTCTGGAATAATGGGGTATGTGCCACCATGCCCTGCAAGATCCTATTATTCTAGATAGAACTGGCACCTTTAACATTTGACTCTTCTCTAATCATTTCACTTGGGCTCTTCTGTAACCCACAAATTGACTGTGAGCTTCTTGGTAATGAGCATGGTGCTCAGCTCAAATGTATTTTATTCAGTGATTACAAAATAAAGCTGGGCTTAGTGGCCCACACTAGTAATTCTAGTCCTTGGGAGGGTGAGACAGGAGGATCGCAGGTTTGTGGCCAGACTGACCTACTTTGTGAGGCCCTCCACACGTTAATGAAACCGTGTTTCAAAACAAAAAATAAAAAAATAGGGCTGGGGGTGTAGCTAGGAGGTAGAATGCCCCTGGGTTAAAAAAAAAAAAAAGAAAAAAAAAGTAATACTACCCTTGCTACAGAATACCTTTTTTTGAGACGGGGCACTAAAGATAGAACTTAGGGCGTTCTTCTCTAAGCTACCCACCCAGCCTGATTTTATTTCTTATTCAGAAACAGAGTCTCAATAGATTGCTGAGAGCCTTGCTAAGTTGCAAAGGCTGTCTTAGAATCTGCAATCCTCCTGTCTCAGCCTCTCAAGAACTGGGATTACAACTGTTAACCACTGTGCCCGACTTACAGAATACCTTTTTAACAGAAAAAAAAAAAAAAGCACAGGATGTTTTCTCTCATTGTACCATCTCAGTGCCACATGTCATATAGTGGTCCACTTGTTATTTAGCAAACATGATTACTGTTCTTTAGGCTCAGGTGAAAACATGAGTTAGAGTCAATCAAGTACTCAGGCCATCCATATAAGGTCAAGAAGAGTTGGAAATGGGGAAGCTGAAGTTTTCTGGGAGTACAGAAACCATGAGTCAAAAAGAGGAAGCTGGTTCGTGGAGGGGAAGTGCAAGGTATGCAGAGGAGGCAGTGGGAGAGACGCTGTCAAACAGCAGGCCTGCCTCCTGGCAACTTTCCTGTTTCAGCAGTTAGGGAGAGGTGTGCTGACTTTCCCACCCTGGGTTTCTTAGGAGGTTTCTGTTAGAGATTGCATAACCAACTCCTTTACCTGAGCTACCTTGATTCTGCTCGCTGGAATCAAAATGGCCTAAACCCTGACATTCATCCTCAGGAAACAACTAAAGCAAAGGATTCTTCTGAAGTCCTCTCACATGTGCTAATAGCCAGCTCTTTTAGATAATCCCCTCCTCAGTCTGCGCCGCAGGGATTCCACTCGGAAACAATGGATCTAAAAGTACAGAATCCAGCTCCAAAGGTCGGAATGGTCCCTTGGTCAGGATGTGTTTCTTAGTACTATACTTTTCTTGTAGTATTTGTGTGTCTCATGTGCTTTACAGCATCCCTCATATAGTGTACTCTAATAATGAAAACACAAGATTTTCCTCAAATATATTCTTCATACTTAGACTATAAATACGTATGTGCTAATATAAAGTACATATTAATGATGTGGATATATACATTTTTGGTGATGGTTAATGTCTAAATTTCCCACTAAAATGTAAGCCCCATGAAAGCAGGGACCATGTCTGTTCTTGCTTACCACTTTATACCTTGTGCCTATCACAGTATCTGGCACTATTAACAGGTTAACAAATATTTACTGAATAGATTCCTGACAGGTATGAAATTTAGCTTAATAAGCAATGGACATAGGGCAATTATTGCTAATACCCACCTTAAACATAAAAAGAAGATTGTTGTGGTACTGGGGATTGAATCCGGGGCCTTGAACAAGTGCCCCACCCTTGAGCTATATTCTTCAACGCCCCCCGCCCCCGCCAAATTGGGAGTTTTTATTCTATTCCTGCCTCATCTGCCAATTCTCCAACCTTCTCCTTTTTGTATTCCTACCTTGGTAAACAATATCAACTCTTACTCATCTGTATTAGATAAACAAAACAACCCTGAGTAACCCTAATCCTTCCTTCCCTTGCTTCCCATGTCCAGCTCATCAACAGTCCCTTGAATCTCTCCCACCTCCACCATTACTTTCCTCTGAGTCACCACTCATTATCTTTTGCTTGGACTACTGCAATGGCCTTCTAGTCGCTGTTCTTTTTACTCTCACCCCACTGCAATAATAATTTCATCCATGTGGCAGCAAGGCTGATCTAAAATATAGATCAAATCATATCTTCTATCTACACTCAGAATAAAATCCATCATCCTGGTGTGGCTTCTTGCAAAGCTCACTGCCATCTAGCCCTTAGGGTGCTTCTTGACCACTAGTTCCAATAATGTAGACCTTCTGGTCCTTAGGCCTTTAAGGCCTCTATCTTTCATGAAGATAGCATCTTCTCAGCCTTCCAATCTTAACTTATTTTTATTTTTATTTTGTTTTGCAGGTCTGGGGATGGAATCCAGTGGCATTTGACCTCTGAGCTATACCCCCTGCCCTATTTTTTTATTCCTTATTTTGAAACAGGATCTCACTGAGTTGCAGAGGGCCTCACCAAGTAGTAGCTGAGGCTGTCCGCAAACCGCGATCCTCCGGTCTCAGCCTCCCGACTGCTGGGATTACAAGCGTGCGTCACCACGCCCGGCCCAATCTTAACTTAGATTTCATCTTTTCAAAGGGCCTGCTCCTGTCAACTCTGAAAAGAACCGTTCTTCCTCCACTACCATTTGGTTTAGTTTCTCCATAGCCTACTCATCACACCCAGAAACAACTTTATTTATCTACTTATTACCTATTTCCCCTCACCTAGGATGTAAACTCTTTGAGGGGAGCAGCTCTGCAAAAAGAATAGTGCTTGGCATACAATAATCAGTTTTTTGATAAACAAACCTCATATCTTCTTTGCTTTTTTAAAAGCCACCTCCTTGATGTCTTCCCACTTTCTTGAGTGTCATACAATAAAATGTATGGTTAACAGCCTGGCATGGTGACTCACGCCTGTAATCCCAGTAGTTGGGGAGGCTATAACAAGATTACAGGTTTGCAGCCAGCCTCAGCAACTTAGTGAGCCCATTAGCAACTTAGTGAGACCTTGTTTCAGAATAAAAGATTAAATAGGGCTGGGGGTATAGTTCCATTTCCCAGAACCACAGGAGGGGGGAAAAAAAGTACTATTGCTTAAATCTTGGATGCAAGATAGGAACTTTCAGCAATATACGATAATAAACTGTCATATCTGGTATATCGCTAGTCCTCAATCTTTCTAAAGTGTGATCCAAGACACTTCAGTGGGAAAAGAATCTGCTTCTTATTACTTTCAACCAGATAGGCATTTTCTTTTACTAATTTAAAATCCATCACATTCCTTTTCAGGATTCTGGGCTATTACATAATTCCTTAAATGTCAACTTGTTGCAATTCTGCCCTGAGTGTTACATCTTTCTCTTACAAAAACAACTTAAATAGAAACAGAGCTATTCTCAGGTACCCAGAGACTCAGATTTCCAGACTGCAGCACAGGGCCCTATTGCATTCTTCAAAAAGATAAGCAATGAACAATTTGTATCAACCCCTTGCCTCCATTCATTCCTCAAATATAGGAATAGTCAGTGCAGATATAGCAGAGAGGGTGAGTGACTTTAAAGCTTTACAGGAAAGAGTACAGAAGTGCATAGCATTGGGTGCCGGTAATGAGAGAGGAAAGAAGGCTGAACAGGAATACAAGCCAGGCCTTCACTGAAATACAATTTAATAATTGTGTTCTCAATTTCTGTTTAGAATTAAAGAACATTTTCTGCACTTTCTACACATGCACAGTAGAAGCCTTTGTCTACTATATTACTCAATGTCCTTTATGTAGGAACCAGACAATATGTGCTTCCTAGAATTTAGTAGAAGGAACAGGCTTACTTTAAGATCAAACTTGGAATTTTTTTCTTAATCAAACAACACAAACTATATGAGGTCATAGACTTTTAGAGCTGTAAGGGCTGTTAGCAATCAACTAGCTCAGCATTTTCTAATGTGTATTTTATGTGTTATTAAGAAAAAAAGAGTTTGTGAGCAAACAAGGTCTTTCACTTTTTTATTTGTACTAAGGATTGAATCCAGGGGCATTCTTACCTCTGAGCTAGCCGCAAACCTGCAATCCTCCTAACTCAGCCTCTCAAGGACTAG
This sequence comes from Muscardinus avellanarius, assembly GCF_963383645.1. NCBI lineage: Eukaryota > Metazoa > Chordata > Mammalia > Rodentia > Gliridae > Muscardinus > Muscardinus avellanarius. The sequence goes on from NC_137799.1 coordinate 39,518,513, forward strand.
GATTATAGGTGTGTATCGCCATATGGGGCAGTTTTTTCTTTCTATAACAATTTTACAGAGGTATAATTTATATAGCATGCAGTTTTCCTTTTTAAAGTATATAATTCAGTTGTTTCAATATATTTAGAGTTGCACAACCACTGCCACTATTAATTTTAAAAAACTGTCACCACTCCAAAAGAAACCAAGAGAAACCCCACATTTCTTAGCAGTCATTCTCTATTCCCTCATCAAACAAGTGTCTTTACCATAGGAATCTTTGGATCCTTTATCATGAATCAAATATGCAAATTTATAAGATGGGGTACCATGTGAAGTGCTTCCCAAATGAATCTAGTAGCTAACATTTCAGTGTTTTACTATACTAAATGTAGAGGTTCATTTCCTCAATCTCATAATAAAACCTAGAATACACCATAAATAATAAATGTGGATATTAAAGCACAAAAATATTAAGGCTAAGTAACTTGTTCAAGTGTTCTTAACTGCTCCACTCTACTATTTCCCACAGGATTGGCTACTTGTGGGATAAGAATGGACAAAAAATTATTTTATGGATCATGTCTTTGTAAGTGACTTAGTTCAATCATCTCTCTCTTTATATTAGGGATTGAACGCAGAGACATCCTACTTCTGCTCTACATCCCCAGCCCTATGTTATTTTTATTTTGAAACAGAGTATTGCTAAACTGATGAGTCTCACTACTTGCTGAAGCTGTCTTTAAACCTGTGATCCTTCTGTCTTAGACTCCCAGTGACTGGGATTACAGGCTTGCACCATCACATCCGGCTAGTTCAATCTCTTTTAACTTAGTGAGAAAGATAAACTGCGTTTGCAAAGAAAACACAGCATTCTCTCTTTTCCCCCCTTGGTTTCTGGGCTAATCTGCAACTAAATTTAGAACCTAATTGAAAGTGACTAATCCCAAGGTCCTAACACAATTCTCTCTCTTCTTTAAATGCCTTAAAAAATCTTTATTTTTAGCACTGCAGACCCCCTTAAAACCTTGCTGGGATTAACTTTTCTACGTATCTCCTCCTGTAAGCAGTGCACTCCTTCACCACGCTTGTAGTGCAAATCCCAGCCAACTTTTGATGGGTAGTACAGTGAGAAGGCTTTCACTCAAATTTGCTCTCCTCCCGGGTGATGGTCACCTCTCCCTCCGAGCGCCCACAGCTCTGCGTCTGCTCTGCACACTCCTCCCTCGAATTCGAGCTACTTCAGGCTCCTGCCTATCTCACGTCCTAACGTGAAGGCACAAGTCAAGCATCGAATCCGAAAAGTCCAAAGAGTAGGAGACAATTTTAAGCACTGAACAGTTTCCTCTCCATCCTTTGGTTTAATTCTTCCAGAGCAAGAACACGACTCTCCTCCAGCCGGACTCTGAAGGACCCCCGCCCGGCGCCTTGCTGACACCCTCCAGGCAGACGCCTCCGCTCCGGCCCCTCGGAACCAATTGCGGGTCAAGTAACAAGAAACAATAACTGGCCCGGGCGGGGGCGCGGTATGGGGGCCGGCTGCACACCTCAAGTCCCACCCAACCCTCGCCCGGATCCACAGCGAAAGCTTTCCACGGTTCGGTGACAGCGGCCGGAGCCAGGCCAGGGGGTCTGGGCCGAGCCGGGACCGTGTCCGGGGAGGGGGTGACTGAGCAAGGCCTCGAACCCCGGTCCCCGCGCCAGTGGGGAGCCCTCCAGGGCGCAGAGGGCGCCAGCGCGGAGGGCCTCGCCCGCCCGCCTCGGCGCCGCCTGGGGGCTGCCGGCGGGTCTGGGGTCGCCTCACCCCCGCCCCCCGCCCGCGCCATCTTGGAGCCGGGCTGCGGCAGCCGCTCGGGACCGCCCCGAACCGCGGCTCCAGCGCTACTCACCCGCGCTGCCCGGGGCCAGGCCGCCCGCCACCTCCGCGACCCCCGCCGCGGCCAGCAGCAGCAGCAGCAGCGGCAGCGGCGCACCGCGCAGCGAGGCCCGGCCGGTCGCCATGTCCGGGCCGGACGGTCCCGAGCCGCGGGATGCTCGGACCCAGCCTGGCCGCCGCACCCGCCCAGGCCCCGCCCCCGCCGCCCGGCTCTCGCTGATTGGCTGTGGCGCGCGCCAGCCCCGCCCCGGCCCGGCCGGGCTTCCCAAACCTCCAGGGGGCGGCCACGCGCCGGGACCCCGGCTCTTTGTTAAGGCCCAGCTGTGCGTCGGCTTCAGTCGCAGCCAACCAGACAGGGTTCGCCCAGAGCGATCGGGAGCTGTCAGAGCTCGAGGGGTCCTTGGGTGACTCTCCCGAGGTTTGCACGTGGGGCCACTGAGGCCAGAGGGGAGACTGGCCTGCCAGGACCACACTGCAAGCTCGCCTGAGGACCAAGGGCCAAGTCAGGCTGAACCACGGGGGCGTCTCCCCTTCTAGTACCCTCTGTGGTGCTCCCGGTTTCCTTTCTGCCAAAGTGTGGCCTCAAGCCCAAAGAAGGCGTGTCACCCGAGCCGTTCCCAAAGCTCAGCTTGCTGACACGGCCCGGCACAGATCCATCACCAAGGCCCTTTGGCACCTGTGGCTTCAATGCACCTTTCGTCTACTACGAACACCTATTGCTCTAGAAAGAATGGGCGTGGGGATGAATGGGCGGGGTGGGGGTTGATACTTGTGCAACTAGACATGGAGTGCCTTGAATGTCATGCTGAGACGTTCAGACATTGATCAAGAGACCATTTGCTCGGGCTCCGTGTAGGTCGGTGGTAGAGAGCGTGCCGAGCATGCTGGCACCCGAGGGATGGTAAAGGTGGAGGGGAGGAAGGAAAGAGACAACTTGAAGATGCTGCACTCCTTACCTCAGCAGCTACCGTGGAGAATGTTCGAGAGTTATCAAAATTAATTCGCTGGAGCCGGGTGTGGTGGTGCATGCTTGTAATCCAGCACTTGGGAGGCTGAGAAAGGAGGATCACAGGTTCATGGCCAGCCACGGCTATTTAGTGAGACCCTCTGCAATTTAGTGAGAACCTATTTCAAAATGAATTTAAAAATAGGACTGTCCAGGCGTGGTGGCGCACGCTTGTAATCCCCGCATTCGGGAGGCTGAGATTGGAGAATCGCGGTTCACCTACAGCCTCAGCTACTTAGTGAGGACCTCCGCAACTTAGTGAGACCCGGTTTCAAATTAAAGAATAAAAAAACTAGGGCAGAGGGTGTAGCTCCGAGGTCAAATGCTCCCGGGTTCCATCCCCAGACCCGAAAAAAAAAAAAAAAAAAAAAAGGACTGAGAGTGTAGCTCAAAGGTAGAATGCCCTTGGGTTCAATCCCTATTCAAACACACACACACACACACACACACACACACACACACACACACACAATCATTGCATAGGTCTCTCCCCACCTCCACTCTGAACAAATATCGCATCCATTCTGGAATCACCTTGCTTTTCATAGATGAGGCCAAAAGTTTTTTTCCAGTTTCCCTCTATTGAGACCACTAGAAGCAGTTTCCCATGGGAAGGAGAGCAGCAATGTAATATAGCAGAAAGAGTGGGAGTTTAATCCATTCCCGACTTCAAATTGCACCTGCCCCCAACTATCTCTATAACCACAGGCAAAGCAATTAAACTTCTTTGAGTCTTGGTTCCTTTCCTTACTTTTTGGGGGGCCTTTTGAGAAGATTAAAAGAACATGTATTAAAATATTTTAGGCTGGTGTAGTAGTGCATGCCTATAATCCCAGTATTTGGGAGGCTGAGACAAGAGGATCACAGATTAGAAGCCAGCACATGGAAATCTAGTGAGTCTCTGTTTAAAAACTAAAACATGGTCAGGGGTGTAGCCCAAAGATAGAACTCCTGGGGTTCAACCCCCCTACCCCCAGTCTAACACAGCACTGGACAGAATGATTAAGACCAACACTTTCAGTCTGTAATGAGAGATCTCCCACTTAGGCCATGAGACCAACCGGCTGGACTCGTTGCTCCCCATTCCTCCTCCAGAGAAGAGTCCAAGAGTCCCGACCGTTAGTCTGCTAGCTGGTGGTGATGTGCTGCTCTCGAGGACTTGGAATGTAGTTAATCCAAATGGAAACGTGCTGAGACCAGATTTTAAAGGCTTAGTATGGAAACAAAAATGTAAACTACATTAAACAACATTAAAAATTATTTTTACTTAAAAATTTTAGAAGTTTTAGGTTCACAGAAAGATTGGATAGAAAGTAGAGAAGGCATTTATTCCGTCCCTCAAATGCATAGTCTCCTGACTGATCAATATCCTGCACCAGAGAAGTGCATCTGTTGTAACCCCTGAGGCTACACCAACACGTCGTCAAGCAAAGGCTATGTGCATGTCAGATTCACTCCTGGTGTCAAACATTCTGTGGACTTTGACCAATGTATAATGATATGCATCTACCATTATTCCTTTTAACTTTCTTTGAATGCAACTTTTAGAAAACAAAGTTTTATCTGTGATTTCTTTGGTGGCTCACATATTTTTATTCTATGATGTTCATAGAATTGCTTTCATTTTTTAAAAAGATTAATGTTTAGAGATCACTATGGCACTTTAAAAATGATTTTGTTCTGAGCCCTCAAATAATCTGTGTATTTTAGATAAATCAAACTCATTAAATGGCTTATTAAATCTTTTTTTAAGATTGGTTATGTGATATATTTCCCCATGATTTTCCTATTAACTTGTGTTTTAAAGTGGATTCCTAATTAAAAAAACACATAATTTGGTCTTATTTTTCTTTTTAATTTAGTCAGATAATTGTAATCTTTTAATTGGAGTATTTAGGCCATTAGGATTTAATGTGATTATTGATATGATTGGGCTTGAAACTATTATCTTGCCAGGTTTTTTTTTTCCTGTTTTTCTTTTGGGTTTATTTTTCCCAATTTTTTCACTTTCCTGCCTTCTCTTGGCATAACATTGCTTTTACAATTTCATTTTATCTCCACTATTGGCATATTAGCTCTCCCTCTTTATTTTTTAGTAGTTGTTCTACAATTTGTAATATATATTTTATATCAGTCTACCTTCCAATAATAATGATCATTTTATGAAAAAAATGTAAGCACATGGCAACACTATAATTCCATTTCCCCTTCCCCAGCTTTAGTGCTAATGTAGTCATACATTTTGCTTCCACATATTAGTGTTTGGCTTTAATCAGTCAATTACTTCTGTGTGTGTGGTAGTGTGGAATGACCTACAGGGTATTCTACCTTTGCCATTTTTTTTTTTTTTCTTTTCGGGTCTGGGCATGGAACCCAGGGACATTCGACCTCTGAGCTACACCCCCTGCACTATTTTTTATTCTTTATTTTGAAACCGGGTCTCACTGAGTTGCAGAGGGCCTCACTAAGTAGCTGAGATTGTCTGCAAACCACGATCCTCCGGTCTCAGCCTCCCGAATGCTGAGATTACAAGCGTGCGCCACCATGCCTGGCTTTACCTTTGCCATTTTTATTTTGTATTTATTACTATTTTTTGGTGTGTGTGGTACTGGGGATGGAACCCAGAGGCATTCTACCGCTGAGCTACAACCCCAGCCCCATTTTTTATTTTTTATTCTTTATTCTTTATTTATTTTATTATTCTTTATTTTGAAACAGGGTCTCACTGAGTTGCAAAAGGGCTGTAGCTGAGGCTGGCCGCAAACCGAAATCCTCCTGTCTCAGCCTCCCAAATGCTGGGATTACAAGTGTGTGCCACCACTCCTGGCTTCTCCTCCTCCTCCTCCTCCTCCTCTTCCTCCTCCTCTTCCTCCTCCTCCTCCTCCTCCTCTTCCTCCTCCTCCTCCTCCTCCTCCTCCTCCTTCTCCTCCTCCTCCTCCTCCTCCTCTTCCTCCTCCTCTTCCTCTTCCTCTTCCTCCTCCTCCTCCTCCTCCTCCTCCTCCTCTTCCTCCTCCTCCTCTTCCTCCTCCTCCTCTTCCTCCTCCTCCTCCTCCTCCTCCTCCTCCTCCTCTTCCTCCTCTTCCTCCTCTTCCTCCTCCTCCTCCTCCTCCTCCTCCTTCTCCTCCTCCTCTTCCTCCTCCTCCTCCTCCTCCTCCTCCTCCTCCTCTTCCTCCTCCTCCTCCTCCTCTTCCTCCTCCTCCTCCTCCTCCTCCTCCTTCTCCTCTTCCTTCTCCTCCTCCTCCTCCTCCTCTTCCTCCTCCTCCTCCTCCTCCTCCTCCTCCTTCTCCTCCTCCTCCTCCTCCTCTCCCTCCTCCTCCTCCTCCTCCTCCTCCTCCTTCTCCTCTTCCTTCTCCTCCTCCTCCTCCTCCTCTTCCTCCTCCTCCTCCTTCTCCTCCTCCTCCTCCTCTCCCTCCTCCTCCTCCTCCTCTTCCTCCTCCTCCTCCTCCTCTTCCTCCTCCTCCTCCTCTTCCTCCTCCTCCTCCTTCTTTGTGACACTGGGGATTTAACCTACAACATTCAACCTCTGAACTACAGGAGCTTTTTTTTTGAAACAGGATCTTGCTAGGTTGATAAGAGTCTCACTGCTTGCTGAGACTAGCCTTGAACCTGTGAGCCTCCTATCTCAGCCTCCCAAGTACTGGTATTACAGGCATACACCATCATGCCCAGTTTCTTAATTTTAAAACAGGGTCTCACTAAATTGCTGAGGGTCTGCCTGCATTGCTAAGACTGGCCTCAAACCTGCAATCCTCCTGACCCAGGCTCTCAAATACTGGTATCATAGTCATGCACACTGCATCCAGCTAAACAACCAATTATTTTTGAATAGATAATAAAACTGGACATGGCGTTGGCACACACTTGTAATCCCAGTACCTGGGAGGCTGAGACAGGAGGATCACAGGTTTGAGGACAGCCTCAGCTACCTAGTGAGGTTCTCACAACTTAGTGAGACCCTGTTTCAAAATAAAGAATAAAATAGGGCAGGGGGTGTAGATTGGAGGTAGAATTCCCCTGGGTTCAATCCCCAGTACTGCAAAATAAATAATAAACAAATAAACAAATAAAATATATAGAGAGATAATAAAATGAGAAATAATTTATGTTATACGTACCACATGTTAACCATTTCTAGTACTCTTCATTCTTCTGCGTAGATTCCGTTTTCTGTCTGGTATGGGTTTCTGCTGACTGAAGCCTTTCTTTATTACAAGGCACGTATACTGGCAATAAGTTATCTCAGATTTTGTCTGAGAAAGCCTTTGTTTCATCCTCACTTTTAAAAGTTTTTTTTTTTTCTTTCAGTGCTAGGGATTTGAACTAGGGAAGCACTCAATCACCGAGCCACATCCCCAGCTCTAAGATTAAAATATAAAATAGAGTTTGACATCTTTTCCCCTTTCAGCTTAAATATGTCATTCATTTGTCATCTGGCTTTCATAATATCAGACAAAAAGCTTTCTGCCATTCTCCTCTTCACTCTTCTGGTAGTATTTTTTTTTTTTCGGGTCTGGAGATGGAACCCAGAGGCATTCGACCTCCAAGCTATACCCTCTGCCCAATTTTTTATTCTTTATTTTGAAACAGGGTCTCACTGAGTTGCAGAGGGCCTCACTAAGTAGCTGAGGCTGTCCGCGAACCACGATCCTCCGTGTCTTAGCCTCCCGAATGCTGGGATTACAAGCATGCGCCACCACTCCCGGCTTCTGGTAGTATGTTTGAGTTTAGTTTTTCCTCTGTCTACTTTAAAGTTTGTTACTGTTTGTAAACCACTTGCTTTTCGCAACTTGCTCTGTGCTCCGGTGTGACTTTTTTCTTTTCTTTCTTTCATTCTTTTTGGCCCATTCTACTTGGGTTTGTTGATATCCTAGGGCTTGCTGTTTGTATCCTCACTATATTTGGAAAACTTCTGGCTATTAATTTTGATAATTTTTCTTCTCTCTCCCCTGATCTCTTCTTCTAGGATCCCAGTTAGATGTAGTTATATTGGTCGTTGAGTCTATTTTTTTTAGTCGTTTTCCCTCTTCTGCTTCTTCTTTTTTTTTTTTTTTTTGTACTAGGAATTAAACTCAGGGGCATTCTACCTCTGAGCTATACCCCCAGCCCTGAGAGAAAGGGGTGGATATGTGGGCACAGCCCAGAGGAGGATTTTTAGGGTAGTGAAACTGTTCTGTAGGATTCTACAATGGCGGATGCAGGTAATTATTAGTATACATTTGTCAAGGCCTCCAGCGTATACAACAGTAAACCCGACTGTAAACTATGGGCTCTGGGTGTTAGTGATGTGTCACTGTGGCTCCTCAGCTGTAACAAATGTACAGCTCTGATATAGGCTGCCGATCGTGGGGAGGTTTCACATATGTGGGACGTGGGATGTATGGAAACTCTCCAAACTTTCTGCTCAATTTTGCTGTAAACCTAAAACTTCCCTAAAAATAAAGTTTATTAATTTTTTTAATAAAAAGAATTGCAGTTCTTAAAAGAAATCAGTTAAGCATTAAAATGAGAAAAAAAAATCCTGATGCAGTAATAAGATTTGATAACTACCACAAATTCCTTATCAGGATTTAAAATCATAGATATAAAATAAGAGAAGTAGCAATCAAGACTTATGGTTCATCTGATACTATTTATAATGTGATATTATTTCTATGCAACCAGTGACATGTTCATTTGTTGTGCAATCGGCTCTGACAGCATAAGGAGAATATGCACGGAGCACATGATTCTGAGCCTTACGCAACACTTAATTGATAACAGCACACGTGTGTGCTCCCCTGCATAATTTTGTGTGTGTGATGTGCATAGGCTTGGACTATCTTTCTTGCTCTCGCTCTCTCATTTTCGAATTTAACTTATTCTATCTGTGAGTTACACCCCAGCCCTTTTTCTTTCTTTTTTAAATTTTGAATCAGGGTCTTGCTAAGTTGCTGAGGGTTTCACTAAGTTTCTGAGGCTGGCCTTGAACCTGCAATTCTCGTCTCAGCCTCTCAAGTACTGGGATTGTAGGTGCGCACCACTACACCCAGGTAGGCTGGGTTTTTCTAATAAAAAAACACATCAAAGATAAAAGAAATCCCCAAAGTTGACAGGAAAAGTTTTATTCCAAGTTTCCTCTAAAAGTCAGTCAATTTGATAGCACACCTGCTTGTGTGATGGTGAAATCCAGAATGTAAAAAGTTTGCATATGTCCATTATCTTAATAGATACTAAATATTATTTAGGATATAAGTGTATAAATACATATATGCGAATGTATATATATAGACACACACACACACACACACACACACACATATACAAATACAATGGAATACTACTGGAACCTGACAAACTTCCATTTGGGAAAGGATTGATTCTTATCTAAATTAGACCATGTTATATAAGCGCTTTGTACAAAGTGTGCTTGAACCTATCTATTTAATTCTGATATCCTCTTTCTCATCCAAAACAATGAATCACACTATCTCCCACAGCTGGCATAAATATGTCGTGTTTTTGCCTCCGCGTTTTGTAATCACGTGGCATTTTACGGTTAGCTCTAAGTCATCTGAAGTTTATGGCAGCATGTGCTGTGCTGTGTGGATCAAAGGCGAGCCTTCAATCAATGGAACGTTGTCACCATTCTACTGTTTATTCAAAAGTGATTTCTCTTCATGCTATTAATTTTTATATTCTATATATGTGTTAAATTCTTACAGTTTGAATTTATTTTCTAGTATCACTGATACTATTGATTGTATAAAACTTGAATACCAATGCTTCAGTAATCGCGGCTCTGGAAATAAAATTCAAATTTAGTGGGAAGAATCTAACATTGTTGCCTTCACAAGATCCTTGTGTTGTCAAATTATTCTTCACTAGCCATTTATGTAGTTCAGTAGTCTTTTGGGTGATTTTAAATGCCACATAATGGCCGGGCGTGGTGGCGCACGCTTGTAATCCCCGCGCTTGGGAGGCTGACACAGGAGGATTGCAGGGGTTCGAGGCCAGCCTCAGCTACTTAGTGAGGCTCTCAGCAACTTAGTGAGACCCTGTTTCCAAATAAAAAATATAAAAAGATAGGTCTGGGAGTGTATCCCGGAGGTAGAAAACTTCTGGGTTTCACCCCCAGTACCACCCAAGAAAAAAAAAAAAGTCACATAACTATGTTTATAAGCCCAGATTTTCTACCAGTCCTAGTTAAGACAGTGGAATTCAAATATTTGGGGATGCAGCCCAGAAATATGCATAGTTAAGAAGTTCTTTTGCTTATTACAGTTTAGAGCATTTCCTTTTAGGAATTAGGGTCATTTTTACTGTACTTTTCTCCTCCCAAACCCTTGGCCAATAACTGCCTTCCTTTATGCTCCTATAACAGTCTAAAAATGACTTTTCTCTTAACTCAATATGTCATGTCTGTGCATGCAATTGATTTTGGGGGAGCTTTTTTTTTATCTTCCAACTTTTCCTACATTTCTAAGCTTATATTAGTTTTCTTTTCCTTTCTTCCTTTTTTCCCTCCCTCCCTCCCTCTTTCCCTCCTTCCCTCCCTCCTTCCTTCCTTCCTTCCTTTCTTCCTTTCTTTTTGTACTGGGGACTGAACTCAAAGGCATTCTACCTTCAAATGACACACCCACTCTATTTTTATTTTGAAATAGAGTCTTGCTAGGTTGATGAGAGTCTCATTACTTGCTGAGGCTGTCCTCAAACCTGAGCTCCTCCTGTCTCAGCTTCCCAAGTACTAGGATTACAGGCATGAACCACCACTTCTGGCTTCATATTAGTTTTCTGAAATATCATAATTGTGTTTTCTACAAAATTGGCATGTATTTCTTTCTTTGGTATATTTATGCCACATTTGCATTCAACTATATTTTAATATCTATTTGCACTTAGCTGCAGTTTTTAAGTATTCGAGATGCGAATTGGGATAGGAGCAGGGTCAAACTTAGTTTTTAAAGGAAATTAACTAGTTTTGTCAGATAAATTTTTAGACATAAAATTCAGGTAAGAAATGAGAAACTGGGTGTGGGGGTATGTGTCTGCCATCCCAGCTATTTGGGAAGCTGAGGCAGTAATATTACTTGAGCCTTCAAGTTTGAGACCAGCATAGACATAGTGAGAACCTGTCTCAAAAAAAAAAAAAAAAAAAAAAAGAAAGAAAGAAAGAAGAAAGAAAAGACAGTTGCTTATTTATTTTAAATAAACTTTGAGATGTAATTTACATGCAATAAAATATACCTACTCTAAAGTATAATTCTATGAGACTCAAGAAATGTGTATACTTGTATCATTACATTACAAAATCAAGATATAAAACTTTTCCACTATACCCCAAAGCTTCCTTGTTCCCCTGCAACCAACCCCATATCCCCCCCTGGTTCTAGGCAACAGCTGATATGCTTCTATTGCTGTATACTAACTTTTGTTTTCTAGAACTCCATCCATGTACCGTGCTCTCTTTGGTGTCTGACATCTTTCACTTAGCATGTTTTTGAGGGAATCTCATATTATAGCATTTTTTGGTAGCTTGTTATATTGCTGGATAGTGTTCCATTATATGTATATACCACAAATTGTGTATCTTTTAATGATGGACATTTGAGTTATTTTCAGTTTGTGGCTATTATAAATAAAGATTCTTTGAATATTTGTATACATCTCTTTTATTTCCTTAGGTACTGAGGATTGAACCCAGGAGTATTCTACCTCTGAGCTATAACCCCAGCTCTAAATTTTATTTTGAAATAGGGTCTCACTAAGTTTCGGAGGGCCTCACTAAGTAGCAAAGACTGGCCACGAACATGTGATCCTTCTGTCTCAGCCTCCCAAGTACTGGGGTAACAAGCGTGCACCACCACTCCTGGCTTGTATACATATCTTTGTGAGTATATATATTTTCGTTTTCATTGGGTAAACACACCTCAAAATGTACTTGAGGCTTTTAAATTTTGTTTTGTTTTGTGGCACTAGGGATTGAACCCAGGGGCACTCTACCTCCAAGCTACACCCCCAGCCCCTTTTATTTTGGTTTTGAAGCAGGGTCTCGCTAGGTTGTTGAGAGTCTTGCTAAGTTGCTGAGGCTGGTCTTAAACCTGCAATCCTCTTAGCTCAGCCTCCCTAGTACTGAGATTACAGGTGTGTACCACCTCACTGGCCTACCTGGGCAATTTTAATTTATGGAGATAACTGACTAACAACATACAAGGGCCAATGCCATTGAAAGAAAAAAAAAAGTCATTACTTACGTTTCTCAAGAGGAGAAACCATCTAGGAAGCCACCTGGGGAAGCACGAAGGTTTGCTCAGGAGGCAGAAGCGGGAGGGAGGGGACGGCTAGGCTGGAGCCTTCATTAGGGTTTTCGCGGGAAGGCAAGGCAGGCGGAATAACGCACTGGGATTGGTTAGTGAATGTTGGTGGGCTGTGGGATCTAGGGCGGGTGACTGCGGGCAAGGGAAATCTTGGCTTGGTATGTGAGAGTTAGATAAGGAGATTGTCCAGCGTGGGCTCTAGATCTCAGGGGAGATATAAACAACTTTGGCTATTAGTTTGGCCCTGTAATTAATGGATGCCAAATAGACAAACCCAGAATCTAAGAAAAGAAAACAACCCAGAAAGGGAATTACTGAGTCATAAAGAAGCATGTGTTTATAAGAAACTAGCCACTGTTTTCCAAAGGGTTGTATCAGCTTACAGTCCCGTCAAGGATGCAGGAGAGTTCTAGTTGCTGCCCACCTTCCCTAATACTTGGTATTTTCAGTGTTTTAAGTTTCAGACACTCTAATGAGTAGGTAGTAGAGTCTCACTGCGGTTTTATTGTGAATTTCCATAATGACTAACAATGAACATTTTTCATGTGGCTGTTGGTCGTTTGTAAATCTTTTGCAAAACGCTTTTGTAAAAGATCTGTTAAAATCCTCCATTTTGGGAAACTACTTCTTATGGCATTATAGAGCTCTTTCTATATTATAGGGACAAATTTTTTTTTATCAGAGATAGGCATTATGAGCATTTTCTCCCAGTCTGATGCTTGTCCATTCATCTTCTTAATGGTGTTTTCTGGGAAGCCAAACTTTTAAATATTGAATATTAAATCCAATTTAATATTCTTTTTTGCATTTTAGGAAAGTTCCCTGTTCTAAGGTCACAATATTATTTTTCTATTTCTTATGTTATAGTTCTCATAGTTCTAGCTTAAGAATTTCAATCAATGATCCATTTCAAGTGACATTTTGTGTGATGTATAAAAGGAGAAGGTTAATATTTTTTTGGTCCTTGTATGGATATCTAGTTGTTCCAGAACTATCCCTCCCCAGCTGGTCTGAACCTGCTTTGACCTTCCCTGAAGATAAGCTAAGATTCTCACTTGTTCCAAATCTTGGCTGTTCCATATGATAGCCATGAAATATGGTATCCTTTCCTTGCTCACCATGGTGACTTAAGGATAAATATTACAAAATATATCCATCCACTCCTGTATCTCTACAAAGGGGCTCAGGAATTCTGGATGCTCCATCTTTATTTATTGATTGCATTTCTGGGGGTCGGAGCCAGGGCCTTGGGCGTGCTAGGAGAGCGCTCTACCCCTGAGCTCCATTCCCAGCCCTGGACCACTTTTCTACGCTGCGGGGGCTGCGGAGCCTCCATGGTGGTGCTCTGTTGCAGGCCGGTCTCCCTGGCCTCACAGCTTCTAGAACATCTTCACTCGGGAGAAACAGAGGACCAGCTGATAGTCATGATTTCTCCCTTAACCTCTCTGAAGTTTCTGTCAGAAGTTTTATCATCTCAACAATACCTGCAATTATATATGCTGAATAAAACGCAGACCATCTTTGAAAGACGTGTGGATGGATTTCCTAGAAAGTAAGGAATACCCAAAGGCCCAGAACTAAGTGAAACCTGGAATCTAGAGATCTAAAAGCATTTTGAGGGCATTTGTCAAGCTGGGTGATTTGCTGAGGCCTGGGGGCTTGGCACACAGTGGGAGACTGGGAGACTTCCACACTTCTCTCCCATGGTTCTCTAAGTTTGGCCTAAAGAGTAAATGGGCCTCAAATGAGTACTTGTCAATGATGTTGATCTCGGACCCCCTTCAGTCTCACTGAATCCCAGAATGCATTTTTTACCAGAGCCCCAAAGTTTGAGCAATATTGATCTTTGAGGAGCTTGCAGAATTTCCAACTGACAGCTTCAAAACTGTCCACCAGATGGCGGGCTTGCAGCAGGCCACAGCTACTTAAAACTACCATTGGCCCCCCAGAACCCCTGGGAATCACCCTAGAAGGGGCATTAGAAATTTGGAGCCAGGCATGGTGGAGCACACTTGTAATCCCGGTACTAGGGAGAGTGAGACAGGAAGATTGTAGGTTTGAGGACAGCCTCAGCAAACAGTGAGACTCTCATTAACCTACCAAGACCCTGTTTCAAAGTAAAGATAAAATAGGGCTGGGTGTGTAGCTTAGAGGTAGAATACCTTTGGGTTCAATCCCCAATGTCTGTCTGTCTGTCTGTCTGTCTGTCTGTCTGTCTGTCTCCCTCTCTGTCTCTTACACACACACACACACACACACACACACACACACACACACACACACACCAAGGGGGAAAAGGAAAAAAGAAAGAAAAGAGAGATTCAGAGTGGTTGTTCATGAACTAGGAGGGAACAACTCAGGGGGCGGAGCCACAGGAGGTCTCCTAATCAACGTGCGGCAGGCTGAGGGTGCAAGCCTTGGAGTCTTCCTATCTGGGGTTTCCGAGATTGTTTCTACATATATTATATGGTTAGAGGAATGGCTATACATTCTTATTTTACAGACAAAGAAATTGAGGCCCAGAGAGGGATGTAGACTTAACCAAGCACTCAGCAGTGCCAAACAGCGCTGGAGCCAGTGCTGGAGAGCAGGTGTCTGGCCTCCGGGCCTCCGCCTGAGGGCCTGTAGGGGCGGGGCTGCGCTGACCTGGTGGAGGCTGCCTGCCTGCCCCCAGCTGCTCTCTGAGCAGTCCTCTTGTTCCTTCTGGGAGTTCTAGAAGCAGCTGCTGTGATCATTCAATTTAAATTGTTAATGGGCTTTCCACAGCACTCAGGGTTCCAGATTTAACCCCTAAAGGAAAAAAGCATCAGTCTTAATGGGGTTCCCAGGGTGTCCCCTGAGATTCCTGATG
Source organism: Muscardinus avellanarius (assembly GCF_963383645.1). Lineage (NCBI taxonomy): Eukaryota > Metazoa > Chordata > Mammalia > Rodentia > Gliridae > Muscardinus > Muscardinus avellanarius. The sequence goes on from NC_137799.1 coordinate 39,533,518, forward strand.
GTCTTGAGTCTGGAGCCAGCACAGCTGAGAGCCACCGGCCCCTCAAGGAGCTTTCTTCACAACCTGTTTAGTTTTGTTCTTTCAGTTACAAGAACAAAGATCACTTGAGCAAGATCAAATTCTCTCTCTCTCTCTCTCTCTCTCTCTCTCTCTCTCTCTCTCTCTCTCTCTCTCTCTCTCTCTTTCCTTACTCTATATTTGGATTTGTTAGGGGAATCACATAGGATTCAACAACAGAAGTCTTAGTAGAATTGAGACTGTCTGAACCTAAACCATGGGAGCCTAGACAACAAGAAAATTCAAAAACTGTTTTGGAGGAAGCAAAGTGTTATAATCCTTATTTCCATTCTACTGTATGTGTGTGTTTGTATTTTGTTTGTTTGATGTGTGCATGTGTGTGTGTGTGTGTATGCGTGCGTGCGTGCGTGCGTGTGTGTGTGTGTGTGTGTGTGTGTTGCTGGGCATTGAACCCAGGGGCATTCTATACCCTTAGCCTATTTTTTTCTTTTCTTGGAAACAGGGCCTCGCTAATTTGCCGAGGCTGGCTTTGAGCCTGTGAGCCTCCTGTCTCAGCCTCCCAAGTACTGGGATTACAGACGTGTGCCACCACGCCTGGCCCTCTATCATATTGCTAATCATTAGTAGGAAAGTTAAATGGGTACAACCATTACGAAGAACAGTATGGAAGATCCTCAAATAAATTGAAAAGAGATCTACCATGTGATCCGGTAACCCCACTTCTAAAGTGGGTAACAAAAGCAGAGTGTCGAAGAGCTGTCTGCACTTCTGTGTTCTTTGCAGCATGATCCACAATAGTCAAAATAGAGAATTAACCGAAGTGTCTGTCAACAGATGAGTGGATAAGGAAAAAGTAGTATGTATATGTAAATCCACACATATACAAAATGGAATACTATTCAGCCTTAAAAAGGAAGAAATCTTGTCATCTGTGACGTGGATGAACTTAGAGTACATTGTACTAAGTGAAGTATGCCAGACACAGAAGGAAAAATAATAATCTCATTCATGTGTAAAATCTAAAAAAGTTGATAGAAGTCATAGAAACAGAGAACTAGCATGGGTGTTATAGGAGGAATTGGGAGATGTTGGCCAAAGGGCACACATGTTGAGTTAAGCAGGTTGAATACGTTCTGCAGATCTAATGTACTGAGCGGTGACTGTAGCTAATAATATTTAATCATATGCTTGAAGTCTGCTAAGAGAGTACATCTTAGGTGGACTTATCACATGCATGGATAGAAATATATGGATAGTAAGCAAAATAGTAAGGTGGTGGGTATGTTAGCTTGATGATGAAAATAATTTCACCATGTATATGATATAATGTCATGTTTTATATCTTAAATATGTGCAGTTTTATACTTTTTTTTTTTAATTTGGAAACAGGGTCTCCTGAGCGATCTTCCTGTCTCAGCCTCCCAAGCGTGGGGATTACAAGTGTGTGCCACCATGCCTGGCAAATATATGCAGTTTTACTTGTCAGTTATACCTCAATAAAACTGGAAAAAATAACCATTTGTAAGATTTGCTCCTAACTACGATGTTAACATGGGAAGTCAGAAGAGGCCAGGACTAAAAAAGAAAGGTAAAAGCAGAGGCAGATGATGACCTAGAGAATGGCAGATGCAAAGGGACACCAGCAAAGAGCCCAGACCAGCCAGGCATGGTGGCCCATAATCCTAGTACCTGGGACGCTGAGACAGGAGGATCTCAGGTTTGAAGTCAGCCTCGGCAACTTAGACCCTCAGCAACTTAGAGACCTTGTTTTTGTTTGTATGTTTGTTTGTTTTGTTTTTTGTTTTGGTGGTACTAGGGATGGAACCCAGGGGCCATTATACCTCAGAGCTACATCCCCAGTCCTATTTTTTATTCTTTATTTTGAAACAGGGTCTCACTGAGTTGCAAAGGACCTAAGTAGCTGAGGCTGGCCGCTACTTAGTGATCCTCCTGTCTCAGCCTCCCAAATGCTGGAATTATAAGTGTGCACTACCATGCCCGGCTAAAGAGACCCTGTTTTAAAATAAAAAATTTTTAAAAGGCTGGGAGGTGGCCAAGCGTGGTGGCACACGCTTGTAATCCCTGTGCTTGGGAGGCTGAGACAGGAGGATCACACAGGTTCGAAGCCAGCCTCAGCTACTTAGTGAGGCTTTCAGCAACTTAGTGAGACCCTGTTTCCAAATAAAATATAAAAAAGGTCTGGGAGTATAGCCCAGATGTAGAAAGCCTCTGGGTTCCATCCACAGTACTACCAAAAAAAAAAAAAAAAAAAAAAAAAAAAGGCTGGGAGGTGTGACTCAGAGATAGAATGCTCTGGGTTTCACCCCCAGTTTAAAAAGAAAGAAGGAAGCCAGGTGTGGTGGTGCACGCTTGTAATCCTAGCATTTGGGAGGCTGAGACTGGAGGATCTCAGTTTGCGGACAGCCTTAGCTACTTAGTGAGGCCCTCTGCAACTTGGTGAGACCCTGTTTCAAAATAAAGAATAAAAAACTGGGCAGGGGATGTAGCTCGGAGGTCAAATGCCTCTGGGTTCCATCCCCAGACCCGCAAATAAATAAATAAATAAATAAATAAATAAATAAATAAATAAATAAATAAGGAAAGAAAGAGAAAAGAAAAGGAAGGAAAAAGAAAAAAAGCCCCAGACCATCCCATCCTGTTTCCACTTGCTTTCCTCTTCTTGGAAGAGCTCCATATCATCTCTCAGTGATGAGGAGAACAGAATTGTGATTAGTTCAGTGAATCCCCAAAACAAGGTCCTCATTTTAAAGATTTCAGGGAAGGGAGTTCTAGCAGATCCCCTCTCATCATTCCATGTTCAAAGAGAAGTTCAGCGGAGGGTGGCTTTCTCTTTACTCCTTCCAGAAAGTCCACAGAAGTCCTCATCTTTGCATGAAGTTTGGTATTTTATAAGTGACTCTACATGAAAGGGACCTTTTCCACCATCAAGAATTTGGTGAGCAGATTCCTAGAGCTGCAATTGCCAAACAGCAAAGACTTACCTTTGGGAGTGTCTATAACACAGGACATGAGATCTGCTTACAGGAATTTATATTCAAATAAATCCAAGCACATACATGGAAATAATTATGATTACTGTATCCTGGACTGGTCATGTGACACACGTAACAAATCTAGGGGACCTGTGCAGGCAGCACAGGTCAAGGTGCCTTTTATGTAGCCTCAATTCTCCATCTTTAGTTTCGTACCAGGTATCAGAGTCCATTTGCCATTGCTATAATGAAATACCTGTGTGGCGGAGGCGGCGCCATTCCTGCTGTATGACAGGGCCGCAACTGGAAAGAGAATTCTGCAGGGCTGGAAGACTGGCAAAACTGAAGCCATTATTCCTCTTGATTTTAGTTATAATAATGATAATATTAATGAAATTTGAATATTGCTTTGATTGAGGACTGATGTTTTATAAGAATCTGAAAATTGATGTGAATGTGATTGGAAAATGCCCTAAGATTTGTGCTGGGAATAGCATTAAGAAGAATATGACCATGAGAGAACTTTCAAAAAGCTACAAAGAAAAAGGCTCCTTGCTCCTTTGCTTACAACACCTAACTCATTTAAGGTTTTAGTCATGAAAGGAAAAGGTTAACTTCAGGCAAATTATACCTACTGTGCAGGGCCCTCCATATGACTGCTTATAAGTTAGGGGGTCGACTATAGTATCCCCCTCAGGGGGCTAGCACTAATCAGAATACTTTTCCACCTCCAACCATCCTCCACTTTCCTGTAAGGAGTGATGATCACTGGAAAACACAGAGTTAATATTACTGGAAAATGGCTTGATGTCAGGACTCTGCCGTTCCTATAGAGGGTTGGGCAGGCAGGGACCTTCTTGGTGCCTGCTCACTAAGACAAAAGAGTTTTCTTGATATAACTTAATAGGTATTATAGGAAATTAGATGTAGGCATTGTATGCTAAAAAATAGAATAAGTTTAGTATAAATTTGGTGGTTGGGTCAAAATAAGTTATAGAATACCTAGTAGTCAAAAATAAAAATAAAATTAACAGCTAATTTTAGAAGTAGAAATCGTAAGTTTAGCATTTAGCAGTTAAGGATAAGTTTAGTTAAAGTTTATTTTGTGTGATGGAGAAATTGGCTAGGCAGAGCCTTCACCCCCATCCCCTTTCTGGTGTTTTTGATTAAAGATCATAAAAATTTAAGAAAATAAATTGTATATTTAATATTTTAAAATATAAAAGTAAATTTTGTTTTTTTTTTGGTGGTACTGGGGTTCCTGGAAGCCCTTCTACCTCCGGGCTACACTCCCAGACCTATTTTTACATTTTTATTTGGAAACAGGGTCTCCTAAGCCAGCACGCGCGGCTGGCTTCGAACCCGCGCTATCCTCCTATCTCTGCCTCCCAAGCGCCGGGATTACAAGCGTGCGCCACCACGCCCGGCTAAAAGTAAAATGTTTTGTGCCCCTTAAAGATCTTTTAAAATCTTTGTATTCCTTTTAATGGAAAAGCCCCTTGTTTTCTGTATTTTCGGTTTAGCTTTAGGTTTGAACGTGCTTTGCAGAGCTCCATTGTTAGTTAGTTTAATAATTAGAATAAAATTGATGTTTGTGGCTAGGTAACCAGAATGATTTGTATGATATTAATTTGGATATTTTTGGGAATTGGAATATGAGCTCATTGAGGCAGGTTGAATTGTTTCAAATAAAGTGCAAAATGCACCTAGATATATTAAAAATATGTATTGCTAAAAGTTGTTTGTATCTAGGTGTATTAAGGACATGTTTTGCCAAAAGTTGTTAATACCAAATATTTCCGTGTAAAAGCATACAAAAAACAAAAAACAGGAAAAACAGGTAGCTTCAAGGTGTGCCTCCTACATGGAATTAAGGTTAATGAAAAACTAAATAAAAAACAATGTATGTGTAATGTGGTTTAAAAAAAAACTAAATGAAAAGCAAAATATGTATGCTGTGGCTTGCTGTAATTTGTTAGATTCATGTATAAATAAAGTATATTCTAGGGCACAGGCGGAGATGCCTTCCCCCTGCTACTAAGTATGGTGTCTCTCATTCTTCAATTACGCCGACCCTACGCCTCCTTCAAGACCCCTGGACTGGCCGAGGCTGGACCTGGGCACCTGTGGCTTGATATTTCATAGAGAAAAGAGATTTGTTGAGATCACAGTTTTGAAGGCTAAAAGTCCAAGATTGGGCAGCCCCATCTGTGGTTTCTGGTGAGGGGGCCTGTGAAAGACTGCCTCACAATAGTTCAGTGAGACAGGAAGCCAGAGAGATTCGGGGGCTAGGCTTGCTCTTTTTATGACAGCCCATCCTAACTGGGGTCTCCCAAGAACGAATCTCTTCCAAGGATAATCCTCTTCCCCCTCCTCCCGTGGCCCCAGCAACTCCCATGAGGCCTCACCCTCTTGAAGAGTCCTCCACCTCTCAACACTGACGCTAGGGACCAAGCTTTGAACTAGTGAACCTTTGGTGGGGGGTGCACGTTCAAACAATGTCCCAAGCCACAGCACCAGCCACAGGACTGGAGAAGGTCAGCCCTGTAAGGACCTTAGGCCAGCTCAACTAAAATTGATTTACAGCAGAGGAGGACTTCTGAGGCTGAGAGAGAGCAGCCAGCCCATGGCCTTTTTTTTTTTTTTTTTTTTTTTTGCTTGTTTGCTTATTTGTTGGTGTGTATGCTTTCTTCAACTTATGGCCAGCATCATCCCTCAAAGGATTTAAGATACAATAATACATTTAAGGCCCCATATAAAAAAATAGATAAATGAGAAAATAGACAAAAGGAAATTATTCCCAGCCCTATTTTTTTTTATATTTTATTTGGAAACAGGGTCTCACTAAGTTGCTGAAAGCCTCACTAAGTAGCTGAGGCTGGCTTCGAACCTGTGCGATCCTCCTGTCTCAGCCTCTCAAGTGCGGGGATTACAAGCGTGTGACACCACGCCCGGCTTAGACAAAAGGAAATTAAATGAGCAGAAATGAAAGTTGCAGATCCAGGGAGTGGCTAAGGTTTACTACAAAATCCAAATCATCAAGAGGCTATTCTCAGCTGTAGAGCTGAGATGTAATAACATCACGCTGGAAGCAGGTTTGAATCTCAAGACAAAAACTCAGTTGTACAGAAAATATTCATTTTTTTTCTTTAATCAAAATAGTATGACACCAAGTCCCTGTTGAACCAGGCTGATGGGATCTTCAATCTCTATCAGCAAGGGACATTCTAACTTACATCTCAAGGATTTCTCCAAATCCAAGGCCCAGAAAAAAATGGCGGACATTTGTTGATTACCCCCCGCCCCCGCAGGTCCATTGTCCTCTACCCTGTTCTTAACAACCCCAGACTTTCCTTTGTATAGTAATAGCCACAGGGTTTAAGTAAGACAGACCTGGTCTTCAGCTTTGAGGAGGGCCCTGTGGTCTGCGTCAGTCTTTGTCATCTTATCCCACCTGCTACTGTGTTTGGTTTGTAGTTCCCATCGGTCTCATCACAGCAAACGTCAGGACACACTGGTTTGGGGACCAATGGTTTCCATCCCGTAAGTGAATCAGAATACTGCAGCCCTGTGGCTTGCAGTAAGCATCTGGTGACCCTGGGAACAAAACTGGTACATGGGAGGAAAAGCCAACAGAAAAGATAATTCCAGAGCACAGGACTTGGAGCTCGATTGACCAAGCCTAAGACTGGTCCTACTTTTTAATGAATCTGCATTATTTTTACGGAGTTTGAGTAGAGTTACTCTTTTGTGGTACCTATCAAAAGTTTTGACCTGTTGCCATGAATTGGGGCACAGAACCAACAACAAGCCAGCACCTCCAGAAATTTCAAGGTTCTTTCTTTCTAGGATCTTATAATGATGTGTCCATGCTTATGGAACAAATATATATAATATGCTTATATATTATATATAAATAAATTATATATATGTATGTGTATATATATGTATGTGTGTATATATATGTATGTATATATATGTATGTATGTATGTATGTGTGTGTGTGTATATATATATATATATATATATATATATATATATATATATATATTAGTCCTGGTCCCAAGGTCCATAGCAGAGACCTTGGAAAAGTCCTTGCTCTACCCTGGCTTACATTTTCTCTTAAATACAATGAGATACTTGGAGGTCATAAATTCTGGCAATCTTAGGTTTGATGACCATCACTCTGTTAGGTGTATTTGGGCTACCATGTTTTTCACAGCGGCCTTCACGTCCTTGTTCCTCAGGCTGTAGATGATGGGGTTCAGCATGGGGGTCACCACCCCATAGAAGAGGGAGATGAGCTTGTCTGCAAGGTCCTGCTTGTCCGCCCCCAGCGGGTCCTTGGACTTGGGCTTCCCGTACATGAAGAGGATGGTCCCGTAGAAAATGACCACGACTGTGAGGTGGGCAGAGCAGGTGGAGAAGGCCTTTTTCCTCCCCTCGGCTGATGGGATCCTTAGGATGGTGGCAAGGATGAAGACGTAGGAGAAAGAGATGAACAGGACTGGGATTCCTAAGAAGATCATATTAGCCACAACCATGCTGATCACGTTGATGGAGATGTCAGCACAGGCCAACTTGAGGACTGCCAGGATCTCACAGGTGAAGTGGTTGATGATATTGTCTCCACAGAAGGGCAGTCTCATCGCAAGGGATGTCTGTACTATTGAATTGATGACACCAGACACCCAGGAGCCGGCGGCCATGGGCACGTAGGCAGCCTTCCTCATGACCACCGGGTACCGAAGGGGGTTGCAGATGGCCACGTAGCGATCAAAGGCCATCATGCTCAGGAGCACACACTCAGTGGCCCCCATGGCAAAGGACAGAAACATCTGCACAGTGCAGCCTGAGAAGGAGATGGTTTTCCTGGGGGTCAGGAAGCTGTCGAGAATGAGGGGGACTGAGGAGGAGGTGTAGCAGATGTCTAGGAAGGAGAGGTTCCCCAGGAAGAAGTACATGGGCGTGTGTAGGTGGGAGTCCAGGGTGGTCACCAGGATGAGGACTCCATTGCCCAGCAGGATGACCAGGTACATGAGCAGGATGAGTACAAAGAACGCTTTCTCCAGGCTTGGGTGGGCTGAGAGGCCCAGGAGAATGAACCCCGTCACGGGCACGGTCTCATTCGATCTGACCATGGCACATCAGTTCTGAAACTTACACAAACTCAGATCAACATCAGTATTCTCTTGCTCTACAAAGGCCTAGGTAGCAAAAAAAGAAAAAGAAAAAACTTGCTCTGCTGAGCAACTGGACAAGAGCCCTAAAATCCAGTCATCTGTATGAGGTTTGGGAAAATATATTAAAAGTCAATATTTAACTTCTGCTTCCAGGAAGAACCAACAAGGTAACCTAGACTAACCCTTCTGCAGACTATGCTGAGGAAAACTGAACGAGATACAGAGAACATCTGTGGAAGTGTTGGAAAGGTAGTAAGTCTGAGATCATAGGGCCATGATTCTGGGGAAACAGAGAAGGCAGTCCAGGGGCATTTGCAGCTTCAGGAAGAGGCTACAGCAACACTGACAGCCTCGTAGAGATGGGGATGCAGGGCGCCTACTTAAAATTCTTCCCTTTGGGATGGGACCCCAAGAGGCAGCATCATAGGAACCAGGGAAAATCGGAAAGAAGCAGGCATTTGCAAGTGTCGTAGTCCAGCTTAGAATCTTCTCAAGCTCCGAAATTGTGATGAGCTAGTCCCAGATTTTCAGTGCTTCCGGACACCTAATATAAGCAAACATAAAGAACATACCAAGCTGGGCATGGTGGCGCACGCTTGTAATCCCAGCATTCGAGAGGCTGAGACCGGAGGATTGCAGTTCGTGGACAGCCTCAGCTACTTAGTGAGGCCCTCAGTAATTTAGCAATCCCTGTTTCAAAAGTAAAAAGTAAAATCAGCCGGGCATGGTGGTACATGCTTGTAATCTCAGCATTTGGGAGGCTGAGACCTGAGGATCGCGGTTCATGGACAGCCTCAACTACTTAGTGAGGCCCTCTGCCACTCAGTGACCCTGTTTCAAAATAAAGAATAAAAAATAGGGCAGGGGGTATAGCTCGGAGGTCAAATGCCCCTGGGTTCCATCCCCAGACCCACACACACACAAAAAAAATAAAGAACATACCATTACCTCCGTCTTGAAATCATCTCTACAAATACTTTTGCAGATGCCATTGCTGGCACACACTAAAAAGAATACGGGCTGGACATGGTGGTGCACACCTGTAATCCTAGTACTGGGAGGCTGAGACAGGAGGATCACAGGTTCAAGGATAGCCTCAGCAAGTAGTGAGACTCTCATCAACCTAGTGAGACCTATTTCAAAATAAAAATATGGCTGGGGGTGAAACTTGGAGGTAGAACAATGCCCCTGGATTCAGCCCCCAGAAACACACACACACATACCACACCACACCACACCACACCACACCACACCACACACACTAAAAAATACAGTATACAAGGAGATAAAGACAACATAAATGAATACCAACAGAAACAAAAATCCCAGAAAATTAAAGTAGCCTTTTCTTTGGGCACTTGGGAACCAAGAGGACATCTCTGGTGACATCTGCTTAGAGAATCATCTCAGGTCACCTTGACACCACAGTGCCACAGTCTTGACATCCTGTGCTGATCTTTTTCTATCCTTCTGTAATCTTGGGGCTGTGAGGGGCCCTTGCATGGTGGCCTAGCTGTATGAGAGTTCTGATGGAATCTTTCTTCCTGTCTTCATTCTCTGTCTGCCTGCACCAGAGCCAGGGCTTGTTTCTGAGACTATTTGCAGAGCCCTAGTCCTGCCCTGGAATCTCTTATTTCTGGGAAGCTTACCTCTTTTTTTTTTTTTTTTTTTTTTTCGGTACTGGGAATGGGACCCAGGGGCATTCTACCTCCGAGCTACAACCCCAGCCCTATTTTTTACTCTTTATTTTGAAACAGGGTTTCACTGAGTTGCATAAGGCCTCATTAAGTAGTAGTTGAGGCTATCTGCAAACTGAGATCCTCCTGTCTCAGCCTCCCAAATGCTGGGATTACAAGCATGTGCCACCATGCCCTGCTTACCTCTCTTCTTGAAAGTCTAAGGGCTCTCAAAACTAGGATTTGTTCTGGACAAGTAAAAAAATTTGTTTGCAACTTTGAGAATGCTGAGGTTTTGGTTTTATTTGCATTGAATCTAAACTATGCATGGACTTCCCAGATGGCCGTCTCTGCAAGAGCTGTCACTGACCTAGCCCTTCCTCAGTTGTGGCAGGGGCACTTCATGCCTGGGAAGCCCTGAGACACTCCTTTGTTGGTACTTAGCACATAATGCCTGGGACCAAGTCAGTGCCATAATAATTCAATTCAGTAAATAGACACTTTTTGGACATCTACTATAGTCCAGCCATAATTCTTCTAAGTGTTGGCGACTCAGTAATGAAAGACACAGCCTCTGACCTTGGAGAGCTCAAAATCTAGTGGGGTAAATAGTCACACAAACACATAATCAGAACATCATCATCATCACTATCACTATCAGCCATAATAGTCACTCTAGTGCTCACAGTGGGCCTCGGGTCTAGTTAACAATCTCTCCTTTGCCAATGTGAAAACCTCCTTATGGCATTCCTGGCAGGCCTGGGGTCTGGGTTTGACTGTCTGTAATTAAGAAGGGGCCCTTTACCTCCCAGCAAGGCTGGATTCATTTTGAAGTATTTACCCTTTGATATTAATCTTAAATCTGCCTCCTTTCAACTTCAACATGATCTTCAATCTGGCCTTCTCTCTTCTGCATGGCCACCCTCCAAATACACAGGAATCGTTTGGTTTCAGCATGAAGATAAATGAGAATCAATCTCCCTATTTTGTCCTACAGCCTTAAGAACAACTACATCTCTTAGTGGCAAATGCATCATCTAGGAATTGACTACAAAGGCTGATACTGAGAATGGTCTCAAGCCCAAAGATGGCCCGGGTTCCCAGGACACACTGCCCCTGTGAAGTATGTGTTTTCCAGTCTGCATGCCTCTCCCAGGAACCTGGGTCATGCAAAGAAAATATTCCCTCTACGTTATCATCACTGGATCTAGACACATGGCTCAGTGTGTGTGTGTGTGTGTGTGTGTGTGTGTGTGTGTGTGTGTGTGTGTGTGATATACCAGGGATCGAATCCAGGGATGTTCTACCTTTGAGCTATGCCCCAGCCTTTTATTTATTTTTTGTTTTCAACAGGTTCTCTCTAGCTTGCTGAGAGTTTCACTGCGTTGCCGAGGCTGTCCTCCAACCTGCGGTTCTCCTGTCTCAGTCTCCCAAGTACTGGGATTATAGGTGTGCACCACCGTGCCTGGTTTACGGCTCGTTGTTATTGTCTTTGGATTCTGTGAGATGAGAAAGAACCCAACAGTTTTAATCAAGAAGTGACAAATGACTGAGAAAAGAAGACGATTAGCTGTGGAGTCCAGTGATGGGGTGAGACAAGGCAGTTGAGCTTAGAAACTTTCTTTTCTTTTCTTTTCTTTTTTTTTTTTTGTGCTACTAGGGGTTGAACCCAAGAGCATTCTACTTCTGAGTCACACCCCAGCCCTATTTTATTTTTTATTTTGAAACCGGGTCTCACTAAGTTGCAGAGGGCCTCACTAAGTTGTCAAAGCTGGCTGCAAACCTGTGGTCCTCCTCTCTCAGCCTCCCAAGTACTAGGATTACAGGCACGCAACACCACACCTAGCTGTCTTAGAGACTCTTGCAGCTTGATGAGTCTTTTTGATTCTGTGAGAATAACGCCAAACCAAACAAAAGCGCTTCATCTCTCCCTTCCTCGAGCCCCTATTCCATTACCACCAAGGCCAATGAGAGAGATGCAGCTGTACTTAAGAAAATTTTTGTAGGGCTTTTTCAAAACTTGCACTTACCCTTGTCAGAAACATGGAGAGCAAGAACGTTTGATTTCCCAAGCATTGGAAAAAGGCCGCGTGGCAGAAACGGCCACACTTAAGCGCCAGGGTGAGGGCTCAGAGCTGTGACAGCTGAGGGTTCAGCTGGCCCTCTCCCCTCCGCCGTCCTCCTGTGCTCGGGGCAGCATCTCCCAAGGACCGGCCATCGCCCCAAGAAGTCAATTTAAATTCCACTTTTTCTTTGGGACCCTTTGGTCCCTCAAGTCATTTAATGTTTGGAGGGTGAGTCGTGCTTCGTTTAGAAACTTTCTATCCTTCTGGGAAAACATCCCCAAGATCCAATTACGTAGAAGGGCACTGCTGGAAGTTTGCTATCCGCTGCTCTCTTCTGTTTGTTCTTCTGTCTTTGCTTTCCTTCCTCGCTCCCATCCTTCTCCCTCCTTCCTCCCCTCCTTTCTTCCTCCCTTCTTTTCATGACTCCCTTCTTTCTCTCTGAACAGCATAATCCCGTCAACAGAGTCCAAGATCCTGCTGGTCAGTGATTATGTGATTCATCCAGACCCCCTACTTTTTTCTGTGGTACTGGGGTTCCTGAAAACCCTTCTACCTCTGGGCTACACTCCCAGACCTATTTTTATATTTTTATTTGGAAACAGCCTCTCTTAAGCCAGCGAGGCTGGCTTCGAACCTGCGCAATCCTCCTGTCTCCACCTCCCAAGCGCCGGGATTACAAGCGTGCGCCCCCACGCCCAGCGACCCCTACTTTTTTGAGCTATGTTGTGGCCAAGCCCCACTCCACCCCCAGTGTGCTTATGCAGTGGTTTGGGGGGAAGGATTCTCAGTGAAAGACTCATTCTCTCTCTCTAAATAGTTAGCTTGTCACATTAGGCACCTTGAAACAGCCTGCAGTGTTCTCTCTCAATCCGCACCGGGCATTCAACTAAGTGACTGTCCTTTCAGCTTCCTATCATCTGCCCAGGCACTCCTGGACCCTGTGGAGCCACAGACAGAGTGTGACCCAGGACAGGGACAGGCTCAGGGGATGAGCACATTCCCTTACTCAGCAAATGCTTATTAAGGGTGCAGTCCAGAGAAGGCAGAGCCGTGTGGCTGTGCAGAGGACCCCGGGGCCCTGTCTTCTGGACGTGCACTCTCTAATGGCTAGAGAGGGACAAGAAAAGGTGGTCACCCAAGAGGAGGGCAGTGCTGGGCCGGAATGCCTGGCTGCAGGGGAGCCCAGAGGAGGCAGGGAGCAGACTTTCTGGAGAATATCCGAGGTGTGTAGAGCCAACTCTGACTGGCTCACCAATCCCAGCTCCACTTCCAGCTGTCAGACAGCTGGTGGATATTTGGGTTTTGACTGGTGGTCAAGAGAGCGCTTTGTGCTCAGAAATCCCCTCATTCTGTGTGTGTGTGTGTGTGTGTGTGTGTGTGTGTGTGTGTGTGTGAATATGATTTGCCAAGGATGAGCAGAGCTGTGTTTATTGTGGCGTCCTGAGGACATGTGTGGACAGGACACCTCCTCATGGCAGAGAAAGTCCTCACACAGGTATCCCAGCTGGGTGTGTAATTCCTGATGTCGGAATGCTGCTCATCCAAACAATACTCCTTTGCAGCTCCATCCTAGGAAGCCTCGCTCTCCTGATTTGCCAGGTCTCTCTCTGAGAAGGCTCCGTTCATTGTTCCCCTGCTCTGTACCACGGGTGCCCTGACCACCAGGGCTGGTGGCCGGGCCAGGTGGCTACCTGAGCTGGGGGCATTCAACATGTAGGCTCTTCAGGACCTCACAGGGAGTTTGAACTCAAAACTCAAGGCTGTAGCAGTTGATGTAAGGCAGGTAGCAGAGGGAGGAGAAAGCGGGTGACACAGGAATGGAAGCGGGTGGCAGGAACAGAAGCCTGGCCCATGGCAGCTGAGGCCTGGGCATAGGGAGGAGAGGGGAGGCAAATCCTCCCAGCTGGAGCAAGAGCCACAGGCCAGCGCGATTGAGTCTAGGAGCCCCTAGAGCTGGAGCACATGGCCCCGCCCAGAGGCCCGCAGGAGCCACTCAGATTCTGACGTGGTGGCCCCTTGTCCATCTTTGAGGCCCAGCTATACCACTGTTCTTCCATGAGCCCCTTGACATCCTCCAGCCCTTAAGGAAGTTATATGTGAAGAGTGAAGGCTCCTGGCACTCAGAGGTTTTCGACATCAGGAATGGGAGCTAGAGAGCAATGTAGGAGGGTCTCTCCACCTGCTCACAATCCAAGTGTCCATCTACTACGAGGCTCTGTTTTACTCACAACACTTCTGACATCAAATGTGTGGGGTGCCCCTCCCCCCACCGGAACTGATTCTCTAGCTCTCTGGACACCAACTGGGCATCCTACAATTTAATTCTGACACTAACTTCCTGGAGTTGACACAAATCCTGCATGTTAAGAGCTCAATCCCACAAGAGTGCCACCACTTCAGACACCAATTACTAGACTGAGCCACCAGCTATAAAGGTAGAGGTGTTCCTGCAACCCCTTCCTCAGGGTCAGTAATTTGCTAGAAAGTCTCACAAAACTCAGGGAGCCAGGTATGGTGGCACACGCTTGTAATCCCAGTACTTGGGAGGCTGAGACAGGAGGGTTGCAGGTTTGAGCATAGCCTCCGAAATGTAGTGAGGCTTTCAGCAACCTAGCGAGACCCTGTTTCTAAACAAAAAATAATAAAACTGAAAAAAGGGGTGGGAATAGAGCTTGGAGACAGAATGCCAGTGGGTTCAATCTCTACTAATAGACACATACACAAAACAACAACAACAATAACAAAAACAAAACACAGACAAACAAACCTCAGGGAAACTTGATTTTCATTTACCAGTTTATGAAAGATACAAGCCAGAAACAGTTACATAGAAGAGCTGCATAGAACAAAGAATAGAGAAAGGGATGGGGAGACTCTGCCCTCTCTGGGGGTGCCACCCTCCCAGCACCTCCATGCATTCACCAACCAAGAAGCTTTCCGAAGCCCTTTAGTGTGGGTCTTCTTAAGGCACATCGATTAAATCATTGGCCATTGGTGATTGCTTTGTTCTCCAACTGACTTTCCTCCCTGCAGTCATGGGGTGGGGCCAAATCTTCCCCAATCACACAATTCGTTCAACCCTCCAATCACACGATCTGTTCCTCTGGCACAGCTCTCATCCCTAACTTAGCTAGGGGCCCACAAAGTGGTACTTTATCAGCATAAACTCAGGTAGGTATGGTTGAAAAATGTTTATAATGAATAACAAAAAACATTCCTCTCACTCCCATCATTCAGGAAATTATAAAGGTCTTAGGAGCTCTATGCCAGGAACTGAGGATGAAGAACAAATGCATATATTTTTGTTATATCATGGTAGCACACCCCCATCCTTGCTTCATAGGGTAGGAAGCATTAAATAAGATGAGGTTTGGAAAACAGTTATAAATTAATGGCAACTCTTATTAATATCTTTAATTTTTATGTGGCTCATATTAAAATACATACATTTAGACAGTGCTTGATACCCTTCCCCACCCCCGCTGCTTCCCCTTTCTCCTCCTCCCAACAATAAGTGTCCAGGTTGACCATGCTACATTCATACTTTTACATATATTTGAATGTAGCTCCTCCATTAATCAACCTCAGCCTTCTTCTTCTCCTACCCTTCAATTCTAGCTTTGCTGAGGTTTCCCCTCCATTATCTGGAGTCCCCCTGGAGAACTGGCTATCCATTTGTAGAAAGATGGAACTAAATCCATCTTTCAAAATGTCAGAAGCAACCCAAAATTTGAGACAGGCTCCTCTTCTTGTCTTTACAGCTTTCTTTCAGTTTCCAAGATATAGTGTGCAGGGAAGGGAAAATATCTTTTCTTTATAACCATCTTAGGTTCATTGACTGGGGCCCTTCTAACAAAAGACAGATCAATAAGAAAAAAAAGCATACTCTGGGTGTGGTGGCGCACATTTGTAATTCCAGTACGTAGGATGTTGAGACAGGAGGATTGAAGGTTCGAGGACAGCATCAGCAAGTAGTGAGACTCATCAACCTAGCCAGATCCTGTTTCCAAATAAAAATAAAATAAGTCTGGGGATATAGGTTGGAAGTAGAATGCCCCTGGGTTCAATCCCCAGTACCACACACACACACACACAAAGCATAAAATATTATTCAATATAAATTTTACCTGATATAAGAACCTTCATTAAAAAATGAAGACCAAAAGAATTCGTTAAACTCAAGTATTCTTTTTAGTAGGGTTCTGAAGAATGGAAAATAGTGGAGAAATATGACAGGGTAGAAAAGAATGTGATAAGTATAATAAACTAGGGGAAATAGCCAGGCCTATTTGCTAAGATTACTTTTGGTGTCTCTGTGTCTTTGGAGATAAGCGTGTCCTCTTGTTTTAGGTATAAAAAGGACACCTCTCACATGGGGGTCTTATAACCTGCTTCAGAAGAGGTCCGAGAAATCCTTAGGTTTTATAACCTATGTCTGATGAGAGCAACAGGGGAAGGTCAGAGAAACCTCCTTGGACTTGTTGCTTGTGTTAGTGAGCTTTCTATTACTATCAGGTATTATAATTAGGAAGGGCTTGTTTGGCTTACAATTTTGGAAGTTTCAGTCCATGGTCAGTTGTCCCTGCTGCTTTTGGGCTGATGGCACCTCAAGCTGTTCACCTCATGTCCAGGATGCAAAAGATAGAAAGCAAAAAATCTTGGCCCCATTATCCCCTTCAAGGACAAGCCCGGTGAGGAGAAGACCTCCTACTAGGCCCTACCTTTGAAGTGTCTATCGACTTCCAATAGTGCCACAGTGGGAAAAAGCCTTAAATACTTGGGCCTTTGGGGGCATTCCAGAACCAAACTCTACCACTTTTTCTCAAATTCCTTCAGCTTAAAATATTCAGTATGCCAAGACACCAAATTTGGGGGCAGCATGTCCTGAACCCAGCAAAGTATCTTAGCCATATTGATTCATTACTTTCCTGTATCTTTTGTCCCAGATCTCTTTCTAAATCCTACAATTTCTTAATTCTAAATGTCTCCCAGGGCCACCATGTCCTCCATATCTGTTATTTTCACCTAGGGCTAGTTTCACACAGTCCTGCTGGGTCCCACCTCCTGGACAGCTTTGTGGTACTCTCAGTCCTATGTTGGTCTACAGATAGGTCCACTCTGCTGGGCATTCACTGAAGACAAAGACCCATTTCTGGTCATTATGTCCCCCATCCACCCTAACTCTCTGGTGCCAGATACATATGATATGTTTGTAGCATAGAAATTGTTTGGAGTGATGGGAAAGTTGGTAGGAGAGAGAGACAGACAGAGAGACCAACAGACTGACCAACAGATCTGGTCACTGGGTAAATGGGAGAAGATTCCTGGGTGGTTGCAATGTTTGGATTACTGAGACCTGGCTCTTCTTCCCTTCTAGATGATTTGAGGGTCAGTGTCAGAGCCCCCTTGGATCATTCACTGTGCTCAAAGCCCAGGAGAATTCTGATCATCTGGCACTTGAAAACTTTCTGAACCAAAGTTTTCTTATAGTGAGAGGGGAGCTTTCAGCAGATTTACACATATTGCCTAATTGGGTCTATGGGGTGAAGTTTAATCTCTGAGCCGCTCACCAAACTTTAAATTGCTTCTGGGATAGGACTTGGTCCCAAAGCAACCTGGCCCTAAGTTCCTGAGAGAGACTTTATGGAGCCCCGTGGAGAGTAGCATGGAGCAGAGAGGATAGGTGCCAGGCACAGCAGCTGGGCATGGCTTGCTAGCTTGGCCTGGGTACAGCCTCCCTCAGGTTGGGGCTCCTGGCTGAGCCTCAGGCTTGCGAGCCAGCTCTTGTCTCCTGGTCTCACTGAGCCTCAAGGTCAGGCAAGGGCTCCTGGGGCTGTGGCTACACCCTGGACCTTTCCACATGCAGGGTCATTTTGAGACACCAGGAAGTGGGACAATAGTTAAGGAGCAAATGCCTCATCGGCAGGTGTTGTGGGGGCGGCTCTGAGAGACATGCCCTGTATGGCCTGCTTGGTTGTGGCTAGGTAGCACCCAGATGGGCAGGTGACCATGTCCACTGGCCCGCCTTCCTGCAAGCAATAGATGTAGCCTAGGCTGGACCCCAAACTGGATGAGTGTCGGGTCACCATTTGGGGTAGGAGAGGCTGCACGCAGAGAGAGCTCGAGGAGGGGGTGGAGAGTAGGTGAGGTCAGGTGACAGGCCCCTATTTCCAAAGCTCCAAAGGCTGCAGCTGTGGCAAAGTCAGAAGGCAGACTCAGGCTCCGCGGAGGAAGGGAGACGTTAGAAAAGGCAGAGTCCAGTTCCCTGAACAACTCCAACAACCCAGGCTTCCTGACAGTGGCATTGCCTAGGGACTCCTTGTTCAAAACGTTCAAGCAGAAGCTGAGCATTCGCAGAGGGGGTCCCAGCGACGGCGCTGCGGGGTGCGGGGAGCTAAAGTGGTTTAATATCAGAGAATCCTGCCGAGCCTCAGATCCTGCCTCATCCCTTAACCCTGATATTTGAGATAACTTCTTCTGGACACTGTATCATTACCAATGAGAAAAAAGCTCCCCTTCTGCAGGTCAGGTCTAGATGCAATTTCACAAAGCCTTCCCTGAGCTTGGTTCCCCCCTCCCTTTCTTCCTTCCTTTCTTTCTTTCTTTCTTTCTTCCTTTCTTCCTTTCTTCCTTTCTTCCTTTCTTCCTTTCTTCCTTTCTTCCTTTCTTTTTTTGGTGGTGTGGGGATGGAACCCTTCTACCCCCGGGCTACACTCCCAGACCTATTTTATATTTTATTTGGAAACAGGGTCCCAAGCACGGGGATTACAAGTGTGCGCCACCACGCCTGGCTGAGCTTGGTTTCTTTTCCTTTATGCTGAGTAGGGCTGAAATAGGTCAGTGATTTTAAAGACTGGTTTACATCAGAAGCATACATAGGAAATTTTATTTTTTAAAACAAATAAACACACAAATAAGAAACATTGCCAAGGCAATGTGCAGAGGAAGGACCCGGAAGTCCAGCACTTGGGTAGCTGTGAGGCAGCGAGCTCTGTGTCACTTAGGGCACCCCATGGCAGCGCCAGAGGACATTGTGGTTCCTGAGTTTCTTTGGAAGCAATTGTGATCATCCACAATGCAGTTTGGTTCTGGGGGGTTGAGTAGATTAGCAAATAAGCATGCCTGTGTACCCTCCGAATGTACCGGATAACATTTCTCCCCAATTTTATTTATTTATTTATTTATTTATTTATTTATTTATTTATTTATTTATTTTTGCAGTACTAGGCATGGAACCCAGGGGCATTCTACTTCCGAGCTACACCCCCAGCCCTGTTTTTTTATTCCTTATTTTGAAAAAGGGTCTCACTGAGTTGCAGAGGGCCTCATTAAGTAGCTGAGGCTGTCCTCAAACTGCGATCCTCCTGTCTCAGCCTCCCACATGCTGGAATTACAAGCATGAGCCACCATGTCCGGCTTTTCTCTCCAAATTTGAGGTTGGTGTGACTGAGACCCCATCCAAACCAAGCTGGGCATGTGAATTTGGAGTGGGCTCCAACACTCAGGTGAGATTATTTTCCTCTGGCCAAGTCTGAGAGCCACAGAAATGCAGGAAGTCAAGTGTGATTACAGAAAGAAACACATACATCTTCTCCAGACCAGATTCCTGGAAACTTCTGTGGGGACTCCATGCTATAGGTTCCACAAAATCAATTTGGTCGGATTTTGCAGAGAAGAGAATAAAGATCAGATGAATTGATTTATAATAACAAAACTCACAAAACAGTGAGGTATAAACCAGACACTGATCAATAAATAAAACTGTTAAGGATGAGAAATATGGTGTTCAAGCTAGTACATTCTCTCCTTATAAGACTGTTTGTAGGGGAAATCAAATTATAATAGAAATCTGCTGGGTGAGGGGGAACCAGCTCCAGCATAGTAGGTGATGTGACCTCAATGGCCAGGGTCACTGGGCTGTGATGGCCCAAGGTCTTCAACTACACACAGGGTCAGAATTATTCAGAGGCCCCTGAGTCTCCAGAAAGTATGTGGACATACGGCATCATTTTATGTATATTATCATTGATTAGACATAAACGTCATTCATTTTATTAAATTTCATTGGATATTTCAAGAAAACATGAAAAAAGTACTTGAATAAGGGTTGCTTGTGAAACTTATAAAGAAAAATGTATATATAGACACACACATTCTTAATATTGGAGAAGAGTGTTTTACATTACATAATCACTCTACTTTTGTAAATTGTATACCATTTTAATTGAAAATGTTTTCTACTTAACAATGCTATGAAATGAAGTTGATACTGTTTAGCTAGAAGTTATGAGTATCTTAACTGCTTTATTTATTTCTATTTTTCAAAAAGGAAAAAGCTAGCAGAGTGTGGTGGTACACGCTTGTAATCCCAGCATTCAGGAGGCTGAAACAGGAGGATCATGGTTTGAGGACAGCCTCAGCTACTTAGTGAGGCCTTTGCAACTCAGTGAGACCCTGTTTAAAAATAAAGAATAAAAAAATAGGGCTGAGGCCGTAGCTTGGAGGTAGAATGCCCCTGGGTTCCATCCTCAGTACTGAAAAAAAAAATCTAAAAGAAAAGAAAAAAGCTACACATTTTATAGATGTTTAATATGTTTACTGTTTAAGATTAATGGTAATATTGTAAATGAAAAATCAAATCAATGCTTTAAAGGTAATCATGTTACCAACAACTTGTTTTTAAATTTATAATAAAATTATTTATATATTTAATTTATATATTTATATTTAATTTATATATTTATATTTAATTTACATATTTATATTTAATTTATATATTTATTATATTTAATTTATAACTTTCTTTATAAATGAAAACAAAATTTATTAGATTCTCAAGTTCTGCAACACAGCCTGGCTTTTAGATAATGTAGCTTTAGAGTTGAACCTCAGAGGGTAGGTTTGCTTATAACTTGAAAATCACCATACTGTGATCCCCAGGTCCTGACTCATGCAGGCCAAACAGTGAACATGAATTGTCTGCCTTTAGTATTCCTAGGTGTGAAAGTGAGTGAGCCTGAAATGGAAGCATTCAACCAGTCCATGGTGACAGAATTTGTCTTGCTGGGCCTCTCGGCTCATCCCAAGCTGGAGAAAACGTTCTTTGTGCTCATCCTGTCCATGTACCTGGTCATCCTGCTGGGCAATGGCGTCCTCATCCTGGTGACCATCCTGGACTCCCACCTGCACACGCCCATGTACTTCTTCTTGGGGAACCTCTCCTTCCTAGACATCTGCTACACCACCTCCTCAGTCCCGCTGGTCCTGGATGGTTTCCTCACTCCCAGGAAAACCATTTCCTTCTCAGGCTGTGCTGTGCAGATGTTTCTGTCCTTTGCCATGGGGGCCACTGAGTGTGTGCTTCTAGGCATGATGGCCTTTGATCGCTACGTGGCCATCTGCAACCCCCTTCGGTACCCGGTGGTCATGAGCAAGGCTGCCTACGTGCCCATGGCTGTCAGCTCCTGGGTGGCTGGTGGGGTCAACTCCTTGGTGCAGATCTCTCTTGCAGTACAACTGCCCTTCTGTGGGGACAATGTCATCAACCACTTCATCTGTGAGATCCTGGCAGTCCTGAAGCTGGCCTGTGCTGACATCTCCATCAATGTGATCAGCATGGGGGTGGCCAACGTGATCTTCCTGGGGGTCCCTGTTCTGTTCATTTTTGTCTCCTACATGTTCATCCTCACCACCATCCTGAGGATCCCCTCAGCTGAGGGACGGCGAAAGGCCTTCTCCACCTGCTCTGCCCACATCACTGTGGTGGTCATCTTCTACGGGACCATCCTCTTCATGTACGGGAAGCCCAAGTCCAAGGACCCACTGGGGGCGGACAAGCAGGACCTTGCAGACAAGCTCATCTCCCTCTTCTATGGACTTCTGACCCCCATGCTGAACCCCATCATCTACAGCCTGAGGAACAAGGATGTGAAGGCCGCTGTGAGGGACCTTGTGGTTCAGAACTGCCTCACTAAGTGATGAGGGATACATTCTGTGATCTGTGTACTTTGGTGCCTCACACTGGAGAATCTCAGTGCAGAGCAAGGCCAGGTGATGGGCAAGTGGCCTTTGAAACCATGCCACTCACAGTGTAGCCCATGGACCAGAAATCTCAGCATCATGTGGGAGCTTATTCAGCATATAAAATCTGGGGGTCCACTGCAGACTGAGTTGGAATCTTCATTTAAGGTGATTTGCATGCATGTTAAACTTTGATAAGAGTTGGTTAAGAGTGTGCAGTGATGCTGTGATGTGCTGCCCAGATCTCCATCCCCACCTAGGGCTGAAGCACTCATCATTCCAGCTGCCAGACATCTGGGTAGCTGGCAGTATGTAGTTCAGTCTTTGCAGGCTGTCCTGGGCTAAACAGAGCTACCTCACCAGTTACATTCCCTCCTCAGGGCCAGCACACATCTGATGATTAGCCAATGCCAGTAGCATTGCCCCAGTTGGGGACATGGATAAAGAACCATCCTAGCTGGAGAGCTTCCCTGTGGCGTCTCGCCTTCTCCCTCTGCCCAGACTGGCTTTCTTCACCTGCCACACCGGTGTTGACTGGAAGAGCTCTTGCCAGTAAACATTCTACATGAAAATCTTTCCATCTCCGTGAGCGTCATAACACTCAGCCTTGGACAGGGAACAATAAGCTTAGTACAAATGTGTGAATGGCCTGTCTTGTGCACATCATGGTAATGAGTGCTCAGATGTTGCCTGTACACCCAAGAAAGGAACTCCCTGAATTCCTTTTGTTTAGAGTGAAAATTGCTCCTTAAAAAGTGTTCACTAAATTAAAATGCTTTCATTTTCACCTCGATAAATGGAACCTTAATTCATATTTATGAATGTTTTAACTTTAAACAGAGTAAGCAGGGCGTGAGGACTCACTAGTCAGGTCTATGGCTTTTTCATAAAGGAGGTCTGGAAAACATGTTGGCTCTCGGATACAAGAAACAAACCAAAACAAAACCATAAATATCTTGTGTTTATTTACATACCTACAAAAGAGCATGTTATATTATTCTCAACAGTGGATAAATTTTTGCATCTATACGTCATTTTAGAACAATGTGTAGGAACCAGGTATGTGGTGCATATCTATAATGCTAGTACTTGGGAGGTTGACACAAGATGATCCTGGGTTCGAGGTCAGCCTCAGCAACTTAGTAAGACTCTCAGCAACTTAAGGAGACTCTGTTTCAAAATAAAAAATAAACCAGGTATAGTGCAGCATGCCCATAATCCCAGTGCTTGGGAGGCTGAGGCAGGAGGATTGCAGGTTAGAGGTAGCCTCAGGAATGTAGTAAGAATCTCAGGAACCTAAAAAGACCCTGTTTCAAAATTATAAGGAGGGGGGCCTGGGGGTGTACCTCCAAGGTAGAATGCCCCTGGACTCAATCCCCAGTACCAAAATAAATAAGTACATAAATAAATAAATAAATCTATAGATTAAGTACTTTCACTTTATAAGAATTCCTGTATTTTCATCATTAATATTGAGAAATCAGAATTGTGAATTAAGTGAGTCACTTGTAAGCCAAATAATTTTAATAACAGAAATAGAAAAATCATTTCGAATTTACCACAAAATTAAAGTGGAATATAGGTTCATTTTGACACAACGTGTGCGAGGAGTACCAAAAGCAGGGGTGCCCAGGCCTAGGACGGTCTTTCTTAGAAGGGACCTGGCAGTTGCAGGTAATGTCTGCCTGTAGCACCTGGGAAGGCAGTAAGCACGTAGGTGCTCAACAAGACACACAGGTGTCTTTCCCAATTACCTTGCAACTTTCTCTTGCCCCCACCCTGTGCTCAGAGAAGTGAGACCTGTGTGCTGGTAGACTTCTGTGGAGGGGCCGAGGGCTCAGGTGGGGGAAAACTTTTTCCCTAACAGAAAGTCTAAAACATGCGAGCCTTTAGCCTGAGGCCAAGGAAGCTTGTGCTGCAGAAGTCTCAGCAAGAGGGATTCAGCGATTCATTTTCAATCTTTATGGAAACGACAAAATCCTGGAGAAGACTGGCTGAATCCACACCCTGCAGCGAAGTTCCACACAGAAACGTGGGCAATGGTGTCTGTCAGTGACAAAGATGCTTAGAGAACTTTCTGCCAACTTACATCTCCTGATCACTGAGGGTGAGGGCTACTTGATACGCAGGGTCTTTTTTTTTTTTTTTTTTTTTTTTTTTTTAGCGAAGCATCCTCCTTCCTTTTAGCTCAGTCCTTACTTATTGGTCACTTTTGATAGACATCAGACCCCAATCCAAAACTTACCACCTGTGTCCTGTCTCTTCCTCATCCACTTTTGGAAGAGGAGGAAAAGAAGGAGAAGGAGGAAGAGGAGAAGGAGGAGGAGGAAGAGGAGAAGAAGGAGGAGGAAGAAGAGGAGGAGGAAGAAGAGGAAGAGGAGGAGGAGGAGAAGAAGGAGGAAGAGGAACAGGAGGAAGAGGAGGAGAAGGAGGAGAAGGAAAAGGAGGAGGAAGAGGAAGAGGAGGAGAATGGGGGTAAGGGAGGAGAGACTGACTTTCCATCTATTTCCTGGCCCCTCATTAGACGTGACCATATTCCATACTAAATCTCACTTCCCTGATCCCAGTTGAGGCTTCCTTTAAAGATTCTCTATTTGGTGCCACCAAAGATTCCTGATTAGCAGGTCTTAGAACAATGTCGGTGACCTGCCACTTCTGCCTGAGGCCTGATCTTGTTACTCTCTCACCAGCCCTGCAGCTTTCTTCTCTGCCCTCACGTCCTTTAGATGATCTTTGTTCTGTGCTCTACTGAAGCAATGGGGAAGTAGTGTCCGATGACTCTGGAAAAGTCTCTTCCTTTTTGGGATTCAAGCTGCAAATGCACTCCCCGTTGGCTTAAAGTATTCACACCTACTGTGTGATAGATAACGTGTGTGTGTGTGTGTGTGTGTGTGTGTGTGTGTGTGTGTGTTACTGGGGATGGAACCCAAGGGTCTGCTGCCTCCGGGCTACACTCCCCAGATGCTCACTTCCCGGCCTCTGGTAACTACCATTTTATTCTCTGTTTCTATGGATTTGACTTTTTTAGGCTCCACATATGAGTGAGATCATGCAGTGTTTGCCTTTCCGTACCTGGCTTATTTCCCTTGATGTCCTCCAGGCTCATCCATGTTGCAAATTCTCTGTCTCACTGAAGTCTCCATGCCTCTGCTTCATTCTCAAGTAGGCGTCTGCCATGAGGCTGGCAGTAGGGTCTCCAACAAGTCTGAAACTCATGGCTTTCGCTTCAGCCCTGGTTTACTATCTAATGGATAAAGAGGATTCCAAATGAATAATCCCAGAGATGTGCGATTGACTTGGCTTGGGGTGAGTTTCCAAGCTGGGCCAATTAAAGCTCAAATGGGCTCAAATGGAATGGTGGTGCCTGTTTAGGAAGGTGCCTTCCTTTTGTTCCATGTAGCTGAAGTAGGGGAAGAAGCATTCGCTAAAGGAAGTTCATATTGCAAAATGCAGGAATGCCCTTGGAGAAAGAAAACATATGGAGCGGCACATTTTAACCCACCTATATTTATGTGTATGGCCATTTGCAACATTGGCTCAAGCCCCTTCCTTATCTGCCTGGCCCTGCCATGTAGCTCTACGCTGGGCTACCATTCTGACTCGGGTTTAGCCAAAAGATTTGGTCCAGGTCCATGAAATGCTGGTGAGTGTGACAAAATCAGAATCCATATTGGTGGTTGTCAGGTTGAGGTTAAGGGAGAAACTACTTAGGGATCTAGGATTTTATTTCGTAGTGATGGAAATGTTTTGGAATTAGATATAGGCTAGGGAACAAGCATAACTGTGCTTGTGTGTATGTGTGTATGTGTGTGTGATGCTGGGGATTGAATCCAGGGGCACTCTACCACTGAGCTACATTCTCGTGTCTTTTTATTTTTTACTTTGAGACAGGATCTCACCAGGATTCTCAGGCTGGCCTCCAACTTGCAATCCTTCTGTTTCAGCCTCCCGAGCTAGGATTACAGATGTGGGCCACCACACCCGGCCACAGTGGCCTCTTGTTTGGTGCTATTCCTAGCTAGTTTGGCAGCAGATGTTTTGGGCAGCCTGCAGCTTGACGTGGGTACTGGTCTACATGTTTTGCAGAAGAAATGGGTAGTGTTAATGGGGTATCCAATTAAAGGGAAACTGGTTAAAAATATTTCTGCTGTTCTCAAATCATGGTAACCGCTACTGACATCATCCCACTATAAACCAAACCCCTATGTCCACTAACCTACACACTCCTCAATTATAGGAACGATTTCTTATTAATCTCCTTATCCTCAGTAACCATTATTGTACTTGACACAGAATAAGGGGATAGTTGAAGGATATTTTGATAAAACATCCCTTCAGTCTCCAGTTTCCTATGAGCTTTTTTTTTTTTTTTTGGTGCCAGGGACTGAATCTAGGGGCATTCTACCTCCAAGCTACACCACCAACCCTATTACCCTATTTTATTTTTTATTTGAAAACAGGGTCTTACTACATTTCTGAGGCTGGCCTCAAACCTGCGATCCTCCCATCTCAGCCTACTAAGTACTGGGATTACAGGCATGCACCACCATGTCTATGCTATCTTAAACACACTCCCATCCTGTTCCCACCTTGTTTGTTTGTTTTGTTTTGGAGTACCAGGGATTGGACCCGTGGGTGCTCTACCACTGAGCTATATCTTCAGTTCTTTTAAAAATTTTATTGTGCTACAGAGTCTCACTAAGGTGCCCAGGTTGACCTTGAACTTGCCATCCTCCTGGCTTAACCTTCCAAGTAGATGAGATTGCAGGTGTGTGCCACAGTATCTGGTTTATTCTGTGTCTCTTACTTTTAAAATTCTGCCCTGGTTCAGACTTCTCTTTATCCCCGCTCTGCCTCTTGGGCCCATAATGTCTTCTCCTGAAAGGTCTTTCACACTGGCTCCCATCACACTCTTCTCTCTGACCTTCCTTTTCTGATTCTTCCCTGCTTCTGATCTCCCCTAAAATTTCAGGGCACTTGACAATCATCTCACAGAGTGTGGCTGCCACCTGGAACCGTGGTTGGTGACAGGCCCTGACCTTGTGGTCATTTCTGCTCTCTCCCCAGGGCCTGGCGCTGGCCCATGGCACACATCTCTCGCTTCCTGTTTTCAAATGCAGGCCAGGTCTGGTCAGCTCTGGAGAGTTGCTGAGGGATTGCCAGGAAGGCCGCTATGTGGGGGAGCATTTGGATGACCGTGTGTCTCTCTGGACTCTGACCAATCTACGCCCTCTTGGTTTGACACTTGACTTTGCAAAGACAAGAGGTAGAGCCCCATTTGGCAGACAGCAGCGTGGCCAGGGCAGTCAGACCCTAATTATCACCGCCACTTCAAGGAAGGCCAGCAAGCAAGGGTGGAAACTTCCTCCTCTAAGGAGCATTCCTTTATGGTGAAAATTAAGTTACATAGAGCTGTCTGACACTTGTCTAATTGGGTTTATGGGACATAAGCCCTAAACTCCTGTGAGGCCTTTCACTAAACTTTAAATTGCTTCTGGGATTCAAAATGGCCCCAAGACAACTAGAGCTCTAAGTGAGTTCTCGGTAGAACCTCTGGAGTGCAGGATGAGGGGCCAAGAGCAGAAGGGACATGATCATGCAGGTCAGGCGCGGCAGCCAGGAGCATCAGGGCAGCGACGCACGTCCTCCTTCTTCTAATCTCAGGGGCATGGAGGAGCTCAGCAAAATGAGCAGCTAAAGCCTCTCTGGCTATGGCCATCCCTGCATTTCCTTGACCCCACTGTGTAATTTGAAGGGACCTCTGGGTTTAAGATAGATAAACAGAATTTAGTGTATTTTTCTCCAAAAGATAGGACTGGACCAGGGATGGTTGAAGTGGGCAGTTGAAACAACCAGCCTCTCCAACCAAGAAGATGTCTTTCGGCTTCCAGTATTCTCTGTGCCATGAGCCTTTTCTGGGGGAACTCCTTTCCCCATCATGGGGGTATCTTCAATGGACATAGAAGACATAGACCATTTCTCTTGGTGGCCAAAACCTTCTTCAGGTAGGTAAGGAGAAGACCAGAGGTGGGGACCTCAGGACAAGCAGAAACCAAGGGTGGGAACTTGATCCCAGCTTCCATGTCTCTTAAAAAATTTTCCCCCTTTTTTTTTGTGGTACTGAGGGTTGAACCCAGAGGCATTTTGCCTTTGAGCCCCACCTTTTTTGTGGTACTGGGCATGAAACCCAGGGACATTCTACCTCTAAGCTATACCCCCAGCCCTATCTCCTATTCTTTATTTTGAAACAGGGTCTCACTGAGTTGCAAAGGGCCTCACTAAATAGCTGAGGCAGTCTGCAAACTGTGATACTCTCAAATGCTGGGATTATAAGTGTGTGCCACCATGCCTGGCATCCTTTTTTAAATTTTTTAAAAATTTGAAACAGGGTCTTTCTAGGTTTCTGAAAGTCTTGCTAAGTTGCTGAGGCTGGTCTTGGACCTGAGTTCCTCCTGTCTCAGCCTCCCAAGTACTGGGAACACAGATGTGTGCCACTGTAGGGACAAACTTTCTAATAATCAAGGCTGCCTGATGAAAGAATAGGAGCTGTGAACTCCATACAACTCAAGGTGTTCAAGGGGAAAACGAAATCATATGTTTCCTGAAAGGCAGACATACAATAGACAAGAAGGAGGCAAGACAAATTATTTGGCAACAAGTTATTCAAGTCTTAGATTCTGTAGTCAGTAGTACGAATACACCCCAAAACGGGTCTCTTTGCCCCAAATATTCCTGATGCCAACAGTTCATCTCCTCCAATTTTTACACGAGGACAGCTTCAAACTCACCCAGTCTTCCCCCACTAGCAAGAGTGTAATGATCACAGACCCAATGTGTAGGGCCAAGGGGCACCACTCACCACACTCAAGGGGCACCACTCACCACACTCCCATGAGTTAGACATCATGGAGAAAGGTGTGATACCTCTATTTTCATAAGTGTCCTTGGGAGAGCGAGGATGATCAACACTTCATAATTTGTCCTTTCGTCCTCAGTAGACCTGCCCTGTAACAAATGGAAGAGCAAGAATATAATCAGAGTGTTGAGGCAAGGGGCCTGGAGAAGGTGGAGAGCTACTCGGTCCTTCTCGGCTGCCGGTGGTCCTCTCTGAGCCTCAGTTTCCTCGTCTTTAATATGAGAAGTCAGGGCTACAGGTTTTCTCTAATGCACTGGGCTTACAGTGACCAAAGTCCCTTCTATATGTGGTGCCTCCTTTGAGCAAGCCCTTTGCAAGGCTGGGTCACATGGTCTACTTTGCTTTGAAAAGTGGCTTATGGCATTACGGTGGTCCTACTGGTCAACCCAGATATAGTAGGGCCTGAGTTAGGATCTGTAACATAGAAAACAGCTCCAAAAGTGCAGAGGCCAGTCAAAGTTATATCGGGAGGTATGAGGAACACCTGTTCTTGATGGCTTCTGTTTTGTTTGTTTGTTTGTTTGTTTGTTTGCAGTACTGGGGACTGAAACCAGGGGCATTCTATCTCCGAGCTACACTCCAAGCCCTATTTTTTATTCTTTAATTTGAATCAGGGTCTCACTAAGTTGCAGAGGGCCTCACTAAGTAGCTGAGGCTGGCCGCAAACCTGCGATCCTCTTGTCTCAGCCTCCCAAGTACTGGAATTACAAGTGTGCGCCACCACGCCTGGCTTGTTCTGTTTTATTTCTGCTCCTTCAGAGGCCTGGAGCAAACTGGGGAAACTATAGTACTCTGGACTGTGGATGGGGGAAAGGATGTGGAAGTGCTTCTGTAAGGCTCCCCGTTCCCTGTGGACCAGAAACTCCTTATTGACAGTGAAACCAGGAAGACTTCCAAACTCACAAGAAGTAAAGTGACCAGTACACATTCTAGACAGACCTGAGTCTTCCTGGCCTTTGTCATCATATCCTCTCCAGGTAGGACTCCATGTGGTGCTGAATTAAGATTAGAAAATTATGAAACAAGCATAGCTTTGGACCAAAGGAGAGAGTGAGATGGTATCAGTGGCCAGTATCACTGGGTGTGGTAGCTGGAAACCCCCAAGCATACTACAGGGACAATTCAGGGAGCAGGGGAGCCTACTTCCCTGGTCAGTTCCAGAACCGAGCAACACACTCAAGGTTCCTTTGTATCGTTTTCACGTGGCCCTCATCAAGGGATGCCCATGCCACTTCCTTCAAGTGTGTTAACTTTCTTGGGATGACCACAACTCCTTCATAGGTCATGCTTGATTAGGTTTCTAGGGATGCTTTTCCTGCCTTGATTTGATATAGTCTGACTTTTAACGTAACTTCAGTAGACAGTGGGTTTTACTGTTTGAATTCTGATCAATTCAATTATTTGATCAATTGAATTATTTGTTGGCATTTCAAAGAGTAAATTTAATTACAAGTTCTAGAAGTATTTCACTGTAAGACCCACATACTGATACCTATAAATGAGTGTTTGATGCTGTCCTCAGTTGTCCTAAGAATGGAAGAGAGTATTTAAAATGGAAGTGGCTAACCAATCCGTTATGGCCGAATTTGTCTTGCTGGGGCTGTCAGATCAGCCAAGGCTGGAGAAAACGTTCTTTGTGCTCATCCTGCTGATGTACCTGGTCATCCTGCTGGGCAATGGCGTCCTCATCCTGGTGACCATCCTGGACTCCCACCTGCACACGCCCATGTATTTCTTCTTGGGGAACCTCTCCTTCCTAGACATCTGCTATACCACTTCCTCCATTCCTCTGGTCCTGGATGGTTTCCTCACTCCCAGGAAAACCATCTCCTTCTCAGGCTGTACTGTGCAGATGTTTCTGTCCTTTTCCATGGGGGCCACTGAGTGTGTGCTTCTGGGCATGATGGCCTTTGATCGCTACGTGGCCATCTGCAACCCCCTTCGGTACCCGGTGGTCATGAGCAAGGCTGCCTACGTGCCCATGGCTGTCAGCTCCTGGGTGGCTGGTGGGGTCAACTCCTTGGTGCAGATCTCTCTTGCAGTACAACTGCCCTTCTGTGGGGACAATGTCATCAACCACTTCACCTGTGAGATCCTGGCAGTCCTGAAGCTGGCCTGTGCTGACATCTCCATCAACGTGATCAGCATGGGGCTGGCCAACGTGATCTTCCTGGGGGTCCCTGTTCTGTTCATCTTTGTCTCCTACATGTTCATCCTCACCACCATCCTGAGGATCCCCTCAGCTGAGGGGAGGAAAAAGGCCTTCTCCACCTGCTCTGCCCATCTTACTGTGGTAGTCATTTTCTATGGGACTATTCTTTTCATGTATGCAAAGCCCAAATCAAAGGACCCCTTGGGGGGAGACAAGCAGGATGTTTCAGATAAACTTATCTCCCTATTTTATGGAGTGTTGACCCCCATGCTGAACCCCATCATCTACAGCTTGAGGAACAAGGACGTGAAGGCTGCTGTAAAGAACTTGGTGAGTCAGAAACGCTTCACCCAGTGATGAAGAGAGTCTTATGATGAGATTCCAGTGTGTCTTGTGGTCAAGTGTGCTGAGGTTCCCTGGGAAATGGCCACTTGATAGGCATAGACTTGCTTAATGGCTCCAAACAGTTTCCAAACTCATGTGTGCTAGGATGGGGCTTTCTTGTGTGACTGAGGATAAAACATCAACTCTTTAGAATGAAGAGGAGGCCATGTATTTTCTCTCATATTTAGAAGCTAGGGAGAAATTGGGACACAAGAGGGACTCCAGATAAAGGAGGAGAAACCCCAGTGGAGTGGTCAAAGGGATAAAGGAGAGAGAGGTGGGTGAGGAGAGGGAAATTTGATGAAGTAAACACTTCAATGGACATGATATACCTATGTGGAATTATCAACACCAATCTCAATTTCAATCTCAATATCATGTACAGGGAAGGGGAGGGAGTGGGGTGGTATCTGAGCAAAGCTCACCAGGTACTGTATGTATGTATGTATGTATGTATGTATGTATGTCCCTAACACTATGAACTTCATTATGTTGTAAGATTACAATGAACCGATAAAGGTATATATTTTTTAAATAAACTAGAAGCAAGGATAAGTGATAATTAAAATTTATTGTTATTATGACAAAATAAGTAATTAAAAACTTTGTGAAAGATGTGCTTCTCTTTTTGTTCATGGGCACACTAGTTGGGATGTATATGTGCTATTTTCCTCCTTTTATTTTTTGCTAGTGGAGATGGAACCCAGGGGTGTACTGCCTCTGAACTACACCCCAGCCCTATTATTTATTTTTTATTTTGAAACAGGGTCTTGCTAGGTTGATGAGAGTCTCACTACTTGCTGAAGCTGTCCTTGAACCTGTGATCCTCCTGTCTCAGCTTCCCAAATACTGGGATCATAGGCATGCACCACCAAGTCCAGCTGTGTATGTGCTATTTATGTTGTTTTCTTTTCTACTATATAACCAGGAGTGCACAACTGTGGAAAAGTTGCTTAACTGGTGTCCAAACTGAAAACCAAGCTGCCATTTTGAAAAATTACAGACACCAAGATACATGCCAAGTGACAGCATTTAACCCCTTTGACTCACAGGGGCTCGAACGTTTCTCTTAGTTCATTCATGGTTCATAACCCAGCAGTGACTTGGGGTAACTTTTTCTTCTCTTACTATACACAGAGCACGTCAATTCTTACCCAAATTCTCTAGGAAGTTTGTCGATACAAATCAAACTCTAGATAATATACATTAAGAAGAAAACCTGTAGCTTTCTCCATTTAGGTTAATCGTTATTACCCTGTGAATTTTATATTCAGAAGCCCTTCATTTCCCTACAGTTAACACTTGCTGCCATCCAGACCCCAATGGTCAGGCTCAGTTTTCTCTGTCTCTATAGGATCTTAGCTTGGACACTGGTAACAATTGCTCATATCTACTTATAATTACCCTTTTGGTTAAGAGCATGGGCTTTTTGAACCAGACTAATATGGAGCACATCACCCTATGCAACTTCAGGCGTGTCAGAGGAATTACTTAATCCTGAAGATGCTTGAATTCCTTATTTGTCAAATGGAAATAACTAAACGACCCCTTGAGGTTGTCATCAGGATTAGTATGTGTATATGCAAGAAATCCACAGTGGCTGGCAAAGGGTAACCTTCCAATTAATAAGGGAACATTTTTATCATTAATAAAATATGTTCAATAATGACTCCAGAAGTCTTAGACACTTGAAGACAGAGTTCCATACTACATTTCACTAAGTCAGTTCAGATTTATTATCACCCTTTCAGGTGGATTTTCTATGAACCAACAGTCCTGTTTCTCTAGACATTTTCTCTAATCATCCCTCTCCCCATCCCTGGGGCCAAGCGCTTATGTTTTTACTTGGTGACACTGACCCTACCTAAACCAAACCAGTTCTTTCTTCCAGGATTTGGTAATTGTCATTAGTCCCCAGAGAGTGAGTCACTAGATCAATAACATGCAAACTTGGGGGCTATGAGGAATCATGTTTTACTATGTGGACTGCAAAGGGAAAAGAAAGGGGAGCAAGAGATGATGGGGGGCATTCTTCTGTGTTCCCAGTTCTTCGTTTCTGTTTTTCTTAAGACATGGCCACATTCACATTCCTGAATGTTTGCTTCTAAAGGACAACTTGATATCCTAATACTAGATTCTATTTTTCACGAATCTAGATTAAGCTGCTTTCTTGGGGGGTGGACAATAAAAGTCACATCTATTATTATCACTAACATAAAAAATAGATAATCTCTTTCATGTGCCACATAGAAAGAATGCCATGCTATTGTGCATATATACGTCTTGGAGAAATCAGTTCTGAAACAATTATTTTGACCTCAATGCACAGTGCTTCTTGTAATCAATGACTCCCTTCCTGCCACAGTGGCTTTTGCCCCTGTGGATTCTATCATCTGTAAATCTGGATCATGTCCAGGAGATTTAGGTTTGAATCCTTGCCCTCCCAACTTAAAGTTGCATGACTACAGATGTGCCCTCCCTCTTTTGAAAAGTCTCAGGCATATTCATTCTGTGGGAAGTTCTAGATATTTCAGGTCACCCCACCTATACATTTCTCTGGCTCTGCGGCTCCCTTGTCAGGTGGGACAGTTCCTTGAAGAGAACAGAGTGATGTTCACTCTCTCCTACAGCAATATTTCAGTACTTGAAGCTGAGCCTGGTTTCTCCTGCCTCCTTAGTTGTCCATGTATCGGGTCCATCTTCAGAGCTTTCCATCTTCCCCACGAGGCTCACAACCAATTAGTTGATGTCATCCAACATCTGTCTTTAGTACCATGAACAGAGTGGCTATGGTTTCAGGAGACACTCTGTGGGGCAAACAGCAGAGGCTCTCTCTTACAAAGTTTGATGTGGCTACTTCTGCATCTGAATGTCTAAACTGTCAGCAGCAGGAATCAACCTTCATTAGAAGAGACTAATTAGCCACTTGATGGTAAATTGATTGCCTTACACCATTTCCATTCTGAAAGGGGCAGTAATTCACGTTGATTGAAATCGACAGTCTTGAGGATATGGGTTGCCCTTCCCTTTGCAGGGTTTTAGCCAACATTGGCATCTGGCAGCTCACAGAAGGTTTGATCTAATGCCATGGGATCCTGCCTGATAACTTGTCAGAACAAGGGACTCATTTGGTAAAGCAGATAAATCTGTGAGCTCCTGATGATGGACCATTCTTCCATATACGGCACCTTCCAGAAGTATTTGGCCCAGAGTGACATAATGGCCTTTTAAAAGCACATCTAAGGGCTAGCTGAGAGATACTACCCTGTGAGAATGGAGTAGTATGTGGATCCTAACTCTATGTCAGCTTTATGCCCATAGGTAAAAAACATCGATTCTGGATGGTGGCAAGAATAAGCATTTAGTGGCCTATTGGAGATTGTGCTTCCCTTCCAGCAACTCTTGCTGGCCTACCTAAGGATCCTAGTTCCTGGAAGAGAATTAATTTTGTCAGGAGAAATAATTAAACCTTTTTTTTGGGGGGGGGGTTACTTGGGATTGAACACAGGGGCTTCTACTTCCAGGCTACACCCCCAGCCCTATTGTGTTTTATTTATCAGTGTAGCTCAAAGGCAGAATGCCCCTGGGTTCCCTTCCCAGCACCACTAAAATAAATAAACAACAAACAAACACATAAACAAAGATATCAAAATACTTGTATGAGAATGTTCATAATAACTTTATTCATAATAGCTCAAACTGGAAACAGCCCAGATGTTCATCAACAAAAAGAATGGACAAACTGGAACGTTAAAAAAAGGGAATACTGGTCAGTATTTCAAAGGATTCTAGGCTGGGTGTGGTAGCATATGCTGAAACAGGGGGATCCCTGGTTCGAGAACAGCCTCAACAACTCAGTGAGACTTTCAGCAACCTAGCAAGACCCTGTTTCAAAACAAACCAGCAAACAAAATGGCCAGGGCGTAGCTCCGAATAGGATGCCTCTGGGTTCAATCTCCAGTACCACAAAAATGAACTAACTAATTAATTGACCCTACATCCTGACACAGAAAACCAAGGGCTCTATGTTTTCTCTCATGTGGAAGCTGGGAAGAAAATAGAAAAGAAAAGGAACCTTATGAGAATGAGCAGAGCAGTCAAGTGGCGAAGCTGTAGAGCAGAGTAGGGAGTAGAGTAAGGAGCTGGGGAGGAGCAGGGGGAGGAGGAAGGAAATGGGGAGGGAAAGAGATCAGCTGATGGGATCTCACTATGATATACGGTAATTACAACCACCAATAAAAGATTAATAGAAACTAAAATAAAAAGGGATTCTAGTAAATTCTTATAATTTTATGCTCTCTTGGCATCCATTTTGAATACAGATCTGGCTTTGCTATATCATAAGTATGGCGCTCTTAACAAAGTTTCCAGTTCTCTGCCTTTTCCCTGGTACCTTAACATGATCAATCTATATTTCTGCCCTACACAGCCATCTTATGGTGATGGTTTCCCTCTAGGACAACCTATTTGACTTGCCCCCCAGATCCCCACCCCCTGCGCAGACTGTACAGATATGTCCCGCCCGTGACCACCTCTCAGTCGCAGTGGGACTTGTGCCTGCTTGCTCTAAAGCTATCCGCTGCAACTCCCCATAGGAAACCTGCTTGGGGATGGCCTGGACCCCACTAAAGGCTTTGGCTCATAGGTTCCTCACTTTCTCTCTCTCTCTCTCTTGTTCCCCACTAACTGGTTGACCACGTATGTCCATGTCTTCCCGTGGACCCTGCGAGGCCCGCTGTCCTCTTGGTCTGGGATCTGTAAGTAGCACTCTGCTCCACTACTTTGTGTGCTGCACTCCGCGGCCTCCCCTGTGCGACACCTGGCCCACGCATCTCTTCCCATCTTGGGGTTCTCCTAGGGAGTGGCTCCCCAGCTTTTTTTATTTTCAAGAATTGTTGTCAGTTTGAAGTCTGCAAACTTCATGCAGGACACAGAAATGCTTTCCCTGCTGTTCTTTGGTGGTTTCAGTGTGGAACAAAGAAATAAGGAAGAGACGTCTTCTTGAAGTGCTTCACTCTAATTGGATCTTGGGGACATTGTCCCAGAAGTACAAAAAGTTTCCAAACGTTTAATCACTTCAGGGAACACAATGGTTCCAGTCACAGCACTGGCTTCAAATTGCCTTCTGTGTGAGCTGGTTGATCATTTGGAGATTTTTGCCCCAGACAAAACCAAGACCAAGAAAGAAGAACTAACGTCCACTCTTTTCCTTTAAACCAGAAGTGTCGTCGCAGCTGAGGCCTTTCAAACTAGTTGCTATTTCTGGTCCTTGTACTCTTCCTAAGCTCTAGAGTACCTTTCTCAGTTGGTTCCTTATTAAGGTAAGTAAGGTTCTTATAAAAGGCATGCTCCACCTTTTATTAGCACAGTAACATTTCTGATTTTCCAAAGGGTTTGGGGAAGATGTGAAATAATTTCAGTGGTATCACAAAGATTGAGGGCCATGCACAACCTCTTCTTGGGTCAGAAGAATGTAGATGGCCGAAAGCCCATGGAACTTTTCAGTCTCAGTTCATGGATTCACCCAACTTCAGAGACTTCCCCAGAAGTGAGATGGCCCCATGGTTTCAGAGCCTCTCCTGGTGACCTGCACAAAGCCAGGCAATTCCAGAAGGAGACTGAACCTCCATCACAAGAATGAGAGAAACTCAAAAGGCTGCTGGCTTCGTTCAGTAGAATTTTCTGATACTCCAGAGCTCTGCAAATATGAAGCAGGCTGTTTGGGAATGTAGTGAGCTTTTCGTCACCAGAAGAGATCAAGCTAAAACTGAAGAGCGTTTGTTGTGTTGTGCAGAAGAGAATCTAGAACAAGAGAAAAGTTGGGACTAGATTATTTGGGGAGTGTAATCAGTGTCAAGAGTCTAAGTCTGGGTGACATAATTAGCAGATCAGCCAAAAAGCTCTAAGACTCATCCAGAAAGAAGGAAAACTTAGTAGAATGATGAAAAATAAAATAAAAAAGAAGCATTGCTCCTGTTGCCTAAGAGAATGAGACTTCCAAAGGTTGGGAAGTGTGGGTTTCTGGGGCCAGAGCTGTTTATCTTCATGAAACACTAGAGTCAAACTATTAGAAACACATCACAATTTCCAAAACATAAGGTTACTCCGGGCGTGGTGGCGCACGCTTGTAATCCCCGGGCCTGGGAGGCAGAGACAGGAGGATCGCGCAGGTTCGAAGCTAGCCGCGCTGGCTTAGGAGACCCTGTTTCCGAAATAAAACTGTAAAAATAGGTCTGGGAGTGTAGCCCGGAGGCAGAAGGGCTTCCAGGAACCCCAGTACCACCAAAATTAAATAAATAAATAAATAAATAAATAAATAAATAAATAATAAATAAATAAATAAAACAGGGTCTCACTGAGTTGCAAAGTGAGACTACAAAGTAGTAGTCCTTGCTAAGAAGTATCTGAGGCTGCCCGCAAACCGCGATCCTCCTGTCTCAGCCTCCCAAATGCTGGGATTACAAGTGTGCGCCACCACGCCTGGATCATTTTTTTGAAATGCTTTTTATTGGTGCTTTGTAGTCACACATCATAATTCACTTCATAGTGAGTAGAGACATACATGCACACAGCACTTGGTGAGCTTCGCCCACCACTCCCCTCTTCCTCCCTTTCCTGGTACATGATATTGAGATTGGCATTGGT
The DNA here is from genome assembly GCF_963383645.1 of Muscardinus avellanarius. NCBI lineage: Eukaryota > Metazoa > Chordata > Mammalia > Rodentia > Gliridae > Muscardinus > Muscardinus avellanarius. The sequence continues at coordinate 39,571,571 of NC_137799.1, forward strand.
AATTTCACAATGTCAGACTTTATTGGATTGTATGCCACCAAGGTAGACTTCTATGCCTCCTGTTCCCACCAATACCCAGGCTGCCCTTTTGGATACTCTGGTCTCTACTGAATATGCTTCCCCTCCCTCCTTTCAGGTTCTGAATCCCATGAAGCCCAGTCTTCTGGCACTCACAGAAATTGTCATGCCTACATACTGGCTGACCAACAAATACTTTGGCAAGTGACTTTGGCAAGTTCAGAAATTATGGATAAATTAATGAATGGATAGGATGAATGGATAAATTGATGGGTGGATGTATACATGGATGGTCCCTGGGGCCGGTGTCACCCAGAAAAAAGAAGGTCTTGGGGGACAACAGGAGGGTTTTCTGTGGGAATGATCTGGAGAGAAGAAATAATCATAAAGTGATTTACAACTAATGCCATTAATATCAGGCACAGTGCTCCTCTGAAGGTGGAACATGGAGCAAACATAAAATCACCTTTCTGATCAAAGACATGAATTGCCATACAGAATATAACAGCACTAAAGTGAATGCTTTGTGTATCTTTGTTGCTTATCAAATGCATTAAGTTATCAAACTCATCATTTTAAACTTTGTAAATTTAGTATCTTATGGCTCCAAAGTAATTTACAATTTTATTGCTCCTTTTCCTTGGAAAGAAGTAGATACTATAATTTTTCAGAACTGTTTTAAAACCACTTAGCCCGACTGCGACTCTAGGTCAGATGTCCTGGCCCTATGTAAGACAAAGAATATTAAGTTTTGACCTTTGAGTGTCTTCCTTCAGTTGCCAGAGGAGACTCACCATGGAAAGTGCTAACCAGACAGCCTCTGTGTCAGAGTTTGTTCTCCTGGGCCTCTCAGCCCACCCAAGGCTGGAGAAAGCATTCTTTGTGCTTATTCTGCTCATGTACCTGGTCATCCTGCTGGGCAATGGAGTCCTCATCCTGGTGACCACTCTGGACTCCCACCTACACACGCCCATGTACTTCTTCCTGGGGAACCTCTCCTTCCTGGACATCTGCTACACCACCTCTTCAGTCCCCCTCATTCTTGACAGCTTCCTGACCCCCAGGAAAACCATCTCCTTTGCAGCCTGTGCCGTGCAGATGTGTCTGTCCTTTGCCATGGGAGCCACTGAGTGTGTGCTCCTGAGCATGATGGCCTTTGATCGCTACGTGGCCATCTGCAACCCCCTTCGGTACCCGGTGGTCATGAGCAAGGCTGCCTACGTGCCCATGGCCGCCGGCTCCTGGGCAGCTGGGAGTGTTGCCTCCATGGTTCAAACATCCCTTGCGATGAGACTGCCCTTCTGTGGAGACAATGTCATCAACCACTTCACCTGTGAGATCCTGGCAGTCCTCAAGTTGGCCTGTGCTGACATCTCCATCAACGTGATCAGCATGGCGGTGACAAATGTGATCTTCTTAGGAATCCCAGTCCTGTTCATCTCTTTCTCCTACGTCTTCATCCTTGCCACCATCCTAAGGATCCCATCAGCCGAGGGGAGGAAAAAGGCCTTCTCCACCTGCTCTGCCCACCTCACAGTCGTGGTCGTCTTCTACGGGACCATCCTCTTCATGTACGGGAAGCCCAAGTCCAAGGACCCGCTGGGGGCGGACAAGCAGGACCTTGCAGACAAGCTCATCTCCCTCTTCTATGGGGTGGTGACCCCCATGCTGAACCCCATCATCTACAGCCTGAGGAACAAGGACGTGAAGGCCGCTGTGAGGAACCTGGTAAGTCAGAAACCTGTCACCCAGTGATGGTGGAGGACAGATGTTTCTGTAGTCCTTTACCCTTCATCCATGAATCTGCGCTCCAAAGAAGATGTACGTAAATAGTGGTCACCAGAAAATTGAATTACACGAGTTGAGAGCTTTAGCTATTACTGGGCACAGTGAAATGGTAAGACCTAAAACCTGCCGGGAGTGTGTCTTGAGGAATGAAAGTTGGGCACTGATTTTTCACTGTACAAATCTGAATTTGTTTTTGGAAGAAGCTTGTCCCTGTTTGCAATGGGCAGGTGCTTAGCATACCCTACTGTTATAAAAAAGTAAAGCCACCAATCTACTTTTGAGAGGAAGCACTAAAGTCATTGTGGGGCAAATTTAGCATCATTTTGAATCATATACTATGACTGGGACATAGTACAAATAACAGTCTTCACTGTGGCTATATTACACATCTTTAAATTTTGTTTTTCTGGGAGACAGGGCTGAGATTGGAGGTGAGAATTTGGTCTTTTTTTTCCTGGAACTCTGAGGAGTTGGGGCTGTGGGACCAGGTAGAATCCAGGTACTTCCTTTAAGAGCAAGTAGACCAGATCCTATAGCACCCACAAAGAAATCCAGCCCGAGAGCCTCACAGCTGGACTCCAGTTTCAACTTTGGCTTTCCTGCTCTCACTAAGTCTCTTTTAAATATATGGTCCAGCCTTGTAGTATAGAGAGCTGAGGGAGGAGCCATGGAGGGAAGACTGCCACCAGGATGAGGAAGCTGAATCTCAGGTGGCAGAAGGGGACCAGGAGGGATGGGAGCCGTGGCCTGGAGCAAAGCAGTTGACTGAGGGGAACAGGGAAGCTGACAGGATGATCCAGCACACAGTGAGCTGACAGGAGGCCCAGAGTAAAGTGTGCGAGGCTCTCTTCCTTCAGAGACACACAAAGGGGCCCAGATACTGCGAGCAAAAAATTCTCAGGGAAGCATCAGCTCTGGGCCTGCCTTGCTTGGGTGTCCAGCTCCTCCTGACTTGAGACATGGCTAGGCATTCTTTACAGCCCCACAGAGCTCATTGGCACGATATGGGCAGAACAGGAGTCACTGCCTCTGTGACCCCTGTGACCCCTGAAATAGTCTCCAGGCTGCAGGAGCTCAGGTGCATTTTCCTGTTTAACCATGTCAAACCCAGTGTGATCATCTCTCCCTGGTGGGAATGTTTTTTCCTTGAACATAGAGCCTATTTCACAGCCTTCAGAGCCCACGGCACAAATTCTGGATCAATTTCAACTTTATAAACCAAGATTGATTTTAAAAATATCCTTACAGAGCCAAATTTCCTGTCAATATACTTTATTTTGCAAGGTTTTGTTTTGTTTTGTTTTGTTTGTGGTCCTTGGGATGGAACCCAGGGGCAGCCCTATTTTTTATTCTTTATTTTGAAACAGTCTCACTGAGTTGCAAAGTGACTCAGTGAGTAGTAGCTGAGGCTGTGCTCAAACCACAGTCATCTTGTCTCAGCCTCCCGAATGCTGGGATCACAAGCATGTGCCACCACGCCCAGCTTTCATTTTGCAAGTTTTGAAGTAAAGAACTGTGCCTAGTTCTCTACCTGGATCCTTCTGCAGGACCAAGGGCATGTTCCTTCTGCTGCTAAAAGAGCTGCCAGTGGATGCCTGCCAGCTGTCAGTCATCCTGGGAACTAGCTAAAAAGGGGAATTAGCTGAGCTGAATCCCAGGGTCATGCTCCCTTCCTGGAAGCAGCAGTGAGTGACAGACCAGGCATTTAAATGTCTTGCCTCCACTCGGGACAACTGTGAAGAGACATTCCAGCATCATGGCTCCCCGTGGGACTGAATGAGGCCTGTGTTGAGACTATGTCACTGTCCAATATCTCTCTCAATCCAGGGTTGCCTCCTTCCCCTCCACTTCCCCTCCACAAGTGTTGCCCCTACAGCCTGCTATGTCTCAGAGCCTGCTTTCTGAGGAACCTAAACTGTGGCACCAGGCAAACGTCAGCTATCAACTAACACCTATGTTTGCTTTTCAGAATCTATAAAATAGGTCTTAGGGTGTGGCTCAGAGGCAGAATGCCCCTGGGTTCAAACCCCAGTACCACCAACATAAGTAAATAAATGAATAATTCAACATCTACCTGTAAAAGTAACTTACACTCTTGTAAAAATAGAAATTAATTATCATTATCACATCTAAAACTCAACAATGATTCTCTCTGTGTGTGTGTGTGTGTGTGTGTGTGTGTGTGTGTGTGTGTGTATTGAACTAAGAGGCATTTACCTCTGAGCTAAACTCACAGGCTGATTTTATTTATTTGGAAACAGAGTCTCACTAACTTGTAGAGGGCCTCACTGAGTTTTCAAGGGTGGCTTTGAACCTGTGATCCTCCTGTCCCAAGTACTCGGATCACAAGCATGTGCCACCATGCCCGGCTTCAACAGTGATTCTTGATTTCAATTATCCAACATTTGTATTTCCAAAAAAGGCTTATAAATGCTTTATTTTAATTTGTTTAATTGAACCAGGATCTGAATAAAACTATACGTTATGATTGGTCTCTTTTAGTCTAAGTTTCTTTCCTCTCTCTCTTTCTCCTTTCTGCTTCCTCTGTTCCTCCCATCACTACCATCTCTTTTAAGTTAGATTTCTTGCAAGAAGTAGTTTTTCACTTTGAAACACTATAAAGTTTCCCCATATTCTCCCTTTTGCTGACAAAAGCTCTGTGATAACTGTGGTTTTCACAAATTAGTGATTAGATCTAGGGACTTGGGAGTCTTCATGTTGCTATTATTATGAGCTCATGGCTCCTCAGTATCTATGATGACTTCCCTACTTCATGGTACTTCAAGATGGTCCATTCTCAACATTCACACTTTCTCTGCAGACCTGGGAAGAGCCATTTTTTTTCTAAGAACTTGGTTGTTTTAGTGGAGAATGATATTTAGAAACCATAATCTGGGTGCTAGGGGTGGTTCTGATTTTGTTATCATTTCTAGGCTTTCTCAGAAAGTTCAGAGATGAACTAGGGAAAAAATACATGAAATGTATATTTAAGGTATGTGATACATTTTACCTATATACAGATATGTATACATACAAATGTATGTGAATACACACACACACAGAGACACACACACACACATACATAATTAAATGCCACAGAACAACTCTTCAGTCAGTGATGTACACATTTGACAGTGGTCCTATAAAATGATGACAAATTCCTATTACTTGGTGACATCACAGCAGTTATAACATCATAGTGAAATGCACCACTTTCATGTCTACAGTGATGCTGGTATAAACAAACCTCTTGCACTGCCAGTCATATAAAGATGGAGCAGCCTGGCGTGGTGGCGCACGCTTGTAATACCAGCATTTGGGAGGCTGAGACAGGAGGATTGTGGTTTGCAGACAGCCTCAGCTACTACTTAGTGAAACCCTTTGCAACTCAGTGAGATCCTGTTTCAAAATAAAGAATAAAAAATAGGGCTGCGGGTATAGCTTGGAGGTAGAATGACCCTGGGTTTCATTCCCAGTACAGCAAAATAAGTAAGTAAGTAAGTAAATAAATAAATAGCACATCCAATTATATACAGTACATGCTACTTGAAAATGATAATAAATGCCTATTTTAGTGATTCATATGTTTAATATACTATATTTTCTAATGTTATTTACATCAAATTATAAAAGAAGTTTACTATAGATAGTATGTCTTTTTACAACAACAATGGACCATAGAGCTTGGGTTTGTCATGTGTCTTGATTGCATCTTTTTCTACTGTGCTTCATTTAATTTCATGTTACTTTATTTATTATGTCCCCTAAACACACAAAATCCATGACTTATGTTCCCAGTAAAAGGCCATATCAACGATTATCCTGTAAACAAAAAGTCACCAAAAGTGACTAAGGACTATGATGGCACAAAATCAGTGATGGTTGTTGCTCTGCCTCAGGCACATCCATCCACCACAGCCATGATCTTTTTTTTTTTGCCTTTTTTAAAAATTTATTTTTTATTGGTGCAATGTATTCATATATCATAATGGTATAAAGAAAATACTTTTGTAGACATACATGCACACATCGCCCAGTTAGCCCCTACCCGATCCCCACCCCATCCCCTCCCCATCCCTCCTTCCCATGCTTGGCTTAGTGGTTGACATCTGGTTTTATAGCAATTTATCCAGTATTAACAATGACAATCTCACATAACAATTTCATTTGTCTGATACCAAGCTTTTGATGACTTAAAGATAAAATTTCAATATTTCTTTTTGCTTTCTTTTTTTTTAGTATCTAAAACATTTTTATTTTTTATTTATTTTTTTGTATTTAATTTTGTTTTATTTTATTTTATTTATTTATTTTTTTATTGGTGCACTTTATTCATACATCTTAGTGGGATACAAACTTTTGTAGACATACATGTACACATTGCCCAGTCAGCCCCCACCCGATCCCCACCCCATTCTCTCCCCATCCCTCCTTCCCATGCTTGGCTTAGTGGTTGACATCTAGTATTATGGCAATTTATCCAAAATTAAAAATGATAATTTCACATAACAGTTTCATTTGTCTGATACCAAGCTTTTGATGACTTAAAGATAACATTTCAATATTTCTTTTTGCTTTCTTTCTTACCAGCGAATATTTATTCCTATTTTTTTAGGTGAAACTATCATATATTTATATATTTATTTTTCAGAAAAAAAATCTATCCTAATATGGAATATGAACTCTAGATACCCAAAACGATCTTGAAAAAGAACAAAGCTAGAAGATGTATAGTTTCTGATTTCAAACCATATAAAGCTACAATAATTGAAACAGTGCAGTACTGTTCTAAAGGAAGATATATAAACCATTGGAGTTAAATAAAAGCCTAGAGCTAAATTCTTCCCTATATTGTCAAGTTATTTTTGACAAGGCTTCCACGAACATTTGGTGGTGGAAATAATAATCTTTTAACTATATATTGTTGAAAAATAATACTTACATGGAAAAGAATAAAATTGGACCCTTACCTAATTCCATATACAAATATTAACTCAAAATAGATAAAAGACCTAAATATAAATCTTAAGACTATAAACTTTTAGAAAAAAATCTGGGTTATAAAACCTCACAACATTGAAATTGGCAGTGATTTCTTGGATATGATTTCAATGGCACAGGCAACAGAAGAGTATACAAACTCCCTAAAAAATAAAAAAATATTGTATATCCAAAGACAATGTAAACAGAGTTAAAAGTTACTAATAGAATGGGATAAAATATTTCCAAATGCTATATCTGAAGGTATATTAATATTCCAACTAGACATACTAAAAATTAACAACAATAAAGGCAAACAATACAATTTAGAGATAGGTAAAAGACTAACATAAATAATGAATCTCCACAGATAACCAATCTTAGTTGTCTGTTGGATGGAAAATCTTGTTTCTCTGGTTCTGGTGTGTGTTACCTATTTCTTCTTTGTAGTTAATCTCTTTGAGTATTTTCTCTAGTGCTGGTTTTGAAGACATAAATTCCTTCAGTTTCTGTTTGTCATGGAAGCTTCTTATTTCTCCATCTAATTTGATAGAAAGTTTTGCTGGGTTTGCTGGGTAGGAAATTTTTGGCTGGAAGTTGTTTTCTTTCAGAGTTTGGAATATGTTACTCCAAGCCCTTCTGGCTCTCATGACTTGGTTTGGGAAGTCTGGAGTGATTCTAATTGGTTTGCCTCTGAATGTCACTTGGCCCTTTGTTTTTGTTGCCTTTAAGATTCTCTGCTTAGCTTCCACATTGGTCATTTTGACAATTATGTGGCATGGGGATCCTCTTCTCTGATCCTCTCTAAAGGGAGTTCTATAAGTTTCCTGGACCTGTGTATCAACCTCTTGCTCTATGTTTGGAAAATTTTCTGCTATTACTTCCTTGAAGAGATTGTTGATCCCTTTGGTTTCACTTTCTTTTCCCTCCTCTATTCCAATTATTCTTAGGTTAGCTCTCTTAAAATGGGCCCATATTTCTTCAATATCAGATTCCTGCTTCGGATATTTTTCCTAGATTAGAAACTATGCGTTCATTTTTGGAATGATCATCTTCTAAGAGTGAGATTCTGTTCTCCATGTGGTCTAATTGGTTGTTTGTGCTTTGAATTGAGGCCTTTACTTCATTAATTGCATCCTTTATCTCTTTTTGGCTCTCTCTGAATTCTTTTCGAAGCACCTCTATTATTTCTACAGTTATTTTCCTGATTTGATCTTCTAGAAATCTCTGATTTTCTGTTTTATCGGGTTCTGATGTTGTGGGGTTGTGGGCATTCATTGCTCCAGTGTTATTCCTCTTTCCCATGATTTAGGAAGTTTGTGCCTTCTCTGGGTTCTTCCCTTGGGTCACTATGACTTTGCTTAAGGTGCTCTGGATCTCGAGTCTGTAGTATCTCTGAACCCACTACTGGGTTGTATCACAGAGTCTCCGACCCAGGGAGTCGATAGAGGCTGCTTTAGACTATGGGGGGTGCCAGGTTGCAGGTTCTCCTATGGTGTGATAAATCTGCCACCGCCACTCCCCCACTGGGTCAAGTCCCAGGGAGTAAAGTACTGGGATTTCTCCTCGGTGGCCCGCAATTTGACTCACTGTTTTTGAATACGCAGATGTAGCTGTACTGGACTCGGTGAATTCACTGCTGCTGCCGCCGGTGGCAATATGGCGCCGCTGCCACATCCTCGGCCGTGAGGCTGGCATATTTTTTCTTCTCTGGTTTTGAGTTCCATTCTGAGTCCCTGCAGCATGTGCTGAGCTCAGCCACTGGGAGCTTTAGATGTTCCCTGCGCCGAAAGATCCCGCCTGGCTGTTCCACAGTGGCTCACCTCGGCTTGCTGTAGCCGTCCGGTGAATTCGCCATTGCCGCCGGCAGTATGGCGCTGCTGCCACGTCCTCGGGCGTGAGGCCGGTGTATCTCCTCTGTGGCTCTGAGCTCTGTTCTCAGTCCGCTTTCTCTCTGGATCCTGGTGATTTTTTTGTTTCTCTGGTGATGGTGTTTTCTGGCTATGAAAGGTGCTGATTTTGTGGTAATGGAGATTGGTTGTTAGTGGGGCTCTTAAGCCCCGCTTTTCTCCGTCGCCATCTTCTGCTTTCTTTCTTACCAGAGAATCTTTTTTTCTTTTTTTTTTTTTTAGGTGAAACTATCATACATTTATTTATTTTTCAGAAAAAATTTATCCTGATATGGAATATGGACTCTAGATACCCAAAATAATCTCGAAGAACAAAGCTAGAAGATGTATATTTTCTGATTTCAAACCATATAAAGCTACAAAATTGAAACAGTGTAGTACTGTTCTAAAGGCAGATATACAAACCATTGGAGTTAAATAAAAGCCTAGAGATAAATTCTTCCCTATATTGTCAAGTTATTTTTGACAAGGTTTTCATGAACATTTGGTGGAGGAAATACTAATCTTTTAACTAAATATTGTTGAAAAATAATAATTACATGAAAAAGAATAAAATTGGACCCTTACCTAACACATATACAAATATTAACTCAAAATAGATAAAAGGCTTAATATAAATCTTAATACTATAAACTTTTAGAAGAAAATCTGGGTCATAAAACCTCACAACATTGAAATTGGCAGTGATTTCTTGGATATGATTTCAATGGCACAGGCATCAAAAGGGTAAATAAACTCCCTAAAAAATAAAAAAAATAGCCAGGCGTGGTGGTGCGCACTTGTAATCCCCGTGCTTGGGAGGTGGAGACAGGAGGATCGCGCAGGTTCAAAGCCAGCCGCGCTGGCTTAAGAGACCCTGTTTCCAAATATAAAAAAGTATAAAATAGGTCTGGGAGTGTAGCCCGGATGTAGAAGGGCTTCCAGGAACCCCAGTACCACCAAAATAAATAAATAAATAAATAAATAAATAAATAAATAAATAAAATTAAAAAATATTGTATATCTAAAGACAATGTAAACAGAGTTAAAAGTTACTGATAGAATGGGATAAAATATTTCCAAGTGCTATATCTGAAGGTATATTAATATTCCAACTAGACATACTAAAAATTAACAACAATAAAGGCAAACAATACAATTTAGAGATAGGTAAGAGACTAACATAAATAATGAATCTCCACAGATAACCAATCTTAGTTGTCTGTTGGATGGAAAATCTTGTTTCTCTGGTTCTGGTGTGTGTTACCTATTTCTTCTTTGTAGTTAATCTCTTTGAGTATTTTCTCTAGTGCTGGTTTTGAAGACATAAATTCCTTCAGTTTCTGTTTGTCGTGGAAGCTTCTTATTTCCCCATCTAATTTGATAGAAAGTTTTGCTACGTAGGAAATTTTTGGCTGGAAGTTGTTTTCTTTCAGAGTTTGGAATATGTTACTCCAAGCCCTTCTGGCTCTCATGACTTGGTTTGGGAAGTCTGGAGTGATTCTAATTGGTTTGCCTCTGAATGTCACTTGGCCCTTTGTTTTTGTTGCCTTTAAGATTCTCTGCTTGGCTTCCACATTGGTCATTTTGACAATTATGTGGCGTGGGGATCCTCTTCTCTGAACTTCTCTAAAGGGAGTTCTATAAGTTTCCTGGATCTGTGTATCAACCTCTTGCTCCACATTTAGAAAATTTTCTGCTATTACTTCCTTGAAGAGATTGTCGATCCCTTTGCTTTCACCTTCTTTTCCCTCTTCTATTCCAATTATTCTTAGGTTAGCTCTCTTAAAATGGGCCCATATTTCTTCAATGTCATATTCCTGCTGTCGGATATTTTTTTCTAGATTAGAAACTATGCGTTCATTTTTTGATTGATCATCTTCTAGGAGCGAGATTCTGTTCTCCATGTGGTCTAATCGGTTGTTTGTACTTTGAATTGAGGCCTTTACTTCATTAATTGCATCCTTTATCTATCTTTTGCTTTCTCTGAATTCTTTTCGAAACACCTCTATTATTTCTACAGTTATTTTTCTGATTTGATCTTCCATAAATCTCTGAATTTCTGTTTTATCAGGTTCTGATGTTGTGGGGTTGTGGGCATTCACTGCTCCAGTGTTATTCCTCTTTCCCATGATTTAGGAAGTTTGTGCCTTCTCTGGGTTCTTCCCTTGGGTCACTACGACTTCACTTAAGGTGCTCTGGATCTCGAGTCTGTGGTATCTCAGTCACCACTACTCCTTTACTGGGTTGTATTGCAGAGTCTCAGATTCTGGCAGTCAATCAAGGCTGCTTTAGACCATGGGGGGTGCCAGGTTGGGCGTTCTCCTATGGTGTGATATCTCTGCCACTGCCACTCCCCCACTGGGTAAAGTCCCTGGGAGTAGAGTACTGGGATTTCTCCTCTAGGGACCACAATTTGACTCACTGTTGTTGAGTGCGCAGATGGAGCTGTCGTAGACTTGGTGAATTCACTGCTGCTGCTGCCGATGACAATATGGCGCCGCTGTCATGCCCTCGGCCGTGAAGCTGGCGTATTTCTCTTCTGTTTTTGAGCTCTGCTCTGAGTCCCTGCAGGGTGCGCTGAGCCCAGCCTCTGGGAGCTTTAGATGCTCCCTGCGCCAAGAAATCTGCTGAATTCCTCCCAGCTGATCCACAGCGGCTCACCTCAGCTCGCTGTTCTCCGCTCCTCTCTGGAGCCTGGTGGGCTTTTGAGTGCATTGGTCTGGTGCTGTCCGGTGAGGTCGCCGCAGCCACCGGCAGTAAGGCGCTGTTGCCACATCCTTGGGCATGAGGCCGGCGTATCTCCTCTCTGGTTCAGAGCTCCGTTATGAGTTCCCCTCCTCTCTGGAGCCTGGTGCTGCAAGGGAAAATGGCACCCACCGCTTAGCGCTGCGGTTCTGGCTGCAGCACTGCGGTCTGGTTTCTGGTGTCTCGTTTTTCCAGCCCTCTTTTTCTCTGTCCCTTGAAATTACTTTTTTTTTCTCTGCTGATGGTGTTTTCTGGCTATGAAAGGCGCTGATTTTGTGGTAATAGAGATTGGTTGTTAGCGGGGCTCGTAAGCCCCACTTTTCTCCGTCGCCATCTTCCCGGAAGTCCCACAGCCATGATCTTGAAGAACAAAAACAAAGTGACAAAAGCTGTTTCACTGAAGGTGATGAGCTTAACTAAGATGTGAGGAGAAAGAAGTTATGGAGTGTACACCAAGAAACTTCTAATGAACGGAACCGAAGACCAGACATAGCCGAGCATGGTGGCGCATGCTTGTAATCCCAGTACTGATAATAATAAGTTGAGAGGGGAGGATTGCAAGTTTGAGACTACCCTCATCAATTTAGCTGAGGCTTCCTTCTTTCTTTCTTTCTTTCTTTCTTTCTTTCTTTCTTTCTTTCTTTCTTCTTTTTTTTTTTTTTGTAGGTGTGGGCATCAACCTATGGGCGTCAACCTCTGAGCTATACCCCCTGCCCTATTTTTTATTCTTTATTTTGAAACAGGGTCTCACTAAGTTGCAGAGAGCCTCACTAAGTAGCTGAGGCTGTCTGCGAACCTCGATCCTCCAGTCTCAGCCTCCCAGATGCTGGGATTGCAAGCATGTGCCACCACGCCCAGCTTGCTTTCTTATTTCAAAATTAAGAAATAAAAAGGGCTGGGAGTGTAGCTCGAAGGTAGAGTGCCCCGGGTTCACTCCCCTGTACCAAAAAGAAAGAAAGGAGAAAAAAATGAAGGAGGAAAAAAAAAAAGAAAGAGAGGAAGAAAGAGAGACAAAACAAAAGGCTGGGCCTGACTGTGATGTTGAGTTCACTGCTAGCACCAGATAGCTGAAACAAGTCAAGAATCACATACAGCGAGAGTGAGTGGTGAGCCATCAAGTGCTCACATGGAAGACAACTAAAGAATTTTTGGAAATGCTACAAAAGCTAATGGTGGGGGAAATTACTTGCCAGGATGGAACTGGTGAACAATGCTTTGTTAAGCAAACCATGATTCTTTTTATATTTAGACCAAACATACTTAGATCTTGGTCAAATACATCATTCATACATATATACAATTCAAATTAAGAGCTATAGAATTTTTACTTGCCCTCATTGATTTATACCTGAAATTTCTTCTTCCAGGTACTATCTCCTTATTCCAGAGAAGTTTGAAAAAAAAAAAAAAAACACAACATCCTCCCTACTGAGAAGACAGCCATCCCAGGGGAAACCCATCACCAACACAGTGAGGTGTCAAATGGTTCCATGGGACACAGCTGTCCAGAGTAGGTCAGGCTTTCCAGCACCAAGGGCTCCGCTGAGAGTGCCCTTGTGGGAGTGGCAGTGTTGTGGGTCCTTCTCTTCCCCTTGTTTCTGACCTCACTGCAGCAGAGCAGAGGCCAGCAATGGGGCACTGGGTAGTGACAGGCAAGAAGGACATGGGTAGAGTTGTAACAAGGACACTTGGACAAATATTTTAATGGATATGTGTTTCTGGGTGAGATTAATATCTGAATCCATGGAATGAGTAAAGCACACTGCCCTTCCAATCGTGGGTGGGTTCCTCCAAGCAGATGAAGGTCTAAGTAGAACAAAAAGGATGACTATGAAGGAACTCCTGCTGCCTTTGAGCTGGGACATTAGTTTGTTTTTTCTGGCTTTCAGACTGTAATTACATCATCGTATCTCTGGTGTCTCCAGCTTGCTGACAGTACAGGTAAAGATATGTCAGCCTCCAAATCACATGAGCCAGATACTTACTTTACATATGAGTATATGCATATACACACACTTATACATGTTTACATGCAAAACACACACACACACACACACACACACACACACACACACACAATTTGTTTTTGCTTTCCTGGAAGACTCTAATGTACCCACCAAAATATCAATCATCAAGCCAGTCTGTCTCTTTCTGGAAAAAATGACTCATATTTTCTTTCAAATTTCACATTTGAATGTGTAAACTGCTTTCCTAAACAAATCTGTGTCTTTGGAAAAAAGAAAAAGAAAAAAATATCAGTCATCTAGGGAGAATAAATTTATATGTTCAGAAACACAACGTCTCAAAAATGCATATAAAATACATCCTTCTCAAGGGCTGTTCAGAAACATACTCCACCAAAGCAAGTGAGTAGAATAAGAAATGGGAAGAAGTGGACAGAAGAGACAGAAGCTCCACCTTGCAAGAGAGGCCCATGAAGTGAGATCCAGCAGGACAGTCGTCCTCCCCACAAGAAGGCATCCAGCTGAAAGGTATCCTGGGGATCCCAGGACAGGCCTGTGCAGGGCTCTTCCATAGGCCTCCTCTGCCTGCAGCAAAAAGCCTGCAGATACAATCCTCAGACAGACTTACTCCCCAGACAGCTAGGCCCACATTCTTTCCTGTTCTTGTCTTATCTTGACCATACACTGATAAAATTCTCTCTTCTCTCTCCAGGTCTTGTTATTAGAGGGCACTTATTCCATGCCAGACTATTCTGCTTTGACCTGTTCCTGAGATTAGGAAGGGACCAAAGGGAAAGATTAGAAGCAGAAAACAACCCACTTTCTCTGCTGATGTTTGGTGCCAGAAGGACCAGAGAGGCCAGGGAGGGCCACCCTATAGTCCTCCCTGATTTACCCAGAAGGGGATATTAAAACCATGTGCAATGGACCAGTTCGGCCGGCACTGAAACCCGTTAGGACAGATTTCTTGGAAGATGGGCAAAGGGCTCGGCTTCGTTCTGCAGAGGCTTTTCTGCAGTGATTCCTCCTCTTAATGAAATAAACTCCTTCAAGTCCTTGTTCACGGCCCAAACTGTAGAGATCAGTCTCCAGGACTTGAGAGAGAGAAATCTGAAATGACTGGACACGGACAATTGCCTCTCGTGCAACTGACCAAGTTTATTTTCCAAAACCAAGTTTTTTATATCCTTCCCCAGTGAGATTCCTAGTAGAAAAGTGTAAACACCAAAGAACAATAGTGAAGGACATGTAAGCAAGGCAAAAGGACACTGGTCTTGTAATTAAGATTAACCCCGGATCTTGTGATTAAGGCCAGCCCCTTGGCCTTGCAAATGGGCGGCCTCAGAGGGCAAATTCCAAAAAGGACAGGAGTCATACCCAGAGTCTTTTGGAGAATTCAGCCTTTAGAATCTCCTTTAACCCTTTCAGAATCTTCCGTTCCTAGGGCTTAGTCCATGTCTTCCTCTGTCTAGTAACTTCTTTGAGCTGGACGGGGACGAAGTCGGGGGTCCCAGCTTTAGAGTAACATTCATGCATATAGTTGGCATGGGGGAATCCGATGGGTCCGTGTCATGTGCATCTATGATGATCCAAAGGACTGCGATGGATGTCTGTCTGGTCCTGTCTGCAACACCATCTGATGTCTGAAAGCTTCAGTCCTATGAGACAACACTCACAATACATTTTAGCAGACAGGGCCCAAAAAGCAACATGAAGTTTTTAGATTTAATTGTCAGATGTACTCCTCTAGCCTCTACCTGCTGCTGAGCACTTTCTTCTTGGGAATACACAAGCGGTAGGCTTATTAGAAACCTACTCCTCTTTTAATAATCTATCTTCATCATATACCACAAACCTTTCTGCAACTTGCTTTTTTAACCTTCCTGTTTTTTATCCTGGTCCTTTCTTTTTCCCATTTGGGACAATCTTAGGATAAACTTTACTTCATACAAAATGCTTTCTTATTCTCACAAGATTTCCTTTCTTTATCTCCATCAAAACTTCATACCTGCACACTTATTATATCTGTCTTTTGTTCTGACATACTTATCCCTTAGCCAGGTGGTACCTCTTTGTCTCCGGACAGTGCACGTACTAAGTGCAAGGGTCAAGAATCTACCTGGCCCTCGGCTCTATTGTATTGGGCAGTATTGGCTGCTCATCAACTAAGGTGCTTTGAAGCTGCACACAAAGTTTACCTTTCCTATATCCAGGCTGGACACAGAGGAGAGGAGGTAAACAGAGGCACTGGTTGCCTTTCTTGTAGTTTTAGGGCTAATGGCTTCAGTTGACTCTTAAGGCTTTTACTATAGGTTAATGATTAGAATCAAGGGCAAAGATAGAGAGGAACTCTGCATTGTAATCGCTGCAGCCTGAATGCTTGAACAGCACCTAAGCTCTGACTAGATTTTATTATACCTTGGAGCAAGGCAGGGGGAGTCTAAGGGCCCAGACATATATTACCAGAAAATTTATCTTCCACGGACTCAGTTTCTCCCACAGTCCTGATTTTACATCACCGGAGCAAGTTGTGTGGAAAGTTAATAGAATCATTACCAAAAGAACAATAGCTATGAAAGAACATCTAAGAGCAAGGAGTAGTTTGACCAGGGACAACACTCCCTCAGGGCTTTTCCTCCTTGAGGTTTGCCACGTCATGCGTGCAGGGTCACACACGCAGACTCCAAGGGAGGGCCGTGGCAACCATGAATTCATAGACTCAGATGAGTCTTCCCTTAAATAGTAGCTTTCCTTAAGATCGGGAGAAAATGGGTCATAGCAGGAACTCTAGATGAAGAAGATACTACAGATGAACAAATAAGGTGACTGAGGAGATGGGAGGGGGAGAGGGAAACTCTGTAATGTTCATAATGTACATTCACAAACATATCAAAGTCAATCACTAAGTCAAACATGAGAAGGGGCAGGGTAAGGAATGGGGCAGGAATTGGGTAAGGTCTAATTGGGTGATGTGTGTATGTATGCCTCCACTATCTCGTACTCCATTAAGAAGTATGACTACTGATAGGTTGGGTCTCTCCTTTCCTCCAATGAACCCCGCAGCAGGGACAGGAGGCGGAAACCTAGAAGCTAGAAGTGAAGATGTCACGAGACTCCGGACATTTTGAGACTCCAGACATCTTGGGGCCGACTCCAGATGCCTTGAGACTCCAGATGTTGTGAGGAGACTGGCCACTAGCCCCACCCCAAGACCTGGCTACATAAATATCCTCATTTCCTCTCTGCAGTGTGACTCTGCTGACCACGCGATTCTGCTGCTAGGTCACTGATCTCTTTCCCCACGGTCGGCAGACTTTGCCCAAAGGCACCAGGTTGATTAAAAAGACCTTTAATAACTTGGCTGGTGTTTGCCTCCTTTGAGACCCCCAACTCAATTTCAACATTATATGTGGTGGACAAAACCTGGGAGGATTTATAAAAATTTTTTTTCTATTTTTTTTTTTGTTGTTGTTGTTGTTGCTATACCACTCCTTGAGTCCCAGACTTTCTGAGCTAACCCTCTACTCCAATCCAACCCTCAATTTGACTGATAGCTTTCTTTCAGACAGGGTAAGCTTCCCTTCCCTTCCCTTTGCCAGCGTGTTCTGGCTTTCTGCCTTATGGCTTCTTTCCTCTGGCCTCTCTGTTATCAAAATGTGTGGCCATGTCAGAGTTGCCCGCCGGAAGACCAGGTCGTCTTTTGGTCTCGGGAAGGAAGTGAGATGTCTCTCCCGCCCTCTAGACCCCTGTTCCCAAATGTTGAACAGGAAAATAGGGATTCCTGTTTCCTCTTCTTTGTTTTTGCCCGCAGACCAATTATGGGAAGCCAAACCTCCAAAATAGGCACTTAAACATTTTTTAAACCCTTTGTTTTATTCTCCTCTCCTGCAACAGCTAATTAGTAAAGTCAGTGCCTCCTGTTCTACTTGTGCTGCTGTTTCTCCACAATGAGGCCTTCACACCTCTTTTCCTACCAACCAAATAAGAGGACATTTGCCAGGACAAGACTGGCAAGTTGATTTTATCCATATGCCTTCTCATAAAAAACTAAAATATCTTCTTACCATGGTAGACATCCTAATAGATTGGGTAGAGGTTTTTCCCTCAAAAAACTAGACAGACAGCATGGTGGCCAATGTTCTATGCTTGGATATCATCCCTTGGTTTGGACTCCCTATTTCCTTACAGTCTGAAAATGGACCAGCTTTTATTTCTATGGTTACTCAACAGGTGGCAAAAGCACTTGGAATTTCTTGGAAGCTCCACATCCCATATTGACCACAGTCATCACAACAGGTAGAAAAAATGAATGGGATTCTTTAAAAACATCTAACAAAACGTTCCCTGGAGCTGCGGGTGTCGTGGCCTGAACTCCGATCCCTGGCTCTGGCCCACGTACGGGACACTCCTCGAAGCCCCGCCTTCATGAGCCCCTTTGAATTGCTGTATGGGCACCATTTTTTGCTTAATCATGCTCTCCCTTTGGATGGCCCTCTTTGGCTTCCTATCTCCCTTACTTGTCTTTTCTCAGGCACCTCCTGACTGATATGTTCCCCAACCTGGGATTGAAGCAGCAGCTCCACACTCAGCAGTCAAGACCCTTAAGCCAGGAGACCAAGTCTTCCTCGAGTCACTTCAACCACAACACCTCCAACCACGGTGGACTGGGCCTTTTACAGAGATCCTCACCATACCTACTGCAGCCAAACTGCTGGGGACCCCAAATGGCATCACCTTACTTGCCTGAAAAGGGCTCCATTACAACAGCCTCATGACAAAGTCTCCTGTACAGTGTTGGGGCTCACTAAGCTCTGTTTTTCTCAGCATAATTCTCTTTAATGCTTTTATTTCAGCAGACCCACTTGTTTTATATAGTACGGTGCTCTCCCTCTCTGTATGCCAGATAGCCATATTATTAAACTCTCTAAAATCTGTTACTGATGCTCCTGACCCAATAGCTTATCTGATGTCTTGGTTTTCTTTGGTAATCTACAATACAGTTATTAAGTTATGTGATCAAATACAATATGCATTGCCTTTAGTTTTATTCATTTTGCAGGATTAATGTTTTAAGGTGCTAGTGATGCTTATCCAATGTCTTAATTTTCTGTGGTTATCTGTAATTCAGTTATTAAGTTGGGTAAATGTAAAATGTAATGCTTTAAAATGCTCTTAACTTCATAAGGTTTAAAGTAACACTTAAGTCTTTTAAAATGAGTTTCTAAATGTTGGTAAAATGGTATTGTTTTGGGGTTAGCTTGTATTCAGGAACAAGAGACAGATGTAGAAGGTGTATGGGTGTAAAGTTTTTGGTGGAAGAAGGATACAAAGAAAGGAAATTTTGTAAAAATAAGAAAGCATTTTGTGTAAAGTTTATCCTAAGATTATCCTATATGGGAAAAGAAAAGACTAGGATAAAAATCAGAGTGTTGAGGCAAGTCTTAAAGCATTTGTGGGATGTTTGTTTGCATATGTGATAAACATGGTTTTATATCAAAATTAGTTAAAAGACTTACAGTATGTTTCTATTAAGCCTACCTCATTGTAGACCTCTGGAGGCCATTCTATTCATACTTATATTTGGCTTATGGTTTCTATATCATGTGGTTAAGCTGGTCTTCATCTGGAACTTGATGATGCTCCAGATAGTATCCCAGATGATCATCTTCCAGAAGCACCTTGGATGGCCACAGAGACTCTAGACACTCACCCGTCTGACTCCCTCAAAGCCAAACTGCGTACATGCACCCTAAAGCTGGGGCCCTACTCCATTGTTTCTCAGCATGGAAAAAGTTAATGACAGAAGTTTCGGCGTCCTTATTCCTTTGCTATGGGTGCATGCAGGTAGTAATAATAGGGGGGATTGATGGGGAGTAAGCCTGTATTAATTGTTTATAAGAGCTGTAAAAATAAAAAAAAAATACCCATGTTTACCTTTGGCCTGAAAGGTGTCAGAAAGTTAAAGTGGGGAATCGTGGTGGTATTGGGAAATGGTTTCAAAATGTATTTGAAAACAGCTCTTGTCTTAGTAAGTCAGAGCTTGGGTGCAGGCAGGCACTGGGGCAGAGAAGGAACCTTGCAGAGTCCCCCCCCACACACACACACACACTGCAAGAACAACAATAGAGACATCCCAGGTCCTTTTGCATTTTAAAGGCATAACAAAAGGCTTAGAGTCTGTACCAGACACAGGGCAGGCCTACAGGAAGGAATCCGCACATCAGAAGTCTTGCCCCAGAGAAGGGGTGGATCTAGTCGGGTAAGAAGATGACTGGGTAAGCAAAGATACAGGATAAAATTCTTTATAAAAATTGTTTTGTATCTAAAAACTTCACTTATTTTCAAGTTACTTCACTGCATTTATTCCTTTAATGCCCTGCTTTAACTCTGTCCTATCTTTCCATCTTTGTAATAATAAACTTGCTTAAGCTTACAGCAAAAGAAAGTTCAGGCTATTCTTTGCTAAAATAGCTAAGAACAAGAACCCATGGCTACATCTCATACTGTTACAGTTTCAGAGCCCATACCATAACACTTTACACAGACAAATTGCCCTGAGCTTTAAAGACATTAAGAATAGTAATAACTTACTTGATATCATTGAAATCAGATTTTTAAAATTTAATATAAACTAACTTATATGCAAAGTGACTTTAAACATTTTGTCAGAAATTCTAGTTCAGAATTTCTCATTGATGGTAAATATGCTGCCCTTGTTTACAGAGCCCACAGATCCTTACTCTCTAGTGAGATCAGCACTATTTGGGTATTTGAAGTCAGTTTGGGGATTCACTTTCTCATCTTCAGCTGACTTTGGACTGAGACACAATTAAGTCGTGATAGGACCTAAAGAGGTTTATTTCAAGCTGCAAGCTGCAGAAAATAGACCCTGACAAACTCATGTGGAAGAAAAACACATGTTTTTTTTTAATATGGTGAATGTTACTTACATTTGAATCTGAGTCAAAGTTCATACAGTAGTTCATACAATTTATAAAACAATTGTAACAGGACTATTACACAAAACTGTCATATTTAATATTATTTTGTTAAACACAGGGTCTTGCCAAGTTGCTGAGGCTAGCTTCAAACTAAAAAATCCTTCTGCCTCAGTTTTCCAAGTAGCTTGGATTACAGATATGCCCCCATTCACCAGGCACTTGATTATACACTTTGAGAATATGATGTGATGGATTGCTCAGGGTGCTGCTGGCTGCAGTGAGGAGCAGTGCCCAGAACCCTCGCCTTCAGCCCTTCCTCCCACCTCCTCCTCCTCCCCTTCTCCTCCCCCTACTTGCCCTCCCCCTTCTCCTCCTCTTCCTTCTCCCCATCCCTCTCCTCTTCCCTGTCCTCCTCCCCCTCTTCCTTCTATCCCTCAGCACCCTCCCCCTCCTCTTCTTCCTCCTCCCCCTCCTTTCCCTCCTTCTGTTCCTCCTTCCACACCTTGTTCCACACCTCCTGTTCCCCATTCTGGACCCCATCTCCCTCCTGCCCCTCCCTCTCACCTCCCTGTTCTCCCCCTCTTCCTCCCCCTCCCTCTCCTCCCTGTCGCCCTCCTCTTCCTCCCTCACCCTCTTCCCACCATCAAGCCCGCTGTGTACATGACCTGACGCCCACATTCATGTGACAAGGATGTGGCCATGGACACCACTCCTCAGTGTCACACAGTGGTTTTTCCACCTCCACCAGGGCCAGGTGTCAGCGCACAGCTCCCCCACCCAGCGCCCAGCCAAGTCCCAGGCAGCTCAGCTGCAGTTGTTCCCTACCCCACCCCGCCCAATGCCCTCTTTTTGTGTTCTTTCCTGCCATGGACTCCAGTCTTGTCTCCACTCTATTGCCAAGCGCCCACCCCACCCCACCCTGCAAGGCCTGCACAAGGCCTGAACCCAATAGACACCACCCCCCAGTCCATGGTGGTCACTCTCTAGTCCCCAGGTGTAGGCAGTGACAAGCAGAGTTCACACAAGCAGCAACCCATGAAACATCCCACCGGTTGCACCTAAGCCATCTCAGCCCATGCGGGGCCTGCAAGGGTACCCATGTAGAAAATGGCCCATTCAGAGCTCTGTAGAGCCTGATCCCAGGAGTGGAGGAGCTTGAGAGACTTAGAAAGCTCTCCTTCATCCCACTCATTACGGACCAACTGAGTAGAATGGACCTGGCCATTGTGACATCATCCTCGGAACACATGATGTGCACAGGGTGGGACTTCAGAACAAGTTCACATTGCGTGTGTGTGTGTGTGTGTGTGTGTGTGTGTGTGTGTGTGTGTGTAGAGAAAGAGCCAAACAAATATTAGGGAAGACCTGTACATAAAATAAAATCAAAGTTTTAAAAGTCCCACTGACAGCTGAGTGTGGTGGCGCATGCTTGTAATCCCAGTATTTGGAAGGCTGAGACAGAAGGATTGCATAGGTTTGAAGCCAGCCTCACCTACTTAGGCCCTTTGTAACTCAGTAAGATCCTGTTTCAAAATAAAGAATAAAAAAATAGGACTAGGGGAATCTCTCAGAGGTAGAATGCTCCTGGGTTACATCCCCAGTACAGCAAAAGAAGAAAAAAAGTCTACTTACTAGTGGAATTTAAATGTGGTGCTTTTTCTTTTTTCTTCTTTTTTTTTCCTCAAAAATTTTTAATAATACAAAGTAAGAATGCCAGCCCAAACAGCCCGGATGCAGCTAATCCAGTGACTGACATGTGGCACATACTCTCTTAGGGGAAATTCATTAATACTTTAAAAGCCTCAAATGAACACATCTTTGGCTCTCCAATTCAGCTTTAGGGTTTAGTCTTATCCACTTTTTGAAGAGACTATGGACATCCATAAAGAGAAAACATTCAGTTATTAAAGTCTGGGAAATTATATTTCCTAATGTAGAAGATATTTATAATATATAACTAAGCGCTGTGGGAAAGTATGTCACCATCAGTGTGAACTATCCTATGATGTGAGACTATAATGCACAAACAAATGTATGGAACTAAAGGAAAGAAAAACTGCAGAAAAAAGAAACTAAGTATGCTTACATAAGTATAAACATAAGTAAAAAAAAAATGTGGGTAGATAACACTACAGTATCCTTAGCTTACATAGTACAGTGCACTCCCTCTCTGGATACCGGACCCTCTCTGGATGCCAGACATAAGTATTAAACTCTCTAAAATCTGTTACTGATGCTCCTGACCCAATAGCATGTTTTCCAATTGACAAGACTGACCCATACTTACTCACTGCTGAAAAGGGTGGTGTGTGTCTTTCTCAGGGAAAATGTTGCTATTACATTAATGAATCTGGTCTAATGAAGAAAACTGCTGACAAGGGTGGTTTATGTCTCTCAGGAAAAATGCTGCCATTATATTAATACATCTGGTCTAATGGAGGAAAATATCTAAACTCTTACCAAGTTAAGCGAGAATCTAAGCACACAATACTGACAGTCTACATCATATCTGGAAGGGTTCCAAGGGCCAGTAGCTTCTGGGCTTCTTCCCCTCCTAGGACCCATTCTCATGATTTGCCATTCTCATGATTTGCCTTTTCTTTCTTAGCTCCTTGTCTGGTAAAATTCATTCAAATGTGCATTACCGAGCTGTCCAGGGTAACCTTCAATCAATTCCTGCTGCAGCCATTCTCCCATCTGCCCACTTCTGAATGACCTGACCTCAACTGGCCAAGGAGCCCCCTACGATGCGCTCTGATAGCAGGAAGTAGTTATTGGCTCAGTCTTCACCCATTATAACCAAAAGGCCAGAATGATAGGTCGGGTCCCTCCCTTCACCCATGGGACTCCACAGTGGGGACAAAAGTCAGAAACCTGGAAGCCAAAAGCAGAGATAAAGATGGAGGTAGAATGCCCCTGGGTTCTATACCCAGTACTCCAAAATAAATAAATAAATAAATAAATAAATAAATAAATAAATAAATAAATAAAATAATTCAAGATGTAAATAAGAGATGTTCCTGAAAGACTAGAAGGAAAAGAGAGAGAAATCGAGCGTGGTGGTGCACACTTGTAATCCCAGCATTTGAGAGGCTGAGACAGGAGGATCATGGTTCGTGGACAGCCTCAGCTACTTAGTGAGGGCCTTTGCAATTCAGTGAGACCCTGTTTCTTTTCAAAATAAGGAATAAAAAACAGGGCTGGGTATGTAGCTAGGAAGTAGAATGCCCCTGGGTTTCATTCCCATTACTGAATTAAAAAAAAAAGAAAAGATGGAGAAGGATAGTGACTAACTAAGGTACTGGAACACTATCTAATTCTTAACCTGAGAAGGGAACACACAGTGTGTATTTTATTTTTCTTCCCTAAACCATAAACATATGCTTCTTACATTCTTCTGTATGTATAATAGACATCACAGGAAAATTTAGTGAAGCGTGGCATAATGATTTACAATAATGAATGTGGCATGTATTTTTCTAAGGTTTCTTTGAAGCCAATGCACAAGGCAAAAGTGTTTAATTTGTAGAAGAGATAGAAGGAATTTTCCAAGTTTTCATTTATTTTTGATGCTAGATAGGTTTCTCTTGCACACCAAAGATCTACATGGACTGAGAAGTCAATACACGTACCACTCATCATTGCTAGAATTAAAATTAAATGTGAAGGGGAAAACTAGAATGTGGTTAAGAAACTAGAGCATATCAGAAAATAATGGTCCAAGCTGAAGATGCTTCTGGTTGCTGCCGGGGTAGTCACAGCTCTTAGCTCTGGGCCTAAGAGGTGGAGGTTACCAGACCTCAGTGGGTATCCAGCCATGCTCTAAGCAGAGCACAGGTACAGAGCACTCCTGTACTTACACACAGGCAAAGACTTCAAACAACAGGACACCACTTCTGTGATCAACCAGTCTTTTTCAAACCCACAACTGCTACGAATGTGACACTCTAGAGGCAGGACCCAGGATCAGATTCACTTATGATCCTTCTAATGCCGATTCAAAGCCTGGACTGCAGCAGGAGCTTACCATCTATTTTGTGGCATCCAGATAAGAATGGACCTTTGAGATCACTTGCTCCTATTAACTTCTGAGTTTGGAAATGGCCGAGGGCACTGAACTGCAAGGGTATGTCCTGTGCAATGGGTTTTCCTAGGTCTGTCATGTGCTCTGGTGAGAGTTCTCACTGATTGGGCCAAGGTGATCACCCTCTCTAGTGCTTTCCTATATTTCAGCGGAATAGATAGGAAGAGAAGGACGAAGAGAAAAAGGTATTTCTGGAGGGACCTCAGAATAATTGGGTCTTGGGGACATGATCCCAGATGAATAGAAAGTTTCTTAACTTTGCCACTTCAGTTTCAAAACTTTAAATCACTTGTGGGACTAGAATAATCCCTGTGGAAGAGTGGGGCTTAAATTTCTTAGTATATGCAGTGAATGGTCCTTTGTGGATTTCACCCAAGCACAAAACTAAGAAAAGACAACTTCCACTAATCCCAGGACCAAATTCCTTCGGCTGCTGCTTTCCAACATATTGCTTGTTTGGGGCTTCTGGGTTATTTCCAGAGCTCAGTGAAGTGATTTTCTTTATCAACATATTTATGAAAAGGTAAGAGAGTACTTTTGAAAGAATATAGAAGCCGGGCGTAGTGGCACATGCTTGTAATCCCAGCACTCCGGAGGCTAAGACAGGAGGATTCTGGTTCACAGTGAGCTTTAGCTACTTAGTGAGGCCCTTTGCAGCTCAGTGAGACCTTTTTTCAAAATAAAGAATAAAAAATAGGGCTGGGGTATAGCTCAGAGGTAGAATGACCCTGGGTACCATCCCAAGTGCCGTGAAAGAAAGAAAGAAAGGAAGAAAAAAGAAAGAAGGAAAGAAAGAAAGAAAAGAGAAGGGAAGGAAGGAAGGAAGGAAGGATGCGGTAAGGAGGGAGGTAAAGAAAGAGGCAAAGAAAGGTAGAGGTAAAGAAAGAAAGGAAGGAAGGAAGAAAAGAAGGAAGGAAGGAAAAGAGAAGGAAGGAAGGACAGAAGGAAGGAAGGAAGGAAGGAAGGAAGGAAGGAAGGAAGGAAGGAAGGAAGGAAGGATATAGACACTCTTGTGGGCCCAGTTCCATCCCTGGCTTCATATCTGGTGACCAAATGGCATAGGGGCATCTTCAAGGAAAAAGGGAGAGCTATGTCAGTGGTCAGATCATTTAGGCCCTGCGATGCTGTATCTCTAATAATAAGCTATTCCAGAGTGAATATTAGATGAAAGAAAGCCCAGCGAGGGAAGGAGACTTAGTGATTCCTAGGCATTAGTGAATGCCATTTCTTTCAGTAAGTGTCCCAGAAGAGTTTGGCAAGTGAGTGAGAAATGAGTGAATAACTCAGGGTCCTAGATGTCATGAAAGAGAACCAGAAAAGAAGAAGAAAGCAACCTCTAAAAGTGCTTTAGAGAGGAATGGTTAGGAATTGAGGGCAAAGAGCACTAGATTTCCTGCCAGTGCTAGACTCAAAAATTCAAATGAAATACAATATTTCTTAACAAAACTGAATAAAATCATTTGCCCACACATGGTATGACTTGAACTAAATGCATGATGCCTGTTTTGCATAAGATTAGGAAAATAAATTTAGTCAGTGACATTTCAAACCTCTCTCTGGAATGGCCAGATACCACGAAGGAGACATTGATCAAATGCCTTTATCTGATTCAGACCAACAAAGAGAACTCACTCCTGCAGATTGGCAAAGCTGTTCTTCCACTGCTTAGCAAGGAGGGGTTTTCTCACTGCCTCCCCAGGCACTTTAGGTGTCAGAGAATCATGAAGGTGACCTTCTGAGTTCCTGCACGTGACCCAGAAGACGCCATGGTCAGATCCAATGAGACCGCGCCCGTGACGGGGTTCATTCTCCTGGGCCTCTCAGCCCACCCAAGCCTGGAGAAAGCGTTCTTTGTGCTCATCCTGCTCATGTACCTGGTCATCCTGCTGGGCAACAGTGTCCTCATCCTGGTGACCACCCTGGACTCCCACCTGCACACGCCCATGTACTTCTTCCTGGGGAACCTCTCCTTCCTGGACATCTGCTACACCTCCTCCTCAGTCCCCCTCATTCTCGACAGCTTCCTGACCCCCAGGAAAACCATCTCCTTCTCAGGCTGTGCCGTGCAGATGTTTCTGTCCTTTGCCATGGGGGCCACTGAGTGTGTGCTCCTGAGCATGATGGCCTTTGATCGCTACGTGGCCATCTGCAACCCCCTTCGGTACCCGGTGGTCATGAGCAAGGCTGCCTACGTGCCCATGGCCGCTGGCTCCTGGGTGGCTGGGAGCATCACTGCCACAGTGCAGACATCCTTAGCAATGCGACTGCCTTTCTGTGGAGACAATGTCATCAACCACTTCACCTGTGAGATCCTGGCAGTCCTCAAGTTGGCCTGTGCTGACATCTCCATCAACGTGATCAGCATGGCAGTGGCCAACGTGATCTTTTTAGGAGTTCCAGTCCTGTTCATCTGTTTCTCCTATGTCTTCATCCTTGCCACCATCCTGAGGATCCCCTCAGCTGAGGGGAGGAAAAAGGCCTTCTCCACCTGCTCTGCCCACCTCACAGTCGTGGTCGTCTTCTACGGGACCATCCTCTTCATGTACGGGAAGCCCAAGTCCAAGGACCCGCTGGGGGCGGACAAGCAGGACCTTGCAGACAAGCTCATCTCCCTCTTCTATGGGGTGGTGACCCCCATGCTGAACCCCATCATCTACAGCCTGAGGAACAAGGACGTGAAGGCTGCTGTGAGGAACCTGGTGAGTCGGAAACCTGTCACCCAGTGATGGTGGAGGACAGATGTTTCTGTAGTCCTTTACCCTTCATCCATGAACCTGCGCTCCAAAGAAGATGTACGTAAATAGTGGTCACCAGAAAATTGAATTACACGAGTTGAGAGCTTTAGCTATTACTGGGCACAGTGAAATGGTGAGACCTAAAACCTGACAGGAGTGTGTTTTTAGGAATGAAAGTGGGGCACTGGTTTTTCACTGTACAAATCTGAATTTGCTTTTGGAAGAAGCTTGTCCCTGTTTGCAATGGGCAGGTGCTTAGCATACCTTACTCTTATAAAAAAAAAAAAAAAGTAAAGTCACCAATCTACTTTTGAAATGAAGCACTAAAAACACTGTGAGGAAAATACGGAATCATTCTGAATCATATACTACAATCAGGACATAGTACAAATAACAGTCTTCACTGTGGCTATAATTACACATATTTAAGTTTTGTTTTTATTGGAGACAGGGTTTAGATTGAAGGTGAGAAGTTGGTCTTTTTCCTTTCCCTTGGACTCTGAGGAATTGAGACTGTGGGACCAGGTAGAATCCATGTACTTCCTTTAAGAGCAAGTAGACCAGATCCTATAGTACCCACAAAGAAAATCCAGCCCGAGAGCCTCACAGCTGGACTCCAGTTTCAACTTTGGCTTTCCTGCTCTCACTAAGTCTCTTTTAAATATATGGTCCAGCCTTGTAGTATAGAGAGCTGAGGGAGGAGCCATGGAGGGAAGACTGCCACCAGGATGAGGAAGCTGAATCTCAGGTGGCAGAAGGGGACCAGGAGGGATGGGAGCCGTGGCCTGGAGCAAAGCAGTTGACTGAGGGGAACAGGGAAGCTGACAGGATGATCCAGCACACAGTGAGCTGACAGGAGGCCCAGAGTAAAGTGTGCGAGGCTCTCTTCCTTCAGAGACACACAAAGGGGCCCAGATACTGCGAGCAAAAAATTCTCAGGGAAGCATCAGCTCTGGGCCTGCCTTGCTTGGGCGCCCAGCTCCTCCTGACTGAGACATGGCTAGGCATTCTTTACAGCCCCACAGAGCTCATTTGCACAATATGGGAGGAACAGGAGTCACTGCCTCTGTGACCCCTGTGACCCCTGAAATAGTCTCCAGGCTGCAGGAGCTCAGGTGCATTTTCCTGTTTAACCATGTCAAACCCAGTGTGATCATCTCTCCCTGGTGTGAATGTGTCTTTCCCCTTTGAGCAGACAGCCCATTCACAGCCTTCAGAGCCCATGGCTAAGAGGACGGCACCAACTCTGGATCAATTCCAACTTATAAACCAAGGTCAATTTTAAAAATAAATATCCTTACAGAGCCAAAATTCCTGTCAATATACTTTATTTTGCAATGTTTGTTTTTTGTTTTCTGTTTGTGTGTGTGTGTGTGGGGGGGGGTTGTTTTGTTTTGTTTTGTTTTGTTGCAGTCCCTGGGATGGAACCTAGGAGCAGTCCTATTTTTTATTCTTTATTTTGAAACAGGGTCTCACTGAGTTGCAAAGTAGTATCTGAGGCTGTGCTCAAACCACAGTCATCTTGTCTCAGCCTCCCAAATGCTGGGATCACAAGCATGTGCCACCACGCCCAGCTTTCATTTTGCAAGTTTTGAAGTAAAGAACTGTGCCTAGTTCACTACCTGGATCCTTCTGCAGGACCAAGGGCATGTTCCTTCTGCTGCTGGAAGAACTGCCAGTGGATGCCTGCCAGCTGTCAGTCATCCCTGGGAACTAGCTAAAAAGGGGAATTAGCTGAGCTGACTCCCAGGGTCATGCTCCCTTCCTGGAAGCAGCAGTGAGTGACAGACCAGGCATTTAAATGTCTTGCCTCCACTCGGGACAACTGTGAAGAGACATTCCAGCATCATGGCTCCCCATGGGACTGAATGAGGCCTGTGTTGAGACTATGTCACTGTCCAATATCTCTCTCAATCCAGGGTTGCCTCCTTTCCCTCCACTTCCCCTCCACAAGTGTTGCCCCTACAGCCTGCTATGTCTCAGAGCCTGCTTTCTGAGGAACCTAAACTGTGGCACCAGGCAAACGTCAGCTATCAACTAACACCTTGTTTGCTTTTCAGAATCTATAAAATAGGTCTTAGGGTGTGGCTCAGAGGCAGAATGCCCCTGGGTTCAAACCCCAGTACCACCAACATAAGCAAATAAATGAATAATTCAACATCTACCTGTAAAAGTAACTTACACTCTTGTAAAAATAGAAATAAATTATCATTATCACATCTAAAACTCAACAATGATTTGTGTGTGTGTGTGTGTGTGTGTGTGTGTGTGTGTGTGTGTGTTTGTGTGTGGCACCAGGGATTGAACCCATAGGCATTTACCTCTGAGCTAAACTCCCGGCCTGATTTTATTTATTTAGAAACAGAGTCTCACTAAGTTGCAGAGGGCCTTGCTAAGTTGTTAAGGCTGGCTTCGAACCTGTGATCCTCCTGTCTCAGCCTCCCAAGAACTGGGATCACAAGCATGTGCCATCACGCCTGGCTTCAACAATGACTCTTGATTTCAATTATTCCACATTTGTATTTCCAAAAAAGGCTTATACATGCTTTATTTTAATTTGTTTAATTGAACCAGGATCTGAATAAAACTATACATTATGATTAGTCTTTTTTAATCTAAGTTTCTCTTCTCTCTCTCTCTCTTTCTTTCTGTTTCCTCTGTTCCTCCCATCACTACCATCTCTTTTAAGTTATATTTCTTGTAAGAAGTAGTTTTCCACTATGAAACACTATAAAGTTTCATAGGGTCTACCTTTTGCTGACTAAAGCTCTGTGATAACTGTGGTTTCCATAAATTAGTGATTAGATCTAGGGAGTCTTCATGTTGCTATTATTATGAGCTCATGGCTCCTGAGACCTCAGTATCTATGATGACTTCCCTACTTCATGGTATTTCAAGATGGTCCAGTCTCAACATTCACACTTTCTCTGCAGACCTGGAAAGAGCCATTTTTTTTTCTAAGAACTTGCTTTCTTTAGTGGAGAATGATATTTAGAAACCATAATCTGGGTGCTAGGAGTGTTTCTGAATTTGTCATCATTCCTAGGCTTTCTCACTGAGAAAAACTAGGGAAAAATACATGAAATATATATTTAAGTTGTGTGATACAGTTTACCTATATACATATATATATATATACAAATGTATATATGTATATATATATATACACATACATACATAGTTATATGCCACATAACAACACCTCAGTCAGTTATGTACCACGTATATGACAGCGGCCCTATAAAATTATAATGGAGCTGAAAATTTCTATTACTTGTTGACATCATAGCAGTTATAACATCATAGTGAAATGCACCACTTGCATGTCTACAGTGATGCTGGTATAAACAAACCTATTGTACTGCCAGTCATATAAAGATGGAGCAGACCGGCGTGGTGGCGCACGCTTGTAATCCCAGCATTTGGGAGGCTGAGACAGGAGATCGTGGTTTGCAGACAGCCTCAGCTGCTACTTAGTGAGGCCCTTTGCAACCCAGTGAGATCCTGTTTCAAAAAAAATTTAAAAAAAAATAGGGCTGGGGGTGTAGCTTAGAGGTAGAATGCCCCTGGCTTCTATCCCTAGTACTGCAAAAATAAATAAATAAATAAATAAATAATAAATAAATAAATAAATAAATGGCACATGCAATTATATGCAATACATACTACTTGAAAATGATAATAAATTACTCTCTTAATGATTCATATATATAATATACCATATTTTCTATTGTTATTTTAGGGCACACACCTACTTATAAGAGAAGTTTACTATAAAGAGTATGTCTTTTTACAACAACAATGGACCATACAGCTTGCGTTTGTCATGTGTCTTGATTGCATCATTTTCTACTCTGCTTCGTTTAATTTCATGTTGCTTTATTTATTATATCCCCTAAGCACAGAAAATCCATGGCTTATCTTCCCAGTATAAGGCCATATCAATGATTATCCTGTAAACAAAAAGTCACCAAAAGTGACTAAGGACTATGATGGCACAAAATCAGTGATGGTTGTTGCTCCCCCTCAGGCGCGTCCATCCACCACAGCCATGATCTTGAAGAACAAGAACGAAGTGACAAAAGCTGTTTCACTGAAGGTGATGAGCTTAACTAAGATGTGAGGAGGAAGACGTTATGGAGTGTACACCAAGAAACTTCTAATGAACGGAACCGAAGACCAGACATGGCTGGGCATAGTGGCGCACGCTTGTAATCCCAGTACTTGGGAGGCTGAGACGGGAGGATTGAAAATTTGAGACTATCCTCAGAAACTTAGCTGAGGTTCAATCTCCAGTAACAAAAAGAAAGAAAGGAGAAAGGAAGGAAGGAAGGAAGGAAGGAAGGAAGGAAGGAAGGAAGGAAGGAAGGAAGGAGAAAGAGAGGAAGAAAGAGAGAGAGAGAAAACAAAAGGCTAGGTCTGACCATGATGTTGAGTTCATTGCTAGCACCTGGTAGTTTAAACAAGTCAAGAATCACCTAAAGTGAGAGTGAGTGGTGAGCCAGCAAGTGCTGACGTGGAAACAACAAAAGAATTTTTGGAAATGCCACAAAAGCTAATGCTGGGGGAAATTACTTGCCAGGGAAAATTTGGCAAGAGCAAAGGCAGAAGAAATAGTAGAGGAAATCGAGTAACTTGGCAAAGCAGAGGTACCACAATCGCTATGGTGTAGGGGGCTCTGCCATCTGTGTTTGGGAAAGCGCACTCTATGATGTCCTACAGGGTGGAACTGGCTAGCAGTGCTTTATTGGGAAAACCATGATTCTATTTACATTTAGACCGAACATACTTAGATTCTGATCAAATACATTATTCATACATATATACAATTCAAATTAAGAGCTATAGAGTTCTTACTTACCCTCATTGATTTATACCTGAATTTTCTTCTTCCAGGTACTATCTCCTTATTCCAGAGAAGTTTGAAAAAAAAAAAACAACACATCTTCCCCACCAAGAAGACAGCCATCTCTGGGAAACTCATCACCAACACAGTGAGGTGTCAAATGCTTCCATGGGACACAGCTGTCCAGAGTAGGTCAGGCTTTCCAGCACCAAGGGCTCCGCTGAGAGTGCCCAAGAGTCTTAGGGCCCAGGCAATGGTGTGGGTCCTTCTCTTCCCCTTGTTTCTGACCTCACTGCAGCAGATCAGAGGCCAGCAATGAGGCACTGGGTAGTGACAGGCAAGAAGTACACGGGTAGAGTTGCAAGAAGTTCACTTGGACAAATATTTTAATGGATATGTGTTTCTGGGTAAGATTAATATCTGAATCCATGGAATGAGTAAAGCACACTGCCCTTCCAATCGTGGGTGGGGTTCCTCCAAACATCTGAAGGCCTGAATAGAACAAAAAGGATGAGTAAGAAGGAACTCCTCCTGCCTTTGAGCTGGGACATTTGTTTTATTTCTCTGGCTTTCAGACTGGAACTATACCACCGGCTCTCTGGTGTCTCCAGCTTGCTGATGGTGCAGATGATGATTTGTCAGCCTCCAAATCACATGAGCCAGTTATTTACTTTACATATATCTATATGCATACACACACACTTGTATATGTATACATGTAAAACACACACACTTATATATGTATACATGCAACACACACACACACACACACTATTTGTTTTTGCTTTCCTGGAAGACCCTATTATACCCAACAAAATATCAGTCATCCAGCCAGTCTGTCTCTTTTTGGGAAAAATGACTCACATTTTCTTTCAAATTTCACATTTGAATGTGTAAACTGCTTTCCTAAGCAAATCTGTGTCTTTGGAAAAAAGAAAAAATACCCGTCATCTACTAGGGAGAATAAATTTATATGTTCAGAAACACAAGGTCTCAAAAATGCATATACAATACACCCTTTTTAGGAGCTGTTCAGAAACATGCTCACCAAATCAAGATAGTAGACCAAGAAACAGGAAGAAGTGGACAGAAGAAGCAGGAGCTCCACCCTGCAAGAGAGGCCCATGAAGCGAGATCCAGCAGGACAGTCGTCCTCCCCACAAGGAGGCATCCAGCTGAGAGGTATCCCGGGGATCCCAGAACAGGCCTGTGCAGGGCTCTTCCATAGGCCTCCTCTGCCTGCAGCAAAAAGCCTGCAGATACAATCCTCAGACAGACTCACTCCCCAGACAGCTAGGCCCACATTCTTTCCTGTTCTTGTCTTATCTTGACCATACACTGATAAAATTCTCTCTTCTCTCTCCAGGTCTTGTTATTAGAGGGCACTTATTCCATGCCAGACTATTCTGCTTTGACCTGTTCCTGAGATTAGGAAGGGACCAAAGGGAAAGATTAGAAGCAGAAAACAACCCACTTCCTCTGCTGATGTTTGGTGCCAGAAGGACCAGAGAGGCCAGGGAGGGCCACCCTATAGTCCTCCCTGATTTACCCAGAAGGGGATATTAAAACCATGAGTTCATATTCTCAGATGAGTCTTCCCTCAAATAGTAGCTTTCCTTAAGCTCGGGAGAAAATGGGTCATAGCAGGGACTCTAGATGAAGAAGATACTACAGATGAGCAAATAAGGTGACCGAGGAGATGGGAGGGGGGAGAGGGAAACTCTGTAATGTTCATGATGTACATTCACAAACATATCAAAGTCAATCACTAAGTCAAACATGAGAAGGGGCAGGGGAAGGAATGGGGCAGGAATTGGGTAAGGTCTAATTGGGTGATGTGTGTATGTATGCCTCCACTATCTCGTACTCCATTAAGAAGTATGACTACTGATAGATCCCCACAGAACCCCGCAGCAGGGACAGGAGGCAGAAACACGGAAGCCAGAGTTGGAGATGTTGTGAGGCTCCAGATGTTGGGAGACTCTGGATATTGTGGGACTCTGGACATCTCAGGGCAGACTCCAGATGTTGTGAGATCCAGAATTCGCAAGAGGACCGGCTGCTAGCTCCACCCCAAGACCTGGGAACATAAATACCCTCACTTCCTCTCTGTGGCGTGACTCTGCTGACCACGTGACTCTGCTGATCATGTGACTCTGCTTTTCAGTCACCAGTTTCTTCCCCCACAGTCAGCAAACTTTCCCCAAAAGTCCCAGGTTGATTAAAGAGTCCTTTAATACCTTAGCTGGTTTTTGTCTCCTTTGAGACCACCATCTCAATTTTAATCTTATAACTGGTGGACAAAACCTGGGAGGATTTTTTTTTCTTTTTGTTTGTTGCTGTACCCCTCCTTGAGTCCCAGACTTTTCAACCTTACCATCAACTCCGACCCCTCAATTGGGCTGACCACTTTCTTTCAGACAGGGTAAGCTTCCCTTCCCTTGATCAGCGGGTTCTGGCATTCTGCCTTCCAGCTTCTTGCCTCCAGCTTCTCCGTTATCGAAACGCGTGGCCTCGTCAGAGTTGACCCCTGGGAGACCAGGTTGTCCTCTAGTCTCTAGAAGGGAGTGAGACATCTCTCCCGCCCTCTTGACCCCCTTTTCCAAACTTCGATCAAGAAAATAGAGATGCCCGTTTCCTCTTCTTCGTTCTTGCCTATGGACCAATTATGGGAAGCCAAACCTCCCAAATAAGCGCTTAAACACTTCCTAAACCCCTTGTTTTATTCTCCTCTCCTGCAACAGCTGATTAGTAAAGTCAGTGCCTCCTGTTCTAATTGTGCTGCTGTTTCTCCCCAATGAGGCCTTCGCCCCTCTTTTCCTACCAACCGAATAAGACAATTGCCAGGACAGAACTGGCAAATTGATTTCACCCATATACCATCTCACAAAAAACTAAAATATCTTCTTTCCATGATCAACACCCTAACAGGCTGGGTGGAGGCTTTTCCCTCAAAGGATGAGACAGCCAGCACGGTGGCCAATGTTCTATGCTTGGATATCATCCCTTGGTTTGGACTCC
The DNA here is from genome assembly GCF_963383645.1 of Muscardinus avellanarius. Lineage (NCBI taxonomy): Eukaryota > Metazoa > Chordata > Mammalia > Rodentia > Gliridae > Muscardinus > Muscardinus avellanarius. The sequence goes on from NC_137799.1 coordinate 39,606,585, forward strand.
CTAATTCATTACAGTCTGAAAATGGACCAGCTTTTATTTCTATGGTTACTCAACAGGTGGCAAAAGCCCTTGGCATTTCTTAGAAGCTCCACATCCCATATTAACTGCAGTCATCAGAAAAGGTAGAAAAAAAGAAATGGGATTCTTAAAAACCATCTAACAAAACTTTCCCTGGAACTGCGGGTGTCATGGCCTGAACTCCTACCCCTGGCTATGGCCCGCATATGGGCACCCCTCGAAGCCCCACCTCGAAGCCCCCAAGGATGTGGGAGGATGCCACAAGCCCTGACTGATCAGTTATCACATTTGGGGCATAACAAAAGGCTTGGGGTCTGTACCAGAGACAGGGCAGGCCTACAGGAAGGAATCCCCACATCAAAATTCTTGCCCCAGAGAAGGGGTGGATCTAGTCAGGTCAGAAGCTGACTGGGTAAGCAAAGATACAGGATAAAATTCTTTATAAAAAATTGTTCTGTATCTGCCGGGCATGGTGGCGCACGCTTGTAATCCCCGCGCTTGGGAGGCAGAGACAGGAGGATCGCGCTGGCTTAGGAGACCCTGTTTCCAAATAACAATGTAAAAATAGGTCTGGGAGTGTACCCCGGAGGTAGAAGGGCTTCCAGGAACCCCAGTACCACCAAAAAAAGAAAAAGAAAGAAAAGAAAAGAAAAGAAGAGAAGAGAAAAGAAAAGAAAAAAGAAAAATTCTTCTGTATCCAAAAACTTTAGTATACTCCATTTCATTTATTCCTTTAATGCAGTGCTTTAACTCTGTCCTATCTTTTTGTCTTTGTAATACTAAAATTGCTTAAGCTTACAGGAAAGAAAGTTCAGGCTATTCTTTGCTAAAATAGCTAAGAACAAGAACCCATGGCTACATCTCACACTGTTACAGTTTCAGAGCCCATACCATAACACTTTACACAGACAAATTGCCCTGAGCTTTAAAGACATTAAGAAGAGTAATAACTTACTTGATATCATTGAAATCAGATTTTTAAAATTTAATATAAACTAACTTATATGCAAAGTGACTTTAAACATTTTGTCAGAAATTCTAGTTCAGAATTTCTCATTGATGGTAAATATGCTGCCCTTGTTTACAGAGCCCACAGATCCTTACCCTCTAGTGAGATCAGCACTATTTGGGTATTTGAAGTCAGTTTGGGGATTCACTTTCTCATCTTCAGCTGACTTTGGACTGAGACACAATTAAGTCGTGATAGGACCTAAAGAGGTTTATTTCAAGCTGCAAGCTGCAGAAAATAGACCCTGACAAACTCATGTGGAAGAAAAACACATGTTTCTTTAGTATGGTGAATGTTACTTACATTTGAATCTGAGTCAAAGTTCATATAGTAGTTCATGCAATGGATAAAACAATTTTATTGTAACAGGAGATTCCTATTAGGCAGAACTGTCATGCAATTTAATATTATTTTGTTAAACAGGGTCTTGCCAAGTTGCTGAGGCTAGCTTCAAACTAAAAAATCCTTCTGCCTCAGTTTCCAAGTAGCTTGATTTACAGATATACCCAAATCACCAGGCACTTGATTATACACTTTGAGAATATGATGTGATGGATTGCTCAGGGTGCTGCTGGCTGCAGTGAGGAGCAGTGCCCAGAACCCTCGCCTTCAGCCCTTCCTCCCTCCTCCTCCTCCTCCCCTTCTCCTCCCCCTATTTGCCCTCCCCCTTCTCCTCCTCTTCCTTCTCCCCCATCCCTCTCCTCCTCCCTGTCCTCCTCCCCCTCTTCCTTCTATCCCTCAGCACCCTCCCCCTCCTCTTCCTCCTCCTCCCCCTCCTTTCCCTCCTTCTCTTCCTCCTTCCACACCTTGTCCCACACCTCCTGTTCCCCATTCTGGACCCCATCCCCTTCTGCCCCTCCATCTCCCCTTCACATTCTCCCCCTCTTCTTCCCCCTCCCTCTCCTCCCTGTCCCCTCCTCTTCCTCCCTCACCCTCTTCCCACCATCAAGCCCACTGTGTACATGACCTGACACCCACATTCATATGACGAGGACGTGGCCATGGACACCACTCCTCAGTGTCACACAGTGGTTTTTCTACCTCCACCAGGGCCAGGTGTCAGCGCACAGCTCCCCCACCCAGCGCCCAGCCAAGTCCCGGGCAGCTCAGCTGCAGTTGTTCCCCACCATATCCCACCTTGTCCTGCAAGGCCTGCACAAGGCCGAACCCATGGAACCACACCCCAATCCATGGTGGTCACTCCTCAGTACCCAGGTGTGGGCAGAGCTCACACAAGCAGCAACCCATGAAAGCACCAGTAGGTCACAGCCACATCTAGTCCCAAGCCACCCGGGCCATCATGCCCTGGCATCCAGACCCCCACCCTCCAGGGGCAGCAGAGCACATAAAGAGGGGCTTGGGGGAGGGAGGCTCCCTGTTATAGCCTGTTAGGGGTGACTGTGAACCAGGAGTCATGTTAGGGGACAAGGTTAGAAGGTTAGAAGGTGGGGTGGGGTCCACTGGTATCTCTTCCAACAAAGCACATCCAGACCCCAGGTGTGGATGTCTGCCTTCAGCACCGATTAAGGAAGGTTCAGAGGCAGAGACTGGTCCCGTGATCCCACCCTGCCCAACTGCCCTCTTTTTGTGCTCTGTCCCGCCAGGGACTCCAGACTTTTCTCCACTTTATAAGGCCCCAGTGTCCAGACCTGCACACTCCAGGGGCACCAGAGCACAAAAAGAGGGGTGTTGGGAGGCTCCTTGTTTTAGTCTGTTAGAAGTGACTGTGAACCCGGAGCCAAGTTGGGAGAAAGGGGGAAGGTTTGGAGGCGGGTGGGGTGGGGAACAACAAGCTTCCAGGGACCTGGCTGGGCACTGGCCTAGTGGGGGAGCTGTGCGCTGACACTGGGCTCTGGTGAAGGTGGAAAAACCACTGTGTGACACTGAGGAGTGGTGTCCATGGCCATTTCCTCATCACGTGAATGTGAGCACCAGGTTATGTGCACAGCAGGGTTGATGGTGGGAGGTGGGAGAAGGGGAGCAGGAGAAGGAGGGGAAGGAGGGAGGGGAGGAGGAAAGGGAGGAGGAAGACGGAAGAAGAGGAGGAGAGGGGAGATGGGATAGAGAAGGGGGAAGGGGAGAGGAGGAGGCAGTGGGGGAGGAAGGGGAGGAGGAGGAGGAAGTGGAGGGGAGGAGGAGGAGGAGTGAGGGGGGAGAAAAGGAAGAAGATGGGGGATGAGAAGGGACAGAGGGGTTGAGAAGAAAGATGGGGAGAAAGAGGGGTGGGGGATGTGGAGAATAAGGGATTGATGGAGGGGTCAGGGGAGGGTCTTTGAACATAGGACTCCCTTGGTGGAAGGTTAGCCTTGCAGGGGGTAGAGACATCCTCTTCTGCAACCTCTAAACTCAGAACTGCTCCATCCTTTTGAGCCGGCACATGCATCCCCCAGGTGTGGATGCCTGACTCTCCAATGAAGACAGCTACAGAGTCAGTGACTGGTCCCCTCGGCCTCACAGCCCTGGCAGCATGGGGCTCGCCATAGTCATGGCTGTCTTCACTTGCAGGCCCCATGTCTGGGGCGTGTCCATGGAGGACAGTTCCTGCAGGACCAGGTGAGGGAGGCTTTCCTTGCATCTTCTTCCCTCACTCCTGGGAACCTGGAGAGCTGGACAGGTGGCCTTCCTTCAGCCCTTCCTGGTGCTCCTGTTCTCCCTCAGGCCGTCGCAGCTTCAGGTTACCTCCAGCGGGGCTATGCGAGCTGGAGCTGGCGACAGCACAGTCCTGTGAGGAGAAATTGATGGGTGAGACCTGGCCCAACTCCCTTGGGAAGACTGCTGGGCTCTCGGGACACTGACTGCCCTTTAGAGGCCCAGTCTCCTGAGGATGGAGGGAACCATCCATCTTGTCCAACCATGGTGGACAAGTCTACCATGGCCCCCTGAGGTCTGGATACTGCTGGGGCCCCATTGCCAGGGAGCCCCATTTCCCTTGGCCCATAGTCCAGACTGCCTGCCCCTGGGTGACTCTCCTATCCTTCCTCCCCTCCTGAGCCCTACCCTCTGTGTCCTAGGGGCAAAGACAAGGGAGGTGATCAGATGGCACAGGGTGCAGACTGGATCCTCCTGTGTTGATGATGGTGATGAGATGGGTCTGAGCTGGAAACGCTGGATCCTGACAGTCCCGTAGTGTATCAGCATGCGTGAGTGGCCAGTGGACAGTGTGGGTGTCATGTGCAGGTCACCCAGGACAAGGAAGACAGCAGCCCCACGGGGTCCTTCAAGGTCTTGGGGAGCTGAAGCAGGACTCTGAGAAGGCCAGGTGGAGGAGGCCCATGGCAGGGGTCCTGGTGGCAGAGCCTGCACCGATGGTGGTGGCTGTAGCAGGGCCAGCAGCAGGGGCAGCAGGGTGTTCCTGCTCAGCAGCAGGAAGGAGCATGTCAGGCCAGGGCACAGGGAGGGTGGTAGAGACGAGGCCCGCAAGGGCGCCCACCTAGAAAGTTGCCCATTCAGATCCCAGGAGTGGAGGAGCTTGAGAGACCAAGGGAGCTCTCCTTCATTCCACTCCTTGCAGACCAAGTGTGCCACAAACCGCTCAGTCGAAATAGGCGTGAACCCACTCGCGATCGAATCAATCTCAGAAAAGATGGGCAAAGAATTAGGGTGTCGTACTGCAGCCACTTATCTGCAGCGATTCTTTCCCTTCTAGGAAATAAATTTATTTAAGTTCCTATTTACGGCGCTTCTGGAAAGAATCTGACATGGACAAAGCTTCTTGAGCTATTGACACTTTATTACAAGAACCCAGAAAATTTATATCTTTCACCGGTGGGGTTAATAGTAAAAAAAAAAAAAAAAAAAAAAAAAAGGAAAGGAGTGTAATCACCATAAATCAATAATCAAGGTAAAAAAACAAGTTAGTCCGGCTTTCAAGAGATTAGCTCAGAATCTTCTCCCACCGGCAGATCCAGCTGTCCTTGCGAAGGGCAAATTCCAGAAGAAACGGCACACCCAGGGCTTGGAGAATAGGCTTCTCATGGAGTCTTCTTTAACTTTTTGGAACTTTCCGTCTTTAGGGCTTAGTCCATATGTCAGGCATGGGGAGATGTGGCGATCCAGGTGGATGTAATGGAGTTCTCCCAGGTGTGTCCACCTTGCCTTCTAAATTCTGAAAGCTTAAGCAAACTCACAACACAGTTTGTCAGATAAACACCAAAAAATACCATGAAGTTTTTAGATTTGTCAAATGTATTTCCTTAGCTGCTGAACGCTTTTCCTCAAACGATAGGCTTATTAGAAACCTATTCCTCTTTTAATAATCCATTTCCACATCACAATCCTTCTGCAATCTGCTTTTAATCTAATTCCTTTCTTTCCCATTTGGGACAATCTTATGATAAGCTCTTCTTCATACAAGAATCCTTTTTTATTCTCACCATATTTCCTTTCTTTTACACATTTATAATATCTATCCTTGTTTCAGACATATTCATTTCTTAGCCACGTGGTGCCTCTTTGTGGCGCCTCTTTGTCTCGGGCAACGGCTCATACTGGGCGTAAAGGTTAAGAATCTTCCTAGCCTTCAGCTCTATTGTATTGGGCAGTATTAGCTGCTCATAAAGTGTATCTTCTCCATATCTAGGCAGGATCGCAAGGATAAACAGTTACCGGTTGCCTCCCCTTTAGGGCTAATGGTTTCAGTTAACTTAATGCTTTTACTGTGTGTTAATGAAAGTCAGAGATAGAGGGGAAATCCGCGTTTGTAATTACTGAATGGAATGCTGCCACTGCATCTAAATTCTGACTAGATTTTATTACCATTTGAACAAAGCCGAGGATGTTTAGAGGCTTAGACAAATTACCAGAAAGTTTATTTTCCACGGACTCAGTTTCTCTCACAGTCCTGATCTTACACCATTGGAGCAATTCGTGTGGAGAGTTAAAAGAATCATTACTAAAAGAATAATAGTTATGAAAGAATATCTAAAAGTGGGGAGTACTTTTGCCAGAGATGACACCCTCTCTCGGGGCTATATGCCAATTAGCTACGTGGGGGGTTGTCACACACACAGATGCCGAGAGGAAGTAGGTGGTCTCGGCACAAGTGAGTAGAGTGGACCTGGCCATTGTGATGTCATCCTTGGAACACATGATGTGCACAGGGTGGGACTTCAGAACAAGTTCACATTGTATGTGTGTGTGTTTGTGCTGTGTGTGTGAGTGTGAAGAGAAAGAGCCAAACAGATAATACAGAAGACCTATACATAAAATAAAACCAAAGTTTTAAAATTCCTAATCACTAGTGAAATTTAAGATGTGATACTTTTTTTTTCTATTTTTTGTTCAAAAAATGTTAATACAAAGTAAAAAATACCACCCCAAACCAGCCAGGATGCATATAATTTAGCGACTGACATGTGGCACAAACTCTCTTAGGGGAATTCATTAATATTTTAAAAGCCTCAAATGAACACATTTTTAGCTCTGCAATTCTGCTTTAGGATTTAGCCTTCTCCACTATATTGAACAGACTATGGACATCCATAAGGGAGATAACATTCAGTTATTAAAGTCCAGGGAATTATATTTCCTAATGTAGAATATTTTCATAATATATAACTAAGGGCTGTGTGAAAGTGTGTCACCATCACTTTGAACTATTTATGCGAGCTGGCGACAGCACAGTCCTATGAGGAGAAACTGATGGATGACACCTGCCCATCTCCCTTAGGAGGATTTCTGGGCTTTCGGGACACTGACTGCCCTTTGAAGGCCCAACCTCTAAGGATGGAGGGAACCCCATTCTACCTTGTTTCCCTGAGGCCTGGATGAAGTTGGGGCCCCATTGCCAGGGGACATCCTTGGCCCATGGTCCAGACTGCCTGCCCCTTGGTGACTCTCCTCACTGTCCTTCCTCCCCTCTTGAGCCCTACCCTCTGTGTCCTTGGGGCAAGGACAAGAGAGGTGACCAGTTGGCACAAGGTGCAGAACTGGGTCCTTCTGTATTGAAGATAACCTTGATGAGATGGGTCTACACTGGAAATTCTGGATCCTGATAGTCCCGTAGTGTCTTAACCTGCATGAGTGGCCAGCAAACAGCGTGGGTGTCCTGTGCGGGGACACCCAGGACAAGGAAGCCAGCAGCCCCACGGGGTCCTTCAAGGTCTTGGGAGCTGGATCCAGACTCTGCAGAGGCCAGTTGGTGGAGGCCAAGGACAGGGATCCTGGTGGAAGAGCCTGCACCAAGGGCTGGTGGCTCGAACTGGACCAGGGGCAGGGGCAGGGCCAGCACCCCTGCAGGGTGTCCCCGCTCAGCAGCAGGAAGGAGCATGGCAGGCCAGGGCACAGGGAGGGTGGTAGAGATGAGGCCCGCAAGGGCGCCCACCTAGAAAGTTGCCCATTCAGAGCTCTATAGAGACTGATCCAGGAGTAGAGGAACTTGAAGGACCAAGAAAGCTCTCCTTCATCCCACTCCTTGCAGACCAAGTGAGCAGAGTGGACCTGGACATTGTGATGTCATCCTCGGAACACATGATGTGCACAGGGTGGGATTTCAGAACAAGTTCACGTTGCATAAAAGTCTGTGTGTGTGTGTGTGTGTGTGTGTGTGTGTGTGTGTGTGTGTAGAGAAAGAGCCAAGCAGATTATAGGGAAGACTTGTACATAAAATCAAAGTTTTAAAAGTCCTGCTACATCTGGGTGTGGTGGCACATACTTGTAATCCCAGAATTTGGGAGGCAGAGACAGAAGGATTGCCCAGGTTCGAAGCCAGCCTCACTTACTTACACCCTTTGCAACTCAGTGAGACCCTGTTTCAAAATAAAGAATAAAAAATAGGGCTGGGGGAGTTGCTCAGAGGTAGAATGCCCCTGGGTTTCATCCTCAGTAACCACACACACACACACACACACACACACACACACACACAAATTAGAAGTCATACTTATAGTGGTATTTAAAATTTGATGATATTTTTTTTTTTTTGCTCAAAAAATGATAATAAGGCAGAGACTTCCGGGAAGATGGCGACCGAGAAAAGCGGGGCTTAAGAGCCCCGCTAACAACAAATCTCCATTACCACAAAATCAGTGCCTTTCAAAGCCAGAAAACAACATCACCAGAGAAACAAAAAAAATCACCAGGCTCCAGAGAGAAAGCGGACTGAGAACAGAGCCACAAAGGAGATCCTCACGCCTGAGGACGCGGCAGCAGCGCCATACTGCCGGCGGCACCGGCGAATTCACGGGACGGCCACAGCAAGCCGAGGGGAGCCGCTGCGGAACAACAGCCAGGCGGGATTTCGCGGCGCAGAGGGCATCTAAAGCTCCCAGTGGCTGAGCTCAGCACACGCTGCAGGGATTCAGTGGAAATAAAAACCAAGAAAAAAAAAAAAAACGCCAGCCCCACAGCTGAGGGCGTAGCAGTGGCGCCATATTGCCACAGGCAGCAGCAGCACCAAATTCACCGAATTCAGTACAGCTACATCTGCGTACTCAAGAACAGTGAGTCAAATTGCGGGCCACAGCGGAGAAATCCCAGTACTGTACTCACTGGGACTTGACCCAGTGGGAGAGGGGCGGTGGCAGTGATATCACACCATAGGAGAACATGCAACTTGGCACCCCCCACAGTCTAAAGCAGCCTCTATCGACTCTCTGGGTCGGAGACTCTGTGATACAACCCAGTAAAGGAGTAGTGGGGTCTGAGATACTATTGACTCGAGATCCAGAGCACCGTAAGTGAAGTCATAGTGACCCAAGGGAAGAACCCAGAGAAGGCACAAACTTCCGAAATCATGGGAAAGAGGAATAATACTGGAGCAATGAATGCTCACAACCCCACAACATCAGAACCCAATAAAACAGAAAATCAGAGATTTCTAGAAGATCAAATCAGGAAAATTGTTACCGACGGGCTCAGTCCTTGTGGGGGGGGGGGCAAGTCCACTCGCGGCCGGGAGCCTCAGAAAGATGGGGCAAAAGGCAGGTGATGTCCTGCAGAAACTTATCTGCAGCGATTCTTTCCCCTCTATGAATTCCCTAAGTTTTTAGGTACGACGTTTGGGAAAGAATCTGAGGCGGACAAAGGCTTCTTGAGCCAATGACACTTTATTACAAAAACTCCAAGAAATTTATACCCTTCACCAGTAAAGTTAATAATAAGAGAAAAGGGAGGTGGGTGTAATCATTGTGAAATAATAATGAATGACATGTAAACAAAGGTAATAAAACTAGTCCTTCAGCTGGCTGTTGGCCTTCGAGAGATTGACTCCAGATTCTTTTCCAAGGTCTTTGCAGATAAGCAGTCCCAGGGGGCCACTTCCCAAAATAAACAAGCATGGCCAAGGCTTGGGGGTTTCTCGGGGAATCTTCTTTGGCTTTCTTGGAACTTTCCATCTTTTGGGCTCAGTTCATATAGCAAGTGTGGGGAGATGTGGTGATTCAGGTGGATGTGATGGAGTTTCTTCAGGTGTTGGCATCTTATCTTCTAAATCTGAAAGCTTAAGCAAACTCACAACACAGTTTTGCAGACAAAATACCACAAACACCACCACAAAGTTCTTGGTTTTAATTGTCAGATGTATTTCCTTAACTGCTGAGCACTCTTCTTTAGACAATAAGCCTATTAAAAGCCTACTCATCTTTAATAATCCATTTCTCTGTCACAAACCCTCTGCAACCTGCTTCTAACTTTCTAATTCCTTTCTTTCCCAGTTGGGACATTCTTATGATAAGCTCTTCTTCATGCAAAAATGCTTTTCTTACTCTTACACGGTATTTCCTTTCCTTCATACATATATATTTAGAACGTCTGTCCTTTATTTAGTCATATTTATTTCTAACCCTGCGGTCAGTCTCTGTCTCCATGAATGCTCATACTGAGGTAAAAGTCAACAATCTTTCTCCTTGAGTCTATTGTATTTGGGCAACTAAGTTGTTTATCAACTAAATTGCTTTACGGTCACACACAAGGTTTTTATCTTCTCTGTCTCTAGGCAGGATCTCAAGGGTAAACAGAGTTACCTTAAACTGAGCTACCATACCGGAGTTAATAGCTTAACCTAAATTAGTGATTGGAATGAGGGTCGGAGGCCATTTGTGATTGCTGCAGCTGGAGTGCTTATCAAAGCATCTGAGTTCTGGCCAGTTTTTATTATTATTGAGCAGAGCCAAGGATGTTTAGACAAATTATTAGAGAATTTATTTCCTCAGACTCAATTTCTTTCATAGTCCTGTTCTCACATCACCGGAGCAATTCGTGTAGAGAGTTAAGAGAATACTAGAAGAATAATAGTTATGCAAGAATATCTAAAACTGGAAAGATGCTTTTGGCCAGCGAGCACACCTTCTCTCGGGGCTTATTTCTCACTTTGAGATTTTGCCTATTTGACTGCGAAAATGCAGATGCCGAGAGAGCGTGGCTTTTGCTGGTATCTGCAGAAAATAACTGTAGAAATAATAGAGGTGCTTCGAAAAGAACTCAGAGAGAGCCAAAAAGAGATAAAGGATGCAATTAATGAAGTAAAGGCCTCAATTCAAAGCACAAACAACCGATTAGAACACATGGAGAACAGAATCTCGCTCTTAGAAGATGATCATTCCAAAAATGAACGCATAGTTTCTAATCTAGAAAAAAATATCCGACAGCAGGAATCTGACATTGAAGAAATATGGGCCCATTTTAAGAGAGCTAACCTAAGAATAATTGGAATAGAGGAGGGAAAAGAAAGTGAAACCAAAGGGATCAACAATCTCTTCAAGGAAGTAATAGCAGAAAATTTTCCAGACATAGAGCAAGAGGTTGATACGCAGGTCCAGGAAATGTATAGAACTCCCTTTAGACAGGATCGGAGAAGAGGATCCCCACACCACATAATTGTCAAAATGATCAATGTGGAAGCCAAGCAGAGAATCTTAAAGGCAACAAAAGCAAAGGGCCAAGTGACATTCAGAGGCAAACCAATTAGAATCACTCCAGACTTCCCAAACCAAGTTATGAGAGCCAGAAGGGCTTGGAGTAACATATTCCCAATTTTGAAAGAAAACAACTTCCAGCCAAAAATTTCCTACCCAGCAAAACTTTCTATCAAATTAGATGGAGAAATAAGAAGCTTCCATGACAAACAGAAACTGAAGGAATTTATGTCTTCAAAACCAGCACTAGAGAAAATACTCAAAGAGATTAACTACAAAGAAGAAATAGGTAACACACACCAGAACTAGAGAAACAAGATTTTCCATCCAACAGACAACTAAGTTTGGTTATCTGTGGAGATTCATTATTTATGTTAGTCTTTTACCTATCTCTAAAGGGTATTGTTTGCCTTTATTGTTGTTAATTTTTAGGATTTCTAGTTGGAATATTAATATACCCTCAGATATAGCATTTGGAAATATTTTATCCCATTCTATTAGTAACTGTTAACTCTGTTTACATTGTCTTTGGATATACAATATTTTTTTTATTTTTTAGGGAGTTTGTATACTCTTCTGTTGCCTGTGCCATTGAAATCATAACCAAGAAATCACTGCCAATTTCAATGTTGTGAGGTTTTATGACCCAGATTTTTTTCTAAAATTTTATAGTCTTAAGATTTATATTTAGGTCTTTTATCTATTTTGAGTTAATATTTGTATATGGAATTAGGTAAGGGTCCAATTTTATTCTTTTCCATGTAATTATTATTTTTCAACAATATTTAGTTAAAAGATTATTATTCCCACCACCAAATGTTCATGGAAACCTTGTCAAAAATAACTTGACAATATAGGGAAGAATTTATCTCTAGGCTTTTATTTAACTCCAATGGTTTATATATCTGCCTTTAGAATAGTACTACACTGTTTCAATTATTGTAGCTTTTTATGGTTTGAAATCAGAAAATATACATCTTCTAGCTTTGTTCTTTTTCAAGATCGTTGTGGGTACCTAGAGTCCATATTCCATATTAGGATAGATTTTTTTCTGAAAAATAAATATATAAATATATGATAGTTTCACCTAAAAAATAGAAAAAATAGATTCTCTGGTAAGAAAGAAAGCAAAAAGAAATATTGAAATGTTATCTTTAAGTCATCAAAAGCTTGGTATCAGACAAATGAAACTGTTATGTGAGATTATCATTTTTAATTTTTGATAAATTGCTATAATACTAAAAAAAATGATAATAATACAAAGTAAGAATGCCAGCCCAAACAGTCAGAAGCAACTAATCCAGTGACTGACATGTGGCACATACTCTCTAGGAGAAATTCATTAATACTTTAAAAGCCTCAAATGAACACATCTTTGGCTCTCCAATTCAGCTTTAGGGTTTAGTCTTATCCACTTGATTGAAGAGACTATGGACATCCATAAAGAGATGATATTCAGTTATTAAAGTTCAGGGAATTATATTTCCTAATGTAGAAGATATTTATAATATACAACTAAGGGATGTGGGAAAGTATATTACCATCAGTGTGAACTATCCTATGATGTGAGAATATAATGCACAAACAAATATATGGAATTAAATGAAAGAAAAACTGCAGAAAATGAAACTATGTGTGCTTACATAAGTATAAGCATAAGTAAAACAAATCTGGAGAGATAACACTAAAGTAGCCTTTACTTATATAGTACAGTGCTCTCCCTCTCTGGATGCCAGGCAGTCATAAATATTAAACTCTCTAAAATCTGTTACTGATGCTCCTGACCCAATGGCATGCTTTCCATTTGACAAGACTGACCCATACTTACTCACTGCTGAAAAGGGTGGTGTGTGTCTTTCTCAGGGAAAATGTTGCTATTACATTAATGAATCTTGTCTAATGAAGAAAACTACTGAAAAGCATGGTGTATGTCTCTTTCTCTGGAAAAATGCTGCCATTATATTAATACATCTGGTCTAATGGAGGAAAATGTCTAAACTCTGACCAGGAAAAGCAAGAAACTAAAAACACAATAATGACAGTCTACCTCATATCTGGAAGGTTTCCAAGGGCCAGTAGCTGTGGGCTCCTTCTCCTCCAGGAACTCACTCTCATGATTTGTCTTTTCTTTATTAGCTCCTCATCTGCTAAAATTTATTCAAATGTGCATTACCGAGCTGTTCAGAGTAACCTCCAATCAACTCCTGCTGCAGCCATTCTCCCATCTGCCCACTTCCGAATGACCTGACCTCACCTGGCCAAGGGGCCCCCTACAACACTCCCTGACAGCAGGAAGTAGTTATTGACTCAGTTGTTGCCCATTATTACCAAAAGGCCAGGATGATAGGTCAGGTCCCTCCCTTCCCCATGAGACTCTGCAGTGGAGACAAGAGGCAAAATCTGGAATCCAGAAGCAGAGATGTCACGAGACTCCAGAGGTCACAAGAATCCAGACATTGTGAGACTCCGGACATCTTGGGGGAGACTCCAGATGCCGTAAGACTCCAGCTGTCACGAGAAGACCAGCTACATAAATACCCTCACTTCTTCTCTGCAGGGTGACTCTGCTGACCACATGACTCTGCTGCTCAGTCACCAGTCTCTTCCCCCACGGTTGTCAGACTTTGCCCAAAGGTGCCAGGTTGATTAAAGAGAACTTCAATAACTTGACTGGTGTTTGCCTACTTTGAGACCCCCAACTCAATTTCAAAGTTACGACTATAATGCACCAATAAAGAGATAAAAAATGTGGTAGCTTTCATTAAGAAGCTGGGTTTGCAATTGTTATTCAACTTTTCAAAATGGAAAAGTTCACTCTACAATGATGTATATGTTGGTAGTAAAACCATGAAATAGATCAAAAGAGTACATATTAGTTTTGTACTTCTGCATAATTAACACTTTTAAACAATATCTAATTGTTAATTCTTAGTTCTGTGAGAAGTCTGAGAGAGCTGATCTGGGCACAGAGGGAAAATTTTTCTCTTCCAAGCTCATTCAGAATGTTAGATCAGTTTCTGTGGTTGGTGGGCTGTGGACCCAGTTTCCTTACTGGTTGTTCCAAGTGATCGTTCTTGGCTCCTAGTGGCAGCTCTTTGATCTTTGCGTGTGGTCCTCTCCATTTTTAAATTCAGAAATGGTATGTGGAATCCCTATGCTTTGAATCTGACTTCTCATCTGATTGGATTATGCCCACCTGAATAATCCTCTAACCCAGGGGTATTATATCTCCCAGCTACACTCCCTGCCCTATTTTTTATTCTTTTCTTAAAACATGGTCTCACTAAGTTGCCGAGGACCTCACTAAGTAGCTGAGGCTGGCCCTGAATTTCTAATCTTCCTGTCTCAGCTTCTCAAGTACTGGAATTACTGAGACACCACACCCAGCTAAACTCTAATCTTAAATTCAACTGATTTGGGATTGCAATTGCATTGATAAAAGTCCTTCTCAGTAGTAGGTAGGTAGTGTTTGGTCATGAGAGGATGGAACTCATGGGATTTGTTAGGTATCACTATGAGTCTGCCTAGATAAAATAATTTCTACAAAAGTCAGAATAGTGGCCATCTCTGGAAGAAAAGAAAAAAGGAGAAGAAAGAAATGTAATTCAAACTGTGTATGGTGGTGCATGCTTGTAATCCCAGCATTTGGGAAATTGAAACAGGAGGATAGTGATTTGTGGACAGTTTCAGCTACTTAGTGAGGCTCTTTGCAACTCAATGAGACTCTGTTTCAAAATAAAGAATAAAAAAAATAGAGCTGGGGTGTAGCTCGAAGGTAGAATGCCCCTGGATTCCATCCCCAGTACTGCAAAAAGAAAAAACAAAATATACTTCAAGAGGAAATAAGAGGTGTTTCTGAGATACTGAAAGGAAAAGATAGAACAGCCAGGCGTGGTGGTGCATGCTTGTAATCCCAGCATTTGAGAGGCTGAGACAGGAGGATCATGGTTTATGGACAGCCTTAGTTACTAGAATTAAAATTAAATGTGAAGGGGAAAACTAGAATGTGGTTAAGAAACTAGAGCATATCAGAAAATAATGGTCCAAGCTGAAGATGCTTCTGGTTGCTGCGGGGGTAGTCACAGCTCTTAGCTCTGGGCCTAAGAGGTGGAGGTTACCAGACCTCAGTGGGTATCCAGCCATGCTCTAAGCAGAGCACAGGTACAGAGCACTCCTGTACTTACACACAGGCAAAGACTTCAAACAACAGGACACCACTTCTGTGATCAACCAGTCTTTTTCAAACCCACAACTGCTACGAATGTGACACTCTAGAGGCAGGACCCAGGATCAGATTCACTTATGATCCTTCTAATGCCGATTCAAAGCCTGGACTGCAGCAGGAGCTTACCATCTATTTTGTGGCATCCAGATAAGAGTGGACCTTTGAGATCACTTGCTCCTATCAACTTCTGAGTTTGGAAATGGCCGAGGGCACTGAACTGCAAGAGTATGTCCGTGTAGTGGGTTTTACATTTTCCTAGGTCTGTCATGGGCTCTAGCGAGAGTTCTCACTGATTGGGCCAAGGTGATCACCCTCTCTAGTGCTTTCCTATATTTCAGTGGAATAGATAGGAAGAGAAGGACAGATAGAAAAAGGTATTTCTGGAGGGACCTCAGAATAATTGGGTCTTGGGGACATGATCCCAGATGAATAGAAAGTTTCTTAACTTTGCCACTTCAGTTTCAAAACTTTAAATCACTTGTGGGACTAGAATAATCCCTGTGGAAGAGTGGGGCTTAAATTTCTTAGTATATGCAGTGAATGGTCCTTTGTGGATTTCACCCAAGCACAAAACTAAGACAACTTCCACTAATCCCAAGACCAAATTCCTTCGGCTGCTGCTTTCCAACATATTGCTTGTTTGGGGCTTCTGGGTTATTTCCAGAGCTCAGTGAAGTGATTTTCTTTATCAACATATTTATGAAAAGGTAAGAGAGCACTTTTGAAAGAATATAGAAGCCGGGCATGGTGGCACATGCTTGTAATCCCAGCACTCCGGAGGCTAAGACAGGAGGATTGTGGTTCACAGTGAGCCTTAGCTACTTAGTGAGGCCCTTTGCAGCTCAGTGAGACCTTTTTTCAAAATAAAGAATAAAAAATAGGGCTGGGGTATAGCTCAGAGGTAGAATGACCCTGGGTACCATCCTCAGTGCCGTGAAAGAAAAGAAAAAAGAAAAAAGAAAGAAAGAAGAAAGAAAGAAAGAAAGGAAGAAAGGAAGAAAGGAAGGAAGGATGAAAGAGGTAAGGAAAAGGTAAAGAGAGTAAGAAAGAAAGAGGCAAAGAAAGACAGAGGTAAAGAAAGGAAGGAAAAGAGAAGGAAGGAAGGACAGAAGGAAGGATGGAAGGAAGGAAGGAAGGAAGGAAGGAAGGAAGGAAGGGGTAAGGAGGCAAAGAAAGAAAGGAAGAAAGAGGGAAGGAAGGAAGGAAGGATATAGACACTCTTGTGGGCCCAGTTCCATCCCTGGCTTCATATCTGGTGACCAAATGGCATAGGGGCATCTTCAAGGAAAAAGGGAGAGCTATGTCAGTGGTCAGATCATTTAGGCCCTGCGATGCTGTATCTCTAATAATAAGCTATTCCAGAGTGAATATTAGATGAAAGAAAGCCCAGCGAGGGAAGGAGACTTAGTGATTCCTAGGCATTAGTGAATGCCATTTCTTTCAGTAAGTGTCCCAGAAGAGTTTGGCAAGTGAGTGAGAAATGAGTGAATAACTCAGGGTCCTAGATGTCATGAAAGAGAACCAGAAAAGAAGAAGAAAGCAACCTCTAAAAGTGCTTTAGAGAGGAATGGTTAGGAATTGAGGGCAAAGAGCACTAGATTTCCTGCCAGTGCTAGACTCAAAAATTCAAATGAAATACAATATTTCTTAACAAAACTGAATAAAATCATTTGCCCACACATGGTATGACTTGAACTAAATGCATGATGCCTGTTTTGCATAAGATTAGGAAAATAAATTTAGTCAGTGACATTTCAAACCTCTCTCTGGAATGGCCAGATACCACGAAGGAGACATTGATCAAATGCCTTTATCTGATTCAGACCAACAAAGAGAACTCACTCCTGCAGATTGGCAAAGCTGTTCTTCCACTGCTTAGCAAGGAGGGGTTTTCTCACTGCCTCCCCAGGCACTTTAGGTGTCAGAGAATCATGAAGGTGACCTTCTGAGTTCCTGCACGTGACCCAGAAGACGCCATGGTCAGATCCAATGAGACCGCGCCCGTGACGGGGTTCATTCTCCTGGGCCTCTCAGCCCACCCAAGGCTGGAGAAAGCGTTCTTTGTGCTCATCCTGCTCATGTACCTGGTCATCCTGCTGGGCAACAGTGTCCTCATCCTGGTGACCACCCTGGACTCCCACCTGCACACGCCCATGTACTTCTTCCTGGGGAACCTCTCCTTCCTGGACATCTGCTACAACTCCTCCTCAGTCCCCCTCATTCTCGACAGCTTCCTGACCCCCAGGAAAACCATCTCCTTCTCAGGCTGTGCCGTGCAGATGTTTCTGTCCTTTGCCATGGGGGCCACTGAGTGTGTGCTCCTGAGCATGATGGCCTTTGATCGCTACGTGGCCATCTGCAACCCCCTTCGGTACCCGGTGGTCATGAGGAAGGCTGCCTACGTGCTCATGGCCACTGGCTCCTGGGTGTCTGGTGTCATCAATTCAGTAGTACAAACATCCCTTGCGATGAGACTGCCTTTCTGTGGAGACAATGTCATCAACCACTTCACCTGTGAGATCCTGGCAGTCCTCAAGTTGGCCTGTGCTGACATCTCCATCAACGTGATCAGCATGGTTGTGTCCAACATTATCTTTCTGGCATTCCCAGTCCTGTTCATCTGTTTCTCCTATGTCTTCATCCTTGTCACCATCCTGAGAATCCCGTCAGCCGAGGGGAGGAAAAAGGCCTTCTCCACCTGCTCTGCCCACCTCACAGTCGTGGTCGTCTTCTACGGGACCATCCTCTTCATGTACGGGAAGCCCAAGTCCAAGGACCCGCTGGGGGCGGACAAGCAGGACCTTGCAGACAAGCTCATCTCCCTCTTCTATGGGGTGGTGACCCCCATGCTGAACCCCATCATCTACAGCCTGAGGAACAAGGACGTGAAGGCTGCTGTGAGGAACCTGGTGAGTCAGAAACCCATCACCTAGTGATGGCATGGCGGAGGGTGACAGTTCTATGCTTTCTGAGTGCTTCCACGGGAGAGTGCTGGAGGATAAAGCCACCACATGGAATCCAGTGCATACGCAAGTTCCCTCATGGAAGGGCTCTGTGTAACAGGAGGCTTTGAATGGAATGTCTCCCCCTTCATTCTAGAAGCAGCTCCACCAGCATACATAGTCATTTGTCTGACTTCCTGGTTCCCACTTTCTGTCATGGGTACTAACCAAATCGAGTTTCAAGGAAAGGTAACTTCAAATTTTTATTGCTTAACAAATAAAAATCTCTAACCTTCAGGTCTTCTGTTCAACGGCTCCTTGGCTTCTTTCTTTGTGCATGTTTGAACATACTTGAATGGGTCCCTACTTTGATATTAGCATGTACTTCATACTAAGTTGTATTGTGAGAGTTAATAGGAGAGTACCTGGTAATATTTATCCTCTTTCTCTACTTACTGTAATAAAAATGCTTAATAAATATTTTCTGAATTGTTCTTTTTTATGTCTTCATAATTAATCTCTTTCTCTTGCACTCAATCAAGGCCTTTACTGGGAAATCATTCATTCCCTCGATGCCCGCAGGGGAGTCGAGGAAGGAGTGGCAAAACTGATACAAGGGCTGAGAGCTCAAGCCTTTTTTCTTTTCTCCTTTTGAAGACTCTGTTCATTCCTGGGTTTGTCTCTAGATAGCAGTGGCCTCCCATATACAGAAACTGATGTAATAAAAAAAAATCACTGACATCAACCAATAAAAAAAGAACAAAACTAAAAATCAAACAAATGATCCATGCTGAAAAAGAGCTAATGCACAGCAATGAAGGAACTGAGAGACTACTAACTCAGGAGGAGTATAGGAGAAAATATGAACAGCTGATAAGAACATTTTATTGAAAATATAAAGAAAACATTATTCATTAAATGACAATCAACAGCAATCAGTAGAAAAATAAGAAGACAGCCAGGTGTGATGGTGCACGCCTGTAATCCCAGTACTTGGGAGGCTGGGACAGGAGGATTGAAGGTTGGAGGACAGCCTCAGCAACTTAGTGAGACACTGTTTTAAAATAAAAAGTAAAAATGGCTGGAAGCATAGTTCAGAGAAAGAATGTCACTGGATTCAATTCTTAGTACCAGAAAAAGAAAAGTAGAGACTGCTATTTTTTTTTTTTTTTTTTTAGTTCAAAAGCAACTTAAGCCAGGCATGGTGGCACATGCTTGTAATCCCAGAGCTTGGGAGGCTGAGACAGGAGGATCGCACAGATTCGAAGCCAGTCTCAGCTACTTAGTGAGGCTCTCAGCAACTTAGTGAGACCCTGTTTCCAAATAAAGTATAAAATAGGGCTGGGAGTGTAGCCCAGAGGTAGAAAAGAAAAGCCCCTGGGTTGCACCTCCAGTACCACAAAAAAAAAAAAAAGCAACTTAAGCTGGTTGTCTAGAATTCAGAAGAAAAAAATACAAGAAGATTAAAATTATTTCAGAAAAGATGAGAGGTATGAAAAACAGACCAGGCTATATTCTATGACAGACCCATCACAGAATTTCACAAAATGGGAACAGATCTGATAGAAGATAAATATCCATAAAAAAATGTTTTTAAGCCAGGCATGGTGGTGCACACTTGTAATCCCAATAGTTGGGAGGCTGAGACAGGAGGACTGCGCAGGTTCAAAGCCAGCCTCAACAACTTAGTGAGGCTCTCAATAACCCAGTGAGACCCTGTTTCCAAATAAGAATTAAAATAGGGCTGGGAGTATAGCCCAGAGGCAGAAGTCTTCCAGGTTCCATCCCTATTACCAAACAGAATTTTTTTAAAATTAAAAAGCAAAAACAGCCGGGCTTGGTGGTGCACACATGTAATCCCAGCATTTGGGAGGATGAGACAGGAGGATTGCAGTTTGCGGACAGCCTCAGTTACTTAGTGAGGACCTTTGCAACTCAGTGAGGCCCTGTTTCAAAATAAAGAATCAAATATAGGACTGGGGATGTAGCTCAGAGGTAGAATGCCCCTGGGTTCCATCCCCAGTACTGAAGGAAAAAAAGACAGTTTTCTTGATTTTTGTCTTTGTGTGTGTGTGTGTGTGTGTGTGTGTGTGTGTGTGTGTGTGTGTTACTGAGGGTGGAACCCAGGGGCTTTTCTACCTCTTGGCTATATTCCCACAACTATTTCTTTATACTTTATTTAGAAACAGGGTCTCACTAAGTTGCTGAGAGCCTCACTAAGTAGCTGAGGCTGGCTTCGAACCTGTGTGATCCTCCTGTCTCAGCCTCCCAAGCACGGGGATTACAAGTGTGCGCCACCACGCCCGGTTCCAAAAACAGTTTTCTTGAAAAAAAAAACACTTCTAGATCTTTGATCAAAGGAGCTCACTAATTGGTAGGTAGATTTGTGGGGAAAAAACCATTCTATCCAGATATAAGAATAAGTTTTGATTCCTATGTATATACAAGTGTTCTGTAGATTATTTCACCATAGAAAGAGTTGATATGTATTAATAAAGTCAATACTAAAGTTAACAGTTATCATTTAACAAGGAATAGAAATTGTGAAACAGCGTTTGCAGAGTTCTGATCGAAATGAATTATGAGTCCAATATGCCGCACAGTCAACCACCGCACAGGTGTGAGAGTTAAAATGACATTTATGCTGAGCGTGGTGGCGCACGCTTGTAATCCCCGCGCTTGGGAGGCGGAGACAGGAGGATCATGCAGGTTCAAAGCCAGCTGTACTGGCTTAAGAGACCCTGTTTCAAAAAAAAAATATTATATATATATATGTGTGTGTGTGTGTGTGTGTGTGTGTGTGTGTGTGTGTGTGTGTGTGTGTCTGGGAGTGTAGCCCAGAGGTAGAAGGGTTTCCAGGAACCCCAGTACCACCAAAAAAAAAAAAAAAAAGACATTTACTATGACATCAAAGCAGAGAAAGCACACAGCCCTACCCACGTTCTTCTCCTGGAAAAAGAGTTGACAATCACAAAACACATAACAGACATGACACATGAGACACGCGCTATGAAGGGCAAATTGTGAAAAGGCCAACACATGGACGTGGTGACTGATGCCGAGCTCACAAAAGTGAATATAGGGATGGGTTATTAGGAAACACATAGGTTGGAATGAAACTCTTCCAGTTTTTCTACTGTCTTAGCTGGTCGTGGCTGTCCTCAGCGGCCACCAGAGGACCAGTGAGCAGGGACCAGGAGGGGGCCACCACCTGGGTCCCTCTGGGGGCCTCCTGGTCTGTCACAGTCAGACTGCAGGCATGACTTCGGGGTCTCAAGCATCACGTGAAAGCTGAAGAGGAACAGAGGAAACCAACCTCGACATAAACAAGAGTGTCGGGACAAAAGCAAGCAGCGACCTTGACAGCAAAGGGTAATAGGGCTGTGCCCGGGAAGTCATCCTTGCAGGATTACTTTCAGTTTTCCTTCCTAAACCTTTGCCATCCCCTCCCTTGTACCCAGCATGCTAAACTTTGAGGGAAGGCCTCATTTGACACCTTTCGTTTTTTTCATTTTTACTATGGATTGAACCCAGGGACATTCTACCTCCAGGCTATACTCCTAGCCCTTTTTATTTCATTTATTTTTATTTATTTATTTATTTATTTATTTATTATTAATTAATTTATTTATTTATTTACTGCAGTACTGGGGGTGGAACCTAGGGGCATTCTACCTCCAGGCTATACCCCAGCCCTATATTTTATTCTTTATTTTGAAACAGGGTCTCACTGAGTTGCCAAGGGCCTCATAAAGCAGTAGCTGAGGCTGTCTACAAACTGCGATCCTCCGGTCTCAGCCTCCCAAATGCTGGGATGATTACAAGCGTGCACCAACACACCCAGCTGCACTTTTTTGTTTTTTTTGAAACAAGGTCTTCCTAAGTTACTAAGGCCTTACTAAGTTGCTGAGGCTGGCCTTGAACCTGCAGTCCTCCTGTCTCAGCCCCCAAGTACTGGGATTACAGGCTCAGCTTCACCTGAAAACTTTCTGATTCACAGAACTCAGATGGGTTTTGTAACACCCTTTCTTAGTAACTAGCCAAAAGGTCAAAATCCATTGTTCTAAGGCATTTGCCCTCCCTGACCACAACTCTGCCAGGCCCACCGCCTCACTGCTTCCTGCTATCCCTAGAAAACCCTTTCAAGAGCTGGGCATGGTGGCGCACCCTTGTAACCCCAGTATTTGGGAGGCTGCGACAGGAGGATCACAGTTTGTAGACAGCCTTAGCTACTGCTTAATGAGGCCCTTTGCAACTCAGTGAGACCCTGTTTCAAAATAAAGAATAAAATATAGGGCTGGGTGTGTAGCTGAGAGGTAGAATACCCCTGGGTTCCATCCTCAGTACCTCAAAAAATAATAACATTTCTACCTATTCATCAAAATGCAGCGGAAAAGCCTTCCTTGGGCTAGGTATTATCTCTGCTGAGTTCAAGTCCCATCTATTAGATGGCTGGCCAGAACAAAAGCAACTCCATTTTGTGAAGGCTTTCCACTTATTGGAAAAGTCCTCACACTTTGCTTGGCAGAAGCTGCGAGGGACCTTCAGATAACCTATTTCCCATCTTAAGGACCCTCAGCTTTCCCACCTTAAGAACCACCCACCAGAAATTTAACTTTCCTCCTAATTAACCTATATCAGCCCCTCACCTTTAAGCAGACCAGGACTCCATCCTTTCCTGGAGACGCCCCTCTGAAGGTTTATCTCAATAAAGCTGGTTCTGCTGTAGACCATCTTCTCCCTCTCTTCCCTCCGACTTGCTCAGAAGACTTGGGGAAGTCATTCTTCTTCTGCAGGCTTCCGTTGCCTTGTGCATGCGGGTCCAGCTCTGACCTCTCCTTGTGAGGCTGAGAAGCACACCCCACAGCCTCTATCAGTCGTCTCCCTCTGACACACATACGGTCTACTAGACAGCAGGGACTAGACTTTGTGGGTTGCCTAGGGCTCTTCCCAAGAAAGCCTGCTGTTGCTTTGTACTTTGCTGATGACAGAGGCGATGTCACGTGGAAAATTCAACTGAATTTCTTCCCTACTGATTTTCATCTCCTGAGACTCTGCCCACCCAAAGCTGGAGAAAATGCTTCTGTGCTCATCCTGCTGTTGAAACTGGTGATCCTGCTGGACAACGGGGTCCTCATCCTGGTGACCATCCTTGACTCCTGCCCGCACACATATGCGTACTTCTTCATGGGAGCCTTTCTTTTCTGGACATCTGCGTCACCACCTCCTCAGTCCCCTGGTCCTGGACAGCTTCCTAAACTTCACCTCTCCCAAGGAAGCCATCTTTTTCTCAGTCTGTGGTGTGAAATGTTTTTAGTATGACATGGCAGGGACAGTGTTGGCTCCCAAGCATGATGGCATTTGATCATTACCTGACCATCTGAAAACCCTGTAGACACTCCATGAATATTCAAGAGGGTATAACATCCGAGCATTTCCTGAGCCTCCACAGATCAATAGAAATTGGGAAGTTTTTTTTAATATATGACCATGAGCATATGTCTTAACCCCTTTCAGCCTATTTCTTCATATATAATAACGCCTAACCTCTTGATTCTACATGCATTTTTTTTTTTTTGGGTACTGGGGATGGAACCCAGGGGCATTCTACCTCCGAGCTACACCCCCAGCCCTATTCTTTATTCTTTATTTGGAAACAGAATCTCACTGAGTTGCAAAGGCCCTCATTAAGTAGTAGCTGAGGCTGTCCTCAAACTGCGATTCTCTTGTCTCAGCCTCCCAGATGCTGGGATTACAAGCGTGCACCACCACGCCAAGCTACGTGCATTTATTTTAAATAATACAATAAATAAATGCTTTGTAAGTGGCAAGTATAATAAAAATGTAAGCTCTAATTAGTGATGTTTTTATGAATCATGCACAGTGCTATGTGCCATGCATAAAAAAGAGCTGGGTCTAACTCTTGTCTCTAACAACAGATACAGGAGACAGGCAAGAGGTTCAAAGATGGCTATGGATGGATAGAAGCAGTTTATGGAAAATTATATTAAATTCTGAGAATATCTTGCTGGATGTGGTGGTGGACACCTGGAATCCCAATACTTGTGAGGCTGAGACAGGAGGATCGCAGGTCTGAGGCCACCCTCAGCAACTTAGAAAGACCCAAGGCAACTTAGATCCTGTTTCAAAATATAAGAGGGATGAGGCTGTAGCTCGAATGTAGAATGTTCCTGGGTTCAATAACCAATATCCTCCTCCCCTGCAAGAAACAAAAACAAAACAACTAAAATCTGAGAATTTAAGAAGATATCTTTAAAAATAAATTTTAGAAAGTGAATCCAGTTTTAAGAATACAGCCTGGAAATTTTTGCTTCAAGTAATATTTAAGTCTTCTTATATGTATTAGAGATGAATTGCATATGGCAAGAATGCTTTTTAAAAAAACAAAATTTTGCCTTCTTGTGTGTCTGTTAAATCCTGATTTCTACTTGTACTCAGAAACAACACTGCTATCACAAGTGCACAACAGTGGCATCTAGCGACCGTCCAAGCAAACTTCAGGCATTTACAGAGCCCCGCAGAGTGCTTAAGCTTCCAAGGTCTCCATGCTCAACCCCATTTGCACGGACACCTCCAGTGGTAGACAGTTTGTTTCCTTAGCCCTGTTAGCAAACTCTTCTTGGAACTGTGCTAACGTGCTCTCCATTAGCCTCTATTCTTCAGCCCTAATTCAGCTTTGCACCTCTGCATGAAATGCACCTAATCTCTTTTCTACCGACAAATGAAGATAATTCTTCTGGCTCCCCAAGTCTTTCCCCTTCCATCTCTAACTGTCCCAATGTTTCCATCTGTGCCCAAATCATCCAATTTATCTGACTGACAGGTACTATAAGGTACCTGCAACATCGTCTGTTTTATTCACCAATGGAAGGAATGTGATATTTCTAAAAATACTTTCGGAATAATAATGGTGATGCTAAACTAACCCTATCTTTCCAGGGTGGTTGAGATCTACCTGATCCTTTTGATTAGTTTTTATTCTGGTTTTGGTACTGAGGATTGAACCCAGGAGTGTCCTATTGCTAATCTACATCCCCAGCCCTTTTTAAATTTTATTTTGAAACAAGGTCCTGCTAAGCTGCCCAGGTTGGCTTTGAATTTGTGATCATTATGCCTCAACTTCTTGAATTGCTGGAAAGAGAGACACTGCCTTCTTGGGAAGCTGTCCTCTGGTTGCTCCCCCCCCCCCTTAAGTAATGGCTTAAATATCCTTTTATTACAAATTACAGTATTATAATATAATTTAACTCAGGAATTATACCATTGCTTCCTCTAGGAATAAAGGCTCCCTCCACTCCCACCCTCTGTTGTGGGGGAAGGGGACAAGCAGCGCCACTCTTATACTATACTTAATCATACATATAAATTCATTATTTAAAAATCACAGCTCAGCTGGGCGTGGTGGTGCATGCTTATAATCCCAGCGCTTGGGAGGCTGAGACAGGAATATCGCACAGGTTCAAAGCCAGCCTCAGAAGCCGGGCTTGGTGCACGCTTGTAATCCCTGCGCTTGGGAGGCGGAGACAGGAGGGTTGCGCAGGTTAGAAGCCAGCCACGCTGGCATAAGAGACCCTGTTTCAAAAATATAAAAATAGGTATGGGAGTGTAGCCCGGAGGTATAAGGGCTTCCAGGAACCCCAGTACCACCAAAAAAAAAAAAAAAAAAAAAAAAAAAAAAACCCAAAGCCAGTCTCAGCTACTTAGTGAGGCTCTCAGCAATTAAGTGAGACCCTGTTTCCAAATAAAATATAAAACAGGTCTGAGAGTATAGCCCGGAGGTAGAAAAGCCCCTGGGTTCTACCTCCAGTACCACCAAAAAACAAACAAACAACAACAAAAAAAAACCCACCAGCTCTTTGTCAGTGGTTTTTCAGGCTTTTATTCTACTGGCCAAATCACCAATGAAATCTTTAAACTTAAGCTATATACAATACATAAAGTATATCTTCTTTGGTTGAAGTAGGGTTGCAACTATGGTGGAAAAGGCTGGTGGGAGAAAGGGAGGGGTTTCCACCTGCTCAGCTGACCTTCATCCCCAAACTCCCAGGTCCACCATTCACAAGCACCACCAACCACTAATTGAATATAAATTGCCATTATCAAGGACATTAGATTTTTTTTCTTTTTTGTACTGGGGATTGAACCCAAGAGCATTCTACCTCTGAGTTATACCCCAGCCTTTTAATTTTATTTTCTTGTTTTGAAATTGGGTCTTGCTAGGTTGCTGCGAATCTTGTTACTTTCTGTGGCTTTCCTTGAACCTGCAAGCCCCCTGTCTCAGCCTCCCAAGTACTGAGATTACAGATGTGGGCCACCGTGCCCAGCTTTGACATTAGAAATTTTATAATAATATTTTGTTAGCCAGGCATAGTGGCACACACCTATAATCCTAGTACTTGAGAGGCTGAAACAGGAGGATAGCAGGTTTATGGCCAGACTCAGCAACTTGGCAAGACTCTGTTTCAAAATAAATTAATATATAAAAGGCCTCAGATAGAGGCTCAGACATAGAATGCCTCTGGGTTTAATCAACAGTACTGAAAAAGAAAGTACAAAAGGTAAAGTAATAAAAAGTTTGGTATTGGTGGAGAAATAGATAAACTGACCATTAGAATAGAATAAAGCTCAGAAATAGACCCAAATACATGGTAATTTAGTTTGGCATAAAGTTAATGTGTCCTAAATATTAAGTATTAAGCTGTTGTCTCTCAACTTCAAAGCTATCCTTCTATAGGAGACTTTGTGATGCTGGGCTGGGACCTGGAAACCATGCTTTTCCACTGCTAGATGTTAGCAGTAGATGCTGCCCACAGGGGGCACTAGAGGGAGCTGGAAGGTTGAAGGAGGGAGAGGTCCCTTCCAGTTTGCTTCCTGCCTTTCAGTTTTGCCCTAGCCATGCTCTTTCCCCAGAAGCATATGGTTGGTGTACTGGTACTGAGAAATGGGTTTGGTACTAATTTCAAAATATATTGGAAGATTGCTCTGGTACTAATTCTAATTCCAAAATGAAAAAAAGTAGTCAGGGCCTGGTTGCTGCCAGGCACTCAGGGCACTTATTTTAATTCAGAGTCCTCTCACCAAGAGTGATTAGCTAGTACACAGGAGAGTTGGGACCTAGGGCCTTCATATTTTACAAGACAAGTTTACATAATAAATAACTTCTAGTAAATAGGCTAAAATTCCCCAAGGATGCCGGAGGATGGTACAGGTTTTTGTTGGAGGGGGCAGATACCAAGTGGCCCCTGACTTTGTTAAGCAAGTAACACATTCCCAAGTCTTAACAAAGACTTGGGCCTACACCTGCATCAAGGCCAGAAGAAGGCTTTTGGTTGAGCAAGAAATCCCCATCATCATAATCCCAATAATCATAAAAATGGGGCCTGCACAGGGCTATGGGCGGGCTCATACCTAGTTGGGTCAGAAGACTATTGGTTGGGCAAGATGAAGGATAATAAATCTTTATAAAAAACTGTACTATATTCAAAACCTCTGTGTCTTATTTTCAAGACACTCCACTCTGCCAATCTTCTCTGATGTAGGGCTTTGTAATCTCTGTCCTTTCTTTCTACCTTTGTAATAATTAAAAAAAATTGCTTAAGCTTGCAACAGTTCTGGCTATTCTTTTCTAAATACAGCTAAGAACAAGAACCCACGGCTACATCTCACACCGTTACAGCTTTGGTGTGGCACCATTACAGTTGGTACCTGCATCCTTTCCTACATCAGTTGGTTCCAATGGCCTACTTTCTTCCACACTTTCAGAAGTAGGCTCATTGTTCTGGGTTTCAGATCTATAATACCCTTCCCAAAACACCAGTCTGAATTTCAAGGAGATCCAAGTCTAAAAAAGAGAGATCAAAGGTTAAAAAAGTTAGCCAATTACACGCTTGTAATCCCAGTACTTGGGAGGCTGAGACAGGAGGATCACGGGTTCAAAGTTAGCCTCGGGAACTTCGTGAGACTCTGTTTCCAAATAAAAATAAAATAGATCTGGAGGTAAAAGGCCCCTGAGTTCCATTCCAAGTACCACAAAATATAAATAAATAAAATACAAATAGTTAAAAATCTTAAAATTCTCAGATGTCAGGGAGGTGTGAGGAGCATTCTGGGAAAACAGCCCTGTACTCTGTAGTGTCCACGATGCGTTGCCACTGCTGGGTTCCCTGAGGCGGAGCTGGGGCTGAGGCTCTTTGGGTGTGGGCCACAGCCTGGCTCAGTCAGGGGCCTGCAGCACCACACTGGTGCGGGCATTTTAGCCTGGT
The DNA here is from genome assembly GCF_963383645.1 of Muscardinus avellanarius. Taxonomy (NCBI): domain Eukaryota; kingdom Metazoa; phylum Chordata; class Mammalia; order Rodentia; family Gliridae; genus Muscardinus; species Muscardinus avellanarius. Next base: position 39,634,913 of record NC_137799.1, read on the forward strand.
AACAAGTCTCAAAGAGTCACAGGGCAAAAAAATGAGACAGTGCCACGGGTTCAATGCCACGGGATCTAGGAGTCAGGCTGAAAAACCCGTGGGCCACAGAGACAGGGCTGTGGCTTCCATGTATCTATGCCATTGCCTTCAGGGGAGCTGAGGGTAGGGGCTCTTCCTGTCCTCAAGGGGGATCTGGGGATCCTCTTGCCCCAAGCAGGAGATACTCCAGGTTTTACCAGCTTGGGGCTCATAAATGGATTCACAGCTGGCCAGCGACTCACACCCCATCCCTTACAGGCAGCTGACAGTGTCTGCTTACTCTCAAGATGGTGGCTGACTAAATTTAGAGCCCCAGCAGCAGGGAGCTGAGCAAACAACCCAGAGAACAAACCTCTTCATGGAATCCAACCGCCAGAGGAACTCAAGCAAGCCAAGAGCTCGCAAGACTAAACCCTGCACAGAAACGTCTTTCTGATAAGAGGGCAGACTGCACGCAGTGCAGAGTGAGGTCAGTAAAGAGGGGAAGGTCTGCTATGAGGCAGTCCCAAAGGAATGCAGGGTCAGACCACGTGGCTCCCCGCCCCCACTCCAACGAGGGTGGATAAAAAAACTAAAAAGTGTTAGAGAAGGAGCACAAGGGTTTGAACCCAGCTCTAATTCAAAAGAAGTCCTCTTTGCTAGGTTCTCTTGGGACCCAGAGATGAATGAGAATTGACCTTGCCCTCAGAGACTTTAGAAAAACCCAGGAGGCAGAGTGAGCTGGTCCAGGTGAGAAACCCCATTCTGTCTCCCGCTGACACTCTCCCTGTTCGACATGACTGATTCCCCTAACAAAACAAACTCAGGTGGGCTGAGGTGGAGCATTCCTCAGTCCTGTTTCCTTAAAAGTCACTGGGTTTGGGGAATGCCTACAGCAGCTTCAGGAAGCATAAAGCTTTCAATGTGCACACGCACACACACGTGCACACACACACCCCATGTCCCTCAAATCTGGCTGAAAGGAAACAGGAGACATCACAATGCAACCTGCTGACCAGCCGCCCTGATTCTGCTCCGTGTTCTCAGAGAAAACCCTTTTGGGAACTGGGGTTGCTGCCTCTTCCAGCCCTGTCCTCCCAGCCAGATAGCCATTTAATGGCAGCTCAGTAAAGAGCCCTGTGGCCAGTTGTAGCTTTGAAAACCTCTACTGCTTTTTACACAGTGACTCCTTCTTTTTCTTTTCTTTTTTTTCATTCTAACGATGTTTTCATCCAATGACATATGCAACAAGGAGTAATATTTTGACTTTAGGATTTCAGGCAAAGATACATTCGTGACTTATGTTTTGGTTCGTCTTGACCCTAACCATCTGCTCTCCAGAGGAGATCATATGGAACAAATACAAATCTGTCACGTAGGAACGAATCCAAAGCACATCGGCAAGGCAGAGGGATCAAGAGATTGGCTTCTGGGAAGCCTCAGCTGGCTCTCTGCACATGCATTGTTTTTACATATTTTGAAACACTCATATATTTAGCTAATATTTGCCCTAAAAGTATTTTCTGTGATGTCATTTTATTAGCCCTGCACTTTGAGTATAAGATGATAGATACATAATGGCCAAAAAATGTTGGAAAATTGTTGACAAAAACAGGGCAGAAAGAAGATTGCACCTTCCAAAGAATGAGCTCCTCCCATCTCTTCTTCACTCAGGACAATTCTGTGAAAAGTAGGAGATGTTCCCAGGCTTGGGGAGGGGAACCCACACCAGGACCTGCAGGATCCTTGGCTTGTGTGGCAGAAAAGAATTTTAGTCAGACAAAGACAGAGGTTTATTTAGGAAAGTGGGGTACATATTCAAGGAAAATATGGGCTGTCTCAAGAGTGAGAGAATGAGAGTGATTTGGGGGTCTCGTGATTCTTCTCTCATAGGAGACCCAGCTAGGGGTTGAGCGGGGGCACAGAGCAGGGATGGCCATCTGGTTCTTCTCAGAATTCTCAGGTTTCTGACATCAGATTGATTGAAAGCACCTGGGCTTGATCAAGTGTCATGATCTTTTAACACCATTCCCTCTAGACATTTCTTATCAGTCTAAAAAATATGCTCTGCTGGTCAGCAAAATATATGTGCACAGTTAACTGGATGTATAGTGCTCTAAGGCTTATGGAATTCTTTGTTTATCAAACCTTTTAGAAACCTTAGGATGGAGGGAAAATGGACTTTAGGGTTAGAGGTGAGGGCCTCTCAGGAATGTGTGTCTAATAGAGAGCAGATGGTTAGGGTCGAGACAAGGAGCATTGTGAAGTTTTTAGATTTAAAGCTACAGTCTCCCCTTCCTTCCCTGTTGGTCTCCTTTCCACTACCTATTACTTTTATTCTTCCTATCCTGCCTCACCTTCCCCACTAGCACCTCAGTCTCAAGTCCATCTTCTTCCTTTGGTAAGTAGAATAAACTTCACTATATCACCTTCTGTATACAAACTCTCTTTACTTTCTAAAATATGTATTTATTTTTTGGTACTGGTGAACCCAGAGGTGTTCTAACCTCTGAGCTACACCCCCAACCTTATTTTATTTTTTAGTTTGAAACAGTGTCACTAAATTACAGATTTTTTTTTTTTTGTGTGTGTGTGTGTGTGTGTATTGAACCCAGAGGCATTCTACCTTCAAGCTATACCTCAAGGCCAATTTTATTTCTTATTTGGAAACAGGGTCTCCTTAGGTTGGTAAGAGTCTCATTACTTGCCTTGGCTATCCTCGAACCTGCGATCCTCCTGTCTCAGCCTCCCAAGTACTGAGATTACAGGCAGGGGCTACCACACCTGGCTACTGATTTACTTAACTGTTGTTTCTTACATAAACTTGTTCTCATTGTTGAGTTATATATTTTGCTATATATAAGTACCATTAGGGTATCATGGGTCAGAATGAAATACATAAGTTTTCCCATTAAAATAAGTGGAAATTTTTATAAAATCTAATGAGCAGCAAGATTTTCAGGAAAGAATGAACCTCCCTACACAAAAGCATAGATGTCATTTTTGGATTAGCAGTGCTCACTGCAGAGTAAAAACTGTCACCTTTCCCCATGAGGCTGAGGACTATTCTGGAACCAACTAAAGCAGCTGGAGAATTCTAGTCCTCGGGACTCACGGACCTGCTCCTATTCTTGCTGCAGACAGGAAGAGAGCATTCTTCAACAGGTCGCATTTGTGACCTAGGGGCCAAATGTCAGCCTCTTACCACTAAGCAAGATGACCTGGAGACATATTGACAAGGCCCAAGAAGAGTCAGTGAACAGAAAGGGAAGGGTGTGCATCAGCAAGGATTAGGTTTACCTGAGCATCATAGCCTCACAGCACTTCTTTCTGACTGTGCGAGGTCTGGAGGGTAGGCAATCCAGGATTGTCCCAGCTCAGAGCTGCTTTGTCTCTCACTGCAGTCCTTACCTTATAGTGCAATAAAGCAGTCCAAGTACTGGTGAGGAGATAGAAAGGAAGTAGGCAGATAGGGAAGAGGCCTCGGCAGAAAAAAGTCAACTTCCTGAGGGGCGAGGGGCCAAGGTTCAGAGATAAGAAGGACCAAAGCTTCACAAAACCATATGGTTACTAATCAACAAACCCAGAAGACATCACTGGAGCAAGTCTGGCGCTCCTATTGAAAGGAGACTCTTCAAAGGACATGCAAATTCTGAGAGCTGCTTCCCAGAATTCCCCAAATCCCAAACTCACCACAACCAAACAGAGGACATGCAGACATATATAAAAACCCCTAGCGCAGCCACCAAAATGGGTTTTTCCCTCTCAGGGAACCCCTCCCCTTTGGGGAGCTTTTCTCTCTCACAGGTCGCGTTAGCTTTGAGAGAAGGCAGAGTGCAATTGAGGGCACGTGGCAGGTAGTAACCTGAAGGCCTCTGCTGGACATCAAGGCCGACCAGGGCCCCTAGGCGTGACCTGAACCTCTTTTCTGGTGTGGACTCTGGAAGAAAGCAGCTTGCAATTGAAGGCATTAGGCTTGGGCTACTCTCAAGTATTGTCCTGAAGGCAGCTGGTGGACTTGAGTTCCGACAGCCCCTTTGGGGTGTTCGGCCACTTTTCCCTATTCCCTGCTGCTTCCAATAAACCATTTACTCCCCTTCCTGTGGTCTGCAGGTGTCATTCTTCACTCACCGTAGACAAGAACCCGGTAAGGAAACACCAAGTTTCTTCTCAATCAACTCCATTTCAATTTTGATGAAACACTGGGTTTCTTCTCAAGAAATCCCCCACTTCACTGGGATTACAAGTGTGTGCTGCCATGCCTGGCTAAACCAATTTTCTATTCATTCATCTGTTGATGGACACCGAGGCTGGTTTCAGAACTTGGCTATCACTAATTGTGCTGCTATAAACACAAGACACATGCATTCCAATGCACATTCCAATGCATGTGTCTCTATAGTATGCTGACTTTAAATTTCCTGGATAAATGCCCAGGAGTGGTATAACTGGGTCATATAGTGGTTCTTTTGGCTTTTTGAGAGACCTCCACACCGATATCCAGAGTGGTTGAACTAATTTATATTCTCACCAATGATGTATAAGAGTTCCTTTTCCTCCTACATCTTAACAGGATTTATTGTTACCTGTATTCTCGATGATTGCCTATTCTAAATAGAGTGAGATGGAATTTCAATGTAGTTTTAATTTGCTTGTTTTTTTTTGTTTTGTTTTGTTTTGTTTTGTTTTGTTTTGTGGGGTTGTTTGGTACTGAGGATTGAACCTAGGGGCATTCTACCTCCAAGCTACACCCCCAGCCTGATATGTTATTCTTTGTTTTTTGGTTTTTGTTTTTTTTTTTTTTATCACGGTACTGGGGATGGAACCCAGGGGCATTCTACCTCTGAGCTACATCCCCAACCCCATTTTCTATTCTTTATTTTGAAACAGGGTATCACTGAGTTGCAAAGGGGCTCTTTAAGTAGCTGAGGCTGTCCACAAGCCACCGTGATCCTCCTGTCTTAGCCTCCCGAATGTTAGGATTACAAGCATGCACCACCACACCCAGCTAAAATTTTATTCTTTGTTTTGAAACTCGGTCTCACTAAGTTGCAGGGGGGCTTATTAAGTAGTTGAGGTTGGCTGAGAACCTGCAATCCTCCTGTCTCAGCCTCCCAAGTACTGGGATTATAAGCATGTGCCACCACACCCAGCTTAACTTGCATGATTGTTATTATATAAATTATATAAAAATTTTTTGGGTACTGGGGGTGAAACCTGGGGGCATTATACCTCTGAGCTACATCTCCAGCCCTATTTTTTATTCATTATTTTGAAACAGTGTCTCACTGAGCTGCAAAGGGCCTCACTAAGTAGCTGAGGCTTTCCACGAACTGTGATTGCTCCTGTCTCAGCCTCCCAAATGCTGGGATTATGAGCTGGTACATCCAGCTTTTTATATAAAGTTGTCGAATATTTTTAATATTTTTCTTCTTTTGCAAAGTGTCTGTTCAGCCTTTTGCCCATTGTTGATTAGGTTATTTGTTATTTAAGTGTTGAGCTTTTTTAGTTCTTTACATCTCCTGGATATTAATTCTCTGTCAGAAGAGTAGCTGGAAAAGATTTCCTCCCGTTCTGTAGGCTCTTGATTCTGTAATTGTTTCCTTTGCTACGCAGAAGCTTTCTAATCTGCTGTAACCCCATTTATTGATTTTTTTTCTTACTTCCTGAGCCAAGGGGTCCCGTTTGGGAAGGGTTTACTGATGCCTATGTGTAAAAAGTGTTTTCCCCTATTTTTCTCCTAACAGTTACAAAGTTTCTGGCTTATACTTGGGTTTTTTATTCATTTTGAGCTGACTTTGTACAGGATGAGCGATCAGAATCTACATATGGATTGCAGCTGTTCCTATTACTTGTTAAAGAGGCTGTCTTTTCTCCAGTGTATGTTTCTGGCACTTTTGTCAAGAACCAGCTTACTGTAGCTGTGTGGATTTGTCTCTGCATTTTTTATTCTATCCCATTGGTTTAGAGGAATTGCGGTTCCTCCAGCATTGCTCTTTTTTCCCCTGACGATTGCTTTGGCTATTCGAAGTCTTATGTTCTGCCATATGAATTTTAAGATTGCCTTTTCTAATTCTGTGAAGAATATCACTGGTATTTTGGTGGAGGCTGCACTGAATCTTTAGTGATACGGCCATTTGAACACCATTAATTCTTCCTATGCATCAAGTGGAGGCCTTTCCATCTTCTAGTATCTTATTCAGTTTCTTTCTTCAGTGTCTATAGTGTTCATTGTAGAAGGTTTTTACTTCCTTGGTCAGGCCTTGTGAGTTTCATAAAAAACACACTGTCCTTAATTCTCAGGTTTTGCTGAAGCAGGCAACAATATGGGTTTATTGTGTATATCTAAAATAATAAATATTATGTTTGCATGTGGGATAGGGTTCTTTGGCTGTTTTTGGATAACACAAATATCTCTTATCGTTTGAGACTTGCTCCAAAAATGCATGACTATGGTCTTCATTTTATATCTCTCAGGAATCTGAGATGTATTTATCATAGTCACCACAGCTCTCTACACTGGCAAACAGGCTTCTTAAGATCTCACTGTGCCTTGCACCACATCAAACACAGACGACATGTGGCCTTAAGACAAAGGCCTCATGCTGGCGTCTCCCTTCTGCTAGCTGGGAGTCAACAGTTACGACATGCATGTTCATATTTTCATTGGGGTCCAAAAGCACCCTAGCAGAATTCACATTAACTACATGTCTGAACCTGTAGGAACTTCCAATGAGAGAAATGGTATGAGGGCCAGTGCGAGGACACTGGCCACCATGACCATACAGGGACGCTTGACCAACACTTTGTAGCCCAGATCACCAGGATTCTCAGAAAACCTGCATACAACTAAAAATTGCCTTTTCTCACAACCATCAGCCCTTTCAAGGACAGTCTGCCTCCTGCGGCCAAGCAGCGTGCGTGCCTGGGGACAAAGAGAGTCCACCTGCCTCTTGCTTTGCCCGGGGAGATGATGTGTGCAGTTTGTCTTCCCCATGCACAGGGACATCCTCACTGTGCTCTGATAAAATACCGTCGAGTTACCTTGTGACTTTCTAATGTTCCTTTGGTAATAGCATAGAAACCACTTCAGTACCACGGTGAATCCCCCAGGAGTGAAACCTTTGCATCTCTCCACAGTCACAACTCTCACAAACAGTTCTCAAAGTAGACAGTATGGCTCAACTGAACCTTGTGAAAGAAAATTCCAAGTTAAGAGATAGCTGGGGCTGGGAGTGGTGGAGCAGGCTTATAATCCCCAGCGTTCGGGAAGCTGAGACCAGAGGATTGCAGCTGGCGGACAGCCTCAGCTACTTAGTGAGGCCCTTTGCAGCTCAGTGAGACCCCGTTTCAAAATAAAGAATAAAAAATAGGGCAGGGTGTGTAGCTCAGAGGTAGAATGCCCCTGGGTTCCATCCCCAGTACTGAGAGAGAGAGAAGAGAGAGAGAGAGAGAGAGAGAGAGAGAGACAGAGACAGATGAGTCTGATGTTAGGTAACTCCATTTCACCAGGCTTGATGGTAAAGGGTGTTGTAGGTAGCAATAGTTTTTATTTGCTTGGATCACACACTGTCATCTATATGAACCACTTCCATAGTGTGTGTGTGTGTGTGTGTGTGTGTGTGTGTAGTACTAGGGATTGAACCCAAGGTTTTTCTACCTCTGAGGTACATCTCCAGCCCTATTTATTTTTTTGTTTTGAAACATGGTCTCCCTAAGTTACTGCATTCAGGCCTTGAACCTACAATCCTTCTGTCTTGGCCTCCTAAGAAGCCACCACACCAAGTTCCATTTTCATATTTTTTAATTGCTATGGCAGTGAACCTGAACAATAGCACTTCATCAACCTGGAACCAGCAACATTGAGCTGGACAGAAGCGGGCCTACATGATTGCATGGTAGCATAAATGTGCCCCATCCATTTGAAAATATAAAAGATTGATAACAGTTTGATTCATCTCACAGCTGCTAAATGCCTATAGCTGCTAAATGCCAAGGCCTTGCTTCTATTTAGATTTACAATCAGATTTAGTCTTTAAATTCCAGAATCCTAGCCAGGAGTCGTGGTGCACACTTGTAATTCCAGCGCTTGGGAGGCTGAGACAGGAGGATCACGCAGGTTCAAAGCCAGCCTCAGCTACTGAGTGAGGCTCTCAGCAACTTAGTGAGACCCTGTTTCCAAATAAAGTATAAAACAGGTCTGGGAGTATAGCCCGGAGGTAGAAAAGTCACTGGGTTCCACCCCCAGTGACACATTAAAAAAAAAAAAAATTCCAGAATCCTGGCCGCCTGCTACCCCCACCTGCCGACAGCCACACCTGGCTGCAAAGTGGGTGAGCGCACAGGCCAGGTCGCTGCCTCCTGCCCTCTCCTGTGCAAAATACCAAAACTTCTAAGTAGACATTTGGTTATACTTAGTTATTCTTTTGAAAAATGTCAAGTATTCAGTTCTCTCCCCTACCTCTCCTTGTGCATTGTACTTCAGTGTCAACATGCACTCCCTCTGAGTTCCATTCGGTCACCTCCTGAAAAGCTAGCCACAAAGAGCTCTCAACAGCACCTCTGGGCACACACCAAAGAAGTAAATCTGCCTCTAAGTGAGAGCCAGTCGCTTGCCAATATTTTCACCAGTTAGGAATTACAAGAATTTAGCCATAGAACTTGAAAATAAATAAATCGAAGTCTCTTTTTAGCCATTTTTTGTTTTTAGTAAAGACCAAGATCCCATTCATTGCAAGACGTTTTCATAGGCATGAATGCCCCTGTTTGATCCAGGAATAATAAATGATTTACTGTTACCCAGCAGCAGGGTAGGGTGGGATTCCTGGCACTCTTTTTTTTTTTTTTTTTTTTAAGCAAAGGGAAAAACAACTGCTAAAATTTGCTCCTTCAACAGCTCTTGTAGATTCAGGAAACTAGGTGTTTGTTTTTTTTAATCCCTTATTGCAGTAATTACCATGTAATTGTGCAAAGCCAATGAAAAGGCTGTTTTAAGTCAATATAAGTCATCTGACTTAGATGCTGCCTTTTGGGGCATCAACTAACAAGGCATCTTTAGTTTTTTTTTTTTATCTTAATGGACTCTGAATTAAAATGTTTTCTTTTAAAACATAAATATTTGCTTTTGCTAAAGCTAACTCAAAATTCTTGAGTGTTGACTTGATTAGGAACAAAAAGATCAGTTTTGTTGGAGGTAGCTGCAAAATCAACTGTGGGGATTTACAAACACTTGTATTATAAATTCTTACATTTTATTATGCAAAATTTTGCTATAATAGAATAAAATGTGAGGTTATTTTAAAACAAGATCTTGGTGCTATACTAATGGTTCTCAAACATTTTGCCCTACAGACTGACAAAAATTAAAAACGGTATCTGGAGCCAGGCGTGGTGGTGCACGCTTGTAGTCCCAGTGTTTGGGAGGCTGAGACAGGAGGATCGTAGTTCACAGACAGCCTCAGCTGCTTAGTGAAGCCCTTTGCAACTCAGTGAGACCCTATTTCAAAATAAAGAATAAACAATAGGGCTGGGAGTGTAGCTCGGAGGTAGAATGCCCCTGGGTTCCATCTCCAGTACCAAAAAATAAATAAATAAATAAAAATCTTATATTGCTGAGAGTAGAGGGGAATGAGTTCTCTTACATTTGGTACTACATAAACCAGGCCTTGTTTTGTTTTGTTTTAATTTATTTACTGTACTGAGGATTAAGCCCAGGGCTTCCTGCACGTTAAGCAAGTGCTCTACTTCTGAGCGACATTCCTATCCCCCTTTTTAAAATTTTAGGCAGCCTAAGTTGCTGCCTTGAACTCGTGATCTTTCTATCTCAACTTCCCAAGTAGCAGGAAACATATATATATGTTTTCCATATATATGTTTTCCATATATATATGTTTTCCGTGTGTGTGTGTGTGTGTGTGTATAAGACATGTAAGATAAGCAAACTGAATAAAGAAGAACAAAAACCAAAAAAGAAAAGAGACCTTCAACAATTATCCACAAAAGAAAACTGCAGGGCCCAAAGGCCAGCCGTAGTCAGTTTCACAAGTGGAATCTCCATGCATTTAATGAAGCAGGGTCTCACTAAGTTTCTGAGGGCCTTGTTAAACTGCTGAGGCTGGCCTCCAACCTGTCATCCTCCTGTCTCAGCCGCTCAAGTACTGGGATTACAGGCATGCACCACCAGGCCCAGAGACCTGTCATCTTTATTGCTAGCACATAATGCCCAGCACAGAGTACAGTACAGCCCTCAACACACAGCAGCACTCAACAAGTATCTTTTAAATGAAGGAAGGCAGTAGAAAGCCTTTGCTATAAACAATTTGCACTAAATTCTCCTTGGCTTGTTATAGAGAGAGACAAAACAGCCCTTCTTTACAACTTGGACCACCACTGAGGGGAAGTGAACCCTGAGGGCCTTAAAGCATCGGCCTCTAGACAAATGGGAATTATCATCGTACTAGTGTGGCGTCATGCTGGTGCCGTGTGCTCTGTAAACTGGACAGGACATAATCCCTGCTCCCATGAAGACACCAGCCAGTGAGAAGCTCACAGAAGCTTTGTCCAAGAGCAATGGTTACTTGTAAGCACACTAAAAAAAATGAAAACTTGGTCAATCAGGTTGACTTGACTGTCAGCAAGGGGACCATATTTCTGGTTTCTCTAATTTGCACTATGAAATTTTCTAGCGGCTATCAGTACACAAGAATGGCATCTAGTGGACATTCCAACAAACTACAGACCCTTGAAAGGGCAATTCAGAGAAACAACCAAGTATCATCTTGTCCACATTTTTTATGGTGACCAGATGTCACAGCCACTACAACTTTCTGAAAACGGAGACTTATGTAGAGTTGCCAAAATTAATTGTGTCACTGAGGTATTAAATAATAACTAATACAACTCATTAACAACAACACCACCAAAAAGACATTCTGTGAGTCCTTCAAATAGAAAGAACATAATCTCAGACTAAATGGAAATGTGCTTCAAATTGCAAATATTTAGACTTATTTTAAAAAGGTATCACATTACCTTTTCATTCCTCATTTGGAAACTAGACCCAGAAATTTTTATGGGCAGGTACTGATTAGTTGCTTGATATTTGAGATCTGCTGCTTAGCTGAAGACTTGCTTCTACAGCATACTGTGTATAAATAACCCCAGCAGTAGAGAGATGATATTAAAAGGTAGCTGTAGTCAGGCATGGTGGGGCAGACCAGTGGTTCCAGCACTCGAAACAATCACTTGAATTTAGGAGTTCAAGACCAGCCTGGGCAACATAGCGAGACCCCCTCTATAAATAAATAAAAGTAGCTATATATTCTAGCCCTAATGGTCATAGGAGGAACTCTTGAAAGAGGAAATCCTATAGAGGAGCAAATAAGACAACCTAAAGGAGGAGAAAGGAGGGGGGAAGAGGAAAATCTCTAAAACACACAATGTACTTAAACATATCAAAGTCAATCACTAAGCCAAGCAAGGGAGGGAGGGACAGGGAGGGAATGGGGTGGGAATTGGGTAGGGGTTAAATCAGCGATGAGTACATGTTTGTACACACAAGTTTTTTTTTACCCCAATAAGTTGTATGAATATAATACACCAATAAAAAAAATTGAAAAAATAAATAAAAAAAGAAAAAGAAAGAAAAAAAATATTCTAGCTCTAATGGATAGGTGGTTCCTATTTAATTTAGGATGAAATTGCCAGTCTTCACCTATTAGTTCTAGATTTCCCTGGGGCTCTCCATAAAAAAGTCCAAACCCCAGTGCCAAATGACATTTGAATGTATAAAGCAGCTGGCAGACCTAACCCCTACCTCCTAGATCATCCCTAGCCTGAATCCTAGGGCTCCTTTGCTAGTATTTAAACCTTCAGCTGACAGAGCAGAAGTGCCTTCTCTGTCTTCCAGGGGTCTGACTGCTACAAAGGCAAAGTTACAGACATTTGTGAAAAGCCCAATGAAGGCTGAATCTGAGAACATCTTTCCCCAGGCTACCCAACTAAGAGCAGTGCACAAGCTTACTTATCGTCCATCCTCTGGCAGACAGGGCGGTAGACATCCACAGAGCCACCGTCTCTTATGTTACAGATGACCCATCTGTACCTCCAGGCACAGTCCCCTCTCCCATACCTCCTGACTCAAGGGACCTAGATGTTACTAAGGTCTTTCATTGGCCACACGCCATTACTCTCCATTCAAAGATTCTCTCAAGTGGTATTTGCTTTTGCTAGAAACCGTCAAAAGACAAAATTATAACAAATTTTGTTTAAAGATCTAATTGGCTTTTGTGATTCTGGAATCTAGCAACACCTTGTTCTATAAAATAGCAAAAGTGTGTCCCGTGAGCTGAATAGAAGAGGTTGGCTGTACAGACAGAGAGAGCTGAAGAAAGCAGAGACAGGAGATAAAAGATGTGCTGGTGATTTCAAAGTGACTTTCCCTCTCAGGCCAACACTGACCGAGGACTTCCTCGGTACTTTGACTGGGGTTGATTGGAATCTCCTGGTCCTTTTTTTTTTTTTTTTTTTTTTTTTTTTGTGGGTTTGGGGATGGAACCTAGGGGCATTCTACCTCCAGGCGACACACCCAGCCCTATTTTATTTTTTTTTATTCTTTATTTTGAAGCCAGGTCTCACTGAGTTGCAAAGGGCCTCACTAAGACCAGCTGAGGCTGGCCGCGAACCATGATCCTCGGGTCTCAGCCTCCTGAATGCTGGGATGACAAGCGTGCGCCACCACGCCTGGCTTTTTTTTTTTTTTAATTGACTAGTTTGAAAGTTCAGTTTGATCATGTGGTACTTAGCACAAATGACTTTATCTGTTCTTCTGGGGCCTCGTACAGGAGGCTAGCGTAAAAAATATGTCCTTTTATTTTATTTGATACTGGGGATTGAACCTAGGGGTATTCTCTCTCTGTGCTACACCCCATCTCTATTTTATTTTTTATTTCCTCAGCCTTGCCCAAGGTAGGGACCTGAGATTAGAATCCATGCCCTAAATCTACCTGTCTAAAGACACAGGGTGGGCACAGGTATAACCAGGCCTCTGCCATGGGCCAGTGAGCCCCAGAACACTCCTGTTCTCCTCAGCCCTCCTAAACATACCCCTGCAGGCACAGAAAATCCAAAAACTCTGGGCTCCACACCCAGAGTCCAACCCAGAGCCCAGAGTTTCCTGGAAACTTAGCAACTTCCCTCCATGTCTTCTTCAACCATGTGAACTGGGCAGAGTGTGTGTGTGTGTGTGTGTGTGTGTGTGTGTGTGTGTTTACACCCAACCACATGTCTGTCTTGAGAATCTGTCCCCATCTCTTTATCTGTTTGTGTTATTGTATTAATCTCAGATTGAAGTTGATCCATTTTATAATTTCAAAAATAGCCTTTGTTGTTCCTTTTCCTCTGTTTCTTGCCTTTCCTTATCTAAACACAAACTATTCATTACCAGAGATACAGATAAAAAGGCTTTGTGGTCATTATAACAAATGCTTGAGATAAGCAAGTTATAGAAAGCAAAGGTTTGTTTGGGCTCACCAAGTTGGAGGCTCTAGTCCATGGTCATTGGTCCTGTCATTTTTAGGCCATGTGAGGCTACATGTCATGGCAGGAGCGCACATAGGAGAACAAAACTGCTCACCTTGTGGCCAGAAAGTGAAAGAGGGGAAGGGGAGGGAGCGGGTCCCATCATCCCTTTAAGAGCACACAGCCAATGACCTAAAGACCTCCTACTAGGCCCCGCCTCTTAAAGGTTGCACCACCCCCTAGTAGCACCATCTGAAAACAAAGCCTTTAACACATGGGCCTTTGGGAGACAAGATCCAGGATCCAAATTATAGCAAAGGGGGCCGGGGGAGGGTAGAGCGGGAGCCTAGCACATGTGTGACCCAGGGTTCAATCTCTAGCATTACAAAAACAAACAAACAAAAAATCAACAACATCAAATTATAGCTAAGGGAAAACACTTAAAATATACAACCCCACCCACCCAGAGAAAATTGCTTATTAACACCTTGGTCTGTAGCTCTCCACATCCTTTTCTGCGCACAGAAGTATATTTTAACAAAGAGCAGGATATCATCTTACAGCCACCTTTCATTTCTCTCATCCGCTCTGACTTTTTACTTACTAGTTCATGATGAATGTCCTTTCGTGTTAGTGAGTTTACATTTTGAATGCTGCCTGCCATTGGATTTTATGGCTGTGCTGGGTGTGCCAGACCGCCCCTCCTGTGGGTGATTACCAGTGTGCTGGATGAGCACCTCTGGGCAGGGGTGTGGAGCAGGGCTGTAGGTCTCTGTGGCTCCAGCTGTGTGTGCCTTTTCAAATGCCATGTCTTCTGGAACGGGGACCTGGCAAAGCACAATTGCCCTTTTCTACTCCTTGGAACAAGCAGTTTCCTTTAAGGAAGGTACTTTTCCGGAAAACATGTTATTCCAAGGCCTGTGATTCCAGAATGCAGCCTGTCCTGGACAGAAATACGGGCTTGGCTTCAGAGCCAGGGGGTGTGGAGAAGGGGAGGGGGGGGGGCCTCTTCCCTGGCCCCTCCCCACAGCTGAGCTTCAAGGGTCTTGACGCTCAGACCTCCCCTAGACAAGGCCAGACAGGATCCTCATCTCCTCTGCACGACCAGGTCAGGGAGGCCTTGCAAGTCAGTGGTAGAGGCCGGCCCTTTTCTCTGTGCCCCGCGGGATTGGGATGGAGCCCAGGGGCCTTCCCTGTCCTTTGTCCAGCGGCAGAGCTAAAGAGATGCTCCAGGAGGTGAAGGAAAGCCAGACCTTTCTCAGAGAGAGGCACAGTCTGATCTCCATAGGTGTGAAGCCTTAGGTAGGCCTCAAGGCCACAGACCACAAAGACGCCTTTCTTCTGCAAAGTCAGAAACAGGTGAGGGCAGGTATTAGTAGGGGTTTTGCTCAGGTGAACCTGGCAATCAGATCCCTGGGCCTTGCTCTTCTTGAAGAGATACAGTGGGGTCTGCCAAGAGTTTGCGTGGCGCAGAAAGCTCAGCTCTGCGACTGCAGATCTGGCATCTGCCCAAAGCACTCACAGCACTGCGGCTCCTCCGTGCTCTGTTAAATGGAGATTACAGGGTTGCTGTGAGTGAGCGGTGACAAGGGGATATGTCTGAAACCACAGTCCCTGCCGCGCAGTGAAAGCTGAGTTGGAGCTAGCAATCATAGTGGAGTGAAGAGAGAGAATGCTACGTTTGGAAACTGGGAGGCCTGGGTTCAAGAGTGGTTCTGCCTGTAAAGCATGGTGGCATATGCCTGTAATTCCAGTACTTGGGAGGTTTAGACAGGAGGACTGCAGTTCAAGGCCAGCCTCAGCAAGTTAGTGAGACTCTAGCAATTATCGAGAGCCTGTTGAAAATAAAAATAAAAAGGGTTAGAGGTGTAGCTCAGAGGCAGAATGCCCCCAGGTTCAATCCCAAAACCAAAAAAAAAAAAAAAAAAGAGTGCCCCCCCCTTCCAGGGTGACCTTGAGCAGCCACTTCCCTAGAGCCACCAGATAAACACCCGCGGCTTTACTAGTATTTTGGTGATGGGGGCCTGTCTTGTCCTTGCACTGTGGCCTCCTTCCCTAGAGGATAGTGGGTTGGGGTCTCTCTTCTTGGGGGGCTTCCTGTTGGCCTGTTGGGGGCCCCTCCCTCTCCTTATACAATGGACTGCACTCGGCAGAATGGCATAGCACACACTCACAGCATACGCACACCACACCCCAACATACCCGAGCGCACACACAACATACGCACACCACACCCCAACATACCACACACGAGAGCACACACATTATATGCACACCACACCCCAACATACCACACATGTCACTCCCACAACATACACACCACACACAACACACACACACACACACACACACACACACACACACATTACTGTACGGCTGTTTACTCTACCCAAGGTCACTGTCAAGTCTTATTATTGCAGGGACCAGGGACCTCGGTCTGAGCTCACTTTGTCAACCCCTCTGCCTTCGGTGGCCCTCAGAACCCGCCTCACAGAACTACTCTCCCCATGGTGTCACCAGATAAAAATGCAGCAGGTGCAGTGAGACTGGCATCTCAGAGGGGTGACACAATGTTTCAGTATAAATATGTCCCAACTATTGCACAGGACATATTTATACCAAAAACTACTCATTGTCTCTCTGAAATACACTTTAACCAGAAGTCCTGTATTTTTATTTGCTAAATCTTGCAGCCCTACTGCCCCGATTCTTTGGCCAGTGTACTTTGGACTTTCCTCTCCCTTCTCTGGTTGCTCCTCAAAATCTCCTGTCAGCCTGCTCCGGGGTGCCGGCCTTGACCACCTCACCAGCTCCAGCCCCTGGCCTCAGCAGCAGCGTATGGCAGTGTTCTCGGGTGTGCCTGCACGCTGTGCCTGTCCAGCCTGACAAGTAAAGCTGCCGCTTTGCACCCTCCATCCTCTGTTGCCTGGACACGTGCTGGCCAAATGCAGCAAGAAGTGCATCCTAGCTGGGCATGGTGATGCATGCTTGTAAACCTAGTACTTGGGAGATTAAGACAGGAGGATCACAAATTCATAGCCAGCCTCAGCTACTTAGTGAGGCCCTCTGCAACTTAGCGAGACCCTGTTTCAAAATTAAGAATAAAAAATAGGGCTAGGGGCGTAGCTCAGAGGTAGAATGCCCCTGAGTTCAACCCCCAGTTCTGCAAAAAGAAGGAGGAGAAGGAGGAGGAGGAGGAGAGGGGGGGATCCTGCTTGCCCAGCCTCACATGTGTCAGCCAGACTGAGCCACTGGCTTCTGCTATAGGGTCTCTGAACCAACACCTTCCCCCCATTTACTTATTTATTGATTTATTCTTTTTGCCTTTTGTGTGTGTGTGGGGGGGGGGAGAAGCCACTGGGAGTTGAACCCAGGGGCATTTTACTTCTATGCCTCCAACCCTATTTAATTTATTTTGAAACGAGGTCCTGCTAAGTTGCTAAGGATCTCAGTAAGTTATTGAGACTGGCCTTGAACTTTTCTGCTTGTCCAAGTCCCTTCTTGGGCCTCCTGCTCCAGGTTTTCCTGTTTCTCCCAGCTCTCCCTGCCTAAGCACCCAGAGCAGATTACCTGTTGCCTCGTCCAGGAGTTCTCTGAGTGTGAACTGGGTCTGGTTGACTCTCACCCGCCTGGGCAGGGCCAGGTGCACAGTTCAAGCTTGGTCAGTGGAGTGAATGACTGAGTGATGGAATGGACAGACAGGTGCCCAGGTGAGTGAGGAAGGGAGACTCAAGGAGAAGATAGTTGGAAGGGTAGATGGTTAGGTGGGTGGATGTGTGAGCGGCCATGAGTGTGTGGGTATATGGACTGAATGAATGGGTGGGTTAATGGTGGATGGATGGATGGATGGATGGATGGATGGATGGATGGTTAGATGGACAGATGGTAGATGGATGGATAGATGGATGGATGGATGGATGGATAGATGGATGGATGGATGGATGACAGGGCAGGTAGATCAGTGGGTAGGTGAGAAGTGAACAGATGAGGACCCCCAGGGCCTGACAGGCTGTCTGGCCCTGCAGAGGGAGGTTAGACTACCTCACTCTTACTGCTCCACTTCACAGTCCTTCCATTCAAACCTAGAGACCCTCACTGAACTGACCCGGTACGGGTCGTGACTACACAATACAGGGCAGGTTCTCTGGGCTCCAGCTGACAGGTGACTGACCCAGAGCAAAGTTGACTCTGCTTGAGGGCAGAGGAGAATGAGGCCCACACTTCTCCCCTCTGACACCCTGCGTGGTCATCTTCCCCCCAAACACACAAGAGCTCCTGTTCCCAGGTATTTTGTTGCATCTGGACGCGCCCACCCTCCCCTGACCAGTCTGCCTTTAGGAAGAGGAGCCTGCCGAGTTCCAGTGGAAATGCACTGCCCAGATTTCTTTCTGAGAAAGGACTCAGAACGGGCCTGCCTCTGCCAGCGAGATCTGCCTTGCTGAGTTATCCAGGGGGTGCGGCCGGCACTCAGGCAGAGCAAAGGTGAGGGGATACTAAGGACCCACATCCCTGTGTGCCTTCTTCCTCCACCTCTCCTGCTCCTGCCTCTTTCCCCTCAGGGGTCATCCCCAGAAGACAAAGCATGCTCAGCCCTGTCCCAGTGTTCACTTGTGGGGAGCATGCCCCGCAGTGGTTCTCTTTGCTCAGTCTCCTGGGCCCCTGGAAGCCAGCGCCCTTCCACGCTTATCTATGAAGTGTCCAGAGTGACGAGGACATGGTCCCAGGAACTCCAGTCCCTGGGCCGAGCTCTCTCCTCCCTGGGCTCACCAACCCCTCACCCTGCACCAGCCTGGCTCTCCCTGCACCTCCCAGACTTAGCCTCTCTCTGAGTCCTCCCTGTGGCAGCCCATCTGGGCCCCCTTACAGACCCCTCAGGCTCAGCCCCCCACCCCGACAGGCAGGCCAGGGAGAGTCGCCCACGCAGGGCTGGATGCAGATGTGCAAGCCAGGAGGCTTGGAATTTTGCACCTGTCAAACCATCTGTGGCACAGCATTTATTCTGTGGGCAGAGAGAACATATTTTCTATTAATAAAAACCGAACATCTCTTTATTGCAATGAAAACAAGAGCTTCGTTACATATTCTGAGTGCAACATAACATTTTAACATTTTTTTGAATTATCTGTCAGTTCATGGTTTTTCTACCATTTCTAAATGATGCAAGTCACTCTGGTTCAAAATGCGTTTGAAACTCTTCTGTTCGGCTTTCCCATTAATCAAGTGTCTTGTACCTCTTGTGACTCTTATGTTTTCTTCTGTTTCCTTTTGTGGTTTTCCAAACCAGACTTGGAAAGGCCCATAAAAGGCTATACATTCTCATTATAAAACAAATCACTTGTTCCCCGGGAGCGGCTCTCTTTGGCTTCAAGATTTCAGAGCTGATTTCAGGCAACTAGCAGGGCACAGGCCTCAGGGTTGGCACTAGTGCGCAGTATGCAAAAATACTCCATTAGAGGAGCCCGGAAAAAGTAGTTTCTAAAAGTGTCCACTGGGGCAGTGGGGGCGCTATTTCCTCAGGTGGCAATAGAACAGCTTTCACAGACACCCTGTTGACCATAAACTCTGGTCATGTTTCTGAGCCAGTGTACATCAACAGGGCTGCCTGCCATGCAGTCCCGCGCTGCCCCCACCTCCACAGACCGCTCCTGGGCTCCATCCTGTGGCTAGGGCCCAGCTGAGCTCTCAAGAATCCAAGTAGACTCCCACCTCATCCCGGCATCTCAGGTCCCCCAGGCTGAGGATGCAGAAGGCCAAGATGGGAGGAGATTGGATACAGGAGGGGAGGCACAGGGGTGCAGGCCTGGGAGGGGTGGGATGCCAGGGAAGGTTCTTTGAGGAGGTGGGTGGGACGGACCCTTTGGCAAATCCCAAGGGGCCATCAGGCCTCACATAATGGTCCAGAAGTCTCGAGCACAGGTCACTGCCTGGGTTTGGGACCCAGGTCCTGAGAAGAAAGAAGCCTCCTGGCGAAATGTGGCCACTGTGAAGCTCTGGGCAGTCCCCCCCTGAGGGTCCTGGGTCTTTGAGTCATAGCTGAAGCAGCAGAGGATGCAGGTGATGGCCACAGTGACCACGAACAGTACCGCCACCACCCCAATCACCGCCGCTTCCATGGCCCGCATCAGCGCAGTGAGTGGACTCAGGGCCTCAGCTCCCCCCGGACGCAGGCTCCAGCTGGTCACAGGCAGCCTTTGCTCAGCCAGCCGGCCACTCCTTCTGTGTCTCTGGTCATTCTGCCCTAGGCCACAGGGCACCTCCACTCGTCCTTTCTGCTGGAGTCTTAGCGATCGCTGTCTATTCGCTTGGCCTCAGGCCAGGCCCCCAGGAGCTGGCATCAACTCTGTGGGCAGTTTCTAGAAGAAGTGCCCTCCTGGAAGATGTAAGCAGCCGACTCCCTTGACGTGGCGGGGGACAGAGGACGATGCTCAGAGGGGGCCGGGCTGGCCCTGGCTCTCTGGTGATGTGATGCCTACAGATTTCAAGAGGGAGTGTTTATTCAGGCAAAAGACAAACCACCCCTCCCCCTCTGGGGGACCAGGAGGAGCCTGGCTCCTCCCCTGGAGGACCTTGGGCCAGTTCTTGGCTATCTCTCTGTTGCTTCCCCCGCTGGGGCCCTGTGCTGGGGGCAGGAACAGGGAGACAATGCCAGCTCTGAACAAGGACAAAGCCGGAGGGGGGCAGGGGAGCCTTCGCAGATCGCTGTAGGTGCAGGGGTTTGGCCTCCTCTGAACGGGTTGGGAGAGTGAAGTTTAGATGGGTCAGGGAGCATCCGACACCCTGCTGGGGCCTCCCCACCCTAAGGTCCAGGAGAAAGCCTGCTCTGTGCCCGCCGACCTCTTTGCCGCCAGCCCAGTCCTGCTGCCCTCACTACTGTGAAGACTCACCCTGGCTCCCCGAGTGTACCTGTGCCGTGGCCTCCTTGCCTGGTGGGCGTCCCAGGGGCCATGCGCTCCTCCCTGGATGCTGCCTCAGAGGGTCCTATTTGGAACTTGGCTCCGAGATGTCTGAGCAGCTGTGAGTACTTCCTGGATCCCTTCCTCCAATTGTGAGTGAGGGCCCCGGACCCACAGCGCCCCCCCTCGGTGACAGCTTTTACCCCGCCCCCACACCCTATGTCATTCCCACCCTGCCCTCTGCTGGGAGTCAGCAGGAAGAGTACTACCACGGCCACCGGGTAAATCTGTCAGACCTGACTTCATCTCAGCCAAGTGGTCACACCAAACACCTGAGAGCCCCAACCACTTCCAGAAAGAAGTCTAGGGAGATGTGGGGGTGGGGTCAGCAACTCCTCTTACCCATATTTTGAGAAACTAGAATTCCGAGTACCACAGCCAGGTCCTACCTCATAGACTCTTCCCCACAGCTAGGTGCAGTGAAAGACCCTCACACAGGTCAGAGGGCTGGAATGCCCTGCCTGTGGCCTGTTGCTAGCTAGTAGTGTAACTACAGCCCCCAAAGGCCAAGGAGGGGCCTCCTTCCTCCACTCCTAGCCCAGCGATCTCTCCAGATACTGAGTAACCACAGAGGAATCATCTGATTTTGCAGTTTTACTGATTAGGGATCCCAGGCTTAGAAAGGGAAGAGAACTGCCCAATATCACACAACCTGGGACCTTTCCAATTTCTTTCAAGGCCCAAGGGAAATTTAGTACCAGTGTGAGGAAACTGCCTATGCACAGAATAGTGGGAGGTAGGCAAAGGATTCACTGCAGATTCTCAGACTCTCCTGTTCCTAAGATGATGGACACTCTGGGCTTTCGGCTCCTTCGCCACATGGTGCAGAAACACCTCCAGTTGTCTGTCTCAGCTGAGCAGGCAGAAGCAGACCGAAGGGAACACGATGCTCGGATCCACAGCGCTTGCAGTTCCCTACTGAGTCTCCAACACCAGCTGGTTAATTTGGGTGATAGGGGCTCGAGGGCTGTTTCAGGCTTGGTGATTCACTTCTTTGACTTTTGTGAGCTTGTCCTTCTGGGTACAGGTCTTCGCAGTCCACCTGCAGCAGGCGTGAGTGTCTCCACATTCTTTTTTCTGGAATGAAGGACCATTGCCCAGCCCTTCTGCCTCCTGACTCGCACAGGCTCCCCTTTCCTATCTGTGAGATGTGGGGGAGAGCCTCTTCTCTTCTTTGATTTAGCTGAAAAGTGGTGTAGAGAAGCTGCAGAAACAGCAAGGCCTGAGGTGGGCTGAGGCCTGGGCTAGAGTAGGGCGTGGAGGATGCAGAGAAGGGGAGGTGGATTGGACAGACACGACAGAGAGAAAATCAGCAATCTGTGAGACCCAGGGCCCAGAAACCTCGTGTGGCTGCCCCTGTGAACTGGCCTCCCTTCTCACTCTGTCATGCCCCCCCCAGACCCCCCAGAGAATCTCCTGGGAACAGAAAGGAAAGAGGACATTCTATTCCAGTGAGTCACCAGGCCCCTGATTTTCTGGCCTGTTCCCTGTCTCCTCCCTCTCCTCTCCCTCCACTTCCTCTGCAGCTCCTAGGCACAGGCAGAAGTCCCCAGATTTCCTTCCTCTTCATGGACACTACAAGCTGTTTACGGAGCATTTGGGAGCAGGCTTCCTGGCCATGGCAGGAAAGAGTCCCTAATATCCATCCCATTTTAAGGAAGAGGAAACTGGGGCCCAGAGGAGGCAAGTGCTCCTTTTCTAAGGCCACCCAGGACTCCGATTTAAGTAGCTCCTCTCCTTCTTCCTTCCCAACCCTGCTGCCACTGCAGGAACCCGGGGCAGGCCAGCTGGAGACTCTAGGCTTGGGTAAGAAATCCTGACCAGTCACCGAGGCAGGGCGTCTGAGGGCACCAGAGCTTGGTCTGCCCTGGACATGGGCTGGAAATATGACTGGAAGGGGAGCCCCAGGGGACCCGCTGAGGCAGCCTCACCCTTCTCTGTCTGAGGCTCTGGACAGTCCACAGGAGACCAGAGCCCTGCAGCTCTACAGAGGGCAGGGCTTCCTGCAGACACTGAACCCAGGCTCAGAGATCAGCCTCCCCCACCACACACACAGTACTCTCGGCACCCCAGCTTCCCATCCGAGAGAAGTCCAGAGCAGGGCAGACACGGCCCAGCAGCCCCTCCCTCCCACTGGCTATCATCAAGAGACTCTTCACAATATCTTCTTGGTGGCTTTATTTCTTCTGGTAAGTCACCAGTGAACTTACTGTTCAACCTTCTCCAACCTGAAAGGCCATCCCAGGGCCCCTCCCAGTGACCTGCCTGGCCAAGGCCAGTGGCTTCCTAATAAAAAATCAGGCACTTTGCCTCCACCTGCGTGCTGGATCTGCCAGACACCCTAGTTATTTCTGGGGTCACCAGGAGTTACAGTCCCTAGTGGGGCATCCAGCCACCCCAACCCTACAGGGCCACCAGGTGGTCCTCAGATCTTTGCTATGCATAGTATGCAAATGAAGCCCACGCAACACCCACTCCTTCAGCCCAGAGACACATCCATCTGGGCGGAAGCAGAAACGCTGGGGTCAGCTGAAGGCCAGGGTCCGCTGGTCCTGGAAGTGGATGGCAGGGCTGGGCTGGGGGCGGCTGCCGCCCACAGGAGTCAGCAGCGGCCTCTGCGGCCTTGGCGGAGGCGGCGAGGAGAGCGGTGGAGCTGGTGGTGGCAGTTGTGGTGAGCGAGGCCCGCACCGGGCACATGGGACACACGGCCAGGGCGATGGTGAGGATGAAAGGTTCCCAGGAGGCCCCGGCTCCGGCCTGGGAACAGCCGAGGCCGGGCTCTCCGGACTTGGTTTCCCCCCGCAGCTGGATGGTTCCTCTCCACGTCATGATCCTGTGGTCCATGGAAAAGGCAAGTGGCCAGCAGCAGCAACAGCAGCAGGACAGCCACCGCGGCGCCTGCGAGCCAGCCCACCAGGGCTGTGCCCCCCAGGCCTAGCATCTGGGAGCTGAACAGTCGGCTCCTGCTCAGTGTCTCCAGGCAGCTTCCTCCCCTTCAGCAGCCTCTGCGCAACGCAGACATGGAGCTTTGTTGTCTCCGCTCCCTCGCGCTGGAGAGCAGCCAGGCAATGTGGGCGAGGCCAATTTGGACTGGAGCTGCAAGCCCAGGGCGGGCCAAGAGACCGTTAACTTTGGGGGGGGCAGGCTAGGAGGCTGGGTGGAGACAGGGGAGCTGTCAGACAGATGTCCTTGAGGGGGAGCCTTGAGTCCAGGGGTAAGAGATCAAGATCTCTCCATTTCTGCCACCTGACCAAGTAACAATAGCTGGGGGGAAAGGGGGTTCAGTTCCCTTTCACAGAGACACTATAGCACACAGATTAGTAACATGCGGGGCTGAGGATGTAGCTCAGTGTTGAGCACTTGCCAAGTGTGTGCAAGGACCTGGGTTCAGTCCCAGCATCACCAAAAAAAAAAAAAAAGCAACAGAAAAAAACATGGATTGCTGGAGATGTAGCTCAGAGGTACAGTGCTGGCCTAGCATGTATGAAGCTCTGGGTTCCATCCCCAGCAGTAAAACAAAAATATGGGCTTCCGAACCATACAACTCACTAGCTTTCTGATCATGCACAAATTAACCTATCTGTGTCTCAGTTTCTTCTTCTATAAAATGGCTAATAATAACCTCTACCTCAATAGTATTTTCTGAGGATGGAAGGAGCTAAGATATATAAAGAACTTAAACAGCGCCTGATATCCCATTGATAATATTGCAATGTAGTTTGTATTAAATTACTTGGGAGACTTTGTCATCTGCGAGTGTGTGATTTCCTACCCACAGCCTACAATGTCCTCTGGGGGTGGGGGGAGTCAGGAGTTATCCCAAAGCTCAGTGAGCATTAAAATTTTAGTGAGGCAGGTCTTCATCCAGGGAGACCCTCCCTTATCCACTGGGTCTGGGAGGCAAGAGGACCTGAGGTCGGTCCACGGACACTGGGAGGCAGAAAGTAGGGCACTGACCAGAACATAAATGGCAGGCTCTTTGCTCTGTCTCCGCCTTCCCGCTGCAAGGCTGAAGCTGTGAATGGCGCGCTTGCCTGCGGAGGATTTAGACAGGAGGCAGGATGTGAGTAGTCCCGGACTCTCTCGCTGCCCTAGTCCCCAGTCCCTCCTGCTCATCACAGACAAGCACTGGCCCTGTCCTGCTCACAGGGACAGGTGCTCACTCTCTTTCCAGGCAGCTCCCTGCCAAGGGCCCACTGGGCTGTTCTGGAAGCTTTTGCTCACATGCAGTGGAGCCTCCCCAAAGCTCCAGCTCTGCTCACCCGGATCCCCAGAAAGCCCTCCAAGTAGTCCCCAGCCTCCTCCTCCAGGATCCTCCTGGAGCCTGCACAACTCCTTCACACTTGGGTGAAAACCCTCCCTGGATGAAAAGGCAACACATCCCCTCCAGTCAAATTGGGCTCAGGGGGCAGCAGGCCTAATGAATCCTGGGGCTTCTCTGGCCCTCGGGAGAAGCCACTTGGTCTTGTAATTATGCTGGAGTAAAGAGCTCCTTGAGCAGACTGGGGCTCTGGGAGCCAGCTGTCTTCTCTAGGTGCACCCTAAGGAGGGAATCCAGTGTGGGGAGGAAGAGGGGGAGGAGGAGAGGAAAAAGAAAACTTTCCTTCTCTGAACTTCTTCAGGGAGATTCCCACTCCACACCAGCTAGAAGCCACGCAGAGCTTTGTGATCTGCTTACTTGAAGAATTCCAGTTAGCACCCAGCACCCACCCAGACCCAGCTCACACTAAGAGATAGGGTTAGGGTTAGGGTTAGGGTTAGGGTTAGAGTTAAAAAAAAAAACTGAGGCCAGAGAAGGAAAGGGACTTGCCTGAGTCCCCCATCTTTGTGAGCTAGTCAATGCGGCATGGCAATTCATGTCATGAGGGCCTGTCCAGATTGACGTGCTACCTCTGGTGACCTTCCAGGGACAATGGGAAGATGTGCAGATGCGGGTGAGACTGAGGGACCCTCCCCACAATATCTATTTTCTGAGCTGCAGTTTCACTCCCCATCTGGATAGAAGATAGGACATTTTATTAGATGTTTTGGACACCTGGGCATGGATGCTATACAGTGTTCAGGACTTCAGAAGGGACAGATCTTCTTGGAGCCCAAATAGGCATAAGGGCTTGCAGGACAGATTACTTTAGAGGAACAGTGGCTTTGACTGGGCAGTCTCAGCCTCAGAAAGCCATCTCGTAGCCGTGGATTGTATCCCCACCCCTCAAGGCTCAGGTCTTTCTTCTGCACACTCCACAAACATCCTTCTCCACTGAGGACAGGAGCTCCAACCTCGTGGATGACAGGTAAGCCTTTGAGGCTCTTATTTCAATCCCATACTTTCTAGACTCATGAATATACTTGCATTCACATGTACACTTGTAAAAAACCAACATAGCTCTGTGAGCACTTGTGCACCAATAATTGTGAACACATACATGCATGTACCTATGCACATGTGGTACGTGGTCCAGACAAGCTCAACAACTTGTACTTGAACTGGCCGCCATTGACCCTGGTTGTCCAGCTATAGCAACTACATTGTTTTCACTGATTGGTGGCACCACCTAGTGGTGACACTGTACATAAGTCACTTGTATATTCGGATCTATAAAAGTTCTGACTTTTGTTTACAAGTTACAGTTTACACCCTGAATTTTTTTTTTATTACAGGTCACAGTCTGAACCCATGCATTTAACACCCTCCTATTCTAGTCTAAATCACCACTGAAATAGCCAAAGAATTAAAAGTAGAAAATACTATTCCACTCTACTGAAATCAGTAGTCAGGTGACTCGCCCAGAAACTTAGGGATTTCTCTAAGATAGTGCCTGGGTACCAGGCTGAAGACTACACTGACTAAGCAAGGACACACTGGGAAGACATAGAAGGGATGCCCTGGGAAAGCATCCCTAAAGCCCTACAGCAGACGGCCAGGACTAGGACGAGGGGAGGGTGGGCTCAGGCAGGAAACAAATGGAATAACCTCGAGATTATTGTGTCTGCTCCCTGAGAAGCCAGTGCAGGAAAGCAGGGACACAGTCCAGCAGGCTCCTGACTTGGGCACTCATTCTCGTTAGAGATACAACTCCAGCTAGCCGTTGGCTGCCCTAGGATAATCTGAAATAAGTTTCCCAACACAGCAGCAAACATCGCCTTAGAAGCTCACCTTGACCCAAAGGTGGCCAACAGAAGCTCCCGGTCTAGAAAATAAAACCAGCCTAGAAAATAAAATAATAGCTCCCAGTCTAGAAAATAAAATAATATAGAGTCAGGGTTTTTTTGTTTTGTTTTGTTTTTGTTTTTGTTTTTGTTCTCCGTCCCTTTTCTCTGCTGACTGGAACCAATATGCTTGGAAATCATCTATGTAATCTTTTATAGAATCCATTTCAAATCCTAATCCCAAGCAAACACAGTTCTAAGTCCCTCCATAAAGTAAACAATTAGAGAAAAGCTACTATATATGTGAAAAAATGCAAGTTATTATATCCTCATTGCTAGAGTTACTAGAATCTAAGAAGCTGGGGGACAGTAGAATTTCATTATCTATATGCTAAATAAGAGTCCAAATGTCAAGCTCCATATGAATATAGAAAAGTATGCAAAACCAGGAAATTTACTTTTAGATTAAAATGAAAGCAGGAAAGACTGATTTGAGAACCTTTCTCATGACTCAGGAAAAAAAGATATTAAAAGAAAGATCCAGAAATCAAGTATACTTTTATTATTTATTTATTCTGCCTCCGAGATACACCCCCGCCCCTATTTTATTTTATTTTTTTAAAACAGGGTCTTACTAAGTTGATGAGTGTCTCAGTACTTGCTGAGGCTGTCTTCAAACCTATGATCATCCAGCTCATGTATACTTTTTTTTTTTTTTTTGCAGTCCTGGGGATTGAACTAAGGGACATTCTACCTCCAAGCTACACCCCCAGCCCTATTTTTATTCTTTATTTTTGAAAGAGGGTCTCACTAAGTTGCGAAGGGCCTTACTGAGTAGCTGAGGCTGGCCAAGAACCTGCACCTGTCTCAGTATCCCAAGTACAGAGATTACAAGTGTGTACCACCACACCCAGCTCATGTACGCTTTTGTAATAAACATTCCAGAAGTAGAAAACAAAGGAGGAGAAATAATCATTAAAGTAAAAAAATGTCCTAACCTGAAGAAGTTAGTCTTCAGATCAAAAAGTATATGAGTACTGACTGGGAAAACTATATAAGTAGGCCAGATCATCTAGGTATAACCAGGTAAATTTTTTTTTGTGTGTGTGTGGTACTGGGGTTCCTGGAAGCCCTTCTACCTCCGGGCTACACTCCCAGACCTATTTTTTTTATACTTTTTTTATTATGTGGAAACAGGGGCTCTTAAGCCAGCACGGCTGGCTTCGAACCTGCGCGATCCTCCCGTGTTAGCGCGGGGATTACAAGCGTGCGCCACCACGCCCGGCCCAGGTAAAATTTTTAACAGTCCAAGAATAAAGAAAAGCTACATGATATAGCCACCACAGGAAACAGTTTGACAGCTTCATACAAAACTAAACACACTCTAACGTAAAAATCTAGTAATTGCACTCCTTGGTACTTATCTAAATGAGTTGAAAATTCTGTCCACACACACAAAAATAACCTGTGCACAGTTGCTTGTAAGTGTCTCTGTTCACAACTGCCAAAACTTAGAAGCAGTCAAGATATCCTTCAGTAGGTGAATAGATAAATATACTGGCATATCCAGACAACACCAAGTGCTAGTCAGTCCTAAAATAAATGAGCTATCAATGCATGAGAAGTCACAGAGGAATCTTAAATGTATGTTATTAAGTAAAAGAAACCAGTCAAAGAGACTGCACACTGTATAATTCCAACTCCATGACATTCCTGAAAAGGCAAAATGTCTGGAAAAAGTAAAAGAAAAGATCAGGAGTTTCCAGGGGAAGAGATTTTTGAGGTGGTGAAACTATTCCATAAGATACTATAATGGTGGCTACATGTCATCATATATTGGTCAAAATCCATAGAATGTCTCCCACCAAGCCAGGCGTGGTGGCGCACGCTTGTCATCCCAGTACTTGGGAGGCTGAGACCAGAGGATCACAGGTTCACGGTGAGCCTCAGCTACTTAGTGAGGCCTCCCACAACTTAGTGAGACCTGTTTCAAACTAAAGAATAAAAAATAGGTCTGGGGATGTAGCTTGGTGTTAGAATGCCTCTGGGTTCAATCTCCGGGGCTGTGGGTGAGGTTGTGTGTACATGAGAAATCTCTGCAGATTCCACTCTAACCTAATACTATTCAAATAACAAAAAAGGACCTTTTTTGGTACTGGGGATTGAACCCAGGGGAATTCTACCTCTGAGCTGCACCCCCAGCTCTATTTTATTAGTTTGAAGCAGGGGTTTGTTGAATTGCTGAGGGTGGCCTCAAACCTGAGATCCTCCTATCTCAGTCTCCCAAGTGCTGGAATTACAGGCATGTGCCACCACAGCTGGCTAACAACAACAAAAAATCCTATTTTTTTTTTTTTTTTTTGGTGGTACTGGGGTTCCTGGAAGCCCTTCTACCTCCGGGCTACACTCCCAGACCTATTTCTACATTTTTATTTGGAAACAGGGTCTCCTAAGCCAGCGCGCGCGGCTGGCTTCGAACCTGCGCCATCCTCCTGTCTCTGCCTCCCAAGCGCGGGGATTACAAGCGTGCGCCACCACGCCCGGCTATTTTTTTTAACTTAAAAGACCTGACAATTTCTATATTTCACAGTATCAATGAAAACTGCCCCACTTCTTCACTCCCAAATTGTAAGAAAATCAAAGATGATAGAAAGGCGGAGCAAGTCTTTCTGGTGAAGTAGAACAAAAAAAAAAAATACAAAATGGACATAGAGAGGCCATCTCTCCATCCTTCTGTCTGGCTGAGCCATTCCTGGATGAGTAGGTGCTATCGTGGGACAAGCAGCAGTCTCATCTGTGGGAGCCCTGCTCTCCTGGCAGGTGGCTGCCCATGGACAGCCCATTCCAGAAGCAAGTCCCATGGCATTATCCCAGGAGGAGAAAGGTCCACTATTAGCATCATGGAAGGACCTCAAATAAGAGGTGCTCACATCTTGCCCCAGGACAAGGGAGACCTGGGAGACTCCGGGGATGGAGAAGGAGAAGCAGAGAGGGGAGCAGAGGTCTCACTGCTTAGCAATGCACCAGCTGTTTTGTCAATCACACTTTGAATAAAGTCTACTTTTGGGGAGAGGGGGCACTGAGGATTGAGCTAAATCAGATATTTTACCTCTGAGCTATACCCCCAGCCCTTTCTATTTTTTGTTTTGAAACAGGGTCTCACTAAATTGCTAAGGCTAGCCTTGAACCTGCAATCCTCCTGTCTCAGCCTCCCAAGTACTGAGACTACAAGTGTGTGTCACCATGCCCAGCATTGGTAAGCATTCTTGATCCTCAGTTTTCCTGCCTGCACACAGAGGAAAAGACTAACGATGAGTTGAATTTGTGCTGTCTATAGTTCCTTGCTTTCTTGACTTTCCAAATTTTTTCTATTTTTTTTAATTAAACAGATGATTTTTGGGGGGGTGGTACTGGGGTTCCTGGATGCCTTTCTATCTCCGGACTACACTCCCAGAGCTATTTTTATGTTTTTTATTTGGAAACAGGGTCTCTAAAGCCAGAGAGACTGGCTACGAACCTGCACGATCCTCCTGTCTCCGCCTCCCACGCGCCCGGCTCTATTTTCTTTGTTGTTGTTGTTCAGTGCTTGGATTAAAACCAGGGCCTCCTGAATATTTGACAAGTTTTCTACCACTAAGACACATTCCCATCCATTTTTCTTTTTTCCCTTCCTTCCTTCCTTTCTTTCTTTCTTTTTTAATTCCTTCCTTCCTTCCTTCCTTTTTTGTTGTTGTTTTGAGACAGCATCTCACTAAGTTGCCCAGACTGTTCAACTTGTAATCCTCCTGACTCAGCCTTCCCAGTAGCTGGGATTACTGGCAGGCATTACCATACTCAGCTAAAGTCTTCCTAATTTTCTGAAGCCATCATCTAAAACTAATAGTGGAACTTAGAATCATATTCACTAATTTGACTAAGGTGTTTTGTACCAGGCCCTGTGTTTGATGCTAAACCCAGGGAGAGAAAAAAACATGTCCCTTGTCCTCCAAGAGCCTTTTACCTGAGACAGAAGACAGAAGTATATATTATGATTACATGCCATGTAAATACTGAGACCCAATTGTTTACAAGAAAAGCTCAATGTATAAGCAACAAAATCCTGTTCTCTTCCTCCCCAACTATTTAGTCATTGCTACTGTAATTACCATGATAATTACCCTTTGCAAACTTACCAAATTCAAACCTCACAACAAATCTCTCACCCTCACGTTACACAGGAGCTTGGAGAGGTAAGGCACTTGCTGTGGGTCGCATGATAGTAAAAGAGCCAGAATCAAGCCAGGCCTGTGCTACCCCAAAGCCTACATTAACCTTGCACAATACTGTGCGGGGCTGAGAGATGAGACTGAGCGAGGCAGGATGCCCCCCTCAGAAAGCTTGCCCTCCAGTGGAAGGCGAAGTCTCTGAAAATCCACAGGAGAGGAAAATGAGGCAGGGAACAGGAGAGCTCGTAAAAAAGAAAAGGGAAGAATTATTCAGGGACTTTAGCTCTACAATTTGAAAAGCTCATTAGGCTTTTGCAGAACAACATTCAGACATAATAGTTTCCTGAGTTGTTTTCCAAACTACCCTACACACACACACCACACGTGCGTGCACACACACACACACACACACACACACAGTCTTCTAAAAAGTAGGCAATAATTGAAAAATAATATGGACAGATGGTAGATGGATTACAAAAGAAAATGTCTTAAGTGATTAACAATCTTAGAGACTAGGTGTTAAGTATATGGCAACTCACCATAGAGTTTCAACCTTTCTGTATATTTGAAATTTTTCACATTCTCAAAAGTTTAAAGAATAAAAATAAAATAGGGCAAGAGATGGAGGTGGTGGAAAGCAGCTAAACAGAGTCTTCTACTGCTGTCCAGTATGGCGGCCACTAGCCACAAAGCTACTGAGCACGTGTTATATGGATAGTCTGAGTTGAGATGCTCTATATGTATATTATAAGCTCCGGATTTCGAAGACTTAGTACATAAATGTAAACATGTCATTAACAACTTTTTTATCCTTTGTAATGCTGAAATGATAGCATTTTGATATATTGGGGTAAACAAAGGGTATGATTAATATTTATTTCACCTGTTTTTTTTGTTTTGTTTTGATTGAACCCCATGGTTCTCTACCACTAAGCTATATCCCCAGCCCTGTTTTGTTTGTTTTTGAGACAGTCTTACTAAGTTGCCCAGGCTTGCTTGTAATTTACCATCCCCTGCCTTAGCCTCCCAAGTTGCTGGGATTGCAGGTGTGCACCACCACACCCTGCCTACCTGTTTCTTTTTACCTCTTTAATGTGGCTACTAGAAAAATTTAAATTACATGTGTGACTTGCATTATATTTCTACTGGACAGTGCCATGCCTCCTAGCTGGATCTATATTGAGGAAAATAAGCATGAGTCCGATGCAACCACCAACCTCAGAAAGCTGAAGGGCTAGAGACCTGGGAGTATCAATGACATCAGCACCTGGGAATCTCAGTGACTTTCTTGCTTGGTGCCTTTGAACTAGGCATGGGTCATAACCACCCTTTTGATTTTTAATTTTTTTTTTGTACTAAGGATTGGACCCTTCAGTTTTTGGGAAAAGATTTTCACTAAGTTGCTGTGGGTTTCCCTAAGTTGCTGAGGCTGACCTTGAACCTGAAATCCTCCTATGTCAGACTTCCAAGTACTAAGATTACAGGTGTGCACCACCACACCCATCACATTTGGAAATACATGGGGGCATTTGGAGGTGTCAGGATGACTGAGTCAGCTTTTAGTGTGCAGAAGCCAGGGGTGTGACTCTCCTTCAGTGAGTATGATAGTCCCACAGGAGGAGACTGGTTGTGTCCGAAACACCAGTAGTGCATCTGTTGAGCAAAGGCAAGTAGCACACCTGTTTCTGTCCTCCACTTGAGGACTTTGAGACCTGTTCTCCAACCCACACTGGGGCAACACCTTTATTTATGGAATTAACACAAGGAACTTCCTAGGTTGAGTCACATAATCCAATTCTATGCTACCTTAAGGATAGGAAAAACACCTGGGACAGTCAGAGATCCTCAAGGGCTTGGCTCCCAGCAGGAAACATGTCTAATTAGGAAGATTGCCAATAGCAGGCTTCAATTAATTGGCCTTCCGGGAGGCTGTCCCCAGAGCTCAGCATGCCAGCCTCAGCATCGGGCTCTGAAATGCCACAGCAACAGAGCATTTTGGGGAGTGGTACCAGTGGAATGGGTCATCCCTCTGGTTTCATCTCAGGGACTGGAGCTATGGGCGCAGAGGAGTGTGGGTAGAGAGGACCACTGACAACTTAAGGAAAGATCAGAAATCCTGTCCCAGAAGGTGCAAGAAATGCTGGGCCCCCATGTCATGGCAACAGCAGGGAAAGGAGTGGGCAGGACAGATTTATAAAAAAAAATTTTTTTTAGATAGTAGATAGTAGATTAAGAGGACTTTCTGTGTCCTTTAATCTGGAGTTGAGAAAGGGAGGAGCCAAGTGTAACTCATATGTCTGGATGGGGCAGAAATAGCTTTCTAAGAAACTCGTCAGTAAAGGGGAGGAGAGCGGTGAAGCAGCGGTCAAAGTGTGAATGACGCCAAAGGTCTTGTTTGAAAGCCTGGAGATGGGTGAGCTTTATGTTCTTGGAGTGGGGGTCACGGCTCATAGAATGAGGTCCTAGATGAAGAGAAGGGGATCCAGGAGGGAGTAGATCTGGGGAGGGAGTGGGGTGTGTGTGTGTGTGTGTGTGTGTGTGTGTGTGTGTGTGGTACTGGGTATGGAACCCAGGGGCATTCTACCTCCAAGCTACACCCTCAGGCCTATTTTTTATTCTTTATTTTTAAACAGGGTCTCACTGAGTTGCAAAGGGCCTCACTAAGTAGCTGAAGCTGTCCACAAAATGCGATCCTCCTATCTCAGCCTCCCAAATGCTGGGAGCGGTGTGCCACCACGCCCAGCGGGAGGGAGGTTTTGAGATGGATCCTCTGTCTCACACAGGGCCTGATTCACGAGCTTCCTGTTCATTAAGGCTTTGGAGTGACCCTTGTTGGGCCTCATTTCTGTATTCCTATTCCTTCATACATACACTTAAAAAAATTAGAATTACTTTTACTAGAAAAGTCTAAAACATAAGACTACAAAAAAAAAAAAGCAAAAGATATTTAAGAGCCAGTCATGATGGCACATGCCTATAATCCCAGACAAAGAAGACTCCAGGTGTAAGGAAAGCCTCAGCTATGTAGCGAGGCTCTCAGCAACTAGTGAGACCCTATTTTGAAACAAAAAACAAAAAGGGATGGGGTATAGCTCAAAGGTAGAATGCCCCTGGGTTTCTCTTCTCTTCCCTTCTCCTCTTCCTCTCTCTCTCTCTCTCTCTCTCTCTCTCTCTCTCTCTCTCTCTCTCTCCGACATAACACATACACACTATATATATATATATATATGTGTGTGTGTGTTTGTGTGTGTGTGTGTGTGTGTGTATATATATATATATATATATATATATATAGAGAGAGAGAGAGAGAGAGAGAGATAGATATAATTAGGCAAATACTAACCAAAAGAAAGCTGACTTGATTATACTAATAATAGGCAAAATAAGTTTTGGCAAAAAAAAAATATTACTAGAAATAAAGTGGAATGTTCTCTATATAAATATAAAAAATACTTTTCACTAGAAAGATCTACCAATACCAAGATTAGGTCTTCTATACCCCTATATAGCTTCAAAATAGAAAGCAAAAAAAAAAAAAAAATACATAGAACTATAAGGGGACTTTGACAAATTCACAGTAAAGAGAAAGATTCTAGTACATATCTTTAAGTGACTGACAGGCCAAACAATCAGTAAGGATTTAGACTGAACAAAGCAATCATTGAGCTTGGTAAACTGAACAATGCTACCCTCAATAGAGATGACACATTATTTGCAAGCACACAGAAGATATTTATGACACATCACCAGAGCAGGACATAAAACAAGACTCAAAAAATTTTAAAGAATGAGTCTCCTACAAACCACAGTCTCCGACCATAATTAAATTACATTAGAAACCAAGCTGAAACCAACTTAAGAAATTAAAACATCTACCCCTTAAACCTCCATTTGTTTGGAAATTAAGAAATTTACTTTTAAATTAATTAGAAAAATAATAATGGAAATTAGAAATTGTTTAGAGCCAAGCAAAAACATAAAGAAAATACACCAGAACTTATGGAATGAAATAAGAAGTGCATTTACATTAGGGAAAAAGGCCTGGAATTTAATGAGTAAAAGTCAAGAAAAAAAAAAAAACAAGAAAATAAACACAAGAAAATAGAAGGGAAAAAATAATTAAAATAAGAGTAGCAAAACAAGCCAAAATAGAATTAAGAAAGCTCTGGGAAGATTTTTTAAGGAAAAAAAAAAGGGTGAAAACATAAATTTTGAAAAATTTAAAGGGCCAGGCATGGTGGCACATGCTTGTAATCTTAGCATTCGGGAGGCAGAGACCAGAGGATCGTGATTGCCGACAGCCTTAGCTACTTAGCCCTCCACAACTTAGTGAGAGCCTGTTTCAAAATAAAGAATAGAAAATATGGCAGAGGGTGTAGCTCGGAGGTCGAATGCCCCTGGATTTCATCCCCAGACCCGAAAAGAAAAAAAAAAAAACCCTAAACTAAAAATAGGGCTGGAGGTGTAGCTTAGAGGTACAATACCCTTGGGTTCCATCCTTGGTACAGAAAAAATATATATAAATTAATTAAAGATATCACTACAGATGCTGTGGGAAATTTAAAACTAATAGAAAGATACTATAGCAAGATGACAGAAGAAAATAATACAGGTTGAAGTAGAAATTAATGAAATCAGGAATAGAAAAGCAATAGAAAAAAATCAACAAAACCACAAAATGGTTCTTTGAAAAGATAAGTAAAAACTTAAACCTTTAGCTAACTGGCCAAGAAAAGAAAGAAAGAGGACTCAAGTTACCAGAATCAGAAATGAAATAGGAGAAATTACTACAAACTTTACAAAAATAAAAAGGTTTGCAAAGGACTGCTATAACAAATGTATGCCGTAGACAATAGCGAAGTCTTGCAATTTGCAGCAACATAGATGAAACTGGAGGAAATTATGCTAGA
Source organism: Muscardinus avellanarius (assembly GCF_963383645.1). Taxonomy (NCBI): domain Eukaryota; kingdom Metazoa; phylum Chordata; class Mammalia; order Rodentia; family Gliridae; genus Muscardinus; species Muscardinus avellanarius. The sequence continues at coordinate 39,670,655 of NC_137799.1, forward strand.
TAAAATAATCCAGGCACAGAAAGACAAATTTGACATGATCTCACTCATATGTAGGCTTTAAAAAAAGTTAACCTCGCCGGGCGTGGTGGCACACGCTTGTAATCCCCACGCTTGGGAGGCTGAGACAGGAGGATCGCGCTGGTTCGGAGCCAGCCTCGCTGGCTTAAGAGACCCTGTTTCCAAATTTAAAAAAAAAAATAGGTCTGGGAGTATAGTCCGGAGGTAGAAGGGCTTCCAGGAACCCCAGTACCACCCAAAAAAAAAAAAAAGTTAACCTCAAAGAAGTAGAGAGTATACTGGTGGTTACCAGAGGCTAGTTAGGAGGACAGTTAGAGACAGGAGATGTTAGTCAAAGCATTCGTAATTACAGGTTGGTAGAAGAAATAATTTTCAAGACACTAACATACTATAGTTAATGGCGATGTATTCTATTATTGACAAATATAAAGAAAATGGATGCCGGGTGTAGTGGCGCATGCTTGTAATCCCAGTACATGGGAGGCTGAGACAGGAGGATGGCACAGGTTCGAAGCCATCCTCAGCTACTAAGTGAGGCTCTCAGCAACTTAGTGAGACCCTGTTCTCAAATAAAATATAAAATAGGTCAGGGATATAGCCCGGAGGTAGGTTCCTGGGTTCCATCCCACAAAAAAAAATTAAATAATTAAAAAATAAAGAGAATGGATGTTGTGTGGTGTTGCCATCAAAATAACTATGTGAGGGAATAAATTTGTTAATTAAGTTTAACCATGCTAAAATGTATGCATGTATGTATGTGTGAGGATACATATATGTATCATAACATCATGTTACACAAGGTAAAAGTATACAGTGGTATCTGTCAATTTAAAAATAGTATGCTAAATGATAACTGAAATGGACAACTTTCTAGAGAGTGAGGTGAAATGGCATCAAAGGTTTTGCTGTAATTACCAAGACTGACTCAAAAAGAAATACAAAATCTTTATAGACCTATAATAAATAAAGAGATTAGATTAGTAATCAAAAAATTACAAAGAAGAGCACAGGCCCAGATAGCTTTGCTGGTGAATTTTACTAATCATTTAAAGAATTAATACCAATTCTTCATGAGCTTTTCAAAAAAAAATTACAAGAAGGTGTCAAGAGTATTCAATTTTCAACAGCAATTCTGGGAAAACTGAATGTTCTCACTCAAAGAATAAAGTTAAATGCTTACCTCATGCCAAATACAAAAATAGATCAAAGACCTAGATGTTAGAGGTAAGACTATAAAATTCCAAGAATAAAACATAAGCATAAATCTTTGTGATTTTAGATTTGGCAATGGAGTCTTACATCTGACTCAAATACACAAGCAGCCAAAGAAAAAAACAGATAAATTGTCTGTGGTGGCACATGCCTATACCCCCTGTATGTGAGAGGCTGAGGCGGGAGGATCACAGGTTCGAGACCAGTCACCATCTCAGCAAGACCCACAGCAGCTTAGTAAGACCCTGTTTCAAAATTAAACATTTTTAAAAAGGGCTGAAAGTGTGATTCGGAGGTAGAATGCCCTGGATTCAATTCCCAGTACCAATAAATAAATAAAGTTTTATGCTCTGAAAACATCATTTAAAACATGAAAAGGTAACCCATGCAATGAAAAATATTTGAAAATAATAGATCTGATCAGGGATTTACATATAGACTATATAAAGAACACTTTCAACATATTAACAAAAGGATAAAGAATCCACTTTTTAAAAGGGCAAAGGATTTGAATAGGCATTTCTTTAAAGAAGATACAAATATGTGCTGGTAGAGTCAGTAAAACTTAAAAGTGAAGCAACTAGGCCGGCAAAGGAAGAGAGAGAGACCAGCTCTAGGATTGTCCACTGCCATGAGGGGAGGCGGCAGGTTGGGGAGAACCAGTAGTGTTTAGTTTCAGCCAAGTTAAGTTCTGACCATAAAAAATATCCTGGTGGATATATGGTGAAAAGTCCCAAGTTGATCCTTTGTAAGAAAATCACTTTTTCTCTCTCTAGAGTCCTTTGGGAAATTTCTATTAATAGAGTTCTGAAATGTGTCTAGGTGAGAGTGCTTGTGGATTTTGTTTTCCTTCAACCTGTTCAATGGGGTCTTTCAATCTGAATAGGGACCTATTTCTTCAACCCTGATACATTTTCTTGTGCAGAGTGAGAATTTCTTCGCCCAGACCCTTATTCTTGCCATTCTGTCTGACTGCGACGCCTACGATCCGGCTCCATCTTCCCTGTCACGTGGTGTTTCTTCCCACATGTTCGCCCTCTTGCACTGCGTTTGGGAGTGTTCCCCGACTTGACCTTCTGGCTCGATGGGTCACCTGCTCACCACTCACACTCAGCTCACCACTGAGCTTGTCTGTCTGTCTTCATTTCAGCAATCAACAGAATATTTAATTGGTTCTTATTCCATATTGTTCCATGGATGAAAAATCTATTCTTGACCCTCCAATGGTGTCGATCGCACATCTTTCAAAGTCTTCTTTAACTTAGTTGTTTCCTTCAGTGTTCGCTACCCTTTGTTGATTTCGTTTCTCTCTCTTATGGTCCTGGCCTTTCTGACGTGTGTGCTTATTCTTCTTATTGGTAGGTTTACCTTCTTACTTAAGATTCCCTACTGACCTACCAGTGGCTATGTCCTTCATGTACCATCTCCAGGAATTACGATGGGGGTGCGGCGAGATAATCTATGCTCCCCACTCCTCCAGGGACTTCTCTGAACCCCAGGAAGTATTAACAATGGCTGACTCAGCCTAAGGACAAATAGCTCTGATGCCCACTGCCTCCATCTGCCACTTCCTGCAAGTCATGACTGGTCCCTGACCAGTCACCCCGGTGGCTGCCTCAGGCCCTTCCTCCTGTTCCTTCCAGCTGAGGATGCCTCCAGACCACTCTCTCCATGTCGACCATTACCTCCTTCCTTTTCTTGGCTGTGGTTCCCTCCAACAACCCAATCTCCTCTGCTTACCATCTCCCAGGAACTCCTCAACACCGCTAGTTGGCTGGTAGCACTTTCTCTAGTTTTCCAGGAAAGAATGTTAAGAATCTATTTTTATTTAAACATATGCAAGTCCTGTCTTTTACAGTATTTCAGGAAGATCTCCAAATACCTGTGGAACTTTCGAATTGAGCTGGAGCCAACCACTTACTGTCTTACTTTCTGTAAGTTAAGACATAGTTTTCTTATTTGTAACTTTACTGATATAAAAATCTATCCAGATTCATAAATGTAAAACTATATTTGAGAGTTTACTTTTGCTGAAAAACTATATAAATATTATTGTAAAGCTTAGAGAAGAAGACTTATCTGTGAAAAGACTGCTGGATTCTGGAAAGATCACCCATGTGGAGCAATCCTGATCGTCCCTCTGGATCTTTGGGCAGTAAGGAACCAGAAAAGAGATGACATAAACAGTCGCACAACTGTGGCATCCAGATGTTATGTCTAACAGATTCCTAGATCTATGAGCCTGCTGCCACAGTGATCTGATTCAGCTCTGGAGTCCACGATTTCACAGCAGTTCCACCCCCCATTCCCAGAAATCATGGATGGCTCTATGGCCACCAGGGGGAGCACAGGAGCTGGTCAGCTCACCACAAATCAATCCTGCTGTAGCCACAACAAGAATAAAATACAAGGATCCGGTCATGGCGGCATAAACCTGAAATCCCAGCACTTGGGAAGCGGGGCAGGAGAGTCGTCACAGGTTCAAGATCAGCCTCAGTAATTTAGTGGGCCCTTCAGCAATTTAACAAGACCTTGTTTCAAAATAAAAAATAAACGCCGGGTGTGGTGGCACACGCTTGTAATCCCAGCATTCGGGAGGATCTCGGTTCAAGGACAGCCTCAGCTACTTAGTGAGCCGCCCCCCGCCCCCGCAATTTAGTGAGACCCTGTTTCAAAAATAAAGAATAAAAAATAGGGCAGGGGGTGTAGCTCAGAGGGAGAATGCCCCAGGGTTCCCCGTACCGCAAAACAAACAAACAAATAAATGAATACATAAATAAGAGCTGGGAGGTGTAGCTCAGAAGTAGAACATTCTTGAGTACAATCTCCAGTATTAGAGGAAGAAGAAAGAAGGAGGAGGAGGAGGAGGAGGAGGAGGAGGAGGAGGAGGAGGAGGTGGTGGTGATGGCGGCGGGAGCAAGTACAAGTTCAACATTAGGAAAAATTAAATATTGAGCCGGGCGTGGTGGCGCACGCTTGTAATCCCCGTGCTTGGGAGGCAGAGACAGGAGGATCGCGCAGGTTCGAAGCCAGCCGCGCGCGCTGGCTTAGGAGACCCTGTTTCCAAATTTAAAAAAAATGTAAAAATAGGTCTGGGAGTGTAGCCCGAAGGTAGAAGGGCTTCCGGGAACCCCAGTACCACCAAAAATAAATAAATAAATAAATAAATAAATAAATAAATAAATAAATATTGATATAAATCACTTCAATAGTATATTAGGAGAGCCACATGATCAGGACACAAACAGCCTGGATTAATAGAGAGATAATGCTGTGGAATGAGAAAACTTGATTTTGTAAAGATGTTGATTTTGTCACAAAGTAGCCAAGAAATTAGAGGCAAAATTCCAGAGGGATTTTTATGAAATATGACGAGTTGATTGCAAAATTTAGCTGGAAAAGAAAATGTGCAAGAATAGCCAAGAAATTATTGGGAAGAGCCTGTAACCAGAGATTTGGCCTAGTAGATAACAATATAAAGCAATAAATCACTATAAAGTAATTATGATAATTCAAACAGTGTGCTATGAGAACAGCAAAATAAAAATCCTTTGCAACATAACAATGAGTCAAGAAAGAGACTCATAAACATATGTTAAATTAGTATAGATAAAGGTGGCATTTTTAAATCAGTGAGAAAAGGACTATCTTTATAGAATTTATATTCTGCTGTGGCAAATAAATAAATTTACCCTACTTCATTTAATGATAAGTAAATAAATTCCAGATAAAATAAGAGTCAAATTAAAAGACAAAACTTTAAAAAGATTAGGAGAAAAAATAGAAAGGAGAATATATTTAAACTCTTGGGGACAAGAAGCAAGAGACAAGAAAAAGAAAGAAATTTGACTACCCCCAAAGAATCAAATTTCTACATAAGATATCATAAACAAAGAAAAAAAGGCAAGTACCTTGAGTAAGCCTCAAAAAAATAAAATAAAATAAAAAAGGCAAGTAACATAAAATGTTTGACACAAAAATAACAGATGAAAGAATGCTGTAGAGAATGCTCAAAGGGTACCTGGAAATTAATATTGTGGGAATTAGAATAAAGGGCATAAAATATAAAGAGATAATTAACAAAAGGAAACTTTTCATAGCAAAAAATGACATGAAATTATGCTTGGCATTTCTGATAATCAGAAAAATGTAAAATAAGACAACAATATAGTTTTCATCCGTCATGATGAAAAATTAAAAGATTGATAACACACCTGGGAGGCGGAGACAGGAGGATCGCGCAGGTTCAGAGCCAGCCTCGCTGGCTTAAGAGACCCTGTTTCCCAATAAATATAGAATAGGTCTGGGAGTGTAGCCCAGAGGTAGAAGGGTTTCCAGGAACCCCAGTACCAAACACACACAAAAAAGACTGATAACACTCATCACAGTCACAGTATGGAGAAATGGGCACTGCCTACAGTTGGTGGAAATTTAAAACTTTTTTTTTTTTTGTAGTACTGGGGATTGAATCCAAGACCATTCTACCTCCAAGCTACGATCCCACCTTTGTTTTGTTTGTTTGTTTTGAAACAGGGTCTCACTATGTAGCTAAGGGTCTCACTAAGTCATTGAGGCTGTCCTCAAATCTGTGATCCTTCTGTCTCAGACTCCCAAATGCTGGGATTACAGGTGTGTGCCACCAAGCCCAGCAAGTTAAGATATTTTTAAGGAATGTTTGGCATCATCTTTCAAAAAAATTTAAATAAGCATGCCTTCAGCAGGGTGTGGTGGTTCACGCTAGTAATCCCAGCATTTGGGAGGCTGAGACAGGAACATCGCAGTTCGCGGACAGCCTCAGCTACTTAGTGAAGCTTTTTGCAACTCAGTGAGACCCTGATTCACCAAGAATAAAAAATTGGGCTGCGGGGGTATAGCTTGGAGATAGAGCGCCCGGGGGTTCCATCCCCAGTACCGCTAAATAAATAAATAAATAAATAAACATGTCTTTCATCCAGTTATTACTCTTAAGATATCTAGCTTAGAGAAGTATTTGAACACATGTTAGAGTTATATAAAATGATATTTGTTTGCACAACAGATAAAACTTAAATGTCTAACAACATAAAATGCTTTAATCAGCTATGGTATATTCATATAATTCACTACTATACACCAATTTTTAAAGAGGAAATAATTTTTATGGAAATGTCTAAAGACATACTACAATTTGTTAAAGGTAAGCCTGACATATTAAGGAAGAAAAGACATGGGGCATTTATTTTATTTTACTTTGTTGGCAATAGGGATTAAACCCAGGAGCAAATTACCTCTGAACTACACCCCAGCCTAATTTTATCCTTTATTTTGAAACAGGGTCTCACTGAGTTGCGGAGGGCCTCACTAAGTAGCTGCGGCTGGCTGTGAACCTTCGACCTGCCTGTCCCAGCCTCCCAAGTGCTGGGATTACAAGTGCTCGCCACCACACCCAACAATATAGGAGATTTTAAAAGATTCCAATAGTACCCTTAAAGACTAAAAATACAATTTTGGAGATAAAAATTATAATAGGTAACTAAATGCAACATGACATCCTAGGTTAGATCCAGGAACATAAAATGAACATAAGTAGAAAAACTGGCAGAATCAGAATAAAGCCTATAGTTTAAATAACGGTACAGATTTCAGTTAATTGTGCCAATGCTGATTCTTAATTTTGATAAATATTCACAGTAGGAGAAGCTGAGTGAAAATTATCACTGGGATTCCAGTGCCCGTAATCCCAGAACTTGGAAGAACGACACAGGAGGTTCAAGAACAACCTCAGCGATTTAGCAAGACACTGTTTCAAAATGGAAGGGGCTGGGGGTGTAGCTCAGAGGTAGAATGCCCTGAGTTCAATCCCTGATACCAAATAAATAAATTAAATAAATGGGTAAATGCTCTGAATATATACTTCTAAAAAAAATTAAACAAATAGCCAATGAGCAAATGAAAAGATGCACGGCATTCTTAGTCATCGGGGAAATGCAAACCTAGGTCACTCTTACTAGAATGGCTATAATAAAAAAGGAAGGCGAGGATTCGGAGAAATCGGAGCTCCCATACATTGCTAATGGGAATGCAAACTGGCGCAGCCACTTTGAAACAACAGTCTGGCAGCTTCTCACAAGGTCAGACATAGGCTTACCACATGACTCAGCAATTCACTCCTAGAAAAATATTCAAGAGGAATGAAAACACGTGTCCTCACAAAAATCTCATACACAAGTGTTGATAGCGGCCTTATTCATAATAGTGAAAAAGTGGAAACAGGACAAATATGCGTCAACTGATGGCTAGACAAGCAAACTGTGCTCTAGCTCTGTAGTGGAATATTGCTCAGCAATAAACAGTATACTAAATAAAAAAAATTAGTCAGCCAGGTGTCGTGGCACGCATCTATAATTTCAGTACTTGGGAGCCTGAGACAGGAGGATCACAGATTTGAGGACAACCTCAGCAATATAGTGAGACTCGCAACCTATTGAGACCCTGTTTCAAAACCAAAAAATAAAAAATAAAAAGGGCTGGATTCAACTTCAAATATTAGAAGAGGAGGGGGAGGAAGAAGAGAAGAAGGAGGATGGCAAGGATGAGGGAGAAGAGGAAATTAGTCAGAGGGCACATATTTTAGGATTCTATTTGTTTTTTAAAAAATTCAGAATAGGCAATTAAAGAGAGAAAGAAAGTAGATTAGTGGTTTCCTGAGATTGAAGACAGTCTGGAGAACAAAGGCATGTGACAGCTAGTGGGTATGGGATTTTTTTTTTTTAAATGTTCTAAAATTGCCAGTTGTAGAGTTCCTCACCTGGAGTCCCAGCTACCTGGGAGGCCGAGGAAGGTCACCATTCAGAGGCTGGCCTGGAAAACTGAGTGAAACCTTGTCTCACAGTAAAAACCAAAAAGGACTGGGGATGGAACTCAGTGGGAGAATGCCTTAGTACCAAAAAAATATATATTTTAGAATTAACCATGGCGATGGTTACACAACTATGTGAATATACTAAAATTAAGCCAGGCGTGGTGGCACACACGTGTAATCCCAGCGTTTGGGAGGCTGAGACCAGAGGATTCCAGTTCATGGACAGCCTCAGCTACTTTAGTGAGGCCCTCTGCAACTCAGTGAGACACTGTTGCAAAATAAAGAATAAAAAATAGGGCAGAGGGTGTAGCTTGGAGGTTGAATGCCCCTGGGTTACATCCCCAAACCCGAAAAAAAAAAAAATACTAAAATTGATTGAATTGTACATTTACATGATTGGGTTATACAATATTTTTACTATAGCTCAATTAAGATGCTTTTTAATTAGTGTGTGTGTGTGTGTGTGTGTGTGTGTGTGTGTGTACTGGGGATTGAGCCCAGGGCCTTCTAATGCCAAGCTATACCTACAGCCCTATTTTATTTTTATTTGGAAAAAGGCTCTCTCTAGGTTGATGAGAGTCTTACTACTTGCTGAGGCTATCTTTGAATTTGGGATCCTCTTAGCCTCCAAAGTACAGGGATTACAGGTGTGTACCACCATGCCTGGTAAGATGCTTTAAAAAAAAAAAGGAACTATTAATACACACAACATGTACAACTCTCAAGATAATTATGCTAACTTAAAGAAGCCAGATTTTTAAAAGAGTACATTCTGCATAATTCAATTTATATAAAATAGTAGGAAATACCAGTAATCTGCAGTTACAGAGAGCAGATCAGTGGTTGCCTGGCTGGGCATGGGAGGATGGATTACTAAAGGGTATGGTGAGAATTGAGGGGCTGATAGAGAAATTCATTATGTCAGTTGTGGTCAGTTTTATGACTGTATACAAATGTCAAAACTCATCAAATTACACAATTCAAATAGGTGCATTTGTATGCCAATTATCCCTCAGTAAAGCTTCAGCCAAAAAAGCATACTGAAAAGCCATATACAAGCCGGGCGTGGTGGCGCACGCTTGTGATCCCCGCGCTTGGGAGGCTGAGACAGGGGGATCGCACAGGTTCGAAGCCAGCCTCGCCTGGTTTAAGAGACCCTGTTTCCAAATAAAATATAAAATAGGTCTGGGAGTGTATCCCAGAGGTAGAAGTTCCCTGGGTTCCATCCCCAGTACCACAAAAATGAAATAAAAAATAAAAATAAAAAACCATATACACATATGATCACAAAATTTATATATATATATGTATATATATATGCATATATATCTCAAAGGACCAGAAAAGTATCTAGATATATATACATAAAACTTCTAACACTGGTTACATTTGCGGAGGAGAGTGGGTTAGTGGAGTTCAGAGGGTATAAAAAGGGCATGTCACTTCTATATTTCCCTCTGTATTCTTTAAGATTATTTTATTTTTATTTTTTGTATTGGAGATTGAACCTAGGAATGTTCTACCTCCAAACCACACCTATCCCTTTTCGGTTTTTTATATTGAAACAAAGTCTCCTTAAGTCGCTGAGGGTCTTACCAAGTTGCTGAGGCTGACCTTGAACCTGTGATCCTCCTGTCTCAGCCTCCTAGGTACTGGGATTACAGGCATATGCCACCACACCCGGCTAAATTTTTTTTTTTCCTGTGGTGTTGGGGATTGAACCAGGGGCATTCTACCTCTGAGCTACACTCCAACCAGATTTTTAATTCTTTATTTTGAAACAGGTTCTCAGTAAGTTGTGGAGGGCCTCACTAAGTAGCTAAAGCTGGCCGTGAACCCAGATCCTTCTGTCTCAGCCTCCCAAGTACTGGGATTACAAGGGTGCGCCACCACGCCCGGCTCCGGCTAAATTTTTTGCAAGAATGTTTATATACATTACTTTTGTAAATGTATGTGATTTTAAAGTAATTAAATACAAATTTTACAGCAATACCCAGTTACAAACTAAAATGTCACTATTTTCAATTTAGTTATATTTGCCATGCCAGAAATGGAGCCTGGGGCCTCAAGTGTGCCAGGCAAGTACTTTACCACTGAGCTGCATACCCAGCCCCATAATGTTTTAAAGAGGCCCTTCAGCGTTCAGAGGCATGGACTCTGAAACCATCAGGATGGATGTTCTGAACGCAAGAAACAGGGACCAGATGGAGTCGGGGAAGCCAGCCGCTGGCCGCCGTGCGCAGCCCAGCTCTGCACTGGCCGAGGCACATGTGGCTCAGGGTGGACGCGTCAGCGTTGGCGTGCACAGTGCTTCTGCTCACTCAGTACTGCCGAGCAGCTCCTGCACCCGTCTAGGGCAGCCTCCTGTCTGTGCAGTGGGCATTGGCCACGATGCCTTTAAGGACCGTCCTGCTCTGAGATGCTAGAATTCTCTTTGTGCCCTTTTATGCAGGCCACACCCCTATTACACTCTTTCCAGATGTTACACTTTTGTAAGATCTCTATGGCAACTGAACCCTAACTCCCTCAAGTTTGTGCCAAGAAAATGATTCTGCCTAAATCTGTTCATTCATTCATTATTTATTTATTTATTTATTTTATTTTTTTGCAGTACTGGGAATGGAACCTAGGGGCATTTTACCTCTGAGCTATACCCCCAGCCCTATTTTTATTCATATTTTGAAACAGGGTCTCACTAAGTAGCTGAGGCTGTCCTCGAACCTCGATCCTCCTGGCTCAGCCTCCCAAGGACTGGGATTACAAGCATGTGCCACCATGCCCGGCCCATTCATTTATTTTTAAACTTGTTCACTGAAAATTGCTTATGCATTTATTTAATTGATCATCTCTCCACTCACTTATTAAACATCCCTGGACCAGCCCTGACAAGGGACAGGCCTGTGCAGTGAATGCCTGGCCCTGAGCCACTTTCTCCAACTTTTCACACCAATTAAGATCTCTAAGCAGACTCGTGTAATTGGGTCTTTGGGACATCATCCCTGAAGCACCCCCAAAGTGGGTGGGCACATTTCCTCTCCTCCCCCTAAATTGCGCTGGGGATTGTGCAGTCCCTTGGTACAGAAGAGCTTTGAAGTGTGCCGCCTCCTTTGGCCTGCAGGCTCCCCCAGAGGCTGTCAGCTGGGATGGAGCTGGAGCTGCCCAGGCCAGGGAGCCCCTGCTGCCCTCAGAACACTATCGCAGACTCTGTTCAGCCCAGAGCCACCAGAATGTCCTCTTCTACCAAATCTGACACATTTCCTAGAACCCTGCCGAATTCAAAGCACTTGGAATAATTCTGCTAAATTCTAAAAGCTCCACTCCATTCGACTGAGCTGCAAATACCTCGCTGAATTCCACGGAAGCACAGGCACGTTTTCACAGTGTGGGAAGCTGGGCTGGAGTGAAGCCCTGTCTCCTGCCCACCAGGATTCCTCGCATGGAGGAGGCACAGGCCTGCTTCTCAGACCCAGGGACCCCTAGCCCCAGACACAGGAGCTCCTGGGCCTCAAAGCCTCTGACACATCTTCCAGGGAGCCAGGGACAGGGCTCCAGAAGAGCCTGGAGGTAAGTGAGAAGTGGGGATGTGGAGCAGAGGAAGGATGCACCACAGACTCTGAGGAATTATGGGGCCTTGGCTCCCCCACCCATCTCACTGTGCCGCAGGCAAGCCCTTCCCCTCCCTGGGCTGTTTACCCGTATGGAGCAGGGGATGCTCCAGCTGATCTGTGAGACCTTCCCGCTGCGCCAGCGTGTCGTCTCAGGTGGAGCTGCCTTACCTCCATCCCAGGAGGACAGAAGGCAGCCGGCTATGGGCAGGCTGGGGCTCCGCTCGCCCTTCGGAACCCAAGAGAGGAGGGGAGGAGATGGCATCCTGTGGGCTGGCAGGGGTGGACAACCAGCGGGAAGTGAGCAGGAGAGGCAAGCAGCATGCCGGAGGTGCAAATGCAGGGCCTCGGGGTGCACAGGAAAGGGCTCAGGCTGGCCGGACAGGAGAAAGGAGAGATCTTTGGAGAAGACGCCATTTGAACTGGTTCTTAGTAGCATTTGGCCAGGAGGGGGAGTCAGAAAGGATGTATGGGCTCTGCCGACAAAACCCCCTGGCCTTGCTTCCCTCCACCTTCTGAGACCCTTCCCACAGCCGCCAGCCCTCCGCAGGCAGCCCGCAGATGGGAGCACACAGGACCCTGCTCAGGTTAGGTGACTGTGTCCCTGCCCCCGCACCTCTTGGTTAATTCTGAGCAGAGTTTGCTCCTCACCCTCAGCTGCTCCTTCCCTTGTGATGCCCCACAGCCCCTCCCTGGCTCTGATCTCAACACTCCTCCCAGGAAGAAAGCCATCCTAGCCCTGGGACACACACACCGGGCCACTGGTCCAAGGGCCTTCCCTGGGGTGTGTGTGTAAGAGAGAGGAGGTACCTAAGCACATACATTTATGCACGTGGTCACACATGCACACACAGTCACCTATGCATGTAGCTACGTGTCAAATGTTTGTACATTCACATGTAGATAGGTGCCTATGTGTTAAGTCCACCTGGGTCTATGCATATTCCAACAGGGAGCCCATGGCTGCACATGCGGGCTTTTTCCAGGGACAGTGGGGCATAAATTGTAGGATGTGGAACCACGCAAGGAGGAGGCTGTGGCCAACCCCTCTCCTGTGTTGCAGGGAAAGCACCGTACGGCCTCTGTGCCCCGCCCTGGCGCACCCCGTCTCTGTTGGTGCTGTTAGATGGGGTTACCCCCCATGGACCCGGCCTCAGAACTCCCCTCTGAGTCCTGCAGGAAGCATGCACTCACACCTGCCCTCCCCTGACCACATGGTGACTCTGGCCAGCCGGGTGGGCTCAGACCTTCTATCTGAGGCCCCAGGACTAGGTTGGGGTCTCCCTGCTGAAGTGGCCCTACAGTCCCAGAGGCAGCGCTCTGGGTGTCGGGGTAAGCTCTGGACCCAGTCTTTATACTGTTTGAAAGGAAAGAGCATTCTCAGGACCACACAGCAGGGCAGTAGGGGCCCAAAGTGACCCTCCAAGTGGCCAGCCAGCAAAAACTAAAGGAGAGCGTGTGTAGGAGAGGGATGCACTTCCTGTCCCTGGGGCGTGCAAACAGAAGCCCCCTCAGCACACACCCATGCCTAGCACAATGCCCAGCATGCAGTCCTCAGGCACTCCTTGATTTCTGAATGAATAAATGAAGAAGGGAGGAAGGAAGGACCTGGTCCCTCACAAGTGAGGCACTAGTGCTCAGCCCAGCCCCAGCCTTTGGCAATACGTCCCACAGGACTGATGGTGCTGTGCCAGGCGCCCTGAAACACACATGAGAGGTGGTGCTGATTATCTGGCAAGAAGACTGCAGAGAAGCCAGGGAAGGACAGCCTCTAGAACTACGGGCATTTGGGCTTGTGGGAATCCAGTGTCAGCTCTGAGCAAGGCGTAGGTGACACAAGGCCGGGAGGACTATAACCTCAGTTTCCCCACCTGCACCGTGGGAGAGCCAGCAAGTCGACCTCGGGGTTTATGAAGTCAGCAGCCCTGGGTTTGGCCCTAGAGATAAAAGGGCTTGTATCTGAGCCAAGAGGTCCATTACATTTTAGCTAGAGGCCTGACATAGTGCATACACCTGTGATCCCAGTACTTAGGAGGATGAGACAGGAGAGTTTCAGATTTGAGGCCAGACTCAGCAACTTAGTGAGATCCTATCTCAAAAAAAAAAAAATAATAGAAAGAGCTGAGGATATAGAGCAAACCTCCAGTAACACACACACACATACACACACACACACACACACACACACACACACACACTTTAGCTAGAAAGCCCACAACAAAGGCAGATTCTACAGGTCCAACCCAGACAAAGTAGCTGATAAATCAGGCTCTTGGGGGACAGGGGACATGCCTACTGTGCCCACTGGCAGGCAGCAGCCCCTCAGCACAAGTCACAAGCGAACTTTGTGTGTGGGGATCAGGCATTCCAGTGGGAACAGTGTAAGCAAAACTGGGAGGCTGCCTCAAAGCAAAGAAGCCCCTCAGAGACCCTTGAGCTCAGGAGTTCTCAAAGTATGATTACCCACACCTACTGAGTCAGAAACTCATGGTAGAGTGAGCCGGGCATGGTGGCACACACTTGTAATCCTAGCATTTGGGAGACTGAGACAGGAGGATTGTGGTTTGTGGACAGCCTCAGCTACTTAGTGAGGCCCTCTGCAACTCAGTGAGCCCCTGTTTCAAAATAGAGAAATAAAAATAGGGCTGGGGGTGTAGCTTGGGGATAGAATACCCCCGTGTTCTATCCCCAGTACCGAAAAAAAAAAAAAAAAAGAAAGAAAGAAAGAAACTTGCAGTGGGGCCAATAATCTACATTTTAATAAACTTTTCAGATGATTCTAGTGCATATTCAAATTGTGTCCCATTGATTCCAAACCCTGTTCATAGACTATTTAACTGCAGTAGGCTAAGAGCGTTCTTTGAAAAAGGAACCCAGGGTCAAATAAGAGGTGTAGAGCACACGTTCTACACCTCTTAAGAAGAATCACGAACCACACCAACATTTCAACGGCTTGGAGAGGTCCTACGGCAAAGAGGTTTCATTTTTCTTAAAATGTTAGTTTCCATTCTCAGATGTCATCTTATCTTTGTCAGAAGCAATTGTATGTATTAATGGGGTACCATCTGATGTTGTGATCAATGTGTTCCTGTATGCAATGACCCAAACACGCTAATTAACATATCCCTTGCCTCAAATACTTATCATTTGTTTGTGGTGAGGACAATATACGTCTCTACAATTTTTCCTTGGTGCATTAAAATTGCCCATAATAGTGAGATCCATAGTGATACATTCGTATATGCATATTATATTATTTAGTCTGTTTCCTTCCCAAACGTCCCCTTTCTGTGTCCTCCTCTCTCCCCGGATCCCTTTCCACTACTCTGCTGGCAAGAGCTTTATTT
Source organism: Muscardinus avellanarius (assembly GCF_963383645.1). NCBI lineage: Eukaryota > Metazoa > Chordata > Mammalia > Rodentia > Gliridae > Muscardinus > Muscardinus avellanarius. The sequence goes on from NC_137799.1 coordinate 39,685,678, forward strand.
TCATGAGCCCAGCATTGTCTTAAAGTGATCTTTAAGATCTCCTTCTCACACTTCCATTAACACTCTCTAGGGAAACGCTGCTCTAAACCAATCAGTGGATAAACTGAGGCCTGCAGAGGGCGAGAGGACTGCCCCAAAGTCACAGAAACAGTGCGTTTGTCCGAGCTGCAGAAGATCCTGAAATCTGCCTCATCCCAGAAAAGGCTCTGTGAGCCCCGCCTCCTGAGCCCATCTCCTTTCACCTGCTCCTTGTCCCACCAGCATGGAGGTCTTCAACAGCACAGGCATCTCTGAGTTCTTCCTCAAAGGATTTTCTGGTTACCCGGCCTTGGAGCATCTGCTCTTCCCACTCTGCTCAGCCATGTACCTGGTGACCCTGCTGGGAAACACGGCCATTGTGGCAGTGAGCATTCTAGATGCTCAGCTGCACACGCCCATGTACTTCTTCCTGGGCAACCTCTCCCTCCTGGACATCTGCTACACATCCACCTTCGTGCCCCTGATGCTGGTCCACCTCCTGTCATCCCAGAAGACCATCTCCTTCACTGGCTGTGCCATCCAGATGTGCCTGAGCCTGTCCACGGGCTCCACGGAGTGCCTGCTGCTTGCCATCATGGCCTATGACCGCTACCTGGCCATTTGCCAGCCGCTCAGGTATCCTGTGCTCATGAGTCGCCAGCTCTGCTTGCTGCTGGCGGGAGCTGCCTGGGCGCTCTGCCTCCTCAAGTCGGTGGCCGAGACGGTCATCGCCATGAGGCTGCCGTTCTGTGGCCACCGCGTGGTCAGTCATTTTACCTGCGAGATCCTAGCAGTGCTGAAGCTGGCCTGCGGCGACACGTCAGTCAACGAGGCCTTGCTGCTGGTGGGCGCCATCCTGCTGCTGCCTGTGCCCCTGGCCCTCATCTGCCTGTCCTACCTGCTGATCCTGGCCACCATCCTGAGGGTGCCCTCAGCAACTGGTCGTCGCAAAGCCCTCTCCACCTGCTCGGCACACCTGGCTGTCGTGTTACTTTTCTATGGCACCGTCATCTTCATGTACATGACGCCCAAGAGCAAGAAGGCCCGCGTGTCTGATGAGGTCTTCACGGTCCTCTACGCCGTGGTCACACCCATGCTGAACCCCATCATCTACAGCCTGAGGAACAAGGAGGTGAAAGAGGCCGCCAAGAAGGTATGGAGCAGGAGGAAGGCCTGCAGGTGAGGCTGGGCAGCCTCTGCACGGGCGACCGCAACGTGGGCAGGACAGAGGGCCACACGCACCTTCATCCCAGAAAGGCATCACCAAGTTCCACGGATTCTCTGTACTACAGCTCACCAATCACCCTCTGCTCCTTGCCCCGTCATGGCCCCCCAGCTGGCTCCACCTCCCTCCAGGGCCCCCAGCCAGCCTTGTTCCTCCTTCCACCCATCCTGATGGAGCATCCAGAAGGATCGTTCGAAAGCACACAGGATCACATCACTCTTCTGACTGACATCTGTATGTGGGTCCCCACAACCTCGGGACAGAGTGGACGCTCTTGGAGACCCTCACCCCAGCCTCCTGCCCACAGTCACACAGGCTGCTGCTCCCACCATGTGTGCACACACCACGTGTAAGGACTGCCTGGCTGCAGGTCTCCTCCCCAGGAGGCCACGCCAGCCTGCTCCGCTCCACCATTGCTTTCCATTGATGCTTCTAGAGCTGGGATGGGATGGCTCTGTTCCAGCACCAGGCCTTGCCCAGCCAGGCCCAGGCCCTTCACAAGTTTCCTAAATATGTAAATGAGCTCCAGAATGTACGGGCGATAATGGCAGAGCCCAGAGTCCTCATCAAAGCTGAGCAGAGTTAAGCCGGGCGTGGTGGCGCACGCTGTAATCCCAGTACTTGGGAGGCTGAGACAGGTGGACCACAGGTTCACAGCCAGCATCAGAAACTTAGCGAGGCCATCTACAAATTAGTGAGAACCTGTTTCAAAATAAAAAAAAAAAAACAGGGTTGGGGGTGTAATTCAGAGGTATATAATAATTAATTAACCAATTAATTAACAAATCCTGTTGGAGTCCAGTGATAAAATGTGATGCAGCCACTAGAAATCTTATTTTTGAAGAATTTGACAAGGGAAATGCTTACAAAAAACAGAACATATAACATCGTTCCAGTACCTTCCTAATTTTATTTTTTTAAGTATCTTTCTTGTGATTAGATGGATAACTAAGAGTAGTTTCCTCTGGATGGTGAGATTGCAGATAAGTACTGTTCTCTTATATTTTTCAATTTTGCTCTGTGTTTCTAAAGTAACCATGACTGAGGGTGGCGGCCCACACAGCGATCCCAGCAACTCAGGACACGGAGGCGGGAGGATCGTGAGTTCAAGCCACCCTGGGCAACTTAGAGAAACCTCTCAGAACTTAAAAGGGATGGGGAGGGTTCAGGGTTATAGCTCCATGGTAGAGCACCCTGGGTTCAATTCTAAATACTTTGAAATAAATAAATAAATTTATTACTACTGTTCTCTATTTTTAAAAATGGGAGATTTGGAGCTCTCCATTTCCAGAGGACAGGATAGAGGAGGAGAGCCCCAGCTGGGGGTGGGAAGTGGTGAAGCGGTTGCAGTACCAGGCACTTAATGAGGCCTGACCCCCGGTGAAGCAGAGAGGGTGGAGCTGAGAGGTGTTTGGAAGCTATGGACATATACAGGCACTATAATATTTTGGAGATGCATATATATGTGGGTTGATATGTGTCCACCAATAGTCTTTGGGATTACAGAGGGAAGGGGTGAGGGAGAGGAGAGACTGCGGACGGATGCCTGGGTTCTGGGCTTGTTCAGGTGGACAGAGGTGGGAAGAGCAGCACAGCAGGTGGTGCAGGGCTGAGAAATGACGAGTTTGTCTCAGACCCGCTGAGCTCAGGTATCCAGCCAAAGGAAGCTGTTCTGAGGGTAGATAGCAAATAAGTGATACCAGTCTTCCAGTGTTTTACTTTGTCCCATTCCCAATAAAACATTAAGAGACAAATCATAATACAGTAAGACAATTTGCAACTTCTGCTGATTTATTGAAGGCTGTCTCTAAACCGTTTCAACGTGTTAGTCTATATTGTGAAAGGATATGAGATAGAGGGAAGCGATGAGCTTCTTTGGATGAATTTGAACTTGGAGGAATCCAGGTGCTCTAGCAACCCAGAAGGAGACAACCATTACACCGTCCAGGCACCCAGGCCTGGCGAAGGGAATTCCTGGGCCCGCAGCCTGTGGCCTCCAAGGGGGAGGACTGCAACCAGCCTGGCCTTCACATTCCCTGTCCAGTGTCTTTCGTGTATACACCAACACCAGCAGGGTCCTCTTGGGACAGGGTGAGGGACCTGGAGACTCTGAAGCCCAAGTCCCTCAGCGGCCAAATCCGCATCTTTGTGTAGTTGCAGAGTTTGAACGTTAAATTGGGCAGGGACAGTGAGGTCCCTGAGAGCAGTGAGCTGGTGAGCTGACTGTGTGGCAGGGGACCAGGTGGCTGGTCCTTGGAGCCCCTTGGCCAAGCCACCCAGCTCATCGTGCCTGCTGGAAATGAACTCAGCACTTCCTTGTTGACTGCCCAAGCTCCCAGCATACACTTCTGCCACCCAGGCCACAGGCAGGAGGGAAGGAGCGCTCAGCTGGCATCTTATTTTCATGCAAGCTTTTTGGAAAAAAATTAAAAGCTACGATCTTTGCTTGGGGCACAAGGGTAATAACATAATCCATCACTCGGCAGGTACCGACTTGTGCTGGGCTTTGTGCTAAGTAAGGGCTTTACTCTAGCTTACTGGAATCTCAAAACAGCCCTGGCTCTGAGGAGCTACCCATTACAGGTAAGGAAACTGGGGCTGAGAAAACTATTAGTGAGTGACAAGGCTGGGCTTGGACCCTGCTGGGTCTGAGTCCAAAGCCCACCCCCCACTCCCCTACCACACGGGGAGGAAGTGGTGACACAGGAGTCCCACCTTCAGAATCCCCGAAATCCAGGCATTTCAAGGAAGCTGTGCCTAACGCTTTCTGCTTATTATTCCCCTGTTTTACTTTTAAAATAATTGTGTGTGTGTGTGTGTGTGTGTGTGTGTGTGTCTACACCCCAGTTCTATTTTATTTTTTATTTCAAAACAGGGTCTTGCTAAAGCTTGCTTCAAAACTGCAGTTCTCTTCAGTTTCCCAAGTACTAGGATTACAGGTGTGCACCACCACGGTTGGCTGCTCTTAAAATAATCTTTAAGCCTGAAATAAGTATGAAATGGGCAAAATTAGACTTACCAGCCAATGAGATTGATGTGATATTGACTTTGCAAGGGAATCCTGGCTGGTCACACCTCAGGATTGGAAATTACTAGAAAGATGCAAGAAACTGTTTCATAGATTACAGAATACCAGAGATCTCTTACTGAAGAGCTACATTTCTCAGAGAGAGGAGCTAGACCAAGATGAGACAGCAGAACAACAACAAGGATGAAGGGCCCTTCCCTGCCGGTCGAGGGTTCAGGCCCTGGTCACCCCACTCCTTGGGAGAGGTAAAACTGCGGATGAAACCACGCAGTTATTTTCAGAGTCGCTCAATGTCCTATCGTCCTGTGAATCTCTTTCATGTATCTCAAGCTCAAGGCTAAGGACCACAATGCGAATAAGATTATCACATTGTTCTATAGGGCATTCACACCCTCGCTGAACCCCATCATCTACAGCCTGAGGAGAGCAGAGGTGAAAGCTGCTGTTACAGCTCTGCTGAGAGGAGGTCTGCTCTCCAGAAAAATGTCCCGCTTTTACTGCTGCTCTGCATCTCTGTCAGTTGGCACGGGCTAGCTGATGCTGCACTGATGTCCTCAAGTTTCAGTGGCTTAAAACCATGAGAGTGGATTTCTCGCTCGTGCTGCAGGTCTACTGGGGCTCGGCTGGGGCGGGTGCTGCTCTGCACCATTGTCTGCAGCCGCTGGGACCCAGCGACAAGCTGTTACCATCCAGAACATTGCTGGTCACCATGAGAAAAGGAAGAGAAGGTCACAAAGCCTCAGGGACTCCGTGGCTTCAGCTCAGAAGGGACCCAGGCTGCTTCCATTCACATTTTATCAGTCAGTACCAGGCACGTGGCCACATCTCACAACAAGGGGCAGGAGAAGCCCGGCTATGAAGTAGAGGAGAAGAAATAAAGGAAATAGACAGAAAGGAGACAAACAGGGAAGGAAAGAGGGACTTGAACTTTAAATCTAAAAACTCCATGAACATCCTCACCCCTATTCCCCAGGCCTGAATTCTTAAAAGGTCCAATAAATCTTAGCCTATTAGAAGTCAAGTTAATTAGTGCCTATATGCCTTGTTAGCATACAGATGTATTTTTAGATGGATCAGAAGAAGTCTAAAAAAGATATTGTTTAAAGCTCAGTGATATGCGTACAGTCCAAGTGCTATCCATTAACTAGATAATGTCACCCTGAAGATTCTGAGAAGAACCAGACCACTGTGTTCCATGATCAAAGAACTCGAGCTCATTAGGCTAACATCACCCCACAAACCCCTCATGCTCAAAGTTTTCTTTCTTTTCTTTCTTTCTTTCTTTCTTTCTTTCTTTCTTTCTTTCTTTCTGGTGGTACTGGGGGTGGAACCCAGGGGTTTTCTACCTCCAGGCTATACTCCTAGACCTATTTTAAACTTTATTTGGAAACAGGGTCTCACTAAGTTCCTGAGAGCCTCACTAAGTAGCTGAGGCTGGCTTCCAACCTGTGTGGTGCTCCTCCTGTCTCAGCCTCCCAAGCATGGGGATTACAAGTGTGCGCCACCATGCCCGGCATGCTCAAAGTTTTCTATAAAACAAAAACCATCAACCTCACCCACCCCAATGTATATCTCACTCTATAAATAGCCCACTCTTCTTGAATGCATATTTCTTGCTTCCCTAAATAAATCAGTCTGTGAGTCTGGCTGGCTTATGCTAAAATTCTTTTCTTTCATGTAAAGCAAGAACCCCACAGATCCCAAGTTGCGTTCCCCTCTCTCCGTTTGGCAATTCCTCCAGACCCTTTGCAGATTCAACCCTTCTCCTGGGACACTGCTGTGTGCCTGAAAGGAAGGGAGAACCAAGAGGTTTTTGAATACCACATGAGTGCATGCCATTCTGCAGAGGCAACCCAAGAGCTACTGGGGATGGCACCTTCCTTTGCCCTGAAGATCCATTCCTTTTCAGCTGCTATGGACTTAGCATCCCAAGGGAGCTCTGGTTCTCTCAATTGTGGTGGTTTTCTTTGTGGTCTCTTGAGGTAGATTGGAGGTTTCTTCCCAGAATTTTCTCCGTGTGTGTGTGTGTCTGGTTAGGATTGCACACAAAGAGATACCCAGGAGCGTGGAGGGCACCAGGCCCTGTGGAAGCACCATGACACCAATGTGCCAGATCACCTCATTATTGTTCCACTGAAATGTGTGGGCTGACTTTTAGGTTGGTGTTCCTTTGGTCAATAACAAAAAAGATGTGGTTGAAATCACATGGTAAATGTGGGAAATTTAGGAAAAGTACTTTATAAGACTGGGTTCTATTAATGTAATTCTAACCCAATTGATCACTTCCTAAACTTTGTTTTGTTCTGTTGGATTTTTCTTTTTTAAACGTGCTTTTATTGATGTATTATGGTCTCATGTCATAATGTAAATCATGTTGACAGTGACATCACAAGGGCACAGCACTTGGTGCCCCTCTGCCTCCTCATTTCCTCCCTTCCCAATACAGAGCAATGAGACTGACGTTGGTATAGTCACAGATATACACATAGTCAATGGTAGTATTTCCATTAAAGAAGCTCAGCCTTCCTCCTCTCCTTCCCTTAGACCTCCTCCCTGGCTCCACTGAGGTTTCTCTTCCATTACCTAGAGTCCCTCTTTTACCCCAATTACTCCCTTTGTGCATATTGGAGAAAACATATGACCCTTTACTTTCTGTGATTGGCTAGTCTCACTTAACATATTATTCTCCAGGTCCTTCCATTTTCTTGCAAATGACATAATTTTGTCCCTCTGACAGAAGTCAAATATCTAGAATATACAAAGAACCTAAAAGGCTTTGCACTAGAAAAAACAAATAACCCAATTAAGAATTGGGCAACTCTTCTTTGCAAAAGAAGAGAAACAAATGGCCAATAGATACATGAAAAAATGTTCAACACCATTAGCAATCAGGGAGATGCAAATCAAAACTACACTGAAATTTTATCTAATGCCAATCAAAATGGCTATCATAAGGAAGTCAAATAACAACAAATGTTGGTGAGGATGTAGGAAAATAGAAACCCTTCTACACTGTTGGTGGGAGCGCAAACTAGTTTAGCTGCTATGGTGAGTAGTGTGGAGACTCCTTAGAAAGGTAGAAATGAGCCGGGCGTGGTGGCACACGCATATAATCCCCATGCTTGGGAGGCGGAGACAGGAGGATCGCGTAGGTTCGAAGCCAGCCGTTCTGGCTGAAGAGACCCTGTTTCCAAATAAAAAAGTATAAAATAGGTCTGAGAGTGTAGCCCAGAGGTAGAAGGGCTTCCAGGAACCCCAGTACCACCACCAAAAAAAAAAAAAAGAAAAGAAAAGAAAAAGAAAAAGAAAGGTAGAAATGGATCTACCATGTGATCCAGCTATACCACTCCTTGGTATCTTTCCAAATGGGTTGAAAGCAGAGAACTACAGTAATATATGCATACCCAGGTTCATAGTAGCACAATTCACAATAGCCAAATTATGGAACCAACCCAGCAATTCATCAGCAAATGAATGGATTAAAAAATTATGGGATATACACATAATGGAATTCTACCTAGCAATTAAGAAGAGTTTTTTAATTTTATTTTATTTCTTTACTGTTTTTTTTGGGGGGGGAGGGTAATACAGAAGATTGAACCCAGGGGCATCACTTAGCTACATCTCCAGTTCTTCTTTTCATTTTGAAATATGGTCTTGCAGCCAGGCGTGGTGGTGCACGCTTGTAATCCCAGTACTTGGGAGGCTGAGACAGGAGGATTGCAGGTTCTAGAACAGCCTTAGCAGGTAGTGAAACTCATCAACTTAGCAAGACTCTGTTTCAAAATAAAATTTTTTAAATTGGACTGGTGGTATAGCTCAGAGGTAGAATGCCCCTGGGCTCAATCCCCAGTATTGCAAATTATATGTATATTATAATATATACATACCTATATTATACATAAATATAAGACCATATATACATTGATACATTACCTCCTGTTGCCCTCAACCTGCCATCTCCCTCTGTCAGTCTCCCAAGTGTGGGGATCATAGGCAAGTGTCACCGTACCTTATTTACATACCCTATTTACATTTTCATACTGTAACTTACTTAGTTCATCTAATGCTCCAAAAAGGGGTATCCAGGCCTCACAGAATGCCCGATGCAAGCATATTTCAACCATGTAAACACTGGAATACCTACATTTGGGATATAATGGAACTTATTGTCATTGTCTTTCGTTTCCTAATTCCCCTTTCTCTTAGAAATAGTTTTGGGACCTGGTTAAGTGTCACTGAGAAGTACTTGTAATGGTTTGGGGAACACAAGAGGTGTGAGCTTGCAGCAGGATGTCAGCAATCAGCAAGGAAGGCTGCACAGCCCAGGATGTAGGCTTTTGGGATCTAAGAACTTAAGTACCGCTGGGAAGGGTATGTGGCTTGGACCTTATGGGTTAGCCTCACACAACTGCAAGGTTTGATAGATTTTTGCCAATGGTTTTCTGTATTTGTTTTGTTTATATTTTTCATCTCCTGATTGGCTGTTTATCATTCAAGGATTTGGAGAGGGATGGGATGTGGCTCAATGGTAGAATATTTACCTAACATGGGTGAGGCCCTGGGCTCCATCCCCACAACAACAAGGAAATGGAGGGAAAATCTATCACTAGGATTTAGGGAGAACTATTAACCTAAAGCCATGTGTTCTCTACCTGCTCCAGGACTTCTGAGATACTGAAATCAGATTAGAAATTTATCAGTGCATGCTTGCTGCCCTGGTGCCAGGGGAGCAATGTAGCTCAGTGATTCTGTGTGAGGGACTGGAGTCAGGCTGAGTGAGGCTCTGAGCTCCATCACTCACTCTCCCCTTTAGACAAAGTAGGGGAGGGAGGGAGGGAGGGAGAGAGAGGGAGGGAGGGAGAGAGAGAATGAATGAATAAGGAAAAGCATGTGCCTGGTAATTGTACATCTGTAACAATTGTGCATCTATAACCTGTAATCCCAGTACCTGGGAGGTTCAGACAAGAGGAGTGCAGGTTTTAGGACAGTCTCAGAAACGTAGCAAGACTCTCAGCGACAATCTAGTGAGACCGTTTCCAACCCAAAATGGAACTGGCTGGGGATATAGCTCAGAGGCAGAATGACTCTTAATTCAATCCCTAGTACCACAAAAAATAAAAATAAAAAATTTCCAGGCATGGTAGCACTTGCCTGTAATCCCAGGACTTGGAATACTGAGACAACAAGTGGGATGGCATCAAACTAAAAGTTTCTGCTTATCAAAGGAAATCATCAAGAATCTAAAGAGAAAGCCTACAAAATGGGAGATCTTTACCACCTATCCTTCTGACAGAGGGCTAATATCCAGAATATACAAAGAGCTTAAAAGACTTTACACTAGAAAAACAAATGACCCAATCAAGAAACGGGCAACTGAATTGAATAGAAACTTCACAAAAGAAGAGACACAAATGGCCAATAGATATATTTTAAAATGTTCAACGTCATTAGCAATCAGGGAGATGCAAATCAAAACTACACTGAAATTCCATCTAATCCCAATCAGAGTGGCAAACATTAAGAAGTCAAATAACAACAAATGAAGCTGGGTGTGGTGGCGCACACTTGTAATCCCAGCATTTGGGAGGCTGAGACAGGAGGATCTGGGTTCTCGGCCAGCCTCAGCTACTTAGTGAGGCCCTCCACAACTTAGTGAGACCCTGTTTCAAAATAAAGAATAACATAACAGTGTTGGGAGTGTAGCTCGGAGGAAGAATGCCCCTGGGTTCCATCCCAAATACTGCTAATAATAATAATAATAATAATAATAATAATAATGATAGCAACTAATGTGGGCAAGGATGTGGGGAAATAGAAACTCTTCTACGCTATTGGTGGGAGGGGTTGAAATCAGAGAACTACAGTAACATATGCATACCTATGTTCATAATAGCACAATTCACAATAGCCAAACTATGGAATCAACCTAGGTGTCCGTCAACAGATGAATGGATTACAAAATTATGGGAAATAGATACAATGGAATTCTACTTAGCAATAAAAAAGAACAAAATTATGTCATTTGTAAGAAAATGGAAATACCTGGAGAACATTACATTGAGATTAAACAAGCATAGAGCTGGGCGTGGTGGCGCACACTTGTCATCCCAGGATTTGGGAGGCTGAGACTGGAGGATCACGGTTCACAGGCAGCCTCAGCTACTTGGTGAGGCCCTCCACAACTCAGTGAGATCCGGTTTCAAAATAAAGAATAAAAAATAGGGCTGGGGGTGTAGCTCAGAGGTTGAATGCCCCTGGGTTCTATCCCCAGACCCGCAAAAAAAAGAATAAATAAAATAAAAAATAAATAAGCACAGAAAGAGAAGAGACATATGTTTTCTCTAATATGTTCGAGCTAGGGAGTATTTGGAGTACCAGAAGGACTCCAGATAATGGAGGATATCCTGAGTGGAGCCAGGGAGTAAGGGTAGGAGAGAGGGAAGACTGAGATTCATTAATGGAAATGCTACCTGAGACTATGTGTATACATGTGAATATAACATTGTCAATCTGGGCACTTGGTATTGGGAGGGAGTAATGGGGAGGCGGGAGTGAGGGAGGGCACCAAGTGCTCTGTGAATATATGCCATCGTCAACATGATCTACATTATGATGTTAGACTACAATGCAACAATAAAAATATATGTAAAAGAAAAATAAATTAAAAATAAAAACAAAAAAAGAAGACTGAGAGAAGAATCACAGGTTTGAAGCCAAAAATTTAGCAAGGCTTTCGGAAACTTAGTGAGACCTTATTTCAAAATAAAAAAGTAAAATAGGCTGGGGATGTGGCTCAAAGGCCCTGGGTTCAATCCCCAGTATCAAATAAATAAAGAAATATTTAAATAGAAGTGTGTATTTTTATAGTGCTTGTGATGGTCTATTTTAGCTACATGATTGGATTGAGATGCCTTGGGGATGAGAAGACTGCACTTCTGGTGAGTCTGTGAGGGTGTCAAACAAAACCAGGGTACGCTCTTCTCACCCAGCTCCAAGGCTGAGGTCTGTGCCGCGTGGCAGGGGCTGCTCTCCCTCATCCGTGGAGCAGTGCACAGAAGGACCCCAGACGCTTGTTTCAGTACGTATACAGGGAGAATCTGAGTCCACCTAGGATTTGTGCAGTTCTCACAGGCAGGCACTGTATGTGACAAGACGCCAGGAGCACAGGGGTGACATGACAAGACCCTGAACGCCGCGTCTTGGGGGTGGGAGGTGGAGCCTACCTGCGGGTCAAGCCACACCAGCACACCCACTTCTCTACCTTTCCTTACAGTACTGGAGACTGTGAAGCAGAGAGGGGGAATCTGAAAAATATTTGGGAGGTATTGACATATATGTACGTATGTATATAGATATAGATATGTATATCTATACATATTATAATATTGCAGAAATAGAGATAAAATATGTGGGACATGTATTATGTACAATATATACATAAATCATTCCCAATAAAGTGCCAGAAGACAGATCATAATATAACATGACAATCTGCAACCTCTCCTGCTTTATTGAAGGCTGTCTCTAATCCATGCCAAGGTGTTCATCTGTATTGTGAGGATACGAAATAAGGGGGAAAGACAGAAGACGTCTATATAAACTCATATATCCAAGTAAATCCCTGGCTTGAAAGGGTCCCTTACATATACTCAGGCTCTCCCACCTTCCAAAGAAATAGCTTCTTTGAATATGGATGAATCCAGGTGCTCTAGCAACCCTGGAAGGAGACAACCATTGCACAGTCCTGGTACCCAGGCCTGGTGAAGAGGCATCCTGGGCCTGCAGCCTGTGGCCTCCAAGAGGCAGGACTGCAACCAGCGTGGCTTTACGTTCTCCGTCCAGTGTCTCTCCTGTGTACAGCTCATCCCAGCAGGGTTCTCCCAGGACAGGGTGAGGGACCTGGAGTCTCTGAAGCCCAAGTTCCTCAGCAGCCAAACCTGTACTTTTGTGTAGTTGCAGAATTTGAATTTTAAATTTGGCAGGGACAGTGAGGTCCCTGAGAGCAGGGCCGGGCTCTGTACTGAGCTTTACTTCATTTTACTGGACCCTCAAAATAACTCTACTTCTGAGAAAATACTCATTAAAGGTAAGCAATTGAGCTGGGAAAACTGTTAGCAAGTGGCAGGGCTGGACTTGGACCCAACTTAGCTGAGTCCAAGCCCACCCTCCACTACTCTGCCAAACAGGTAGAAAGTAGTGACACAGGAATCACACCTCCGGGAGGAGACGCAGCTCAATTACTATTTTTGGAAGGAAGGGATTAATGAACACCACACAAGTATAACTCAAGAGCTGCCAGGTTAACCAACTCAAGAAAGCTCTGGTTAGCTTACCTGTGCAACTTTTTACTCAGTCACCTGAACTGGGTTAGAAGTATCTTCCCAGAATTTCCTCCCTGTATGTGTCTGGTTAGAATCGCCCACGAGAGAGTCTCGTGTGAGTTGGAGGACACAGGTGAATGGCAAGAGGCCCGCAGAAGCGCTCCTGTCGGTTAGTGCAGCATGTGCACTTCCTGCTGCGCCGCCTCCTTCAGCTGCTCTCGGTCTGCAGCTCCATGACAAAAGGCAGCAGCTTCTCCTACAGCCCCAACGGCATGAGAGCCAAACACAGGCTGCAGTTTGTCGTCCTGGGCTCCTTTGCCCTGGCCCTCCTTCATTCACACCCAGCTTTCCTTCCCAACTGCCATCCCAGAGGCCCATAGCAGCTTCCGGCCCAGAACCAAGTCCAGGGGTACCAGCTTGGTGTAGACTTCTTTACCTGCTCCCATGAATGCGTAAGTCTAATTGCCCAAATAAATTCCTTGTCTTACTCTTAATGGTCCTGAAATCAGTTGAGTCAAACCCCAATTGATTCATCAAACTTAGAAGGAAGAATCTCTCGTGGCTGCCTTTTACCACAGCAACAAGTCTAAGTTCTTCAGCTTAGTTCTCAAGGCCCCCAGAATGAGGCCCCTGCTCTTCTGGCCTGACTGCACTGCGCCCTTCGCACAGGCAGCCCTCGCCACATCCCCTGCACACCCGCACCTCCAGGTCATGCCCGTGCTGGTCTCACATCACACGGGCGTGGGTTTTCAAAGCCAGCGTAGACACCATCTCTTTCATGTGTTCTTCTCTGATGCACTTGGAGACTGTCCTCTTTCCATGCCATCGTACTCTCTCAGGCCCTTTCACCTGGGACCCATTTCATCCTGACTTTTATTTGTGACATTTCACCACCACGAGAGCTCCTGTGCGGCTGGATGCCGCCACATCTGATTCGTTTCAACATTTTCCCTACAGCAGGTGTGCTGACCTGAACTGTCACTTGGAAGCTCACCACTGGAGTGGGAACCCTATGCTGCTGAGTATGCTCTGAGCAATTGCAGGCCGCCAGGGCTCAGTGTGTCTGTGTGCAGATATGTGCGAGGGAGCAGCCATATTGCCCGTCACAGCCCCATCCTCAAAGCAGGCAAGAATGGTCTGGATCTTGGACTCTCCCCAGCAGCTGGGCCACCAACAACTCTGGGCCTGGTTCCCTGCTACACTCAGCACTGCCTTGCTGCTGGTCCCCTTCTCCCAGGGACCCCACACGTACCTCAATCAAAGTATCCAAACCCGAAGTCATCCCTAACTCTTCATGGTGGTACTATCCCAAGGAATGCTACTATCACCCCATGTCAGAATCCTGGGGGTCATCCTATATTCTCTCTCATGCCTCATCACCCACACACACAATCAGTCGCTGAGTCCTGTGCAGTCCACCTCCCAAGAGGTCTGAAATTAGCCCCTCCTTTCTGCTGACATCATAGAAAGAAGCCTTTATTGTTTCTCAAATAGTGTGACAGCTATGTTACTGCATTCTTGTTTTCCAAACCCTCCCCCAAACCCATCCCCTGCACCAGCCATCAAAAACACCAATCTGAGCTGGACATGGTGGTACACACTTGTAATCCCAGTACTTGAGAGGCTGAGATAAAAGGATGGCAGGTTTGAGGACAGCCTCAGCAAGTAGTGAGACTCTTACCAACCTAGCAAGACCCTGTTTCAAACTAAAAATTAAAAAATAGGGCTGGGAGGGGGGGTTAGCTCAGAGGTAGAATGCTCCTGGGATCAATCCCCAGTACCACACACACAAAAACTTAAGCTCTCCTTAAGTCCCTTTAGTGGTTCCTCGTTTCCCATCAAGATTAGACCTCATCTACATCCAACCACATCACTGGCCGCTAGCCTCACCCCCCTCCACTCCACACACACACCCTAGGCCCAGTCACACATGCTCTTCACAGCTCCAAATAAATAGCACTCTTTCCTGCCTGTGCATCTCACCCTCAGGCCTCCCATGCCCAAACACTCTGTGGCCTTTGGCTTAGCATATACTGGGCTTGTGTCTTGCAAAGGGGAAGGCACTATGCTAATGTTCTAAGTGCTCTATTGAACAGGGACCAGAGAGATGAACAGGAATCCCAAGGGGCAGAGACAACACTAGTGACCACAGAGAACATGTTGGCATTGTGGAAACTCATTTAATCCTCATTCAATCCCCTCATTTCCAGAAGCCTCTGCCCCTCCCAGCTCGGTGTGGTGTGTCCCAGTTCCATTGCTTCTTTATTACCTTCTGTACTCTGCTGACTTGGTCCTGAATCCTGGCTATTTGGGGTCAAGGGTCCTAGTGACCTGGTTCTCTCCATCTTGGGAGCAGACAGCTCACCGGCCTGCCCTCATCCTTGCTCATCACTCAGCTGGCCACATCATTCCCTACTCAGTGTCCCAAGGAGGAGATGTGACTGCAGAAAGCAGAGGCTAGAGGGACGCTTTCCTGGCCCTTGAGCATCAGAGCCTAGGCCTGGAAGGGAACAGAAAAGGCTTAAGGCACAGATAAAAGATTGGGGAAAATAAAATGAAAAGTAATAGTAAGCCCCCTCGCCCACGGCACCTCCATATTAACAGGTGAGAGAAGGGAGAAACAGGAGGAAATGTAGTGTGAGTACTGGGACCAAAAGGTCCCAACAGAGAGGGACCCTGAGCCAAGCCCTGGACAGGTCTTCAGGAGTCCAAAGATGGAGCTACTCATGCCTTGTTCATCAACGTAAACCCAGAGCTGGACCCCAAAGTAGAAGTAGCTTCATGGTGTCTGCACAGCCAAGACTGTAGGCAATTTCACAGGTCTTTGCCTGTGGTACAGAAGACACCGAACTTCAGACTAAATAGGTTTTACAGATGAGAACAAGAGACCTCCCTCATCCAGAAGACCTGTCTGGGCCATTGACTGGAAACCAGATGGGAATATGGAAACCTCAGGGAATGGTAAAGGATGGGCATCGGTGACCAGAGAGAATGCTCTCTCAACATCTCAGCTTTCTGTAAGACCCTCAGAACTCGGCTATGACCCTCATGGAGAGAGAACTCCAGATGACAAACGACTTCTGGCACTCAGGGAAAAAAAATAGAGGCTCAAAATAGAAGTTACATTCTTTTGACATTTCTTGCACATCTAAATCTGTACCTGTTACTTGAATTTCCTGGCACCTTGGCTTCCCTCTCCAGGGTGTGGGAGTTATGAGGGAGGTGTGTCTCACTGATTCTCATCTCAGTATACACAAGCACACACACATTCACATGTGACTACGCATACACACACCCCTCTCACTACTGCAAGATGGGCTCCAAAGGAATTAAGAATTAGGCATCAGAAAGAGTTTGGAAATAAACACAGGGGAGCGATGAGAAGGGTACAGGGTGTGCGTGACAGGGCAGAAGCCTCAGCTCCTCCAGGCTGGGCTCCCATCAGCCCTGCCACTTCCTCGGAGTCCCTCCGTCCCTTCCTTTCCCACACTCTGGCCCCAGGGAAAGGAGGCACAGAACCCGCACATACTTCACTGGAGACACAGCAGACCCCACCTGTGCCAGCTCAGACTCCCAGCCACCCAGCCCCAGTGCCGGCTCCATCTGTCCTGCAGTCCCCCTCCGCCAGCTGGCACAGTATAGCCAGGTACTGCCTCTGGGAAGGAAGACTGGGGCCACAGTTGCTGAGTCTCTGGGAAAATCTGGAGACTCCGTTTCGCCAAGATGGATTCCATTTCTTCTGGAATGATGTCACGTTCCTGACAGGGCTCTGTTTCCCTGGGAAGTAATTTGTAACTGTAGGAGGCTCCATATCTTAGGGGTTACGTGCCCCTAGGAGGGACTCCTCCGTCCTGAGGGGGCTCTGTGCCCTGCATAGCTCTAGTCCTTAAGGACTCCATGGTTGCAAAATGATTCCAGCCCCCATGTCCTGGGAAGGGCTCCAGGTCCCTGGAAGAGTTCAATGTTCTTGAGAGAGACTCCACGTCCTCAAGAAATACTGTTTGTCTCTTGTCCCTGGGAAAGCTCCCCAGGAAGAATCCCAGGAAGGGGTCATTATCCACAGGGGCCTGGTCCAGAGCCCTTCTCAGCTGGCACAGATGCTGCTGACGGCGGCCCCTCCCGGGCCCACAAGACCCAGCTCTTCCTGCTCGTTGATGCACAGCTGGTAACCACAGCCCCGGGCCCGGGCTCCAGGTGGGACGTGGCGGTCAGTCTTGGCCCGAGGAGGCAACAAGAAGCCCACACTGCCAGCAATGAGCATGTGCCAAATGCTATGGATGTAGAAGTAGTTGTCTCGGGTCTCCACAAAAGCATAGAGGAGGACAGCACTGCCTGCGATAAGGCTGCCCGGGCACAGGTAGAAAAGCCAGCGGCGCCACGTGGGTGGGTAGCAGTGCCGGCGGCGGACGCTGCGTACTGTCTGGGGGAGGCAAGGAAGCGGGGCTCAGGAATGGGGGCCTGGGGCACAGCCAGAGCCAGTCCCTCAGGCTTCCCCTGAGCCCAGTGGTGATCTAAAACACCTGCCTAGACTGTGGCGGACACTGTGAGCAGGTGATGACAACTGTCTAAGCCCACCTTAAGCCGTGGACTAGATAGCTAGAGCCCTGCACCCAAGTCCTGGTCCCTCCACACACCCTTACCCAGGCTGTGGCCAAGATCCCCAGGGCGAAGAGACTGGGTCCAAGCAGGTTCCAGAGTCCATGCCGGTCAAGCTGCAAAGCCATGGACAGTAGCATAGCCCCCAGCAAGTACAGCACCTAGGGAAACAGGATTCCAGGGCTGGGCTAGAGCCAGGTGGCAGCACTCCGGGGTCTGGGCAGGATGGACAGAGGCACTCGGAAAAGCCCCAGGGGAGGGCAGGAGAGGATGTCAAGTAGACCCTGGCTGTGGTGGTCCCCAGGACCCACTCTGGACTGACCTGCTTGACCACGGGCTGTAAACGAGCCATGGCAATGACCGTGACCCACACAGACATCAAGGAGCCCAGAAAATCACAGAACTGCAACACATCGTAGTCCATGATGCAGAAAACCACAATTCCTGGCTGGTCACAGGCATGATAGAACTAGAAGAAGAAATGAGAGATGTTGAAAGGACTTGGGGCAGAAGTCTTGGTCTATGAAATGAGAGAAAGAGGCCAAAAGGGTGGTGTGCTGCTCTCAGAGAAGCCAAGATCAGAGGTCACAGGTGAGCAGAACTAGGACATGCCGGACTCCCCAACTCCTGAAAGAATGTGGTAGGGAGGCCCAGCCTGCCTCATAAACCATGTGCATCTGGCAGCTTTGACCCTGGTCCTCGCATTCCTAATCTCCCCACCTCTGGGACATGCTCTGGAGACTTTCAGACCACTCAGCAGAGGTCAGTCCCTTCCCTGTCCCCTCATGTTCATCATGGATCCCACCAATAATCCCACACTTTGGGGCCCAACTCTGGCCTCTTGGCCAACCTAGACCCCAAACATCCCCTGTGTGTCCCTGTTTCCCCTGAGCTCAGACTCCAGGTGGGGCTCCACTCTCAGGGCTTGTTCTTGCCAAGCTCTTCATCCCCTCCCCCTGGTGCCACAGAGGTGGGCAGCACGGAAACACAAAGGCAGACACCACAGCCACGGAAAATGGCCGGGCACTTCACAACATGGGCCAATGTGGAGGGACAGTGTCCACTGGAGGACTGACGTCTGAATATGCCTAAGGGATTTATTTTCCAACTTTTTTTCTCTTATGTGTTGATTCACTAGAAGTTTATTTACTTTTTTTAAAAAATCAATATTTTGGTCTTTTTCTATGTTAAATATAAAACCTTGGTTATTCTCTGCTTTCGAGATCAGATATAAATAGTACAGAACACCAAATTACCCTATACTGTTCTATGATTTGGAATTTCTTTGTATTAATTTTACATTTCAGGCTTAACCCACCACTGGCTCCATATTCTTGATTTTCAGCGTATAGAAAGAATGCCCAACATTTTCTGAAGAGCAACTCATAATGAATCCTTTGATCTCCAGTAAGGGAGGATATAGATAGGCAAAAAAGAAGGCAAAGCTGAATCATCCGATACTGAAGACATACCTCAGGGAAGCATCAAGAGCTGACTTTCGCCTAAGAGTTTCTCTGCACTAAAAAGAAACATTGGGGGGATGCAGATATCATCTCTAGAGTAAAGAGGGAAATCATCTCACTAATAATGTTGTTCTGGGCTGATTATTCTCCAAGTATCCTAAAAAGTCAAGGTGATTGTTTAAGGTGTGGGAAGTCCATAGGAGAAGAATTAGTTAAAATTGCCATGAGAGGGAATTGTTCCACTGAAATGTGCAGGGTAACTTTTAGATTGCTATTCCTTTTGACAACAGAATTTATTTAAAGTGGTAGAAATGACACAGAATACTTGGGAAATTTAGGAAAAGAAATTTATAGTACAAACTGGATTCTATTAATATAATTTGAATCTGGACTGATCACTGCCTCAGCTGCAGAACTGTTTTTCTCCCTGTGGAATTTTACATTTTTATAATATAACTATATAGTTCATCAAATGTTCCAAAATGGGTGCCCATGCATCATAGAATATCAAACAAAAATGCAACATATTTAAATCATGCAAAGATTTTAATATTTGTGCTTAGAATATTATGGAACCTAATGTCCACTCTTTATTTGTTGTTTTCTAATTCCATTTTCTCTTGGAGTAGTTTTGGGATCTGGCTAAGGGCCACTGAGAAGTACTTGTAATGGTTTGGGGAACACAAGAGGTGTGAGCTTGTAGCAGGATGTCAGCAATCAGCAAGGAAGGCTGCACAGCCCAGGATGTGGGCTTTGGGGATCTAAGAACTCAAGTACTGCTGGGAAGGGTATGTGGCTTGGACCTTATGGGTTATCCTCACACAACTGCAAGGTTTGATAGATTTTTGCCAATGGTTTTCTTTTTTCTTTTTGTTTGTTTGTTTGTTTGTTTGTTTGTTTGTTTGTTTTGCAGTACTGGGGGTTAAGTCCATAGGCATTCTATCTCCAAACTATACTCCCAGTCCTATTTTTTAGTCTTTATTTTGAAACAGTCTCATTAAGTAGCTGAGGCTGGCTGAAAACCTGGATCCTCCTGTCTCAGCCTCCCAAGTACTAAAAGGTGTGCCACCATGCCCAGTTGCTGATAGTTTTCTATTACTGGTCTATTTATATTTTTCATCTCCTGATTGAATTTTTATCATTCAAGGATTTGGGGAGGGAGGGGATGCGGCTCAGTGGCAGAACACTTACCTAACATGGGTGAGGCCCTGGGTTCCATCCCCACAACAACAAGGAAATGAAGGGGAAATCTATCACTAGGATTTGGAGAGAACTACTAACCTAAATCCATGTGTTCTCTACCTGCTCCAGGACTTCTGAGAAACTGAAATTAGATTAGAAATTTATCAGTGCATGCTCGCTGCCCTGGTGCCAGTGATTCTGTGTAGCTCAGTGATTCTGTGTGAGGGACCTGGAGTCAGGCTGAGTGAGGCTCTGAGCTCCATCATTAACTCTCCTTTAAACAAAGTAGGTAACTTTCCTTCATCTAAAGAGAGAGAAGCTGGGCCTAATAGCACACACTTAAAATCTCAGTACCTGGGAGGCTTAGACAGGAGGATGGCAGGTTCAAAGCCAGCCTAAGCAGCCAGGTGTGGTGGCGCACACTTGTAATCCCAGGACTTGGGAGGCTGAGACAGCAGGACCCCAGGTTTGTGGCCAGCCTCAGCTAATTAGTGAGACCCTCCACATCTCAATGAGACTTTGTTTCAAAATGAAGAGAAAGTAGGGCTGGGGGTATAGCTCAGAGGTAGAATGCACCTGGGTTCAATTCTCAGTACCACAAAAAGAAAGGAGGAGGTAAGAACAAAAGTGCCTACCTATTATTATAGTGCTACTGCAAATACTAAATCAGCAGTGTCCAACACAGCACAGATTTACTAGATGTATTCTGTTGTTACCATTATCTGAACTGGTTGACAACACACAAATTCAAGTGCAAGATTTGCAGACTGCTTTTCCCCATATTTTATATCTATAAATTCCTGAATTATAACCTACTGTCTGTTCCTATGCCCTGGATAGGAATTTAGGACGTGGAACATGACTATCATCTACTGTCCTGATACTGTCAGCTGCAATATGACCACTGGCTACTTAAATGGACTCTGCTGAAAAATGAAATAAGTCTAAACTATGTTAAGAATAAGTAAGGAGAGACAACAGAGAACCTGCCCCTGGAAAACCAGATGACCATAGCGCTACATTATGGTCCACACGGAAAAAGAACTGGAGTTACAGCAGAACCCTCATCAACACCTCAAAACCAGGAGCTGCTGATTCCTTTGCTTGTCTTATTTAACACAGTGGGGGCTCTTTATGAGGTGCCAGGCCCTTGACGATCCCCAGTGCTCCTATCAGGGGAGGTCTTATCCTGCCAAGCTGATATGCCACTGTATCCTGAAAGTGAAGAGCACTGAGCCCTGAGCACCCTGGAGCCAATGCCCAGGATGAACGTGCTCCAGGCTCCTGACACACTAAGACACTCTTACTCACTGTGACTCCCATTCCATCTGCATGGAGCCAGGAGTGGGCTGGTGGGATGGCTGTTGCTCAAGGAGCTGGTGAGCAACCACAGAAAGGGCTTCTGGCAGCTAAGGAAGGGAGACAGTGTCTAATGTAAAAATAGAATGAGGCCCTATCAGAGCAGGCCAAAAAGGGCCCCAGTCAAGCAAAACCAGTGTCTACTTTAGCTACGTGATTGGATTGAGATGCCTTGGGGATGAGAAGACTGCACTTCTGGGTGAGTCTGTGAGGGTGTCAAACAAAACCAGGGTACGCTCTTCTCACCCAGCTCCAAGGCTGAGGTCTGTGCCACATGGCAAGGACTGCCCTCCCTCATCCGTGGAGCAGTGCACAGAAGGACCCCAGATGCTTATTTCAGTACGTATAAGCTCAGCTTCTCCCACATGATGACCAGGATTTCTGTAATTTGGTTCCATATGTCTAATCTAGTAATGCGGGACCCCAGGGAGACACATGATGGCTCTTGTGACATCCTGGTTGCCAAGATATAGGGAGAATCTGAGTCTACCTAGGATTTGTGCAGTTCTCACAGGCAGGCACTGTATGTGACAAGACGCCAGGAACACAGGGGTGACATGACAAGACCCTGAACGCCGCGTCTTGGGGGTGGGAGGTGGAGCCTACCTGCGGGTCAAGCCACAACAGCACACCCACTTCTCTACCCTTACAGTATCTGAAATACTTTCCTGTGATGAAAAACTCAGAGAAGAGCCAGACATGGTGGAACACGCTTGTAATCCCAGCATTTGGGAGGCTGAGATAGGAGGATTGCGATTCACAGACTCAACTACTTAGTGAGGCCCTTTGCTACTCAGTGAGACCCTGTTTCAAAATAAAGGATAAAAAATAGGGCTGGGGGTATAGCTCGGAGCTGGAATGCCCTTGGGTTCCATCCCCAGTACCACCAAAAAGAGAGAAAGAAAGAAAGAAAGAAAGAAAGAAAGAAAGAAAGAAAGAAAGAAAGAAAGAAAGAGAAAAGAAAAGCAAAGCTTAGGGAAGGAGCCATAGAAATTTTTGTAATGAGAATGGAGGGGTTTCAAACACAAATTGTTCCGGGTGTGTCACACACCTTGGAGTCTCAGCTACTCAGAAGACTAAGAGGTGATGGTCACTTGAGCTCAGGAGTTGTAGGCCAGCCTTGGAAACATAGTGAGATCCATTCTCAATCTCAAAATAATTAACCACAAAGCAAGGCATGGTGGCATACACCTGTAATCCCAGTACTTGGGAGGATGAGACAGAAAAATCACAGGTTTGAGGCCAGCCTCAGCAACTTAATGAGACCCTGATTCAAATTATTTTGATTTTATTTATTTATTCATTTATTTATTTACTTACTTAGTTGTTTATTTCAGTATTGGGGATTGAACTCAGAGGCATTCTACCTCTGTGCTACACCCCCAGCCCTATTTCTTATTATTTATTTTGAAACAGGATCTCACTAAGATGTGGAGAGCCTCACTAAGTAGCAGAGGCTGGGCACAAACCTGAGATCCTCCTGTCTCAGCCTCCCAAGTCCTGGGATTACAAATGTGTGCCACCATGCCCCGCTCAAATTATTTTTAAAAAGGACTGAGGGTATATGCCGGGCGTGGTGGCGCACGCTTGTAATCCCCATGCTTGGGAGGCAGAGACAGGAGGATCGCGCAGGTTCGAAGCCAGCCTAGCTGGCTTAAGAGACCCTGTTTCCAAAAATAAAAAAGTATAAAATAGGTCTGGGAATGTAGCCTGGAGGTAGAAGGGCTTCCAGGAACCCCAGTACCACAAAAAAAGAAAAAAAAGGACCGAGGGTGTATATATATCTCAAAGGTATTATACTCCTGCATTCAATCCCCAGTACAAAAAATAAAACCACTGAAAACAACAATGACAACAACAACAAAAGAAACTATTGATCTACTTCAAAATGTACTCCTTTGAGCTGGGATTTTATAGCACTGCCACTTCCCATGATGCCTCAGGACAAAGTTTCTCAGGACTCTGAGAAACAAGCTTTCCTACAAATTACCCAGTAGAGATCCCTCTCTGTCTTCCAAAAGTTCCTAAGAGATGTCAAGGAGGCCATGGTGACTAAGTTGAGGACATGCTTTCATTCCATATAAATGAACCTGCTAAAATGTAGAAATCCCTAGTACACTGGAGAACAGGAGTGCAGAATGGCTAGCCTTCACGTCATGGAAGAACAGGATGGTGAAGACTATGTAGAGATGTGGACAAAAGTGGAGATTTCCTGCCCCCATTCAGAGAAGAACGTAGTGAGGGTGTAGACACAATTCCATATTATTGGGCAGAGTTTCTTGGCCAGTGTGTTGAGTAAAGTTCTCCGTGGCCCTCTGAACAGACAGAAGATGGAGCAATTTCAGCCCCACACTTGTATTAAGTTGGAACAGCCTTGGTCATTTACCCCAAAGTGCCTTACAGAAATGAGCCCTTTCTATGCATGCCATCAAGGGTTGGGAAACACTGCTGTAGAAGACCCAGTAAATATCCCCAGCCTGGGGGGACCATGGCAGAAGCAGAAACCCTCACCCACCGTGTGGACAAGGACACGGTGGTGGCAGGGTACCACCACATACCGTGGAGAAGAACATGGTGAAGGTGTAGACAGCAGCCTCCAGCACATACCGGCTCCGAATGGCCAGGACCACAGGTGGCAAAAACATGAGGTTGCTCAGGCAAAGCAGGAGTGTGGACAGCAGCTGGAATCCATAGGTGAGTGCATCGGCACTGTCCGTGCAGCCCCAGCCCCTCCATCCTGCAGGTGGGGAGGGCGCATGGTGGAAGAGGACCAAAGGCCAGGAAGCCGATGGGTTCAGCAGATACTTTGCTCGCCAACCCCGCCTGCCATGCCCCAGCACCCACGTGTGGGCCCAACACCTCCCGGCTCCAGGCTACCACCCTCCCCAGGCCAGAAACCCAGCCCGCCAGCTCTCTTCCAGCCAGCTCACCCGCCTTGCACTCGCAGGCCGCATACAAGTAGTTGTGGGTGCGCAGCAGCTTGCACTGGCCATAGGGCCCGCAGTCATCCACACATGGGGACAGGAAGGTGCGCAGCCGCACTTCTGCTGTGGCGTTGCGGCACCTGACAAACCTGCGCACACGCTGGTGGTCACTCAGGGCAGGGGACCCCATCCCACCCCACTCCGCCTCACGCAGCTCACCGAGGCCCCACCCCGCACAGGGAGCGGAGGGTCAGGAACCAGGTCCCTGTCTGTGGAAATGGGATTCGCAGCCTGGCCACTCTGGAGGTGGCGCTGACGGAGAGGAGGAAGCCAGCCAGTGACTCTGAAGATGGAAAGGAAAGGGAGGGCCAAGAGAAGAGGAGGAGCAGTCAGCACAGGTCAGGACCCAAGAACCTGCTGCCCACCTGCACCCACCTGCCAGGTGTCACCCTAGCATGTCCTTCCCTGCCATCCCCCACCACCCTGCCCCAACATTCTGCCTCCTCCCCTGCCCCACTCCTCACCCGACCTTTGGAACAGGTCACTGCTGCATCCCCTAAGCTCAAGGGCACCTCATGAGTTAGGCATCCGAACACTGTCACATTTTCTTGGCGCAGAGAACTCTGGGGGGACAGGTATGATAAGACTGTCAGATCTTTTATGTGGGCATACTCAATCCCCAGACTCCTACACCTGCCTCCTTCCAGCCCTCGCAGGACAGTCCACCCCCCAGGAGCCCCCCAGCCAAGTCTGTTCTCTGAAAAGCCTCAGATCCTCCATAAAGCAGTCTCTCAAAGACTGATAAGATGAGGCCCAATTCTGAACTTTCTATTCAGAAGAGAGAATTCCTATCTCAAGCCTATCTAGCTTACTGGGGGGATGGAACAGCTGTTGCCAGCTGCGGAATCTAGGTAACTTTCAGGTTTTGGTCATCTTGCCTTGGGCCTAAGGGCAAGAGGTGGGTAAAAAAAACTCACTTCTCAGGTGAAATGATACCCAGTACTGAATGGTAGTAATGGGAAGCCTGAGAGGTTAAATGTAGTGACCTGGCTGCAGTAAGAGACAAGACACCACCTAGAGTAAGTGTAAGGGCTGTCTACAGGAATAAAAGTAGTAAGGCCTGGCTCGGTGTCACCCTCCTGTAATCCCAGTTACTGGGAGGCCGAGGCAGGAGACTCACAAGTCTGAAGACAGTCTAGACAACATATATTTTATTTATTTATTATTTTGCAGTACTGGGGATTGAACCCAGGGGCATTCTATCTCCAAGCTACACCCCTAGCTCTATTTTTTATTCTTTTTGTATGTATGTATGTATGTGTGTGTGGTACTGGGGATGGAACCCAGGGGCATTCTACCTCCAAGCTATACACCCAGCCCTATTTTTTATTCTTTATTTTGAAACAGGGTCTCATTGAGTTGCAAAAAGCCTCACTAAGTAGCTGAGGCTGTCCACGAACCGTGATCCTCCCGTCTCAGCCTCCTGAATGTGGGATTCAAGCATGCGCCCAGTTGATACATTTAAAAACAAACAAACAAAAAGGCTAAAAGGACACCATAAATTCACTTCATTCAAGAAGGAATTGAGTCAGTGTGTGTGTGTGTGTGTGTGTGTGTGTGTGTGTGTGTGTGTGTTACCAGAATAGAACCCAGGAGCATTCTACCTCTGAGTCACAGTCAGCCCGATTTTTTATTCTTTATTTTGAAACAGGGTCTCACTAAGTTACAGAGAGCCTCACAAGTTGCTGAGGCTGGCCATGAACCTATGATCCTCCTGTCTCAGCCTCCCAAGTACTGGAATTACAAGCATGTGCCACCATGCCTGACTTGAGTCATCTTATTAAATACATAAAAGAGGAAGAAATAAATACATGAAATAAATTTTTAAAATCTGGATAAAAAATAGCATGTCCCTATATGTATGATATACATTTGATACTGACTTCCAAGAAAGCAAAGCCCAGAAGGACACATGGCACATTTCCAGATTTGTGAGTGCATGAAAGTTTGATTAATCAGAGTCTCCGGAGAAACAGTGTCCAAAGGGGCAGTCCTCAGGAAAGTGCTCATCAAAGAGCTGTGTGCTCCATGCATCCTGTCCTCAACCACAAATCTGAGTTTCATTCAACTTGCTCAGAACTGCCCTCAATGGAAGCCCAGTAATACATTACTTAGTTATTCTAGGAGGGAGCTAAAGTGGTTCTTGATCCAAGTGAACACATCAAAATATTAAGGCAACTATCAGAGTGGAGGTGCTGATATATACCTTTAGGGATAAATCTAACAGGCTGAGTTATGTGGCAGGGTCTCAGCATGCAGCTGGTAGAAGGGAAGCAGATACTCATTAGAGTGAATGAACAAGAACATAGAGAAGGGCTGTAGGGTTGAGGAGTAAAGAGTAGTATGGGTAGGGCTAGCCTCTTGTTTGGGCTTTACAGTTTCAAGGTCAAATAGAGACCTGACCATCACTGTCCACAGGCATGGTAATAAACGAACACAAAATATATACAATCTTAGCCAAATGAGCATCAGAGAGAACTTGAGCAAGAAAATAAGAAATGTCTTCAAGTTAAATAACCAGCCCAATCCTGATAAGAGAGACCACTAGAAAGTTCTGAATCATGTCCCATAAAAAGCCACATCAAAGCCAAACACCATGCCACAGATTGATGGACAGGGAAGTAGTCCCCTCTCTCAGAGCTGGAAAACAGTAGAGTTAAAAGGATCCCTAGCCTGGGGAACAAAGCATAAGCTACCAAATCAAAGCCATGCTGAAAATAGTCTTTAATGACCAACAGAGGATTCTGCCCACATCCCAATCTTTTCAGCTGTTGACAATAATGACTCAGAGATAAAGAAGGCCTGTTTTGCAAGTATGTGAACTATATGAGGTGGATAAGGCTCATAGCCCAAACCAATTAGGCAATACCCCAAGGATGGACATAAATTCTTCCACTTAGGTTCAAAATTTCACTGCAAAAAGCCAGGCGTGGTAGCACACACTTGTAATCCCAGTACTTGGGAAGCTGAGACAGGAGGATCCGGTTTCATGGACAGCTTCAGCTACTTAATGAGGCCTTCTGCAATTTAGTGAGATCTTGTCTTAAAATAGATTCTAAAAAAAAATAGAGCCTGGGGTATAGCTCAGAGGTAGAATGCCTCTGGGTTTCATCCCCAGTACCGCATTAGAAAAAGAAAAATTCACTGCAAAATCACAAGACAGAAATTGGCAGTGGTTCACAGGTTCAAGGCACCAAAATTCATATGCCCCTTGATTATAATCAAATACGGCAGGTAATATGGAGAAATAATGTGGGCTGAGAGGGTAAATACTGAAAAGTTGTCAAGGGGATACTTTCCCTATTGCCCAAAGTTTTTATGTGATCCTATTACTTTTACAATAAGAAAATACATGTACACAATTGTTCTGAAGAAACAAAAGTGAAATAAAGGGGAAAGTTCCAGATATTTTAGTTCACCGGAGGCCACAGATGATCCCCAAGTGGGGTGCAGCAACTCAAAGAGGTCCCTGGGTCTCGGGCTGCACACATGCAAGGCCTGCTCAGACTGCCTCAGATCACTTCAGACATGTGATGACCAGTGGAAAAATAAAAAGACTAGAAAATGGGACTGGGGGTGGAGCTCGGAGGTAGAATGCCCCTGGGTTCCATCCCCAGTACTGCAAGAAAAAGGAAAAAAGAAATATGACCAGAGAAGGCAGTGGCAGATGGGGCAAAGTCTGAAAACCAAAATAACAAGTTGTTTTAGCTTTTGGAAGGCTGGGGGAAAATATCTTAAGGGCGGTTAAATATGGCATGGATTTAATGAATGTAACACACTAAGGCCAGATATTATAATAGGGGAAAGCATGAAGGGAGAGAGGAGGCATATGAGAATTCTACTTTCTGTTCAATTTTTCTATAAACCTAAAACTAAAAAATAGTCTACTAATTTTTTTTACAAAAAAGACAGGGATAGGTTTACTTCCTATAACTTCAGGGCCAAACAAAGATCAGTAAAGGCTAAGCATGGTGGCGCACACCTATAATCCCAGTACTTGGGAAGCTGAGACAGGAGGATCACAGGTTTGAGGACAGTCTCAGTAGTGTAGCAAGACTATCTATAACCTAGTGTCTAGATATCTAAAACCTGTTTCAAAACAAAGATTAAAAAGGACTGGAAGTGTAGTTCAGAGTTAGAATGCCCCTGGATTCAATCCCCAGTACCACAAAAATAAATAGATCAGTGAGTAAAACTTCATGGAGGCAGCTGTGTTGTTGTTGTTGTTGTTGTTGTTGTTGTTGTTGTTGTTCTGGGGATTGAACCTGGGGACATTCAACTCTGGCCTACATGATGAGAGTCTCACTACTTGCTGAGGCTATCCTTGAACCTGCGATCCTCCTGTCTCAGCCTCCCAAGTACTGCAATTACAAACATGCCCACCACACCTGTCTATGAAGGCAGATTTTGGTGGAATGTCAGAAATGTCATTAGCAAAAGGAGCTATCCAAACAAGGGCACATGGCCTCCAGAGATGGTGGACCCGTTGTCACAGGAGATATGCCTAAAAAGCAAACTACCACCACTGGGAGATGCCTTTAAGTGGAAGGCCATCTTGCAAAACTGGGACCACAGACTACTCTGAGTGTCCTGACTGACCCAACCCATTTTCATTACAGTGAATATTCAGAGCATGCTTGGTGACCAGAACTGGACTGAGATATGTTCCTTTACAATGGGAGCATGGTCCCACTGAATAGGTAGAAGCAACCTGGACAGGCTTC
Organism: Muscardinus avellanarius; assembly: GCF_963383645.1. Classification (NCBI taxonomy): domain Eukaryota; kingdom Metazoa; phylum Chordata; class Mammalia; order Rodentia; family Gliridae; genus Muscardinus; species Muscardinus avellanarius. Next base: position 39,714,581 of record NC_137799.1, read on the forward strand.
CTGGAGGAAGCAAGGGCCCTCACCACTGACACCTTCCCTTCAAAAGCCCTCGCAGGGCAACCACCCCACTCTCCACAGCCAGTACCGCATTGAGCTGTAGCTCCAGACTGAGGACGCCTCCACTGTCCAGCACTGGCAACAGCCTCAGGGCGAACACGGCTGGGCGCTCCGGTGGAAGGGCCACGCTGGGGCCAAAGAAGATGTAGAAGTGGACGGAGAAGGTGTCCAACTCATTGCGCAGAGTTGGGCGCACTGGCCAGCAGTGCTCGGGTGGAGATGTGGATGCAGGCGCCTCCATGGTGGTCCCCAGGGATGGCGGCTCGGGGGGCAATACCTGGCTGCCCAGTGACTGGGGCATGTTCATGGCAGCTCCAGGGACCAGGGCACGGGACAGGCTGGGCTGTGGGCACTCTGTGATGCAGAGGAAACCAGAGCTGAGGCCCGCAGCCGTTACAGCCCTGCAGCCCCCCACAAGACAGAACTGAGCCAGACAGGGTGTAGCAATGGTGGGGAAGGATGAGAAATAGAATGCAATCCCTTGGGAGTGTGGGATGCCAGGGTCACAGGCTAGGGCCCATGGGCTCTTAGGGGTCACAGTGAATAGAATTTCACATCAAAAGGAATCGAGGTCACCTCTCTCCCCCCAGATGCCATGAAACACTGTTGAAACAGATAACTAAATGTGACGGGCTGTCTCACTGAACTGCACAGGCTTTGGCAACCACAATATCCTAGCAGTCCTGGCCATCCTGCCTACGCCAGGAAACTGAGAGATCTAATCAAGGGAAATAAGAGCCTTTAATTTCCCCAAGTCAGATGCCAAAGGGAAAAAAAATGGTCTGAATGCAGTCCAGGACATGGAGCTCCGCACTGGGCGGCTTCATGGAGGTCGGGGCCCTGAGTGGGAGGGTAGACTGTAGGGCCATGGCAGAGAGTCACTGAATACAGCCGTCCAGGCACTTCCCAGCCACAGGCTGGCAGGCTGGGCCAGATGTGAGGGTTCTCACCTTGCAACCGCACACACAGCTGGAAGCGGATGGTCTTGCCAGGGCCCCGGGGTGGTGTCTCCACACGCACATAGACCCAGTGCCCCCACGGGGGCAGTGCCAGCTCCAGATGGCACACTGAGGCACCTCCACAGGACACAGAGCTTGAGTTATGCAGAGGTGGGGCCTTGGGACGTAGGCGCAGTGTCAGAGGGCAGGCAGACATCCCTCGGCCTCCCAAGCATACCAGCTGCGCTGAAACCCTGTAAGTGAAGCTGGGCACAAAGACCCTGGGCAAAGGAGAGATTGGGGGCAAGAAAGGACAGACAGAGAAGTGAGAGGGACACCAGAGAGAGGGAACTACAAGGCAAGGGGGGCAGGTAGGAGATCGGGGACACAGCGAAACAGGTAGCCTTTTAGGTCTCTCCGCTGTGTGAGGAGAGAGGTGGCAGGGATCTGACCCACCCTGGGGCTCTGGGTCACCCAGAAGACCATCATGGCCAGAATGAGAGCAGGACCAGGCAGTGGCTGAGACGCTAAAGGAGAGCCTGGCCGCCTGCTTAAGCCCAGAGGAGGACATGGGCCCGGTTTGGGGAGTATTTAACTCACTTGTACAGAGCTGAGCGGTTGTGAGGAGAGAACATTTGCTCTGAGGGTCGACCAGGAAGCAGCACAGCCACATCCAGCAGACGTCGGACGATCAGCTGCGGCTGAAGGAGGTACTGGCACTCATCCTGGAGACCCTGAGGCAAAAGCAGGGGTGACAGGAGGAGGAGAGACAGCAGGGGTGCTACTATACCAAGGCTAATAGTGCCTCCAAGGCAGGTCAAGGAGAAACACCCTCTGGCCTCCTGCTCCCAAGCTCCGACCATGGTCTCTAAGTTGAGTTTTTCTGCTGGAGAGGTCATTTCCGATCTCCTCTACCCCACCTTCAAGGTCTGCTGTGATCCTCAAGTCTGGCTGAGGAACTGGGAGTCAAGCCCAGGGTTGCTCAGCAGACAACCTGGCCCTGCTTCCCCCAAGCCAACCCCTCCTCTTGAGCATTCCTCGCCAGCCCCACATCACCAGAGTCTCAAACAACCCCAATTCCCTGCTGGCTCTCTTAGGGGAGGAGGAAAGCCCCTTCAAGGCCTCCAGTCCACCCCACCCCACACCGACAACCCAAATCTTTGCCCTCATGCCCCTGCCCCTCTCACATGCTTGCCCAGCCTCTGCTTCAGCCACCCAGGGAGGGCCACTGGCACCTCTAAGGCAACCTCAGACTCTGAGCAACTCAAGAATAGGAACCTCATCTTATTCTATTTCTGTTCCTCCAGATACAGGGCCTAACGTGTTCACAGTTCACAAGGAAAGTTTGCTAAATAAGTGAATAACAAATGGATCAGCCCATCTGGGGGCAGCTATGACCTTTATAAAGCCAAAAACTGCCATCTTTGACTCCCCTCCCACTGCTCGGCCCACAGGACCCAGATACACCAGCGCCCTCAACCTCAGAATGTGTTTCTCTTGACACTGGAGGATAACAACCATGTCTCTCCCAGCTCTTGTTCTGAACAAATGCTCTAGCCCCTTCTTCTCTCCTGCATTGACACCATCACCCCACAGAACCCCATCACACCCTGCAGAACCCCATCACAATTCAGTGGACATTGTCCCATGTGGTGTGGTTTCACTTCCCCAGTATTCATAGCTACTTGCCCTACAAACCCAACAGTTAAGGAGCAAAAGTGTTCTCTAATTAGGCATCTACAACTTTCTGGACAAATGGTCTTTTGCTGGCCCAATAATCTAGAGGCTATGGCCCACTTATGTGATTATTCTGACCAAAACATACTCCAAGCCTTGTTCTGGGACAAAAGTTCTCACCCCTAATAGCCCATGAGTTCCATGCCATGGACAAGCATGCCAAGGCACCGACTCCCAGCAAAGCTCCCTGGGGCTGGAAGGAGGCTTTGAGAGATGCCAGGCCAGAAGGTCAATTACCCCTGCCTGGAATTATCCTGGGCCTTTGCATCTCAGCATCTCTAGTGCCTAACACAGCGTTGGGCACAAAGTAGACACTGAAAAAAATATAGCCATCAAGTTGAAGAATGGATGTCAAAAAGAGGGTTTGTTTAAACTAATCCTGAACTGACTTAGGTGCTCAAAAACTTCCATCTCTGATATTCAAAGCAGATGTCCCTCATCCATGGTGTCCAAACCTAGAGATTGGAAACACTCTCACAAGGAATTTCAGTGACACAGCATTCCTAAGGCAGAAACACAATAATCTTGCAGTGAGTGAGTCCCAAGGGTGGGCTCATGCTCAAAGGTGACCCATTGCCTTGGTAGAGAGTCCAGGGAAAGAAACACTGCTCCACATTTTGCTTGCTGTTACAAAGGATCAGAAGACATGATCTCCCTAGTTAAGAGGTGTTCCTTCTTCAACTGTACAACAGGCACATTCAGCCCCTCCCTCAACGCGGAGTGTAGACCAGGGAAGATGCAGGGATGCAGTGACCTATACTCATGATGGGGCAGAAAAAGGGCCCAGAAGTCAGGCCCCCAACAGCTGCCAAGACAGAAGTCAAGTAAGAGAGTTCAAACTGAGTCAACAGGCCATGCAAACATCAGCAGTTATGGAAGGAATGGGGCCAAAACAAAGAAGCCTGAGGATCAGAGAGCCAAAAGCAAAGAGTGGGTGGGAAAGGGCAGGAGAGATCCTGGTGTGGAAAGCGAAGGACATGGATTCCATGTATGGGTAGGGATTAAAAGATGGAAGATGTCCAGAGATACTTAGCCTTCTCTATGGGAATATCCCAGTGCTCAGCACAGCCCCCTCACTCATAATCAATCAGCACCAGTCAACACAGAAGTAAACAAAGAATAGACTAAATGGAATGGAAGCAGGGAAGTCAGGTGGTGGCCAGGAGAAAGCTAAGTGGAGGTGTGTTCAGAAGGTGCCTTAGAGGTAGAGTCAACGAGGCATTTTCTTTATGGATTGGTTGTGGGGAAAATACAAATCAAGAATGACACCTAAATTTGGGGCTCAAACAACTGGTAGATGACAGTGCCCTTTTCTGAGATGAAGATATAGAAAAAAGAAGCTTAGACTGGTAAGAATGAAATGGGAATTAAAGAGGTTTTTTTTTAACTCTGCTTTGACTTATACATACTAAGCTTGAAACATTTCTTAGACATCCCAATTGGATATGTCAAATAAATAGATATAAAGTTTGAGATTCAAAGAAATTGGGACTGGCAGACTACTCTTAGAAAATATTAACTCACAGATGGTATTTAAAACAATTGTGCTAGAGATACCAAGCAAGAAAATGAAAAAATATGTAAAAGGAGTTGTTCTGGATGGAGCATTAGGTTACTACAGCATATATAGATTAAGCAGAGAAGAAACCAAGAAAGGATACAGATGCACGGTCAGTGGGCCAAAGGAGGACCACGACAATACTGTGGTCACAGAGGCCAAGAGGAGAAATGTTTCAAAAAGAAGAGAGTAACACAAGGAACTAGTTAACAGCTAGTTATAAGTTGACTCTGGGGTGAGAAATTAGGAACTGGAAGGAGAAAGGGGGAAGACTTACTTTTCACTGTAGCCTTTTGTACCTTTCCAATGTTGTACCAGGTGCATACATTACCTATTTGAAATATAAATAAAATAACAGGAGGAGGAAAAGCAGAAGAGGCACTGTTAGCAGATTTTAACCACTTCAGTTGAGATATTTTTGAGTTATGCTGGTCCTACCTGGTGAACAGAAGCCTTTCTTCTATAATCTTTTTCTTTGCTATCCATTTGTTTTCTTTGTTTTGATTTGCTTGTATTTACCTTAAAATGTTAGACCTGGAAGATGAAGCCTTTTAGGAGAACTTGTGCTCAGCCAGTTGGGAGAATGTTCTCCTTATGAACCATTTTGGTGCCAACTGGTGGAGACATGCCAAAGGCCAGCTCCTGGGGGCAGGCTGGCAGCTAGGCACCATAGAATGAGATCATGCTCCAAGACAGAAGAGGTAAGGAGATGGGCGCCGGCAGGAGGCCAAGACAGAGGTGACTGACAGGAAGAGGGGAGAAGGAAAGGAGAGGAAATGAGGTCGGCTTGGGACACTTTGAGTCTGGGAAGGTGGCAGAAGGGCAACAAAAACGCTCTAAGGCCCCACCATGTGCCAGGCTCTGTGCTGGGTGCAAGAATGTGTCCCAAGGAATAGAGTCACAGGGCCTAGCAGAGCGGGGGCTGGACTGCTAGGTCACTTCTCTCTTACCACCTCTCTGGGCTCCGTATCACTGTCCAGATGCAGTGTAAACTTCTTGGCCCTTCATGGTCTGGCCTCCACTCAGCCCTCCACCTCCCTCAGCCCCCCACACCCAGCTCACACTGAATACTGTGGTTCTGGAGGGTTGGCCCATGCTGTTCCCACCACCGGAATGCCTTTCTCTACCTCCTTGGCCTCAGGCCCTACTTCCTAACAGTCTTCCAATACTCCCTTTACCACACTGGCAAACTTGAGTTAGCCATTTCTCCTTCATCTTCTTAAAACATTTCCCGCATCTCAGCAGTGTACACTGTCTTATTTACCTCAGTGTTTCCAGCACCCAACCCGAGGCTTAGCACAAGCAGGTGCTAAAGCACTAAGTGACTAAAGGGAAATATGAGCTCATCCTCAGGGTGAAAGATGGTCCTAGAAAAAGCACTGCCTTCCTACTGCTGGGACTCTTTACCCTCACCAAGGCTATTCCCAAACCCACATGACTTCTTGAGCTTTCCAAGCTTCACAGAAAGCCAGAACAACCATGGTACAAGGAGGGCACAAGTTGAAGATATGAAGGAATGCTCTGGGCACAGGCTTAAGTCTGGGAAACTGGCTAGGGTCTAGAGAGCTTAAGAACCCTAGAGGCCCACATAAGATTCCAGAAGTCAATCAAATTTTTAGAAGGGCCATACACATGATCCTTGCCCCCACCAACTTCTAGAGCAGGCCTAGCTGAAGAGCTACATCTTCATGGTGTCCAGAACTTCTGCCACCCACAGGCAAGGTAGAGCTGTGCCCTTTCCCCCTAGTCTACTGCAGCCCTGGGAGCTCTGCTAGCTAGGGCTCCAGGTAGGGTAGCAAGAATTTGGGGCCCTGCTTGCTCCATCAAGATGCAAATGGGCATGGCTGGCCTGACTCTCTTTTCTTTGTCTAACTCTCTTTGGTCTGGCCACTCTGAATCATACTCTAGGTTTTAGGCAGCCTTTCTCTGTACTACTATCTCAGATTCCCCACTGTCCCAATATGGCAGCTATAAGCCATGCTGACAACTCCTAAGCAGGCCCCAGATACCATAATACCAGCCTAAGCCTAGACTCCAGTGTTATGGATATCTAGAGAAGTGCTAGAGAAATCTCTGTCAGTTCTTACAAAGTGAGTCGTGGACCAGAGTTGGGATCAGGGGCAGGCTCTTTGAGATTTGGCCAAATCCATATGAAGAAGTTCCTCATAGTAGAAGAAGCCTTAGTTCTGATGTGAATCAAGGTCTACTGAAGCCTAGAGCCTTTTCCAAGTGAGCTCCTCTCATGACTCACCCAGAGGGCTCCCAGGCCTCCTATACATCCCTCTAAGGAAAAAAGGCCTTTCACTGAGGCTCCAGAGGCTGGCTACATGAGCCCCAGCTCACATCTCTGCCAACAGCAGAGCCTGTGCCCTTCTCCCCGTGGGATTCAGAGCTCAACTGAAGGTATTATTAACACTTCCGTGAGTGCTGGGCTCCAGCAGGAGGAGGACACAGTCAGAGTTCCTTCCCTCAAAGAACTCAGCCTGGAGAGATATCTCTAATCTCTATGTAAAGTCTTCACCTGGTTGGCAATTTCTGCCTCTCTCAATTCTCAACCCTACTAGCTTTCTTGTTCTATAATATTCTATAATGTCCTTTCCTTCCTTCCTTCCTTCCTTTTTTTTTTTTTTTTTTGTGTGTGTGTGTGTGGTACTGGGGAAGCAACCCAGGGGCATCCTACCTCTGAGCTACACCCAGCCTTATTTTTTTTTTTAAACAGGGTCTGAGTTGCAAAGAGCCACTAAGTAGTTAAAGTTATCCACGAACTGCAATCCTTCTGTCTCAGCCTCCCAAATGCCAGGATTACAAGCATGCACCACCATGTCTGCCTTTAACGTCCTGTTCTTTCATTTCTCACTCTGCTCACACATGGTTCTCTACCCTTACAAGAGACCCCACTCACATGGTCATCTCACTCTGACAATGGCCAGCTCTACACACCCTCCCTCTCCTCAGGTGAACAGTAGAAAACAGACAGATTCCCTTCCTATGAGGAGGAAGCCCAGCCTAACACACAAGATGGCAGGAAAGCACCGTGGCATTTCCTTCCCCTCAAAATCAGAGAAGTATTCTGACCTTTGAACCTGCCCTTCAGGCTTTAGCAATCTCTACTTTGTAAAATCAGTGCTCATATTTAAAGGAAAGGGAGGCAATGGTCAGGATGGAAACCAGCTTCCCAAAGCTTCCTTTTAAGAAAAAAGGGTTCTCTCATGGTTCCCCATAGGGTACGAGAAGCTATCTGAAACCATGATGGAAGAAGAATGTACCTTCACATGGAGTAGAGACTGGGCTGTGAGCTGAGAGAGACTTCAAGGCTATCATCAATTGAAATGTAGAGTAGAACCAGTGTTAGGGGTTTGTATTGCAGATCTGACCATTCCTTGGTTGACTTCTGATCACTCAGAATAACTCTAGTGCCTCCCAATCGGAAGGGGCTCTAGTCTCCAGTGCCAGAGCCTCTGATTCAGGACTCTGAACTCTCCCTTCTGCTTTCCCCCTAAGTTGCCTCCTGCAGACTATCCCACCAGATGACCTGCTGGCTACAGCCATGCCCTACTCTAGTCACCCTGTGTTGCTACCCACCCTGGCACAAGGCTGGTGTGCCAGGTAGACTGTGAGAGGAATTTACCAGAGATGGAGAGGCAGCTTTGTCCCCTCCTACCCAGGGCAATATTAACCCACCTTGACAGAGATGTGGCCGTGGGTCTGGGGAAGGTGGGCAGCCAAGAACCAGTCCCCAGGTAAGGGGCTGCTGACGTTAAAGATGCCTGAGGTGCGGTTGGGCAGTGTCCAGCTGAGGGTCAGAGAGAAAACCCCAGGCACAGCTGTGTCCCCTGGGAAGTGTGTATGCAGGGGATTGATGACAGGGGGTGCCCCGGACCGGAAATACCTAGGGGACCAGAATTAGGAGAAGAGAAAAGCAAGCAGTGGGATAGGAGACAGGAAATGGTGGGGGGGGGGGACTGTCACTCATTACCAACAAAACAAAGGGGTTCTCAACACGGACACATAAAACAACGTGGTTTCAGGTCAGGGGTTCAGGCCAAAGGGGCAAGAACTCAACTCAGGCACTCATACTACTATATAGTAGAGGAAATGGTCAGGTGACAGAGGTCAGACCCTCACTCAGTCACATTTTAATTTGAATATAGGTCAAGGTCAAGGTCAGGAGGTTAGATACTCCTAAAGTCACACTTTAGTTTGAAAAGTGGTCTGTGGTTGGGAGTGGGGGCTGAGGGGTAACTCAGACACTCACACAGTCACACTTTGGTCTGGGCAGTGGTCCCCAAAGGTTCCCCCCTGCTCCTTGAAGATGATGAGGTTCCAAACAGCCAGGAATGTGTCCTCGGGAACATGGAAGTGGAAGAGTTCGGTACTGGCAAAGGAACGGAAAGGACTCAGCTTGCGGGGTGAGCAGGTGGAGTAGTCAGTCAGGAAGAGGCCTCCTAGGAAGCAGGAGAAAGAGAAAGGAGCGGGGCAGGACAGAGGGCATTTCCATTAGGCAACAGGCATGTCCGTCCCCATCACCAATACCTCCAACTCGCCAAATGCTCTCCTCCAAGCCAGGAATGGCTCTGTGCTGCCCTAATGAGCATTTGGTTTAATCTTTACAGAAACCTTATAAAAATAAATAAGCAAACCTTTTGTACAGATAAGGAAAATGAGGCTCAAACCTAGACCAAACAGGATTTAAAAACAGGGCCCTTTACATCACTTCACAGCTGTCCCCTCGCTGAGAAACCATTGCTCTCTTACCAAACATATGGAAACAGAAGTGTGGAAGGTGTGTGTGTGTGTGTGTGTGTGTGTGTGTGTGTGTGTGTGTGTGTGTTGGCTGGACTCTTAGCCATCAAAACAGGCTAGAACTCCACCTGTGGGGCTTGGGAGTCAGCGCAGAACTATGTAACTTCCCTATTTATTTTCTGCCCCTTTCTGTTCCCCTGTGGTTAGGAGCAGTAAAAAAAAAATCCTCTGAAAGTTCACAAAAGCTGTCTGTATACTGGTTCAGGGCAGGAGAAGGGAGGGAAGGTGTGGTAAGGTTGCAAGGGGCCTGCCTGGGTGGCAGAGGCAAGAACAGGAACTGGCAGGCCACCATGAGAGTGCCCAGGGAAAAAGAGTCATCAAATCCTCTAGGGTCAGAATGCACCGGCGGGGGTGTTAGCCCAGAGGGAGGCCCAGTGAGGCAGTCATTTGGTGACCCAGTGGAATCTCAAACCTCTGGGGAATATTCAGAACACCCAGGTTGGGAGGTGGGGAGGAAGTGGTCATCTCCAGCTAAAATACCAAGATACCTGATTGTGGCTGTCAGGAACAGAGCCAAGGGGACTAGGACTGCTGCAGCACTGAAGGAACCCCAACAGCTTAGCCAGAGAGGAAAAGAGGGCCCCAAAGCAGGCAAGGTCCCCCACAGTAAATCTCCAGAGCTGTGCTCTGGAGACTGGCCCCAGAGCAGCACAGGAGCATGCCCCCAGGACAGCTGAGAAGGTGGGGACATAGGCATCTTCAAGATAGAGAGGAGCCAGGCCTGGTGGTGCACACTTGTAATCCCAGTACTTGGGAGGCTGAGACAGGAGAATTGAATGTTTGCAGCCAGCCTCAGCTACTTAGTAAGGCTCTCAGCAACTTAGTGAGATCCTGTTTAAAAAAAAAAAAAAAAAAAAAATGGGGCTGGCGATTTGGCTCAGCAGTAGAATGCCCCTGGGTTAAATCTCCAGTACCACAAAAAAAGAAAGAAAGAAAGAAAATAAAAAGACAGAGAGGAGCCAGGGAAGGAGAGACTCTGGAATTGTTTTCATCCAAGCAGGAAATACCCACAGGCCTGCCTCATCTGATGATTTCCCTCTTTGAAGATGGAGAGACACAATCACAATAAGGTGTTTGGGGAAGAAAAAAAAAAAACAGAAAAAGGAATCTGGGAATGGGCAGCTGCTGAAGGAAGACACAAACAAGGGTTAAAGTTGGCCCCACTAAACTAGGGCAACATTAAGAGTTCACATGCTCCAGAGAGCGGCCTTAGCAGCGAGGGCCACTGGCTCCACTGGCTGTGCACATCCTCCAAGGCCACGGTTACACCCAAGCACCAGTCCTTCCAGTTCTAAACACATCATCAGTCTCAGCTCTCAGCTCTCAGCAAGGAAGATCTGTTACCTTGCAAGCTGAACACTGCCCAGGAACCCACACACGCTCACAGGGCAGCACTCAGAGAGCAGTGGGTATGTATCTGAGGGGATAAAGGGCAACTGAACCAACTGATGGGGAAGGGTTCCTAGGAGCCCTGGTTGTGAAAACGTAGAAGCTGAAGGCTAAGAGCTGAACAGCCTAGATGCTATTGTTAAAAAAAAAAAAAAAAAAAAAAGCTCTGGAGCCCCCTCTGCTGGGCTCAGGGAAGGGCTGCTCTTCCTCAAAGCAGACATCAGGGATGCGGCATCTCATTAGCCATTGCCACTGCTAGAAAATATGTTAGTCCCAGTGCAGACCCTCAGAGAGCTAGTGTGAACAATGGCTAATGACCTTTGGGAAACATGGATGGACAAATGCAAACAGACTTGGGATTCAAAGGACCACGGCATGACCTGAGAACTGGGGAATCAGCTAAGCAATCCCCAAAGTGGCTAGGGACTATGGAGGTCACAGAATAGGCTGGTGGGGAAAAGGAGTAAGCAACAGCTGGGAATGGTGGGAGGCACCTAGAAGTTCTAGGGACAGATGTTAGGAAAGGGTCCACAGTTCCATTTATCTCAAGCTTTGATTTGGAGTTTGAACAGGGCCTACAGAGATGTATCCCACAGAAATCATAAGGAACAACCAAGTCAAGCTAGGATGACCCTGTCCTGATGCTCCAGTACTTCTATGATGAAGCTAGATTCACTTCTACCACCTACCCCAACCCCAGCATGCATGAGCACATAGATATACATACGCATGTGTACACACACACACACACACACACACACACACACACACTGACATGGCCTTGCTCCTGGTAGCACTAGGTAGGACAAAAGGTCACTTCTTGGAATGACAAGGCATGCCTGGGTTATCAACCATGGTCTGCTATATCCAAGAAAAAGACATAAGGAACGGGGACAGGACCAGGGGATCCCAGAAGTAACTTCCATTCCTGAAATGAGATTGAAGCCAACAATAAGCTTTTGTGCTTGTTGCTGTGCTACATTGTGATGGCCCTATGACTCTGCTAGCCTCTCCTTCTGCAAAATCCATCACCAAGCCAGGCATGGTGGCACATGCTTGTAATCCTAGTACTTGGGAGGCTGAGACAAGTGGATCACAGTTCACGGACAGCCTCAGCTACTTAGTGAGGCCCTCTGCAACGTAATGAGACCCTGTTTCAAAATACAGAATAAAACAGGGCTGGGGTATAGCACAGAGGTAGAATACCCCTGGGTTCTATCCCCAGTACAGCCAAAAAAAAAAAAAAATCATCGCCACCACTAGGTCACAGAGCACACCTATCGAGGCATTGGCTATTAACAGCACCAAGGCAGCCCTGCCTGCTGGTGGGCTCATAGAGTACTGTTTCAACTGTATTATAATTCTCTCCAAAGCTTCAAACCTGCTTCTGGACAACTGTATTTTTATCTATAACTTTTAGGTCTTTAAGCCCTGTGGCTATCAGTCACCCTTATTCCTTGGCCAGCCCAGGGCTTCTCAATAGGCTCATGAACAAAGAAGCCATGGTGGCAGGGATGGAAGCTACACATTAGGCTCAACAGTATGAACTTGCCTTGCCAAAACTGAAAACCTGACCAGCTGCTACCTTTGCTCAGTGCCCAACTTGCCAGCAGTACTGATCAACACTGAAACCACCCCTCCTGGTTCTTTTCTTCCAGCAGGTGGGCTGGAGACCAAGGTATTACTGCTACATGTTGCAAGAGGCACTCAACACCCACCTCTGAGCTAGCAACTACCTACTTCCAAAGGCAACATTTCAGTGATCAGTCCACATAAGGAGCCAGCAGACCTGAAAAGGTTTATGCATGGGCCACATGTTCCCTCACCCTGTCACAAAATCATAAGCATTCAGAGGACACATGGCACACATGCACCCCACACAACATTCATGTCTCTAGACTCAGTGACACTGCCAGCCTTCCCACAGATTCCTCAATTATACACACAGGCACCCGTCCCTACCCCCGCTGCTCTGTTAGTTGGTGTTGCTGAAGACTCCACTAGACACACCTCCATCCTATCTAGGTGCCACCTGGTAGAGGTGGCTGGGGACTGAAGCCATGCAGATTACAGTAGTTTTGTGATGTGGCCACCTGTATGGCAAGTCCAATAGGCCAGGACCCCTTCTTCCTCCCTCATTCTACTCTTCAAGAAGTTATACCTCTACCTCTCCTAGCCAAGTGACTTCCTAAGCTGGATGGTGGCCCTAGGTTGACACTTACAAATGAGAAACAATATGTGGATGAAGCCTCCTTTGTGGGAAGACTGGGGAAAAGAGAGGTTGTGCTTTTGTGCTCTGAGCCTTCCCTTACTTGGGTGTGATTTTCTATTGCCTAGGTATTGCAATAGGGGCAGGTGGAGGGTAGGAAGGCAAGTATGGGATATGAATTGGAAGCTTTTCCAGCCCTAGTCATTTATAAATAATCTGGCTTTGAACAAATTGATCCTCATTGAGCCTCAGTTTCCCTATCTGTAAAATGGCTTCTGGGTTTCAACTCTGCTGAAAGTATCAGAAATTATTCCTAGGCCAATCAAGCTTGTTGGGAAAAGACTCACTACGAAAATAAAACTTGATATATTGACAACTAATTCATTTCCATCTATTTGCTACATTGTTATTTTCAAAACTGTTCTCTTAACCCTATTTGAATATACATCCAATATCTTGAAGATTGAGACCATATCTTCTCAGACTGGACTAGAGGCTTCTGGTATGGAGCTATGTCTTTCTCCCATCAAACTCTGAGAGCAAGAGGGGCAAAGCCCTTATGACTTTCCTGGGAAAACCAGAGGCAAGTGGAGTCAGGATGAACGCCACTTAGAAAGAAAACCCTGAAGACTCTATCCTAGGGACTACTCGCCACTTGCTAAGCCTCAAATCCAGTACCACTCTTGATGCTGCCAATTCCTGTTGTGTAAGACCTCTCTCCTCCCTATTTCTCCCACTTCTTCCCCAGTGATTTAGCTCCCCAGGTCCCACCTCTCCTGAATCTCTCCCAGCCCACCCTCCCTGCTAGAACCCCAACCTTGCCTCGATCTTGCCTGCTTCTGCACTCACCAGCCCCTGGACCAAGGACAGAGAACAGCAGCAGCAGCAATAGGGCTGGCGACAGCTGGAGCCCAGACCTGAGTCGAGGCTGGGAGAGGGGCAGAGTGTGAGAGGGGCCGGGAGCCAGCGGGAGAGACTCGGGTAAACACAGAGATAAGGGCAAAGGCTGAGAAAACGGGTTGGGCTGGACTGAGCACTGAGGCTTCAACAAGGGCAGGGGGTGTGATGGAAGAAGGGTTTGTGATGGGGACGAGAGCAAGGGTCGGGGTTGGGCAAGGGACTTAAGCAAACACGGGGAATGGGGTAGGGACCGAGGCTGGGCTGGGATTTGTGACAGGGGGTGGAGCAAGGGCCGAGGCGGGGATGGGGGCCAGGCTAGGGGCAGAGACTGGGACTGGAGTGGGGGCCTGGACTGGGACCTGGACCTTGGCATTCGCTGGGACCCAGGACGCGGCTGGGACCGATTTGGGAAGCGGGGCGAGGGCGGGGCCGGAGGCCAAGGCTGGAATTGGGATAGGACGAGGGGCCGGGACAAGGGCTGGGCCATGGCCCGGGGCGGGGGCGGGGCCGGGCGGGCCAGCGCGGGGCGCTCGCAGAGCTGACCCGCGGCTCCGCTCCCCACCCCCGGGGGTGGCCTCCGGTGGCCTCGCGGGCCCGGGGCCGGGGGCCGGGACCTGGGTAGGAGTTCAGGCCTGAGCGACTCCGGGCTGTGCTGAACCGGCGATAACCAGGCCCCGCGGCGGCGGCCTCAGCCTGACGTCACGTGACGCTCCACCCCTCGCTGGGTTCGATTGGTCCCTCTCAGCAAAGCCCGCCCCCTGCCCTATTCTATTGGCCTCTAACTTAGTCCTGCTGGGCTTCAAGGATAGACTCCGCCCCAGCCCCGGCTACCTGGGACTCTGCCCTTCTCACTCCAAGACAGAACCTGGGTGGCCCCCTCAGATCCTCAGAGCCCCCAGTGGACACCCCACGGGAATCTCACCGAAACCCTAAAGGACCTTCACAAACCCAGACTCCCCACGGACCAATCCACAGTATCCTCACATCTTACCCAGCGACTCCTTCAAGACCCACGACCACCAGGTCAATGCAGCCCACTCCGGTGACCGGACTGCTGTTGCCGTGGAGACCACTGGGCGTTCCGGTTGCCCTAGTAACGGATCCCTCCTCTCCCGGCCCGCCAGGTTCTAGAGGCTTCATTCACAGTCCACCCACACCGGCCCTGGGCCCCTCTTGTCCTTTTCCCTTACCGTCCCTCCCCAGGTCAGACCAGAGTCCCTCTGCGAAGGTCTGCTGATGTCCAAGTGTCCACAAAATAGTAGACTTTCAACTAAGGCCTTTCACAGCTCAGTTTCTAAAGCCAGACGCATCTACGACCAGGAGCATTCCCTCCCTCGGGACCAGCAACTCCCCCTTCACACTACCGCAAGATCCTGACCTAAGGACTCAAAATAACCAAGCCAAAGCCCAGAGGTATGTGGTTTCTCATCCCAGCCTCCTCCTCCAAACCTCCAACCTGTTTCTCCCCTAACACTTTTCGTCTTTCCACCGCCCATTCTCTACTTTTCATCTTTACAACCTCCTCCTCACCCAGTTCCCTCCTCCCTTCTCATTCTCTTCTCTCATCTATCTGGTTCTCCACTCTCAGGGCCCTTTTCCCTCTAGCTGGCTCTTGTCATCTTCCTGCCCACCATCCTACCTCTGTCTCTACTTCCCATCCCAAACTTTCCCTTTGAGCAGGTTCTGATGCACTTCAGAAGTGATGTATCTAGTGTCTCTGGAGCATGGGGGAAGTTAAGGCAGGAACTCCCAGGTAGTGTTGCAAATGATGACAGACCTTCAATGTCAGGGCTAGTAAAGTAGGACTTAATGTTTTTTGTGACTTGTTGTTTTGTTTATTTGTGCTATTGTGAACCCAGGGGCATTCTACCTCCAAGCTACACCCCCCCCCCTTTTAAAATTTTGAAACAGGGTCTCACTAGGGACAGGAGTTTTAAAAAAAAGTCTCTAGGTAAGATGAGGATACTGTGGGTTGGTCCTTGATGTGTTTGGGTTTGTGAGGGTCACTCTAGGTCTCCCTACACTGCTGAGACTGGTTTTGAACCTGAAATCCTCCTGTCTCTGCCTCCCAAGTGCTAGAATTTAAGTCATGTGCCACCACACCCTGCTCGCTGATGGTTGTTAAGGAAGGGAAGGCCAGATGTTTCCTTTTTGGAAACATCTGGATTGGGTCAAGAAAGAGAATTACCTCTTTTCGATATCCTTCCAGAATAAATTAGGTATAGTCTCTCCCCACAACATCCTGGGCTTAACCCTGGCACAACATCAACTCACTTGTTATTGTTAGTTAACTTGTCTCCCAAATTCATCTAAGCCCACTTGTACATAGTACCTGAGTAAAAGTGTAAGATAAGGCTCTTTGTAAAAGTTACATAAACAGATGAAAAATGCGTGAATGAATTAATATACTGTGGATGGCAGTGGAGGAGCAAAATTATTACACAATCCAGAGTATAATGAGAACTTGAACAAAACTGGAAGGAGAGGAAAGGAGAGAATGCATTTCAGGACTATTTAGAAGACAGGAAATATAGTTCTTGATGACTCTTTGAAGATAGGGACTTAGGGGGAAAGAGACTAGGACAGTTCCCAGGGTTCAGTCAGTCTTGATTTCTATGGGCCATCCAGTTAGAAATGTCCCACAGGCAGTTGGGTATGAATGTGAACTACAAGGGCTCTGCACTGGATCTATGGATTTAGAAGTCAGCAGCATATGGCTGGAAGTAGTTGAGCCTTAAGCATGATGACATCCTCAAGAGTAGGTGTATGTGTATGTGGTCCCTAAAACAAAATCAGACTGCAGGGTCCCGCCCTAGGCCTGATGGCATTCTCCCACACTCTTGAAAGCCAATCCCAATTCTGGCTTGGTATTCCCAGTCTCTGGAACTCCGAAGCCTGGCCTTAGAGTCCTAAGCCATGCCCTGGACCCTGTTCTTGGACTGTATGAGTAGCTGTATCTGAGCTCCCTCCTGGGGTATAGTCCTCTGCTAATACCTATATGGAATTCTGGTTCTTTCAGCCTTTCAATCTTTAAGTTCCAGCTCCCTGACATCCCAGAGCAGCATACCACATGAGGCCTTGGACACACGAGTGAGCCTCATGGCACTAACTTACCTCAATTCTATAACTTCATGTGAACACTGAACTCTGCCCTGACTTGCAGACCCTTCGATCCTGATCTAATGAAGCCTGTGCTTTATTCTACCACTAGATAGAAGCAGACAAGGACACAGAAGAGCCTCTACCACCATGGAAACAACAGAACACCCCTCGTCAAAGGACCACTCTACTGATGACTTACAGGAGCCCCCTATCTCCAAAGCCCCCTTGGAGCCTTCCATCCCCCAGACCCCTTTAGAGCACCAAGCCTCCAAGAGCCTTGTAGAGCCTTCTGTCTCTGAAAACCCTTTAGAGCCCCATACCTCTGCAAACACTGTGAAGCCTTCCATCTATGTAGCCTCTTCAGAAAAGTCCACCTCTGAGATCCCTGTAGAGGCTCTTACCTCTAAGACACACCTCTCTGAGGTCCCAAACAAACACATTATTTTTCCGCCCTCATCAGAAATCCATAGCTCTAGGGTTTCTTCTGATTCTTTGCAAGATTTCCTCTCTAAGTCTTCTTCCAATGAGGGCCCAAAGATAAGGAAGTCCACCCAGGTTCCTGAATTTGAGCCCTTTCCAAAGCACTCTCTCGCAGGCCCTTCAGCCCAGTTTCAGGTGGACGCATCTGCAAAGCAGAAGGCAGAAGAGGACCAGAAAGGAATGGACACCAGTGACAGCCCTGCTCACACAGCCCAGCCTGGACACCACCTGGGCAAGAGAAAGGGAAAGAAAGAAGTTAGCCGTAAGTGCTCCACCCCGTGTGCTCACCACTGCCTTCCGTCTTTGACCTGCCTCAAAAGAGGGGACCACGTTACTCTTGGACATGGCCCTTCCCTTAGGTTTTTTTTTTTTTTTGGTGGTACTGGGGTTCCTGGAAGCCCTTCTACCTCTGGGCTACATTCCCAGACCTATTTTTATATTTTTATTTGGAAACAGGGTCTCTTAAGCCAGCGCGATCCTCCTGTCTCCACCTCCCAAGCACGGGGATTACAAGCTTGCGCCACCACGCCCGGCTTCCTCTTAGTTTTAAGACCTCCTCACTTCCCCCCCAGTCACTCAGCCCCTCCCTTCCCAGGTTACACAGGCCGCCCGGTGGTCCCTGCTCAGCAGGCAGAGCTGGTGGAAGTGGCCAAGGCGATGCACAGAGAGCAGTTCCGTTCTCATTTGAATCATCTCTTCCAGTGGGAGAAGAATGCAGCCCTGAATGCCATCCAGACAGGTGAGCCAGGGTGGCCTTTCAGAGGCCTGTTCAGGCCCTAAGGATAGAGGTTAATCCAACAGACTCTGGGAACATGCCCATTCAATAGATAGCTATCACTGTGGAAATGGTCATGCTACCTACCTTGAATCTGGAAGGGGAAAAGGTAGATAGGCCAAGAAATGCCAAGATAGGTCTGACAAAAAGTGGGAATACTCATGTAATCATGTAAAACCCAGGTAGGGATGAGCGACTGCATTGAAATTGTTTAAAAAAAAAAAAAAAAAACGAAAACAGAAGACCCAGAGGCCAGCCCCATATCTAAGGCCCAGAGATCCTGTACCAGACAGACCCTATTTCCCAGAACCCTGGGTAGTCTCTAGGAAACTTGTTCCCATATGGCAAAAGGCATTAGTCCCTTTGCTGGAACTCTATTAAAGACTGTCATTCCTGCATGCCAGATCCATAATCATCTGGGTACCCCAAAGCTGAGTTTCCCCACCAAAAAGAAGAGCTATATCCTCTAGCCCTGTTGAATCCAAATCTCATCCCAGAATTAGTACTCTCAACAGTCCTGTTAGGGGCAAACTATGTCTGTCTTTGTTTAGTGAGTGTGCAGATGAGATATGTAAACACGTGCAAACACGCAAACCTGTGAACATACCTGTGTAATTGAGCTTCATAATGTTATAGGAATTCGGTAAGACAGCCACCCTGACCTCCTATGAGAATTCTGGGATTTCCAAACTGAATTCAATAGATACCACTACATTTATTTTGGTATATTTATATTTCATACATCCTTTCCCCTTATGGGAATAGAGCTATTTCAGAAAACCCAAGAAATAAAGACAGCCAGGTAATTCTATATCCTTATCCCTCCTGTGTACAGTTTACTTTCCCCATCCCCATGCTGGGACCCTCCCTCCTCTACCTCTACCCAAGAAAGTCACAATGATCTCATTTGTTTCTCAGTTTATTTTATTTTAGGCACTGAGACTGTTTTGTTGTTGTTTGCTTATTTTAACATCTTCTGTTTCTCTTGCTTATTTCTTGCAAATGCAGGATTTGTTCAGTTCACTTGTTCTCCTTGGGTCCATCTGTCTACTGTCTATTCTTCAAGACCACTACTACATTTCTTCTTTGAATCAAACATCTTCATTTTTCTGGTTAAACAAGAAGTTTATGCATAAATTTAAGCATAAGTCAATCCTGAACAAAGATATTCAGGTTTCCCTCCTAATATTGGGGATTTTTTTTTTTTTTGCAGTAGTGGGGATTGAACCCAGTGGCATTCTGCCTTCAATCTATACCCCCAGCCCAATTTTTTATTCTTTATTTTGAGGCAGGGTCTCACTAAGTTGCAGAGGGCTTCACTGAGTAGCTGAGGCTAGCCACGAATTATGGTCCTCCTGTCTTAGCCTCCAGAGTACTGGAATTACAATCATGTACTGCCATGCCCGGCATATTGGGTATCTTGAGACTCTAGAGATCAAGACTCTGTAACAGTATCTGTGATTAGTAGAGACATGTCAAGTGTCAACAGTACATGTAGATGTACTGTTTGTAGATGTCACATGTATGTAGAATGTCAAATGTATGTCGAATGTCAAGTGTAAGCTTTTTTAAAAAAATTTTTTTTCAAGAACATTTGTGCACCAACTACATTCCAGGCATTGAGCCTGGAATATAGTTGGAATATAGGTGGAACTAATAAAGTTTCAAAGACAAAAATCCCTCAAATAATTTTCATTCTGAGCTACACCAATAAGTAAAAGGACAATTATAATTTGCTTTAATAACTGCTATACCCAGAAGACTGCAGGAGCAGAGAAAAGGGCACCCAGTTTAAGGTACTAGAGGAATAATAAGACTTAAAAGGAAATACTTCTAAGCTGATATCTATAAGATGGTAAGAGGAGGTGGGCAACTCGAGAGAGTAAGGTGAGACATGATGAGACAAAGTATCTTAAGAAACTGCAGCACTGCATTTTCCTTGGTGCAGAGAATTATCAGCCCAGCTCAGTCTGGAGGGCAAAATTATGTGGGCATTTCCATGCCAAGCTAGAGTTGAGATTATATCCGGAGGGCAACTGAGAATCACTAAAAGATTTTAAGTAGGACAAGAACATGAACCAATTTGTTTTGTAGTACCGGGGATTGAACCCAGTGACATTCTACCTCTGAGCTATATCCCCAGCCCTGTTTTTTATTTTGAAACAGGGTCTCACTAAGTTGCAGAGAGACTCACCAAGTTGCCGATGCTGGCTTTGAACCTGTGATCCTCCTGTCTCAGCCTTCCAAGTACTGGGATTACAAGCGTGTGCCACCACACCCAGCTACCAATTTGTTTTTTTTTTTTTCCATCACCAGTATTTATACCCTATACTCCGTGTAAGCACCAAACGACAATAGTGAGGCATTAAGTGTAAACAAGATAAACAGGATAAAAGATCTATGGTGTCACAGTTTACTATGTCGGGGACTAGGTGATTAAAGTCAGCCCCCTTGGCCTTTGTCATTGGAATCAGGTTTCCGGCCTCACAGGTGAGCCCTAGGGGGCAAGGTTCTAGAGTCCAGAAAGGCATCCTGAGCAGGCAGGTGTTCGTAAAGGCGGGGGTCACACCCAAAGTCCGTTTTGGGGAAATTCAGTCTTCTAGGATCTCCTTTGATCCTTCCAGAGTCTTTTTGTTTCTAGGGCTTAGTCCAGGCCCTCCTTTATCAAGATCCATAGGCTGCATTGCAGATTTGTCTGGTCCTGTCTGCTCTGCCATCCCCTATAAGGCAATACTTATATTACAGTTAGTAGACAGGGCAAGAAACATTATAACACAGGTGATTGGATTTCTTTTTTTTTTTTAAATTGGTGCACTGTATTCATACATCATAGTGGGATACATACTTTTGTAGACATACATGCACACAATGCCCAGTCAGCCCCCACCCCATTCTCTCCCTATCCCTCCCTCCCATGCTTGGCTTAGTGATTGACATCTAGTATTATAGCAATTTATCCAAAATTAAAAATGATAATCTCACTTAACAGTTTCATTTGTCTGATACCAAGCTTTTGATGACTTAAAGATAACATTTCAATATTTCTTTTTGCTTTCTTTCTTACCAGAGAATATTTTTTTCTATTTTTTTAGGTGAAACTATCATATATTTATATATTTATTTTTCAGAAAAAAAATCTATCCTAATATGGAATATGGACTCTAGGTACCCACAATGATCTTGAAAAAGAACAAAGCTAGAAGATATATATTTTCTGATTTCAAACCATATAAAGCTACAATAATTGAAACAGTGTAGTACTATTCTAAAGGCAGATATATAAACCATTGGAGTTAAATAAAAGCCTAGAGCTAAATTCTTCCCTATATTGTCAAGTTATTTTTGACAAGGTTTCCACGAACATTTGGTGGTGGAAATAATAATCTTTTAACTAAATATTGTTGAAAAATAATAATTACATGGAAAAGAATAAAATTGGACCCTTACCTAATCCCATATACAAATATTAACTCATAATAGATAAAAGACCTAAATATAAATCTTAAGACTATAAACTTTTAGGAGAAAATCTGGGTCATAAAACCTCACAACATTGAAATTGGCAGTGATTTCTTGGTTATGATTTCAATGGCACAGGCAACAGAAGAGTATACAAACTCCCTAAAAAATAAAAAAAATATTGTATATCCAAAGACAATGTAAACAGAGTTAACAGTTACTAATAGAATGGGATAAAATATTTCCAAATGCTATATCTGAAGGTATATTAATATTCCAACTAGAAATCCTAAAAATTAACAACAATAAAGGCAAACAATACCCTTTAGAGATAGGTAAAAGACTAACATAAATAATGAATCTCCACAGATAACCAAACTTAGTTGTCTGTTGTATGGAAAATCTTGTTTCTCTAGTTCTGGTGTGTGTTACCTATTTCTTCTTTGTAGTTAATCTCTTTGAGTATTTTCTCTAGTGCTGGTTTTGAAGACATAAATTCCTTCAGTTTCTGTTTGTCATGGAAGCTTCTTATTTCTCCATCTAATTTGATAGAAAGTTTTGCTGGGCAGGAAATTTTTGGCTGGAAGTTGTTTTCTTTCAGAATTGGGAATATGTTACTCCAAGCCCTTCTGGCTCTCATAACTTGGTTTGGGAAGTCTGGAGTGATTCTAATTGGTTTGCCTCTGAATGTCACTTGGCCCTTTGCTTTTGTTGCCTTTAAGATTCTCTGCTTGGCTTCCACATTGGTCATTTTGACAATTATGTGGCGTGGGGATCCTCTTCTCCGATCCTGTCTAAAGGGAGTTCTATAAGTTTCCTGGACCTGTGTATCAACCTCTTGCTCTATGTTTGGAAAATTTTCTGCTATTACTTCCTTGAAGAGATTGTTGATCCCTTTGGTTTCACTTTCTTTTCCCTCCTCTATTCCAATTATTCTTAGGTTAGCTCTCTTAAAATGGGCCCATATTTCTTCAATGTCAAATTCCTGCTGTCGGATATTTTTTTCTAGATTAGAAACTATGCGTTCATTTTTGGATTGCTCATCTTCTAAGAGCGAGATTCTGCTCTCCATGTGTTCTAATCAGTTGTTTGTGCTTTGAATTGAGGCCTTTACTTCATTAATTGCATCCTTTATCTCTTTTTGGCTCTCTCTGAGTTCTTTTCGAAGCACCTCTATTATTTCTACAGTTATTTTCCTGATTTGATCTTCTAGAAATCTCTGATTTTCTGTTTTATCGGGTTCTGATGTTGTGGGGTTGTGAGCATTCATTGCTCCAGTATTATTCCTCTTTCCCATGATTTCGGAAGTTTGTGCCTTCTCTGGGTTCTTCCCTTGGGTCACTATGACTTCACTTAAGGTGCTCTTGATCTCGAGTCAGTAGTATCTCAGACCCCACTACTCCTTTACTGGGTTGTATCACAGAGTCTCCGACCCAGAGAGTCGATAGAGGCTGCTTTAGACTGTGGGGGGGTGCCAGGTTGCACGTTTTCCTATGGTGTGATATCTCTGCCACTGCCCCTCCCCCACTGGGTCAAGTCCCAGGGAGTACAGTACTGGGATTTCTCCTCTGTGGCCTGCAATTTGACTCACTGTTCTTGAGTACGCAGATGTAGCTGTACTGAATTTGGTGAATTCGGTGCTGCTGCCGCCGGTGGCAATATGGCGCCGCTGCTACGCCCTCGGCTGTGGGGCTGGCGTTTTTTTTTCTTGGTTTTGATTTCCACTCTGAATTCTGCAGCATGTGCTGAGCTCGGCCTCTGGGAGTTTTAGATGCCCTCTGCGCCGAGAAATCCCGCCTGGCTGTTCCACAGCGACTCCCCTCGGCTTGCTGTGGCCGTCCCGTGAATTTGCCGGTGCCGCCGGCAGTATGGCGCTGCTGCTGCGTCCTCGGGCGTGAGGCCACGTCCTCGGGCATGAGGATCTCCTCTGTGGCTCTGTTCTCAGTCCGCTTTCTCTCTGGAGCCTGGTGATTTTTTTGTTTCTCTGGTGATGTTGTTTTCTGGCTTTGAAAGGCGCTGATTTTGTGGTAATGGAGATTTGTTGTTAGCGGGGCTCTTAAGCCCTGCTTTTCTCGGTCGCCATCTTCCCGGAAGTCTACCAATTTGTTTTTTGTTGTTGTTTTTGCTTTTGTTTTTTGGGGGGTTGCAGTACTAAGGAATGGAACCCAGGGCCATTCTACCTCCAAGCTATACTCCCAGCCCTATTTTTTATTTATTTTGAAACAGGATCTCACTGAGTTGCAAAGGGCCTCACTAAGTGCTTGAGGCTGGTCGCAAGCCACGATCCAATCCTCCCATTTCAGCCTCCCAAATTCTAGGATTACAAGCGTGTGCCACCACACCTGGCTACCAATTTCTTTTTAAAAGATCATTTTAGCCAGGCATAGTGGCACATGCCTGCAATACTAGTACAGGAAAGGTTGAGCAGGAAGGTTGCAGGTTCATGACCTGGTTAGGGTTGAGGATATAGCTCATAGGTAGTACACCCCTGGGTTCAAACCCCAATCTCACACACACACACACACACACACACACACACACACACTCAGTCACTCTAAGCCAGACAAGGTGGTACACCATGGAGGTATACCCAAACAGCCAGTACTTGGGAAACTGAGAGAGTAGGTCTCAAGGCCAGCCTTGGCAATTTAGTGAAACCCTGTTTCAAAATAAAAAGGGCTGGGAGTATAGCTCAGAGATAGAATGCCCTGGGTTCAGTTCCTAGTACCTCCAAAAAAGAAAATCACTCTAGCAGTAGAATAGGGTGGAAAAAGACAAGATTGGAGATAGACAGCATTGCGAGACATTGGACTAATCCAAGCAGTGTGTACAAGAGTGGGGCTGGAGAAAACTGGATTCTTGGATTGTTGGATGTATAGAATAAAAGAATCAGAAATGCCTGGGACAACAGCTAGGGTTTTCTGACTTAAGAAGCTGACTGACTGATGGTGCCATTAACTAAGCCTAAAACAGAGTCAGAACTGGATAAATGTTGGATGAGGTCTGTGTTTGGAGGGGAAACTGGATATGACACATTAAAAATGCCTTGTGGAACACATTGGTGAAAGTAATAGACAGTTGTCTCTGTGGGTCTGATGCTCAGGAGAGAGGTCTAGGCTGCTGACACTTCATGTAAAGTCAGCTATCTGTCTAGGCATAAAAAGACATGCACCCGGGCATGGTGGCCCACACTTATAATCCCAGTACATGGAAGGCTGAGGCAGGAGGATCGTGGGTTTTCAGCTAGCCTCAGCAACTTAGTGAGGCCCTCCACAACTTAGCAAGACCCTGTTCCAAATGAAAAATATAAATAGGGCTGAGGGCATAGCTCAGAGGTAGAATGTCCCTAGGTTCAACTCCCAGAACAGAGAGAGAGAGAAAGAGAGAGAGAGAGAGAGAGAGAGAGAGAGAGAGAGGAGAGAGGAGAGAGGAGAGAGGAGAGAGGAGAGAGGAGAGAGGAGAGAGGAGAGAGGAGAGAGGAGAGAGGAGAGAGGAGAGAGAAGAGAGAAGAGAGAGAGAAAGAAAGAGAGCGAATACAAGTGCGATTGTGGGATTATGGACTTGGACTGTGTTGTATACTCAGAATAGAGACCCAGATAATTTCTTCTCCCTCTGCCAGTCCTTGTACACCTAGAACAGGAAGGGGATTTTAAATCAGGACATGGAAGCCATAACCAGATGACAACTGCCCCACTTTAATAGCACTGCTTAGAATAATAGAAGAGAATCTGAGGTGTGGTTGCCAGCCTCCCTATTCAAACTCTTCATCTAAAAGCTCAGCATTACCGGGCATGGTGGCGCACGCTTGTAATCCCCGCTCTTGGGAGGCGGAGACAGGAGGATCGCGCAGGTTCGAAGCCAACCACTGGCTTAAGAGACCCTGTTTCCAAATAAAAAGTATAAAATAGGTCTGGGAGTGTAGCCCGGAGGTAGAAGGGCTTCCAGGAACCCCAGTACCACCAAAAATAAAATAAATAAGCTCAGCACTGATTCCTACAGCAGTGCTCAGATTGACTCCTTTGGGCCCTCAGGCTGAGCCTTGACCTACAGGAACAGTTCCTGTCACTTCTCTAGCTCACCTGCTTATCCACTGCGTCCTGCTACTCCATATGAAGCTCGGAATTCTCCTGGAATCCTGGCTCCCACCCACCCCATTGTGACACTGCCTGTGCCCTGTGCCCTCAACTGAGCCTCCCTGGAGTAAAAGGGCACTGGCGTTACAGGCTGTCGGTATCAAGACAGAAGTAGCCGAGCCAAAAGCCACACCTAGACAGGCTTTAGATCCTAAGAAATTATGGGTAAGACAAGAAAACCTGGCCTGAGACACAGACTTTTCAACTGTGACCCTGGTCAGAACCAAAACCCAGAGCAAGCCAGGCGTGGTGGCACACCCCTGGAATGCCAGTACTTGGGAGGCTGAGACAGGAGAATCATAGGTCCGAGGCCAGCCTCAGCAACTTAGCAAGGCCCTCAGCAACTTAGCAAGACCCTGTTTCAAAATAAAAAATAAAATAGGACTGGTAGAATACCTCTGAGTTTCATCATCTCTCTCTCTCTCTCTCTCTCTCTCTCTCTCTCACACACACACACACACACACACACACACACACACACAGCATACCAATTCCTTCTCAGTCTCCTTATGGAATTTCAGGTTTATGCCTGGAATGCTGAGTCTCTCCCGAAGGAATTTGCCTACACACTTATTCAGCCAGGCAGTCTATGTCCTCTGAGCATCTCATGCCAAGCCCTGTGCTAGGACTAGAAATAAGGATGAAAAGACAGACCCTCCCTTGAGGAGACTAGTGGGAATACAAGTGAACAGTGCATTACAGTGCACTGAGCAAAGGGCTATGGAAGGTCAGAGGAGGGGCCCAGGCAGTTGGGATATGCTCTGCTCTCCTGAAGGACAAGACAGCCTGAGTGGGCGGTGCTTCCTACATCTCCTACCCTGTCCACACAGCTCCGCCCTTGCCTCATGGTGAGACTGCCATGAAGCATGACAGCTTCAGATCTCATTGCAGAAACCCGGCTCTTGAGGGTTGTGGCCTCTTGCTGGTGCTTAGGGATGCTTATTATTATTACCTTACTTTCCTTTCCATGCCTCCTTTTTTTTTTTTTTTTTTTTTTTTGGTGGTGGTGGTGGTACTGGGGATGAACCCTTCTACTCTGAGCTACACTCCCAGACCTATTTTATATTTTTATTTGGAAACAGGGTCTCTTAAGCCAGCACAGCTGGCTTCAAACCTGCGCGATCCTCCTGTCTCCACCTCCCTCCCAAGTGCGGGGATTACAAGCACGCGCCACCACGCCCGGCTCCATGCCTCCTTTCTTAGCTTCACAACTTATAAATTTTGGTCTTCTTGAGCCATGACTTCTGAGCACCTTCTCCAGGCCCTTGGAAAGCCACAGGCAGCCCTTCTGAGGTTCATAGAGAGTGCTATTCCCTAACACCAGGAACACAGAAGGAATATATGAAGGAGCCAACCTGGACAAGTGAGAGGAAGCCCTCCTCCTCCTTGGCACCATGGCTGCCCCAGCTTGCCCTCCCCCTCCTCCTCCGTGTTCCCCTCTTCCCCTTCCCTCACCATTCCCCTTAGGAGCCAATCCCCATTGCCTCCTGTTCACCTGGCCAGTAAGCTTCCCTCTTCCTCACTGAGACACTTCAAAGAAACAAAGCAAATTTAGGCTCTAATGGGAGGTGGGAGGAGAGGAGAAGCCCCAAGGCCACAGAAAACTCAGTGAGGTTCATGTTCCTCTTCAAATAAAATTTCACTTCAAATCCTCTTGCTTGGCCGGGCATGGTGGCGCACGCTTGTAATCCCCGCACTTGGGAGGCAGAGACAGGAGGATGGCACAGGCTCAAAGCCAGCCGCGCTGGCTTAAGAAACCCTGTTTCCAAATAAAAATATAAAATAGGTCTGGGAGTGAAGCCTGGAAGTAGAAGGGCTCCATCCCCAGTACCACCACAAAAAAAAAAAAAAAAAAAAAATCTTCTTGCTTGGGCCTGGCATGGTGACACATACCTATAATCCCAGCATTTGGGAGGCTGAGACCAGAGGATAGGGTTCGCAGCTACTTAATGAGGCCCTCTGCAACTCAGTGAGACCCTGTTTCAAAATAAAGAATAAAAATAGGGCTGGGGGTGTAGCTTGGAGGTAGAATGCCCCTGGGGTTCCATCCCTAGTACTGGAAAAAAAAATCCTCTTGCTTGGAAACTGAAGACTATCTTCAGTCATCTCTGATAGGCTGACACAGATGGAGTAGATCCTGGGATGGGAAGGGAATTGAAGACACTTAATGAGGCAATAAGAAAGCCTTGAGGAAAAAAGTCTACGGGGTAAAGGTGAGGACTCCTGAGTGGAGACAAACAGACTGAGAGTACAGGTGAGCCCAGCCCACCCAGGACAGCTCAGAACACCGAGGGGGGCTTAGGGCTTTTTCTTTCTCACTTTTGCCTATTACTCAATCACCCCGCACCTAGGTCTCTACATTGGTTGGCGCTGCCCCCATTACCTATGGGACTGTTTCCGGATCGGAGATGAGTCCAAGTGCTTTTGTGGACACTTGTTGAGAGAGCACCAGATCATCTCAGGTAGGGGAGAAGTGACCAGCCTCTGTCAGGTGTAAAAGGAAACTGTACTCATACCTTGGGGGGGGGGGTATGAGAGTGTGTGTGTGTGTGTGTGTGTGTGTGTGTGTCTGTGTGTGTGTGTGTCTGTGTGTGTCTGTGTGTATGTTTTTACAGGGGAGGGGTTGGCATGGGAAGGCCAGCCCCTATAGGGTGCTGGTCAAACCCTAACCCTATCCCATTCTCATAGATATATCCGTGCCCTGCACTGTGAGCCAGTGCCGGTGCCTCATGTTCTGCTTCATCCCATCACGTCCCGAGGAGGTGGGTGAGTTCTGGCTCAGGAAACGGGCCACCTTTGATCCCAAGGCCTGGAGGGCCCGATGTCGCTGCAAACATAGCCATGAAGACCACGCAGCCACTGGAGCCCACCCCTGCAGACATCATGGTAACTGCTAGTGCAAGGAGTATTGGGGTAGGGAGAAAGGGATACTGGATACACACAGGGGATGAGAATGGGAGCACACCTCCAATAGCAGTACTTGGGAGGCTGAGACAGGAAGATCACAGGTTCAAGGTTAGCCTCAGCAACTTAGAAAGATACTGTTTCAAAATAAAAAGAGCTGGGATATAGCTTGGAGATAGACTGTTTCTTACTTCAGGCCCCAGTACCAAAAAGAAAAAAGAAAAAAGAAAAGAAAAAAAAAGAAAAAAAAAAGAAAAAAAAAGATAGGACTGCTAAGATAGACTCTTGGGCATGTGGTGAGTAAGGAAAACCTGAAAATCCCAGGAGAATCCCCAGTCCCTACACGTTTCTTGGCCACCCTTTTGTCCCAGGCTGTTCCTGCAACTCTTTTGAATCTAATTTCCTCTGTGCGGCTTGTGACCGGCGCTGGGAAGAACACGAGACTTTCTTTGAGACAGAGGAGACACGGCGACGAGGAGGAAGGCCCCATGGTGAGGAAGAAACCTGGTACAGGGGCCAGCCCAGCACCTGTAGTCAGAAAGCACCCCCACCCTCAACCACCCCTCCAAGACGACTGCATCCTCTCACCCCCATATCCCACACCTGCATTGGTTTCCACCCCCAGGAGCAGATTATGTGCCTTTTGCAGAGATGCCTGCCCTCCGAGAAGCCATCCTCAACAGATCTGATTTCGAGGCCCTCCAGATGCAGGGGCTCTCTGGTCATCCCCACCCCCAACCCAGTCCCCCTGTGCTCCCTGGCCCGCACAGCCGCCCTCCTGGCCCCACACCTAACCCCCGTCCCTGACCATCTCACCTCTACTCTTCCTTCCTCCAGGGACACACATTGCCAACAAGTGGCACAGGTGTTTCTGAGCCTGGCCCAGATCAGCAATAAAGTGGAAGCCACTGGGATCTGACCTGGTTCTGTATTGAGCAGGGAGTGCCAAGACCTAACTGCAAGACCTTAGAGTCAGCACTTACTGGGAACAAGAGACATCACCAAGCAGGATAAAGGTTGGATCCAGCCATCTGCCTCCAATAAATCCACATTCAAAATTTTGGCTCTGGCATCAAAGGAGAGGATGGTTTCAAGAAAGCCAAGGAGAGAGGGAGTTACAAGGACAGTGTGGGCAGAGGTTTCAGGTGTAGCTGAGGCTCCTGTAAGATAAAGAATGGAAAGTGCCCACTGGGTTATGAAATTAGAAAGTTTGGGGGACTTCAAAGGGTACAGACTGGTGCAGCAAAGGCAGAATCCAAACGGCAGTGAATTTCAAGGAGTCTCTTCAAGAAGCTTGGATGAAGCTGGGCATGGCAGCACATGCCTGTAATCCCAGTTTTTAGCAGGCTGAGGATCACAGGTTCAAGGCCAGCCTCCGCAACTTAGTGAAACCCTCAGAAACTCAGTGAGACCCTGTTTCAAAATTTAAAAAAATAAGCCGGGCGTGGTGGCGCACGCTTGTAATCCCAGCTTTCGGGAGGCTGAGACCTGGAGGATCGCAGTTCACAGACAGCCTTAGCTACTTAGTGAGGCCCTCTGCAACTCAGTGAGACCCGGTTTCAAAATAAAGAATAAAAAAATAGGGCAGGGGGTGTAGCTCGGAGGTCGAATGCCCCTGGGTTCCATCCCCAGACCCGCAAAAAAAAAAAAAAAAAAAAAAAATTAAATTAAAAAAAAATAAAGCCGGGCGTGGTGGTGCACGCTTATAATCCCAGCATTCAGGAGGCTGAGACTGGAGGATCACGGTTCACAGACAGCCTCAGCTACTTAGTGAGGCCCTCCGCAACTCAGTGAGACCCTGTTTCCAAATAAAGAATAAAAAATAGGGCAGGGGGTATAGTTCGGAGGTCAAATGCTTCTGGGTTCCATCCCCAGACCGCCAAAAAAAAAAAAAAAAAAAAAAATAGAAAAAATAAAAGGGCTAAGAGTATAGATTGGAAGTAGAATGCCTCTAGGTCCAATTCCCAGTCTCCCTCTGTCCTCAAAAAGCTTGAATATAAACAAAGGAAAGATGTCAGACAATATGCTGAGGGAGATAGGGAGTGAAGGAAGCATTTTTTAGGAAAGAAAAGGGGAAGAGCCCAGTGGACAAAAAGACCTTGCAGGAAGCAAAAGAGAGAGAAGAGATGCCTGGTGGTGAGACAAGAACCCAGATAGAGAGCCGGGCGTGGTGGCGCAGGCTTGTAATCCCAGCATTCCAGAGGCTGAGACCTGAGGATTGCGGTTCGCGGACAGCCTCAGCTACTTAGTGAGGCCTTCTGCAACATAGTGAGACCCTGTTTCAAAATAAAGAATAAAAAACAAGGCAGGGGGTGTAGCTCAGTGGTCAAATGCCCCTGGGTTCCATCTCCAGACCCCCCCAAAAAAAGAACCCAGATAGAGATGAGCAGGGAGGTCAAGGCAGAGGTGACAGGATTTGCTTTGAACAAGAGAGACATTACTTCCTAAGATCAAGAGGAAGCAAGAGAGTTTGGAGCCTTTGCTGCACTGCACAGAGCAGGACCTTGTCAGAGTTCCCGTCTGATGGCTTCTATATCCCCTGTGAAGCAGGAGAGGTATAAGAGCGGGGAGTAGGAGACAGGAAGAGAAAGGTGAAGGCTTGGGAAGTCTAACGTGAGGAATTGAAGAAAATCCTGATGTGGTGCGTAGTTTAGAATTCAGGTACAGTTAGAAGTGAAAACCTAGTCAGAGAAGAGAAGCAATTTTTAGATTCATGGGTGGTGATAGGAGGGTGTCAGGAAAATAAGGCAAAAGAAGTAGGCGTGCTGATGTGGAGGGTGTAGACAACACAAATAAGGAACATGATGCCAGGAATCAGCTGACAGATTGAAAAAAGAGTGTACAGGGGAATAGAAGTCTTTGATGAGATCCGGTAGCAGATGTGGTGCTGTGGGTTGGAGAATAGGAGACCGAGGCCACGGCCTGCAGAGCAAATGAGAACCTCTAGCTGCAGGTGATGGTAAGTGCCAGGAACAGGGAAGACTGTGAGGCGGGGCTCAACATCTGTGGCTGTGGGGAGTACAGGGAAGTGCAAGGTGGTGGTTCTGGGAGTAGGAGAGACTGGCACTGATGGTTTCTATGTGTCTAGTGAAGAACTTTTCCTCTTTGGGCCTCGTTTACTAGATTTGTAAACCAGGGATGACCAGTGTTGCTCACTCTCTATGCAAAGCCAAGGAAAATAACCAAAGTGCTTTGTACGCTCTACCTCTCAAGAGTTAGATTTCTTTCCTCTTCCAGAGCCCAGCTCCACTTATCTCTGGCCCTTCTCCAGGACAGCTTTAAGGTCCTCAGGTGTCCCAGAAACAGGGAGATCTCTAGCACTGAAAAAGAGGCTGTTCTGTATTTCCTCACATTTAGGGAAGCCATCTGTCCTTCCAAGAAAAGGAATGCAGCCTGCACTGTTAAGCACCCCTGTGGGAAATCCCAGGATCAAATATCTGCCCTTTGGAGAAGAAAGGACTTTCTAACAATAATATAGCTATCTGAAAGAGAGGGTACAGGGCTGGGGATGCAGCTTAGTGGCTGAGTGCTTGCCTAGCAAACCAGGCTCACTGAAAATGCCAAACACTGCCAGGCACACATGGTAATTCCAGTACTTGGGAAGCTGAGACAAGAAAATTGCAGATTCACCACCAGCCTCTGCAACTTAGAGAGGACCTCCTCAACTTTGTGAGAAATTTAGTGAGATCTTGTGTTAAAAAAAAAAAAAAAAAAAACAGCTGTAGGTATAATTCAGAGGCAAAACGCCCTGGGTTCCCCAGTACCAAACAACAACACCACAACAAATAAGCCAAGCACAGCTAACCATACTATACACCTCTCTGATATAAAAGAACAATGGATACATATTTATTAGTGGTTATTGGTGGTACAGCAAAGATAGGTTGCTCCCATCCTTGCTTGATTTAAAAGAGGCAAAACTGCCCTGAAAACGGCATCATATTTAACCCGTGGAGTGAATGTGTTAACGAGAACATATCATTAAGGTGGAATTGACCTTTAAAAATCTTTCAAATGAAGCCGGGCGTGGTGGGCACGCTTGTAATCCCAGCATTCGGGAGGCTGAGACCTGGAGGATCGTGGTTCGCGGACAGCCTCAGCTACTTAGTGAGGCCCTCTGCAACTCAGTGAGACCCGGTTTCAAAATAGAATAAAAAATAGGGCAGGGGGTATAGCTCGGAGGTCAAATGCCCCTGGGTTCCATCCCCAGACCCGTAAAAAAAAAAAAAAAAAAAAAAAAAAAAAAAAAAAACTTTCAAATGAGTCGGGCGTGGTGGTGCACACTTGTAATCCCTACCCTTGGGAGGTGAGACAGGATTGCTCAGGTTGGTTTAAGAGACCCTGTTTCCAACAATTAAAAAAATATATAAAATAGGTATGGGAGTGTAACCCGGAGGTAGAAGGACTTCCAGGAACCCCAGTACCATAAAAAAAAAAAAAAAAAAAAAAAAAATTTTCTTTCAAATGGTGTTAGTATGGTGGCACACGCCTGCAATCTCTGCTAGGTGGAGGCTGAGGCAGGAGAATCGAAAGGTTGAGGCTAGTCTGAGCAACTCAGTGATACCCTGTTTCAATTTTTTTTTTTTAAATACAGTTAAGGAGTAGAGAGATAGCAGTAGAACAGTGGTAGAACGCTTGCCCAGCATGCTTGAGGCCCTGGGTTCAATTTGCAAAGCTGCAAAAATATCTTTGAAATGGTCAAGGGCTGCAACTGTCCTTTGTAAAGAAAAATACTGGATATTGACCCCACCAATTAAAAGAAATAAAAGCAATACACACAAAAAAAGTTCCAGTTCCCCCTTAGATCCGCCCAGGTGGCTTTTGGAACCTATAATCCTTGGATGCTCTTAGAACCCCGCCCTCCTCCAGCCCCTGGGGTAAAAGGGTCTAAAGTACATTAGCCC
This sequence comes from Muscardinus avellanarius, assembly GCF_963383645.1. Classification (NCBI taxonomy): domain Eukaryota; kingdom Metazoa; phylum Chordata; class Mammalia; order Rodentia; family Gliridae; genus Muscardinus; species Muscardinus avellanarius. Next base: position 39,747,929 of record NC_137799.1, read on the forward strand.
TTTGTGCCGCAGGTGACGGAGCCCAGCCCTCTTCCCCGACTACCAAAAGGGGCCGGAGCAGAGCCATCCAAGAACACGAAACCCCGCCCGCTCGGGAGCCACAATCTAAGCCTAGATAAGGCTGTGAAACACAGCTAAGAAAAGAAATCCCATATCCAGGTTTCTTAATGCTTGAAAAGGTTAGAAATGTATCCCGTAGTGAGACTAGGGGCTACAAAGGCAAAAGATTAAAAGAAGCCAATTACATGGAAAATTGACCCTGCGTTGGGAAAATTAGCCAATGGGAGGGAAAAATTCCGCCTCTAAAGTGGCGGCCGAGCCAATGGGTGAACAATGCCCAGCAACGCGCTCCAATGGCGTGGCAGGGCCAGGGCCAAAGCCCGCCCAGCCCCGGCGCAGGCGGAGCGGAGTGCGCACTCGGTCGAGGTTCCCGCAGGTCCGGGAAGATGGCTGCGGCCGTGGTGCTGGCGGCGGGTTTGCGCGCGGCGCGCAGAGCCGTGGTAGCCTCGGGGCCCTGGAGGGCGCAGGTGAGAAGTGGCCGCGGGGACAAGGAGGGGGTCCTGAGCCGCTGCTCCTCCCGAGGATTGCAACCTCACTCTGGGATTGTGCAGTGAGGTCGGATTGACCGCTGCGAAAGAACCAACTAGCGATGACAGCCTCACTGCACCCGCGAGGTCCGGGCAGGGTCTGTGCAGCGGCCGCTGCCCTCTCCTGCTTGGAGCCCAGCTGTCCCGGCGCCTCCCGCAGCCTCATCCGTGCCCTCTGCAGAGAGTGAGCTTTCTCTTCTCAGAGTTGGCCCCCTGCCCCTCGGTCTCTGGCCTAATCACGAGCATTAGTGTTAACCTTTCATCTTCCCCAATTTTCAGAAGCGACCCAGGAGTCAGTCTTAATTCATCCCGTCCATTTCCCCCCAGTCTGACGCACTCACTTCAGCCTTCTCCTAGCCCCTGAGAACCCGGGATATCCCTACCTCCACTCTCCTCTGACTGGGAAGGCTGAACTCTTACATAATTCTGCTGATGCAGGCTACTAGAGTTAAAATCCACAGTAAGAGGTCAGACCTGACATCGGAAGAGATCAACTTGTGTCAAACAGGGAAAATGCGTTAAAACCTACATAAAACAGGTAACAAGGCTTAAAGATCAAAGTTCAAGTAATGGCAATAAGTGGACACACACTAACAAGGTGAGAGCAAACAGCTTTAAGACATCTTTAAGAGATGGTGCAAAGCCAAGTGCGGTGGGACATGCCTATAATCCCCATATGTGGGCAACTGAGACAGGAGGGCCGGCTGGCAACTTAGTGAGATCTTCTTTCAAAATAAACAGAAGCCAGGCATGGTGACGCACACTTGTAATCCCAGCAATTGGGAGGCTGAGACCGGAGGATTGTGATTAGTGGAAAGTAGTGAGGCCCTTCACAACTCAGTAAGACCCTGTTTAAAAAAAAAAAAAAAAAAGAATAAAAGGGCTAGGGGTGTAGTTTAGAGGTAAAATGTCCCTGTGTTCAATCCCAGTACTGAAAAGGGGTGTGTGTGTGTGGGGGGGGGGAATGCTGGGGTTAGCTTGGAGATAAAATGCTCAGTGTTCAATCCCCAGGACCAAAAAGAAAAGACGGCCCAACCACACTTTTTAATTCATTTTTTGTTGTACTGGGGGTTGAACCCAGAGCCATTCTACCTCTGAGATATACCCCTGGCCCTATTTTATTTTTTATTTTGAAACAGGGTCTCACTAAGTAGCTGAGACTAGCCATGATTCTCCTGTCTCAGCCTCCCAAGTACTGGGATTTCAAGTGTGCGACACCATGTCCAGCTCCAACCACCCCTTTATATTTGAAGCTGCAGGAGGGTTGAATAGGAACTGAAACCTAAATCTTGAGACTCCCATTCTGGATCCTTTTCCCTGGACAGTGCTACATTTCATAGACAACATTAGCAGGAATCATTTATACTCCTGAATCCAATATAGTAATATTGCCTGTTATCTAACCAGGCCTAACACCATCTGGTACCCTTTCTTTCCTGCTAAGGCTCTCAAATTCAGGAATTTTTCCCTTGGCTAGGAACCACTAATAGGTTCTTAGAAAAATGAAGTTAACCCATTATGTCTTGGTGCCCTCTAATGGATTAATATCACAGCCCAGCCCAGCTTCTGCAAGTTCCAACTAAGAACATAAAAGAGGTATTGCCAACTTTCTCTCTTGGATGTGTCTGACCTGTCTTCAGGTCCGAGAAGCTGCAGGTGTGACTGACGGGAATGAAGTGGCCAAGGCTCAGCAGGCAGCTCCTGGAGCAGCAGCCCCAACCATCTTTTCCCGGATCCTAGACAGAAGCCTCCCAGCCGACATTTTATATGAGGACCAGCAGGTGGGGTCCCCTTAGGGCCCAATTCCCTTGAGTATTTCACAGATACCATCTGGCCTGATGAAATAATGTGATGGTCTCTGGCCTGTCATTGCTCCCAGTGTCTCGTGTTCCGTGATGTGGCCCCACAGGCTCCTGTGCATTTCCTGGTCATTCCCAAGAAGCCCATTCCTCGTATTAGCCAAGCTGAAGAAGAGGACCAGCAGGTGGGGAGAGCAGGGCCAGAGGTTGGCTGGGAGAAGCCTTGGACTAAGCTATAAATAAGTTTTGCTCCATATGAAAGAAGCCACCTATGTCCTTTCCCTCTCCCTATAGCTTCTAGGACACCTACTCCTTGTGGCCAAGAAGACAGCAAAGGCTCAGGGCCTGGGGGATGGATTCCGACTTGGTGAGTGACTTTTGGCCCTTGGGCCCCTCACCTATGAATTCCTAATCCTCAATATGAACTTCATTTTTTACCTCTCCTATGATCTTGACCTCCTAACCTCAAGCTCCATTTCAGTGATCAATGACGGAAAGCTGGGCGCACAATCTGTTTATCATCTGCATATTCATGTACTTGGTGGTCGACAGCTCCAGTGGCCACCAGGTTGAACCTGCCAACTGACCAAGGCCCCCAGACTTGGATGAGGATGGAACAAAGGGATTCTGTGATGCTAATAAACCTACTATCCCTCAATTTTGCCTCTCTGTCTTAAGTAGATAAAAATTTATGGCTTAAAGGGGAAATAAAACTGTATCTGGGCTGTGCTCTCTCTTGACAATGGTCAGATTGAGAAACAGAAGGCCTGCTTCAGAGCAGGTTTAAAGAGCACTTGCTTATAGCTCTGCCTCATGAGTAGTAGTCTACCCTGGGTCCAGACTCTAGAAAAGTGGCAGTAGGAACGAGCATAAATGAATAAGAAGAGACTGAAACCCAGGTGTAAGACTTGCTCCACTCTGGCCTACATTCAGAGGCCAAACCAGGTTCAAAGGGGAAATTGGGAGGAGGGTATTCAATTGAAGGATCTTCTGCTGGCGAAGATCTCCCGTCTCCACCTCCCAAGCCGGGGGATTACAAGCGTGCGCCACCACACCCATGCATGCCCAGCGCTGTTTCATGTATTTTCACCCTTACAGGAGGATCGCGCAGGTTCGAAGCCAGCTGTGCTGGCTTCAGAGACCCTGTTTCCAAATAAAAACAGTATAAGAATAGGTCTGGAGGCGTAGCCCGGAAGTAGAAGGGTTTCCAGGAACCCCAGTACCACCAAAAAAAAAAAAAAAAAAAAAATTTACTCTTCACTCCCAAATCTTGAGAATGAACTAAGCAAACTAAGAGGAAGCTACTTTTTTCTCTCCAAAAATACATTAAATGTCACATCCCTATGCGTGTGTCCAATATGTCCCCATAAAGAATCATCTTAGCCGCAAAAAAATATATAAATAAATAACAAGCTTGGCATGAAGGGTGGGGCCTGCGGACAGCGGAACCATAAAACTTCACCTGAGGCGGCACGGAGTCGGACCGGAAAGCGGACATCCCAGGGTGCACCAGGTTTGAGACTTCCGCCCCGCAGAGGGCTTGGCTCCACCCCCACTTTCCACTTCCGCCCAATTCTGGTTCTGCGCAGTCTCTTGACACTGTTTGCTGTCTCTATGGCAACCCGGTGACTGGAGCCTAAAGATGGAGACCAACGAATCTACGGAGGGATCGCGGTCACGGTGAGAGCCGCAGCTCTGGCTGCAGGCATAAGGGAACAAGGAAGGCCAGCAGACTTCCTCTGCTCCGCTTTTGACAACCTCGATACATGTTTTGTTTCAGATCCTTAGACGTACATCCCAGCTCAGAAGAACTAGGGACCACTTCCCAACCGTTTGCTTCCGATGGCAGTTCTTCTAGGTCGACCCTGGCAGCCGCCGCCACAGCAGCTGCAGCGGCTGCATCAGCAGCTGCATCCGCTGCTGCAGCCACTTCAGCCGCCTCTACCGCCAAAACGGCTGCACTGTTTGCAAAGTCCACAGCACCCTTTTCTGACTTGACAGAGTCCTCCTCTGACAGCCGTCTTGAGGCAGCCTATGCTGGATCCCACCAGAAAGGCCATGGGAGTCTTGGCTTTGAACCCATCTATGTTTCTTGTGTTGCTCAGGATCCCTGCTCTACAACTGACCTTAACTCTAGTGCTGGCTTTGTTCCCGGCTCCAGCTCTGGCGCTGTAACTGGTTCTACCACTGGCCCTGCTCCTGGCTCTGGCCATGGCTCTACCCCTGGCTCCAGCTCTGGGCCTAGCCATGGCTCTGTCCCTGGCCCCGGCTCTGGGCCTGGTCATGGCTCTATCCTTAACCCAGGCTCTGGTCCTGTTCGTGGCTCTGGCCCTGGCTCTAGCTCTGGACCTGGCCATGGCCCTGGCTCCAGCTCTGGGCCTGGCCATGGCTCTGTCCCTGGCCCCGGCTCTGGTTCTGGTCATGTCTCTATTCTTGGCCCAGGCTCTGGTTCTGGTCATGGCTCTGGCCCTGGCTCCAGCTCCCGTCCTGGTCATGGCTCCAGCCCTGGCTCCAGCTCTGGGCCTGGCCATGGCTCTGGCCCTGGCCCCGGCTCTGGTTCTGGTCATGGCTCCGGCCCTGGCTCCAGCTCCCCTCCTGGTCATGGCTCCGGCCCTGGCCCCGGCCCTGGCTATGGCTTTCCTCTTGGTCCTGGTACTGCCTCGGGAGCTGGTCCAGGCTCTGGCCCTGGCCCTGAGCACAGGCCCAGCACTCCTCAAAAGTTAAGAAACCTTGGGCCAGATCTGTTTCCTAATTATACCTCCTGGAATAAGGAGTGCCACTGGAAACCACCCTGGAAACCTCTGCAAGTTTCGGAACCTGGTGCCCGAGGGCCATGGAAGTCCCCAAAGGTTGAAGGGAAGTCTAAGTTTCTCTCTGAAATGTTGCCACGGGGCCAGTGCCTCCTCTACAACTGGGCGGAAGAGGTATTTAGGTTTGGGCCTGTTCCTTTTTGTTGAAGGCTGACCCCAATTTTCTAGGGCAGCCAATAGTGATGAGGGTGGGTACCAGAAAGGATTTCTTAGTCACCCAACTTGGGCCTACAGAGAGCCACCAACCATCTGGATCAAGTTCCAAGTTCACAGGATGGCTCCGAGAGTTTCTTCTTCCGACATGGACACCAGGGACTGCTGACCATGCAACTGCAGTCACCCATGTCCTTCAGCACCACCCAGAAAGATTCATACCAGCCCCCAAGAGACCTCTGTCAACCACTGCGAGGTGTGAGCATATGAGGGAGGGGGGAGGGAGGGAGGGAGGATATGAATGAGCGAGCCTACCAGGCAGAGAAATAAGAGAGGAGGGAATTTTTGTGGGACTGTGGGTTGTTTGGTGGCTATAAGGGCAAATGCCAAGATTCCTTTTCTCAAGTTTGTTTCTTCTGGGCCTGCTTCTTAACCAGGCCTCCACTCTGCCCTCCCACAGGGAAGCGTGAAGCCATGCTGGAGATGTTCCTGCACCACCAGATCTGGTGAGAGACTGTGGGAAAGGGGAGGGAAGGGGAGGGGAGGGAAAGGAGAAAAGCTGGGGAGAATGGCCTAACAATCTGAGGGCTACATAGTAAAGAGGTACAGGCAGAACAGGAACCCACAAAGAAGCCTTTTGATGCTGAGTCAGTGACACACCATGACTACCGAATGGAGCTGGTGAAAGCAGGACCTCCTGCTCCAACAAAGGTGAGAACCTATCTCATATGGGCTCTCTGTACATATGGGCTCCGACAGGAGGTGGGAAATTGGCAGCCCAAAAATGGAGACAAAGAGGGCCAAAGGTCAGGCATCATCCAGTATCTCTCCTTCACAGCCTCATGACTATCGTCAGGAGCAGCCTGAAACCTTCTGGATACAGAGGGCACCACAGCTACCGGTTTGTGAGGGTAACTAGCTGTTGGGGGCAGGGAAGAGAAGGCATAGCAGAGCTCTTCTGTTCAGGCTTGGGTGAGAGGGGAGCTGTCCTGATCCTGGCTATCTCCCAGGGTGTCAGTAACATCAGGACACTGGACACACCATTCCGGAAGAACTGTAGCTTCTCAACACCAGTGCCTTTGTCTCTGGGGCAGCCTTTACCCTATGAACCTGAGAATTACCCTCACCAAGTAGGAGAAATGTCTTCACTTGCCTGTCAGGGAGAAAGGCAGGGGTGCCAAGGGGGGAGAACGGCTCCTGTCTGAGGATTGAGGATGGAATTTGGATATGGAATTGGAATATATTTCTATTTGTAATAGAAGAGTGGGGAGGAAACTGGCTTTACATAAAGGGTTCTCTCTCACCCTGAGACTGCTAATTCATTGATTCTGTGAGTCAACGTGTCCTTATCCAGTAACCTTTTTTGGGGGCTGCTTTATCCCAGACTATGACACCACAATTTGTTGTTGTTGTTATTTTATACTTGGCCAAAATATTCTGGTTTAGATACAGATATTTACAGGAGGTAGGGAAGAAAGGGACCAAGCCAGAAAGGGGCATGTATATGTACAGGCTGAGCTGCAGAGGGCTACAACTTCCATAGAAGGTAGGTTTTTGTGCACGTTTTCCATCTCATGTGACAATGTCTGTTTCCGATGTGGAGAGATGGTGGCCACTGCCCACCCAGGTACAAGCAGCAGCAGATTGTCTGGCTTGGGAAGAAGTGGGGTTTACAAGAGTCCAGGAGGTCCTTTCTGTTCCCCTAGGAGCCAGTAAGTTCGCATCTTTCCTTTTCCCTGGAAGTACAAGGAGTAAACATAGTTAGTCTTCTGTGTGAGTCCCTTCATCTCCCCCTCACCCATGGCCCCTATGACCATTTCTTTCCTCCCTTGCCATGGCCCCTCCCCACAACCTGCCAGCACCTTCATCTCCACATCTCCCCGGAGCTCTAGCTGGAAGCACCCCAGCTCATCCAGGGCATCCTTGGTGGTAGAGGAGACATGGATCTTCAGGGCTGCATGGCATAGGAGGAGGGTAAAAAGAAGAGTCAGAAAAAGGCAAACGAAGAAGTAACAGTGCTGGAGAGCACTTTACCAAACCAACAGCCCCTTAGGAGGCAGCCAGTCCTCCCAATGCACATTGACTAGAATCAGAATATGCCCAAGGATGGGGCACTCAGAAACCATGGTCACTCAGATTGAGATACTGAGGGGAAACTCGGAAAAGAAGAAAAGGACGAGACAAAGTGAGACCAAGCCTGGACTTGTGAAGGCTAATGTCTCACCTTGGCCATTAGACTCCATCCGAGAAGCAGTGTTCACCGTGTCCCCGAAAAGGCAATAGCGGGGCATTTTCAGGCCAACGACCCCAGCACAGACTGGCCCTATGAAAAGAAACAGGTTGGGGAGAGTCTAGGAAAGGTGGAGCCTAGGGCCGGGCGAGAGTTAGTCTTACCGGTATGAACCCCTATGCGGAGCCTTAGCTGGTCGTGGGGTCGGTGGCGGATACGAAAGGAAGAAACTGCATCTAGTAATGCCAGAGCCATCCGAGCTATTTCTGGTGCGTGGCGTTGACCATTTCGGCCTGGGAGGCCAGATACCACCATGTAGGCATCCCCAATTGTCTCCACCTGAAGAGAGGGAGATTAAAAGATCACCTGTATTTGCAGCAGTGGAAAAGAGAAAGAGTACTGGGAAACAAGCCAGACACCATTAGAAGTCAACCTGCCAGCCTGGAAGGCCAAAGCGCTGACTAGGAAATAAGGGTTCATGGTCCTGAGAACCTGGGCAAGAGAATCTTTAAGTCCTCCCTCCCCACCCCAGCTCCTGGTGAATACTCGGGAATGCTTAGAGAACGAGTGCACAGCCTGTCTGCAACAGGACATGGACAAATATGAAGTGGTGAGCAAGAAAACAGGCCAAACTGAAGAACATGGAGCCTGGCAAGAAGGCAAAGCAGACCCATGAAGGGGCAGACAACTCAAGCTGCCAGAGCGTCAGAAAACAGGCGCTTGACTTCAGCAATTGGGCCCTTATAAAAAACAATGTCCTTTTTTTAGGAAATACACAATGGACATTTTAGGATATTCACACTAAGTGTTTAGGACAAAGGGATACTGCATCTGAAACTCTCATATAGTTGTGAAACTAATAGTATAAGTAGATTTTTTTTTTTTTTTTTTTTTTGCGGTACTGGGGATGGAACCCAGGGACATTCTAGCTCTGAGCTACACTTCTAGCCCTATTTTTTAGTCTTTTAATTTTGAAACAGTCTCACTGAGTTGCGGAGGGCCCTGCTAAGTAGCTGAGGCTGTCCTCAAACTGCAATCCTCCTGTCTCAGCCTCCCAAATGCTGGGATTACAAGCGTGCACCACCATGCCCGGCTTAAGTAGAATTTTTTAAATAATGGAAAATAGAATTGATGAATCTGGATAAAAGATGTATGAGAGAGCCGGGCGTGGTGGCAGCACGCTTGTAATCCCCGCGCTTGGGAGGCAGAGACAGGAGGATCGTGCAGGTTCGAAGCCAGCTGCGCTGGCTTAAGAGACCCCGTTTCAAGTAAAAAGTATATCTGGGAGTGTAGCCCCAAGGTAGAAGGGCTTCCAGGAACCCCAGTACCACCAAAAAAAAATGTATGGGGAGTTCTTTGTTACAAAAACAACAATGCTGATCTAGTAAGCCCAAGTGGAAAGGACAAGAATGGATATTATCTGCCATGTGCCACACACAGTGTTAGGCTCTTCTCATGCAACTAATCCATTATTCCCATCTTAAAGACAAAACAACTGAGGCTCAGGGAGATCCTGTTACTTAACCAAGACCACACTGTTAGCTACAAGCCGATATTCAAATCTACCTCATTTTTATTTCCAAGGACAATGAAGCCAGTGTTCTGCCAACTCAGTGCCTTCAAAACAAAGCCTTACAACATTTATTCCTATCTTGTCCCTGAACCCACTACATTAGTCTGTGCCCACATCATGTCTGATTCTTCATAGGGTGTATTTATACATGCAGGGAGATCAGGACTCTTATAATGCTTCTGAGTAGGAAAGCCTAAGGATTCACAGACAACTGTCCAATTATTTATTTTTTGTGGGTCTGGGGATGGAACCCAGAGGCATTCGACCTCTGAGCTATACCCCCTGCCCTATTTTCTATTCTTTATTTTGAAACAGGGCCTAAGTAGCTGAGGCTGTCCGTGAACCATGATCCTCTGGTCTCAGCCTCCCAAATGTTGGGATTACAAGCGTGTGCCACCACGCCTGGCATCAGAGTATCCAATTATAATGCTGAAGTCACATCCATCTACTAAGCAGAGTGCTGGAGACCCTAAAGGGAAAACTGACCATGGAGTGGGTGATATAAGTGGGGATTCCTGAACCTGGGTCTTAAACGGGTGTCAGTAGGCAGGCAGTCCCAGCTCTCACCTTGTAGACATCAAAGTTGTCAATTATGGCATCAAAGCAGGTATACAGGTCATTAAGAAGTGTCACCACCTAACAGAGGATAGGGAAGCAAAGGCCCTGAAATGTGTGTCCAATATATTTTTGTTGTTGTTGTTGTTGTTGTTGTTGTTGTTGTTGTACAGGGGATTGAATCCAGGGCATTCTACCTCTGAACCACACCCCAGTCTGCCCCCCCTTTTTTTGTGGTACTGGGGGTGGAACTCAGGGCATTCAACCTCCGAGATACACCCCCAGCCCTATTTTTATTCTTTATTTTGAAATAGGTCTCACTGAGTTGCAAAGGCCTCACAAAGTAGCTGAGGCTGATGGCTTCTCGGCCTTTTGGCTAAGATCAAGTGTAAAGTAGCTGAGGCTGGCTTCGAACCTGCACAATCCTGTCTCAGCTTCCCAAATACTGGGATTACAAGTGTGTGTCACCATGCCCGCCCCCCCCCTTTTTCTTAAAACGAGATCTTGCTAAGTTGCTGAGCTGACCTCAAACTTGTGATCCTCTTGCCTCAGCCTCCCAAGTACTAGGATTATAGGCATGTACCACTACAACTGGCTTGTACCTGGCTTTCTAAGACTTTTCAGCCCACAAGCCATAAAAAGATTTGAGAACTCTAGAACAAACTAGTCTTCCCTATTATGAGGAAGCTCCTGGGGCCCTATCCCACGCTCTGCCTCTCGGCCGTGGCTCTCACCTGCATGGGGGTGCTCTCCGCTGACAGTGCTGTGAAGCCAACGATGTCGCTGAAGTAGATGGTCACACTATCAAAGGCCTCAGCCTGTACGGTCTCTCCCCGCTTCAACTGCTCCGCCACTGAGCTAAGAAGCAAAAGTACAGTGGGAGCCAAACTCCAAGCAAGATGGCAGAAGGGGTGAGCGAGGAAAAGAACGGCTGCAGCACGGCTAAGTCTGGGCGAGAGATGGGGTTGGTGGAGGAAGAGCAGTGACTGAAGACTTTCCCTAGCGCGTGGTAAGGTGCATGAGGGGCTCTCTGTGGGGTCGGTGTCTAGAGTAGGGGTTGCTTTAAAAACACTTGCTGAGACAGCGCACTGCGAGGAAGGAGGACTGAGGCCAAAAGAACAGCTCATGTGGAGACTGACAGCAACATTTAGCCGTAGCCAGGAGGGTCACTGTGGCAAGATGCGACAGCAGCTCTGAGCGCTGGGACGTGCTTTCTCAGGAGGCTGAGGAGGTAAAGCCCAACAGAGCCCCAAAGGAAAATTGGGGGAAGGGACGGAGGTCTCACTGGGGCAGTATTTGGTAGAGCAGAGCCTCCGCCTTGCGCTTCTCCTCCAGATAGGCCTGGGTACGCTCCTCCACCAGCTTCTCCAGGTTATTGGCATACTGTTCCATGCGCAGCAGGAGGTTGTCCAATATGCTGGTGCCACCCTCCCTGCGTGGAGGCTGGACTGTAGCATCTGCTCCAACACACTCATCTAGACTCCTAACCCACCCAGCCCTGGCCACCTGCCCACCTCCTCTGCTAAGACTGGCGAGGCATCAGTCCCTGGGGACCCCGTCCCTAAGTGCCTTCTCACTTGTTAAAGCGGCGAATAAAGCCCTTGATCTGTCCAAAATCTGGCCGCTCGGCTGGGTCCTGGGCCCAACATCGCTCCATCAGCAAAACTAGCTCTTCATTCAGTTGGGTCCGGTCAATGCTTGGCCGGAAATATGGCCGCTGGCCATTTCGGACCTTCTGGACAATCTCTGAGGGGATAAATGATTTAGATGAAGAATGAGCCCCCCCCCCAAGGTTGTGAGTCGGGGATCAACTCTCACCTTTGGGACTGAGGTCCAGGCCCTCCAGGTAGAAAGGACCACTGCGAAGTGCTATCTCTTGTAGGATAATCCCAAAGCTATAGACATCAGCCTTCTGCATGCCTGTGGTTGGCAAGGGGTTCCCACTGAGCAGTTCTGGGGCAGTCCACAGCTTCTCTGAAAGGAGGAAACAAACTGACTAGGTCCCCAAAAAGGGAACCCCCAAGCCCAACTGGGCACATCCCCACATTACAAGCACACTGTCTCCCTCTCCTGCCCTCCCTAGGTGGAAATGACCAAGGCCAAAGGAGTAATCTTAGGCGTGCGTGGTGGGGACGGGACGCACTGGCATAGAGAGCGTGGCTGTCATCAGGTTCAGCGGTCGATCGGAAGCTGGCCAAACCATAGTCTGTGATCTTGAGCACAAAACGACTATCCACCACACAGTTGGAGGACTTGAGACTTCCATGAGATGAAATGATGCTGTTGTGGAGAAAGGCCATACCCTGCAGGATACAGATCAAGTCTCTGGATCATATCTGGCTTAGAGCCCCTCCCCATGAGATAGGCACTAGCTAGCTATCTAAAAATCTTGTGGCCATTAAAACAAGAAGCTGGGAGGCTGCGGAAGGAGGATCACAGGTTCTCAGCCAGCCTCAGCTACTTAGTGAGGCCTTCCACAACTTAGTGAGACCTGTTTCAAAAGAAAAGAAAATATATAGGGCTGGGGGTGTAGCTCAGAGGTAGAATGCCCCTGGGTTCAATCACCGGTGACATACACACAAATAAGATGATTTTGGAAGGCATCCCTTGTACAGTTTCTACCCAAAGGAGCAAGCAGAATAGGAGAGTCATACCTTCCCAATATTGTAACCATATAGGCATCCAGGCAACAGGGATAGAAAAAATGCTTAGGAATGGGGAGGAGGGGAACCACCAATTATTACCATGGAAAGAGCAGTCAATCTTCTGAATCCTAAAGGGAACAGAACTATGAGGGTGAACCTCAGGAATAATAGGCCACCCACGGTGGCCTCGAATGCCTGTCTGCCATTAGGGAGACCTGGCTTGAGACCCAGGGGCAAGAGTAGCTAGCTGCAGCAAGAGGGACTAGACAGTTGTAAACTTTAACACACAACCATGTGTAGACAGGTCAGTTCAGAGAAGGAATGTGCTCTCTAGAGTTAGGCCACTGGACCAGGGAGAAAATAGTGTTAGAAAAACTTGGAAAATGGACAAAAATAAGAACTCCTGAGCCAGTGGAGAGCCTGAAACTGCTCACTCGCTGGGGCCAGAGATGAGAGAACCTTTGCCTCCAAGGCACTTGGACAGGTCTTAAGAGCAGGCTGCGCTTCCCACAAAAGAAACCCAGGAACCCCACCCATGCCAGGGCAGGCAGGACACAAAAAGGATAGAAGGTTCTGTGTGCTAACCTAAAACATCTCTGTCTAAATGTTTAGCTCTGAGCTTGAACAGTTCCTGTCTCTGTGAACTTCTTCTCTTTATTCCTTTTTTTTTTTTTTTTTTTTGGTGGTACTGAGGATGGAACCCAGGGGCCTTCTACCTCCAGGCTATACTCCCAGACTATTTTATATTTGGAAACAGGGTCTCTTAAACCAGATGAGGCTGGCTTCGAACCTGAGCGATCCTCCTGTCTCAGCCTCCCAAGCACGGGGATTACAAGCGTGCGCCACCACGCCTGGCTCCCAACATTTATTTATTTATTTATTTATTTATTTATTTATTTGTTATTTTTGTGTGGTACTGGGGTTCCTGGAAGCCCTTCTACCTCCGGGCTACACTCCCAGACCTATTTTATATATATTTTCAATTTGGAAACAGGGTCTCTTAAACCAGATGAGGCTGGCTTCGAACCTGAGCGATCCTCCTGTCTCTGCCTCCCAAGCGCGGGGATTACAAGCGTGCGCCACCATGCCTGGCTTGTTTATTCCTTTTGATATCAACAAAACTTTAGGAACCTCCTAATTTGTGAATTTACTTGCATGGAAACTGTACAAAGGAGACTTTCCAAAATCTCTTTTCCATCTTGTCCTCTCCAGAGCCATTTTTTAATATTCCCCATCACACCTCTGGTTGAGTACTACTACATCAACTTTACCTAATATTTATTTTTCTCTCTCATTTGATGGCAAACTTTCATACCCATGTGTAATTGAAGCAACTTCATAAGAATTTATCAGAAAACAAAAGCCAGCTTCAGGAACAGTGCAGCGTGATCTACTAGACTTGCTTACTGGCGTAAGATTTGCTTCTAAATACCTGCCCAATCCCTACAAGATTCAATTTTGTGCCTCCCCAATTCATGGGCCTCTAGGTCATTTCAAAATAGCTGAAACATAGCATACTACAAGAATAAACTTGGCACAGTTTTCCTTATTTGCTCTTAGCTTAACCAGTAAATGCTCTTTTATAATCTTCAGTTTCTAAACAAAAGAGTAGTTGTGCCAAATATTGGTCAGAGAGTAAAATTATGAGGGGAAAACAAAAGTAAGTAGTCATGTTTGCAGATCTCACCTATCTTTTCCCTGCTAATGGATTCTAATATGAGCTCTTGGAGATAGAAGGGATGCTAGAAAGACATCAGAAATATTTAAGGCAGGAATGCACGAATTCTCTCCAGGCATGGGACTTCCTATGGCAGATCAAACCCATCCCCCAATTATAAACGCCAAAAACCTTGTTTATCCATTATCACCCGGCCATAGGAATAAGGGGAGATGGGAAAACGAGACTTTCAGAGGGTTATAAGGAGAGACATTGTAACAAAGACTGAACAAAGCAGGCATTTTGAAGTGGATGAACTTTAACACAGTGGGGAAGACTCACCTTAACAAGATCATTAATGAGTGAATAACGAAACATCCAGTCCAAGTTGATGCTGTCGTTTTCTAGAATATCCTGGTAAGTGACATGGAATCAATTCTATGCCTGTCGTAGGCCCACTGGCCATCATTTGGCCCAGAGTCACTGTAACTTTGGGGCACTCCCCCACTCGTCCCCACCGTAATCTCTTACACCTATTCCTCACCTGTAAACTCCCGCGAGGACAATACTCAGTGACGATGCAAATGTTGGGAGGGTCTATGCATGCTCCAATGAAGCGAGTAAGATGGTTGAACTGAACGTCTCTCATCTAGCAGTCAATGGGAGGGACAAGAGAACCAAAATGGCTAAAAAGTAAATACAGAAACCTACCACTACAAGAGATAACCTTTCTCCTAGTTGCACCTACAACTTAGTCGATTACAAATGACACCCCCCGCCCTCCCAGCCATGTCAGGACTGCTCAGCCTCCTTTTCTCCCTCCCCTCTCTACCCCTCGGCCGCACTCAACCCCTCCTCCATCACGTACATGCTTGAGTTCAAACAGAACCTGCCGGGTTAGCTCGATGCGCTTCTTATTCACATGTTTGATGGCGACAACATTTCCCTGGTGGTGGGAGTGGAAGAAGAAAAGGAAAAGGAGTATCAAGAGGAGTTCTGGTGCTGTGAGAGAACCGTGAGAGCCTCTGGGAGCAAAGCTGGGCAGAGGGGCCATGAGGGGAAGAGCCTGAGGGGCAGAGGTGGCAGATGGGGATGAGACAGGATGAAATGCTGGGGACCATAACAAGCAGATGACTGTTCACCTTGAAGTGACCGGTGTTGGCAAAGATCTGGTATTTCCCATGGGCTGTCATGAGCGAGCCGTAACTGGATCCCCGCTGGGGCCAAGGGCAACATGGAGGCGGAAGGATGAAAGGCACATTAGACGATGGTGGTGGTGCGGGGCTGTCATCACAGGCGATGTGCTGGGAGGAAGGAGCTCAGCGGGGGGCAGCGGGGACTGCAGGGACAAGGGCTCACCAGCGACAGGGTGAGGCGACTGCCGGCACCTTTATGATAACGCTCCGAGTTGCCAAACTGCAGTTCTTCCCAGCGGATGCGCCACAGCATGCTGGCCAGCTCCTTCTCCAGCATCAGTTTTCTGTAAGGACTGCACTCCTCAGTTGACTGGCAAGCCCAATCCTGCCACCCCTGAGCCACAGAGGGGCTGCAGGGAAGCCCCTGTAGCTCCCCTGCTACAACTGCTACACCCTGGAGACAGGACCGGAAGATAAGTACGTTCTCCACGAGTCTGACATGTGCCCATTCACAAACACGGAGCTTGGAGGTGAAAGTTCTCTTTAAAAAAAGATAGCATCCATAGAAAGCCCACCTTTGACCTAAACCCCATTCAAAATCACTACTTAGTATATCAGGCTGGAACCGAAAGTGGAACACCTGGGCCACAAGACAACCAAAGAGAAAGGCGAGAGAGGAAGAGGTCATGGAGTCTAAGAGACAGCCACCAGATTAGGAGACTTGCTCCCCCTACCTCGTAGCACAGGGATCCCTGGCCTCAGGTAGAGGCCCTGTGGCAATGGGGAGGTACGGAGGAGATCAGCAGAAAGCCCAGAACTCACCGGAAAATTAGGAAGCTGGAAACACCAAACATGATGAAAGTGATTCCCGTGCCCAGAGCCACAATTGCCAGAGTGGAAAGTGGAGCTGAAGGGAGAGAGAGACCCTGAGGAAGACTGGGTGGGAGGTCCTAAGAATGGGGAGGGTGGGCGCAGGCTCAAGGAGCAGACAGATTTCTTGGGGGAAAGAGGTAAGGGTAAGGAGGGACAGCTACGACGAGCAGGGAGTCGGTGAGGGTGGAGGTAAGAGCGGAGAGGGGGAAGGATGGCTCCCAGTCCCTGCACACACCCACTTTTATCACAGGATGGGTCGTCCAAGTCAAAGGCACAGGGGGGATTGTCCGAGGGGGGGACCCCCTTCACCCAGGGAATAGGCTGTCCCGTCCACCAGATCTGCTTCTCAGCTCCTGAGTAGTGGGCTGCAGGCTGTGAGAAAGCAGAACACTGGGCCCACGGGCCTGCTCCCGCCAGCCGCCTCCCAGGACCCCGGTGCTGTGCTGCCTTTCTCCCCAGCCCACCACCCGCCAGGATGCTGCCCCAGCACAGGAAATAAGTCCCTGCCCCTGGAACCTTTGATCCTGCCCCACTGAACCCTGAAGGCTGGGTTTTACAGGGCTACTCTCTTCCCTACCCCCTCCCCATCACCTGAAAGTCCCCAGAATCCAAGTCTCCCATGGCCCACAGGACAAAATCAGTCTCCCGGTCATTGTTCTTGTCCATAGCCACCAGTCCAGTTACACCTAAGGTAGAAAAGAGTACCCTCACTTTGGAGATCTACCCAGGCCCCTCTCCTCTCCCCGCAGTCCCCTCTGCTGCCTCAGAGTCTGTCCCTACCACTGTCCTTTTTTGTGTGTGTAGTATTGGAGCTTGAACCTAGGGGCATTCAACCACTGAGCTACACCTCCAGCCCTTTTATGTTTTCTATTTTGAAACAAAGGTTTCACTAAACTGCTGATGCTGGCCTAGATCATGTGATCTTCCTATCTCAGCTTTCCAAGTACTGGGATTACAGGTATGCGCCACCATACCCAGGTCTTGCCCCTATATTTGATGTGTGTCCGCCTCTGCCATGGTCCTGAGCCCTCCTGACCCTCGCTGCTGTCCCTGACATGTTTCTTCTTCTGCCCACTCCATTCCCGAGCCTGGGATCAGCCCTCAAGTCTCCATCTGCCCCTCTTTATTTACCATGGTATCTTCGTCCCTGCATTTTCTCCACAATTCGAAGGCCATCTTCCCGAGTGCCTCCTTCCTGTATTGTCTCATTTAGGACTTCAGCATAGAGCAGGATGCCATCATAGAAGCAGGCAGCGATGAGGTTCATCTGGGGATGGCAATGTCAGCAGTGCTCTCCAAATGTCCAACAAGGGCCCTTCCCCTGCCTCTTTTCCATCCCTGGAATCTCCTTCAACCTCTTCTCTCTTCTGGCTTACCTTCTTCCCTCCTCTCATTCCTAAAGTGCCATCCCTACCTAACTGGTCCCCAGGGCAGAAAGAAATATCTTGGATAGAAGTGGACCGCCCCATAGTGGGGCTCGCTCCACAGCATGACCTGATTCTGCGTTAGGGAGGGAGCCCTTCCTCACAGCCTGGTCGACTCCGGGGGAGAGCTACTCACCAGAGATGGGGCCAGCTCCACACCAAAATCTTCCCGGGCTCTTATCAGCAGGCGATTCTGGAATTCTTGATACTCAGGATTTGGGGGTTCTCGGTATGTGATCACCAACACAGTCTGTGCCAGCAGCACACAGGGAAGAGTGAACAGGATTCAAGATGAGCATGAGGGAGGAGAGGGTGAGACAGGGAAGCTTGGCAAAACACACACATGGGGGAGTCAGAAAGCTGAAAAGATACTAGAATATGGGGAGTGGGGAATGAGTGGAAGAAGCAGCACCCCTACATTAAAGGCAGATAGGGCTGGAAAAGTAAAACTAGGAAGTAATAGATGAAGTTCCCAGCCCATCATCTTCCTGAACTCCTTCTGCCACTGGCCTCCTGCCAGCCTACCACAGCTCTCACTGGGGCTCCCCCATTCTGTCCTTTCTAGGTACCACTCACTATCATCTCCTCCCAGAAGTGCTAATGACTATGATGTTGTCAGTTAAATGTTGACATTATCACATGGGCCACTAGCATACAGTACCTCCACATAGGGCATTAACGAGACTTCCAGCCTGTGGCAATTGGGGGAAAGGCTAGAGAGAGCAATCCCACCTGTGAAAAACTGAGTTTGTTCATTTCACTTGTATGGAACACCTCCCATAGCAGCACTCTCCTGCTTACTAAACAGCAGACATGTATCACTAGCACACACCAACAAGCCATCATGCATGGATAGGTAAGTGATGCACGTGCTCTCAGCCCTCACACACTCCCTGGCACACGGCTGCCTGGCTCCTGTAAACTTCACATTTCCCTTCCTGAGCCACTGGACCTGCCAGCCTCAGGCCACAGTCTCTGAGGCCAGCTTCTGCTCACACAGCAAGACTTCAGGGTATTTTTGGAAACCTGACTTGTGAAGTGATCAATTAAAATCTAGTTAATTTCTACCATTTTTGTTCATGTGGACCACAAAGACACTAGATATAATCACATATGATCTGTAATCTATAATCTATCAGTTCATTCAAGGTAGGAAAAAATGAAGTCAACTTCTAATATGCATTCACTATATTAGACTGGAGTTTGCTTCAAGACATAATTATTTATTTTGCTATACTGGGGCTAGAACCCAGCGGCAACCCAGAGGCATTCTACCTTTGAGCTACACCCCCAGCCCTATTTTTTATTCTTTATTTTGAAACTGAGTCTCACTGAGTTGCAAAGGGCCTCACTAAGTAGCTGAGGCTGTCCGAGAACCGTGATCCTCCTGTCTCAGCCTCCCAAATGCTGGGATTACAAGCATGCACTACCACGCCCTGCAAGATAATTAATCTTATGGAATCGTTTAGATGCTTGATTATGCACTTCTAATATTCGCCTACTCTCAGGCAAAAATAAATAAGGGGGCACTGAGTAGGGCTGGAAGGGTTCATTCAGTAATTTTTCATTCAGTAATATTTTTCCTTTATCTATTCCAAAGATAAAGGAAACATAAAGAGGTAGGATAGATTGTTGATGAATAATGTAAAAAGCCAGCAAAAGAGCTTATGCCACCCACAACTCAGTGAGACCCTGTTTCAAAACAAAAATAAAATAGGGCTGGGGTTATAGCTTGAGGTAAAATGCCCCTGGGTTCAATCCCCAGTACCCCCCTCATACACAAAAGAGCTTGAGACAGGCTTGAGGCAGGCTTAAGACAATTTATATTTCAATAAAGGTCAGTGAAAGGTCTAACACTATTTTTAACACTTATTAGTTCTCTAGGTTGTTTGCTAGACTAGTTAGTAATTAAATTTTTTGGTCTCAGGATCCCTTTTCACTCAAAAATTACTGGGGTCATTAGCCAGCCATGGTGGCACATACTTGTAATCTCAGTACCCAGGAGGCTGAGACAGGAGAATTGCAGGTTCAAAGCCATCCTTGGCAACTTAGTAAGGCTCTCAGCAATCCAGTGAGACCCTGTTTCCAAATAAGAAATAAAGTTGGGCATGGTGGCATATACTTGTAATCCAATACTTGGGAGGCTGAGACAGGAGGATTGCAGGTTCACAGCCTCAGCTACTTAGTGAGGCCCTCTGCAACTTAGTGAGACCCTGTTTCAAAATAAAGAAGAAAAGGCCGGGCGTGGTGGCGCACGCTTGTAATCCCCGCGCTTGGGAGGCAGAGACAGGAGGATCGCGCAGGTTCGAAGCCAGCCGCGCGCGCTGGCTTAGGAGACCCTGTTTCCAAATAAAAATGTAAAAATAGGTCTGGGAGTGTAGCCCGGAGGCAGAAGGGCTTCCAAGAACCCCAGTACTACAAGTAAATAAATAAATAAATAAATAAATAAATAAATAAGAAAAACTAGGGCTGGGGATGTAGCTCAGAGGTAGAATGCCCCTGGGTTTGATCCCCAGTACCGCAATAAATAAATAAAATTGGACTGAGAACGTAGATCAGAGGTAGAATGTGTCTGGAATCAATCCCCAGTAGTATTGAGGCCATTAAAGAACTTCTATGTGGATTATAACTATCAATACTTATCATATTAGAAATGAAAACTGGTCATTTGAAAATACAAGCGTGCCTAAGCATGCCTCCCATGGCAGTCAGAGAGATGACACAATCACGTCACACAGATTGGGAAAGCCCACTGTACAGTCACAGAAGAATAAGAACAAAGACAAAGGAAAAGAACATTATATATACATACATACATACATACATATATATATATATATATATATATATATATATATGCACTGAGGATGGAACCCACAAGCATTCTACCTCCAAACTATACTCTCAGCCCTATTTTATTTTTATTTTGAAACAGGGTCTCACTAAGTTGCTGAAGCTGGCCTCCAACCTGCAAGCCTCCTGTCTCTGCCTCACAAATAGTGGGATTACAGGCGTGCATTACCACACCCAGGCGGCAAATAACATCGCCCCCCCACCCCAGTACCGAGGATGGAATCCAAAGTCATTCTGCCTCCAAATGACACCCCAGCCCTATTTTTTATTCTTTATTTTGAAACAGGCTCTCACCCCGCGGACCACAATCCTCCTTTCTCAGCCTCCCAAATGTTGGGATCACAAGCATGCATCACCACACCTGGCTGGCAAATAACATCTTAGTGTCATTTTGTGTGTGTGTGTGTGTGTGGTACTGGGGGTGGCACCCTGGGGTTTTTCTACCTCCAAGCTATACTCCCAGACCTATTTTTTTTATATCCTATTTGGAAACAGAGTCTCACTAAGTTTCTGAGAGCCTCACTAAGGAGCCGAGGCTGGCTTCGAACCTGTGCGATCCTCCTGTCTTAGCCTCCCAAGTACGGGGATTACAAGCGTCAGCCACCACGCCTAGCACATCTTAGTGTTATTTTCTAAATAGTTTTGGCCTCACAGTTCCCCTCAAAGGACTTCAGGGGCCCTCAGGATCCCAAGACCACACTTTGAAAACGACCATACTAGACTGTTTTGCTGTGGTTACCAACTAGCTTCTAAAAACAAAAAAAACCAACTCCAAACAGTTTCTGTGCTTCAGCGGCTAGGAAGAAAGTGAAGGTAGGAATAATTGTGTCCCATTTCACAATAGACCCCAGGTGGAGAAGAAAAAAAAGCAAAGGCAGTCAAAAATGGGTACAGTAATCCAGACATCATGGCTCACGCTTGTAATCCCAGCATTCAGGAGGCTGAGACAGGAGGAGGACCGTGGTTCGAGGACAGCCTCAGCTACTTAGTGAGGCCCTTTGCAACTCAGTGAGACCCAGTTTCAAAATAAAGAATAAAAGCCGGGCGTGGTGGCGCACGCTTGTAATCCCAGCATTTGGGAGTCTGAGATGGGAGGATCGTGGTTTGCAGACAGCCTCAGCTACTTAGTGAGGCCCTCTGCAACTTAGTGAGACCCTGTCTCAAAATAAAGAATAAAAAATAGGACAGGGGGTGTAGCTTGGAGGTCGAATGCCCCTGGGTTCCATCCCCAGACCCACAAATAAATAAATAAATAAATAAATAAATAAATAAATAAATAAATAGGGCTGGGGCTGTAGCTCAGAGATAGAATGCCCCTGGGTTCCATCCCCAGTACCACACACACACAAACACGTGCAGTAGTGGGTGCAAGTCAGGAGTATACTTAGGAAATGTGCTTGACCAGAGGTGCCTGTCTCTGTCTGGGCCACCCACTGTGAGGTCTGCTCTGGCCACAGCAGAAGGTGCTATCAGTAGTGGCCTATTTTTTTTTTAATAGGAACAAATGGTCTCCAAGAAGACAGTCTGCCTTGCCTTTGGTTAGTGCTTGCTGCAGGCGCTCCCCTTCTGTAACCCAGGCTCATGCTGGCCACCTGGGTTGTGACCTCTGCCTGGATTTCTAACCCTGAGGTCCTCAACCGCCAGGCCTGGGCCTCTGGAATGGAATCAGTCATTTGCTTATTTACAGTACCTGCCAGCAGCTCTATTTCTTTCTAAACAAGTTCTTAGTGCTATCCTCCCTCCTCAACACATACTTTAATTCAATCCAACAGATATGTAGTATGCACCCACTACATGCATCTATAGACCTATGCGCTACAAAGATGAACACGATCCCTGCCCTTGAGCAGCTACTCTGGATGAGAGATAAAAGTCATGTTGACATCTTTAATGACATCAGAGCCCTCTCCTGTAGGAGCTGGTGTCCAGCCTGCTCTGCACCACTGCCTAGAGCATGACACCCTCCTGGAAAGGCTGTGGACATCTGTGCCAGAGCTACCTCACCTCACCTACCACTTCTCCCAGCTCTGGGACCCCAGTGTGCCAGTGTGTCTAAGAGAAGTGCTCTCCACGCTTTCATCCTTGGCTGGAACTGACCCTTCAACACTCCTGCCGTGTCAGCAGTGGGGAAGAATGAGAGGTGCTTTGCCACAGGACACCACATCACTCCTCACCACACCCCACCCTAAGTCTCGGTTTTCTTCTGGCATAGTCTTTGTTTTTTGTTTGTTTGGGTTTTGTTTATTTGTGACAGGGTTTCTCTAAGTTGCCCAGACTAGCCTTGAACTTGCAATACTCCTGCCTCAGCCTCCAGAGTAGCTGGGATTACAGGCACATGTTTCCCTTCAGAGAAAGAGAGGGAGACAGGGAGGGATGGAGGAAGGAAGAGAGAGAGAGAGAGAGAGAGAGAGAGAGAGAGAGAGAGAGAGAGAGAGAGAGAGAGAAAGAGAAAATGCGTGTGTAGATGTGCGTGTGTTTTACTGGGGACTGAACTCAAAGGCATTCTTCCTTTAAGCTACATCCCCAGCCCTTTTTAATTTTTTTTAAAATAGGGTTTTTTGCTAGGTTGCTGAGAGTTTCACTAAGTTGCTAAGGTTGATCTTGAACCTGTGATCCTCTTGTCTCAGCCTCCCAAGTACTGGTATTACAGGCATGCACCATCATGCCCAGCTCCCTTCAGCAAAATCTCCATTTTCCTATCTGAATAAGAACTAAAGTGAGGGGATATTTGAAAATTAATTGATAACATTGATTATTAGCTGAGTAGGTTCCCCCCACACACACACACTCTGAGTGCTGGGGACCCTTGGCTGACAGGAATTCTCACACACACACAAAGTTTTTCTTAAAAAAGAATAAATAAATACCCTTCTGGAGGGTCAGACCTTTCTCAACCATACTGGTACAATAATCTCCCTCATTATTCTCATATCCCTCCATTCTTTTTCTTTTTTTTTTTCTTCCTGGTAACACTTAACACAACATGTGCCTATAATTGTTATTGTCTGTCTCTTACTAAATGTAAACTCCAAAAAAGCAGAGACTCTATTATGTTCCCAACCAAATACCAGTACCTAGCACAGTCACTGCGACATAGAAGGTACTCAGTAAATACTAATGGAATCAAACACAGACTGAATAATGTTCTGTGGTAAACAGAGGTGACCCTAAGAATAGAAACTCAGCCCAACCTGGGGAATTCAGGAATTGTTTCCTAGAAGGAAAACAACAGGCCTAATTAAAAAAAAAAAAAAAAAAAAAAAAAAACTGGTCTGAGTCTTAAAGAATATGGAGATCCAGGTATGGTGGTGCACACTTGTAATCCCAGAACTTGGGAGGCTGAGACAAGAGGATCATAGGTTCCTGGCCAGCCTCAGCTAATTAGTGAGGCCCTCTGCAACTTAGAGACCTGTTTCAAAATAAAGAATAAAAAATGGGACTGGGAGTGTAGCTCAGAGGTAGAATGCCCCTGGGCTCAATCCCCAGCACCACACACACACACACACACACACACACACACACACACACACACACGAAAGCATTATCAAGACAAAAGGTGAGAATGTTCAAATGTGACAGCTACATACTAATACTCAGGCATGCAAGCAGGTATGTCATTTACACACACTCGCCAGTCCAACCAAATATCACAGTCACGTAAAATTTTACTCCCTAAAGAAGAATGGCCACCCAGGTCCAGCCCTTATACATGTCAACTTAGAACCAGAGTCTCAGGGATGAAAAAGACCTTACGATCATCCGATGGGCCACCTCAAATCCTTTCTGGGGAAAAAATGAGGGCTATGGATAATAAATAGGAAACAGTTATAAATCTGAATCAGTGAAAAATTGTTGAGGGAACCAGGGAACGATTTTTGAGTATGAGGATTCATGGGTGTGATTTTTCGAGGTGGGGACGTGGGGTGAGGGATGCAGAGCACTGCAGACCAAAGACACACAGAGCACAAAGGCCCAAGGACGGGGGCTGGCTGGAGTCCTGGGCACGAGGGGGCTGGGACGGGAGGCCTGAACTGAGGCTTGAGAACAGGCTACATCATTCTTCAACTTCATGCTAAGCAGTCAGGAGTTTATTCTGTAGGAAACAAATCATTGGAAGTTTGGAGCCAAAGAGAGAAATGAACAGAAATCATGGGAAACTTTCCTACAAATTCTTTCTTAAATTTATCTCTTTCCAGCTGGGCATAGTGATGCATGTAATCCCAGTACTTGGGAGTCTGAGACAGAAGGATCACAGGTCTGAGGCCGGCCTCAGCAATTTGGTGAGGCCCTCTGGAACTTAGTGAGACGCTGTTTCAAATAAAAGATAAAATGGGGTGGGGGTATAGCTCAAACACAGAATGTCCCTGAGTCCCATCCCTAGTACCACACAGAACGTGTATTTCTTTCTATTTTTACTATCATCACCCCAGTTCAAGACACATCACCTCACTTCTTTCTAACCTAGTAGTTGGTTGATCTCACTGCCTGTCTCCTTCTCTAGTCCAACAAATTCTGTCACATTTATGTACATACACACACACACACACACACACACACACACACACACACACACCAAGAACTCCAAATTCAAGTCCTAATGCTTTAAAGTTTAGAGCTCTCCTTAATCTGTTATAGTTTTGGGACTTTATTTCCCATATCTGCTTTAAACGATCCCGTCTTTCTTGGCAGGCCAGTATCTTCTGAGTCCTCCAGACATGCCCATCCTTATCTTCTTTCTTTTGAACAGGCAGCCTGGATCCTCTTTCTCACTCTGACTGCGAACCTGACCTTCATCATTAAAGTCACAATGGAATCTCACTTCCTTTATAAAAAAAAAAAACCCTACCCTAAACCCTGCCCACAGTGGGTCTTGGTCCTCTGGCCCACTACTGCTCTTATCATCGTTCCAGGCACATAAGCATGCCATTTCCTAAACTTCAACTGTACCACAAGTACGCCTCGCCTCCCCAGAGAGGGCAGAAGCCCTTCAGGAGCTCGGCTCAGACCTTTTTCTGGACGTGTATCTTCCACAGCCTAGCCTATTCCTGGCCCTTAGAAAAATCAGTGTTCTGAGATCTTTGTCGGTGGCCAAAGTCTGTCTTGGCAGCAGACACACCAAGAGTCACAAAGCTGGGAAGGGAAGAGAGATGCTAGATTACGAAAGCCTCTGCTCCTTTCGGTTCAGTAGCTCACAACTTCTGTCCTGTTCTTGGGGTTTCTGTGGGGTCTTATGAAAGATCATCTCTAACCAAACACCTCTTCCCCTCCTCCTTCAGGTTTGCCTCAAATGATACCTGGAAGGCCTCTCTGAGGGCCTGGGCCTGTTCCTGGGTGCGATTGTCCTGCCAGGGCCGGCCTGTAGAGCGTGTGGGGCCTGCACGGAGACTCTCCCCAAAGACATCCAGGTAAAAGAAGACATAGTCCCCATTGGTCAGGTTCTCCCTCTGGGCCTGAAGCAGGATCTCGTGCAGCATCTCCAGAGGGCCGCAGATATACACAACTGGGAGCAGGACACGACATAGGAGCACCTTGAGAGGGCGTCTGGGCCCCCCCAGTCCCTCTCAGCAAGTGTGCCCCACCCGAAAACCACCCAACAGATGCTCCCGTCCTCCCCCTGGGAGCTGCTTCATAAGTGCCCCGGCCATCTGGACCATCTGGCAGAAGCCAGGGCCTGACTCCAGACCCCAGAGGAGGGAGTGATCACTCAGCCTCCTGTCCCCAGAGCCTTGCTTGCTGCCCCTCACCAGCCCTCCACCCCTGTAACTCCCCTCAGGCTCAAAGGCATGGCTGCTCAGAACTCCCCAGAGTGAGCTTTACCTGCCTTTCCCAGTCAAACCTGCTGAGGCCTGAACCTGCTTATCTCTGTATCACCAAGGGGTCCTAGTGCCCCGGCCTAGAGGGGCTCTGCCCACGGACAAGCATGTATTGCAGGGTAGCCATCACTCATACCCACTAACCTAGGGCACTCAGCATCCCCCAGTCCCACATTCTCCCAAGACAATCTTCCTCTCTCGCATTCTCCTGTTCCTCGTTGGCATCTGCCCATGATGGCCACGAGCCCCTGTCCCGACCTCTGGGCCCTCTCAGCAGTGCTCTGTCCAGTCGCTTCTCCATCCCAACCACCACACACAGCTGCCCCACACCTGTCTCCATCTGCAGCTCCCCAGTGCTGAGCTCCCCCTCCCCTGACCCTGAGACAGCCGGGCCACACTCACTGCGCCCGTTGGCCCGGATGAAGTGGGTGGCCTGCTCAGGGCCCCCTGGCTCCCGGGCGTACACTTGGTGCTGCACACTGAGGTTGCTGCCCTGCAGGGCCTCAAAGACGCCCTCGATGGTGAAGTAGTGCGGCCGGTCATCTGTTCGAGCATCCAGATACAGCAAGGCAGCCCGGGCAGTCCAATTGAAGTGCCCGTGTAACATCACTACGAACTCACCCAGCTTGGGAGCAGAGGGGCCAGTGCGAACCAGGGTACGATAATGCTCATTCTTAGCCGCGAAACCAGAGGCCACTGCGCCCGCAGTCAGCAGGGGAAGGTGCCAGTGTGAGGCAAAGCGGGCCACAGAGGCAGCGGGGTACACGCAACCGGGGCCCAGGAGAAGGTCGGGGTCATGGTACAGCTTGAGGTCCACAGCCCGCAGGGGTGCCAGGTACTCAGAGCAGGCGCCATCTAACTCGGAGCTGACAAACCGCAGGTCTACGGGCAGTGCCCGGCCCAGCGCCTCCACGGCTAGTGCCACCGCTGGACCCACCCGTGGCCAGGCCCAAGCATAGCTCAGGTTGTGTTCTGGCAGCACCACCGCCAGCGTCAGGTTCCGCACCCCCGGAGGACGCACCCCACCTGCCAGGGCAGCCACCAGCAGCAGCAGTGAGGGCAGTGCCATGGGGATGAAGCAGCAGCCCCGGCGCCCCCAGGGCCGGGGGCCACTCTGGCCTCCCGGGCAGGCACAGGCGCCACCCAGCCTGCCGCCTGGGGAAGACGGCCAGGAAGAGAAGTGGGACGCGGGAGACAGAAAGTGCTGGGCACCGGGAGGGAGAGGATGGGGGAGCCTGGGGCGCGGAGGCCACCGGCCCGGGGCCAGGGCCGCGGGCTAAGGGCAGGGTGCGGGAGGAGGAGGGACGCGGGGGCCTGCGACCGGGATGGGGGCCGTGGGGGCCAAGTGGCCTGATGAACCCGAAGCCAGGAGAAGGGGGCCTGAGCCTGGGCTAGGGTGGGGGCTGGGGGGACCCCGGGGGGCCCTCACAGCGGGCCGGGCCGGGAGGGCAGGGAGCTGCGGGGCTGCGGTGGGGGGGCGCCCGCGCCGCGCAAGGACGGGGACATGGGCGGGCGGGCGGCGAAGCGAGGCCTGGGCCGGCGGGGAGGGGAAAGCAGGGGGAAGGCTCCCGGCGAAGGCTTCTCCCGAAGCTCCAGCCTGGACTAACGGGCCCGGGCGCTGGGCCCATCCGAGCTGCGGCGGCCCGCCCGCGTCCGCGCCTCTCCGCTCTCGCCGCTGCTGGGCCCGGGCGCGCCGCCTCCCGCCCCCCGCCTGGGCCCCGCGTCGGGTCAGGGCGCCTCGGCCGGCGTCTGCGCTCGCGGCGCCCGCGGCCCAGGGTGACTCCGCCGGCAGGCCGCCGCCCTCGCCCCGCCCCGCCCGCGCCCTCCGCCCACCGCCCGCCGCCGGCCCGCTCCCGGCTCCGAGCGGCTCCCCGCCCAGGCTCCAGGCAGCAGTCCCGAGTCCCCAAAGACTTGGGGTCCTCGCCAGCCCCCAGTCTAGAAAACCACGCCACCCTAATGGCCAGGGACCTGGCGCTCCTCCAGCGGGAAGACAGGCCCCTCGGGCACCGAGGTCCCTCCCGGGCGCCGGCGCTCTGCAGGAGTCCTTAGGACGCCCCTGCGCCTCCTCCACTCCCGGGACTCCACCTTCCACTCACTCACCCTCTTCCTGCCTCCACCGTCCCTCTCGTGTCCTCAGAGGCCGGCCATGGCCCCTGCTTCCACCAGCCATCTGCGCCAGGCCTCCGCTTTCTTTTGTCTCCCTGTACAGCACTGGCTAGCACCTGATGGGTGCTTGTACTAAGCCCAACAGGCCGCAGCAATGGAAGCCCACTGCACCCCACCTTGGGTTTCACCCCTTCCCAAGCTTCCAACTTAGAAGTTCCAGGTGCCCCACCTCTGGGGCGCTGACTCCCTCCAAAGGAACAGCTTGTGGAGGTTGACATCCTGGTGCCAGGGGACTGCTTTGGGACCTTGGGGACTTCTCTCAAACTGTTATGAGCACATGCACACAATCCCATTCTCGTGCTGAGAGGCTCCGTTTCTCTCCTCCTCCTCCTCCTCCAGAAAGCACAGTGCCAAGGAGCTAAGAGCTCCTGGCAGAGGGAGGGGTTCGGGTGTAAGCTGAGGAGGGGCACAGCTTCTCCGAGATGAAGGCGACACCTAGTGGTGTGGGGACAGAAATTGAGGACAAGGCCATTTTATTCCTAGGCACGTTTTTTATTTCTTGAAAGTGGCTGCCACAGGCCAACAGTAACCGTGAATACAAGGAAAGCTGAGTGACCCATCCCTTACCTTTGGGGAACCTACTTTTGGAATCGCGAGGGTGCAGAGGCCAAAGGCAAGAGCCAGACACGTCTCCTGCCTCGAGCCCAGGAGAAATGGAGGCTACTTTACAGCAACCAGGCTCCTGACACTGTGGGTGAAGAGGAATTCCACTCTATCTGGGCAAAGAAAAAAAGGATGGAACCATCAGGAGGGTGGTGGGAGATCTGAAAAAGACATGGCTCTCTAACTGTATACAGTCAGCCAAATAACTGCTTCTCTTGAGAGAAACAAACCTAATATGGCAGCATCTCAATCACAGAGTATTAGGGCTAGGGTGAGGCTTATTAATATACTGTTTACGCCTCTTATTTCAAGATGATGGAGGGCTGGGCTGTAGTGCAGAAGAAGAGTGCTTGAATAGCATGCATAAGGCCCTGAGTTCAATCCCCAGCAAACCCCTCCCCAAAAGACAATTGAAAACTGAGTCCCAGAGAGAGGAGTCACATAGCTCCTTGCCCTCTCCTTTTCCCCAGTGCCACATGGCTTTTTAATAGCAGGACAGACACTAGAATCCAAGTTTCCTAATCTCTGAGGTAGCGCTCTTTACTGATATGCTGCTGAATCATGGAGCTTACTGTATAAAGTTACAGTGTTGTGCCTACCAACTACTCAGACAAGTCCTGGAAACACCTACACACCCCACTGAAAACCAGCCACCACTGTTAGCCAGATGAGTTCAAGTACAGGATACATCATTGTTCTCTATATTAAGAACAACTCTTCATTATGTTAGGGATTAAATAGGCAAGCATCTTGCCCCTTCCCCCTCCCTTCCAATTGGCCACAAATGCTAGAAAGTGGGGGAGGAGCCAGAGATCAAAGAAACATCCAGTGAAAAGTTTTTTGTTCTTTCATTTTGGAGGGAGGCTGACTCTATTGCATAAATGAGAATTTGGGTTATTTATTCCAGTTATCCAAGCTAATCCTATTTTCGTTGAAGAGGCCAATAAGATTATGGCTGCATTCAGTGACCCTGCTGCAAAACAGGACAATCTCAGGCTCTTCTGGCCTAACGAGCACCCAGCTAGGGTCCAGCATCCTCTCCGTAGAGTCCATGTGGTTTCCTGCTACTCCACAGACACCACCTGGAACATCTGCTGGGTAGGATCAGCCCAAACACTGTTCAGTGCTTCTGGATTGGTTTCCGACCCAGAACTAAACCGCAGGGCACCAAATCGGCAAGCTTCTAGAAACTGTTGCGTTTTCCAAGCTTCCAGTCACACTAACCCCAACCACACTCAGACCAAAGGAGCCTCAAGATCCTAGCAGACCACCGCAGAATTCAGGCTCACACTAATCTGCATGGTGGGGAGGCCCTGATGCCCCAGACTGTCAGCAGTGAAGAGCCCTATAACTGACCCAATTTTCTAACTAAATCTGAATCCTCAGGTTGGCTCCGTACCAGACCAGAGTTCCCTTGCCTTCCAGTTTTCTCTGCCCAATGGGCCAGACTTGCAGAAAGAAGCTTTGACTATATGAAAATATCCCTGAGAACTTGCCAACAGAGGGCAGAAAACAGCCATGGAAAATAAGATCAAATAAGGTACAAAAGATACATTTTGCATCACACAGTTCATTAAGAAAAAGGAGGACCTGAGCCTGTTGACCCACGCTTGTAATCCCAGCATTTGGGAGGCTTAGACAGGAGGATCGTGGTTTGCAGAGAGCCTCAGCTACTTAGTGAGGCCCTTTGCAACTCAGTGAGACCCTGTTTCAAAATAAGGAATAAAAAAAATAGAACTAGGGGTGTAGCTTGGGGATAGAATGCCTCTGGGTTCCATCCCCAGTACCGCAAGAAGAAAAAAAGAGAGAGAAAAGAAAAAGGAGAGAAAAGAAAAAGGAGGCCACAGTGTAAAAAGAGAAGCATAGCAAAGTGTATAGAAGGCAGGAAAAGGCTGTATTATAATTCTGCCGTTACTTTTTTTTTCTTTTAGCTCCAGTAAGGGAGAGACCGAATCCTGAAACATGTCAAACCACCTCCGCCGTTCACATGCCCCCCTCCACTTCCCACTCTCCCTCTGCCCCTCACAGCACACAAACGGGGATCCTAGACTCGGGGTCCAGTTCACGCTCTCAGCATTCACCAAGAGCTGCTGCTACGATTGCTTAAGGTGCCATGGACTTTTACACAGAATTCATATATATATCTCTTTGGGAGATTAAAAAGTTTTTAAGGGCCAGAGGAGTTAAAAAGTTGTTTGTTATTGTTGTTGTTGAGTGGTTTGTAGTACTGGGAATTGAACCCAGAGGCATTCTACGTCTGAGCTATACCCCCAATCCTATTTTTTGTTATTTATTTTGAAACAGGGTCTTACTAAGCTGCCGAGGGCCTCACTAAGTGTCTGAGGCTTGCCACAAACCTGCGATCCTCCTGTCTCAGCCTCCCAAAGTTAAAAAGGTTTTAAAGGGTCAGTAGTAGAGTGTAAGCTTAGAATGCTGGTTCAGTCTCCAACAACACACACACACACACACACACACACACACACACACACACCACCAGGGGAAAAAAGTGGGTTTGTTATTGTTTATTTGGGGGGGGGTTTACTGGGGGTTGAACCCAGGGGCATTCTAGCTCTGAGCTAAATCCTCAGCCCTATTTTTTTTTTTTTTTTGGAACAGGATCTTGCCACATTACTGAGGGTCTCTAAATTGCTGAGGCTGGCCTTAAACCTACCATCCTCTTATCTCAGCTTCCCAATGCTTATGGGGATTATAAGTGTGTACCACCATGCTCAGCTAAAAAAAAAAAAAAAAAAAAGGTTTTAAATTTAAATATTTTCAAATTGGATCTCAGTTTCCACCTTACACATCTAAATATGTATAGGTAAACTGGAGCCGAGCCGAAGGTGATGGCACATGCCTGTTACTTGGGAGGAGAAGACAGGAGTATTGCAGGTTAGAGGCCAGCAAAATTTGACAAGCATGAACTATTTTCACACGTGCTGCAATGTGTTACAAAAACCAAGAAAAGGCAGTTACACAGTGGCGATGAAAGATATGAGAGCAGGAAGGCGGGTTTGGAGGCTCCTAGAGAAACCCAAACTTGAAATGGCAAGTGCCTCCTGCAGGATGATGTGTGGTACTAGAGGGAGAAACAAATCTGAGATCATTTGAAGGAAGAAACGACAGGACTTGGTGGCAGACTGGATGAAGAGGAAAGCTTCCAAAATTCCTCTAAGGCAGGGGTTACAAAGGCAGAGGCCGGGCCCTTGGGAGCCAGGCAGGAAATGTAAATGTGCAGGTGGCGGACGGGGCTGGCAGTCCAGGAAGCCCCTGCTCTATCTAGAGGATGCTGCACCCCTGGGACCAAGCCCAGGCCCGCCGGTTCCGGTAATTTTTCTTTGGATGGTTTCAAGTTTCTGGGTCTCCAGTCTTGTCTCCCTCCTAGCCAGCCTTCCAGTGTGCTCAGATGCCAACGTGACCTTTTGAAAAAAAACTTAATTATGCCACATCCCTGTTTAGAATCCTTAAATGGTTCCCTATGGAAGCTGTGTTTTTCAGACCTATTTTTAGCAAAAGACCATTCCTTCAAATAAAGGTTTAAATGAAAAAAAGAAAAAAAAAACAGAAAAAAACCTTTACCAAAAAAAAAAAAAAATAGGAGCTCCAGATGAAACAGCAGAGGTGGTTCTAGAAATTCTACTACTCATCTTTTCAGGGGAAACTTTTTTTTTTTAATGCTGGGGACTGAATCCAGGATAGTTCTACCTCCAAGCTGCAACCCTAGCCCTATTTTATTTTATTATTTATTGATTGATTGCAGTACTGGGGATTTAACTCAGGGGCATTCTACCTCCAAGCAACCCCCAAGCCCTATTTTTTATTCTTTATTTTGAAACAGGGTCTCACTGAGTTGTGGAGGACCTCACTAAATAGCTGAGGCTGGCCACGAACCTACAGTCCTCCTATCTCAGCCTCCAAAACTGGGATTACAAGGATGTGCCACTATGTTTGGCTTCTATTTTATTTTTTTATTTGCTTTGTTTGTTTGTTTGTTTGTTTTGGTAGTACTGGGGATTGAACCAAGGGACATTCTACCTCCAAGCTATACTCCCACCCCTGTGTTTTTTATTCTTTATTCTGAAACAGGGTCTCAGTTGGTGAGGGCCTCATTAAGTAGCTGAGGCTGGCTATGGACCTACCTCACACTCTGCTAAAGTTTTGGTTTTTATTTTTTTTTATTTTTATTTTTTATTTTTTTTTTAATTTTTATTTATTTATTTATTTTTATTGGTGCACTGTATTCATACATCATAGTAGGATACATACTTTTGTAGACATACATGCACACTTTTCCCAGTCATCCCCCACCCAATCCCCACCCCATTCTCTCCCTATCCCTCCCTCCCATGCTTGGCTTAGTAGTTGACATCTAGTATTATGGCAATTTATCTAAAATTAAAAATGATAATCTCACATAACAGTTTCATTTGTCTGATACCAAACTTTTGATGACTTAAAGATAACATTTCAATATTTCTTTTTGCTTTCTTTCTTACCAGAGAATATTTTTTTTCTATTTTTAGGTGAAACTATCATATATTTATATATTTATTTTTCAGAAAAAAATCTATCCTAATATGGAATATGGACTCTAGGTACCCAAAACTATCTTGAAAAAGAACAAAGCTAGAAGATATATATTTCCTGATTTCAAACCATATAAAGCTACAATAATTGAAACAGTGTAGTACTATTCTAAAGGCAGATATATAAACCGTTGGAGTTAAATAAAAGCCTAGAGCTAAATTCTTCCCTATATTGTCAAGTTATTTTTGACAAGGTTTCCACGAACATTTGGTGGTGGAAATATTAATCTTTT
Organism: Muscardinus avellanarius; assembly: GCF_963383645.1. NCBI lineage: Eukaryota > Metazoa > Chordata > Mammalia > Rodentia > Gliridae > Muscardinus > Muscardinus avellanarius. The sequence goes on from NC_137799.1 coordinate 39,781,625, forward strand.
AACTAAATATTGTTAAAAAATAATAATTACATGGAAAAGAATAAAATTGGACCCTTACCTAATCCCATATACAAATATTAACTCAAAATAGATAATAGACCTAAATATAAATCTTAATACTATAAACTTTTAGGAGAAAATCTGGGTCATTAAACCTCACAACATTGAAATTGGCAGTGATTTCTTGGTTATGATTTCAAAGGCACAGGCAACAGAGGAGTATACAAACTCCCTAAAAAAAATTGTATATCCAAAGACAATGTAAACAGAGTTAACAGTTACTAATAGAATGGGATAAAATATTTCCAAATGCTATATCTGAAGGTGTATTAATATTCCAACTAGGAATCCTAGAAATTAACAACAATAAAGGCAAACAATACCCTTTAGAGATAGGTAAAAGACTAACATAAATAATGAATCTCCACAGATAACCAATCTTAGTTGTCTGTTGGATGAAAAATCTTGTTTCTCTGGTTCTGGTGTGTGTTACCTATTTCTTCTTTGTAGTTAATCTCTTTGAGTATTTTCTCTAGTGCTGGTTTTGAAGACATAAATTCCTTCAGTTTCTGTTTGTCATGGAAGCTTCTTATTTCTCCATCTAATTTGATAGAAAGTTTTGCTGGGTAGGAAATTTTTGGCTGGAAGTTGTTTTCTTTCAGAATTGGGAATATGTTACTCCAAGCCCTTCTGGCTCTCATAACTTGGTTTGGGAAGTCTGGAGTGATTCTAATTGGTTTGCCTCTGAATGTCACTTGGCCCTTTGCTTTTGTTGCCTTTAAGATTCTCTGCTTGGCTTCCACATTGGTCATTTTGACAATTATGTGGCGTGGGGATCCTCTTCTCCGATCCTGTCTAAAGGGAGTTCTATAAGTTTCCTGGACCTGTGTATCAACCTCTTGCTCTATGTTTGGAAAATTTTCTGCTATTACTTCCTTGAAGAGATTGTTGATCCCTTTGGTTTCACTTTCTTTTTCCTCCTCTATTCCAATTATTCTTAGGTTAGCTCTCTTAAAATGGGCCCACATTTCTTCAATATCAGATTCCTGCTGTCGGATATTTTTTTCTAGATTAGAAACTATGCGTTCATTTTTGGATTGCTCATCTTCTAAGAGCGAGATTCTGTTCTCCATGTGTTCTAATCGGTTGTTTGTGCTTTGAATTGAGGCCTTTACTTCATTAATTGCATCCTTTATCTCTTTTTGGCTCTCTCTGAGTTCTTTTCGAAGCACCTCTATTATTTCTACAGTTATTTTCCTGATTTGATCTTCTAGAAATCTCTGATTTTCTGTTTTATCGGGTTCTGATGTTGTGGGGTTGTGGGCATTTATTGCTCCAGTATTATTCCTCTTTCCCATGATTTCGGATGTTTGTGCCTTCTCTGGGTTCTTCCCTTGGGTCACTATGACTTCACTTAAGGTGCTCTGGATCTTGAGTCAGTAGTATCTCAGAGCCCACTACTCCTTTACTGGGTTGTATCACAGAGTCTCCGACCCAGAGAGTCGATAGAGGCTGCTTTAGACTGTGGGGGGTGCCAGGTTGCACGTTCTCCTATGGTGTGATATCTCTGCCACTGCCCCTCCCCCACTGGGTCAAGTCCCAGGGAGTACAGTACTGGGATTTCTCCTCTGTGGCCCGCAATTTGACTCACTGTTCTTGAGTACGCAGATGTAGCTGTACTGGCCTCGCTGGATTCGGTGCTGCTGCCGCTGGTGGCAATATGGCGCCGCTGCTACGCCCTCGGCTGTGGGGCTGGTGTTTTTCTTCTTGGTTTTGGTTTCCACTCTGAATCCCTGCAGCGTGTGCTGAGCTCGGCCACTGGGAACTTTAGATGCTCTCTGCGCGGAGAAATCCTGCCTGGCTGTTCCGCAGTGGCTCACCTCGGCTTGCTGTAGCCGTCCCGTGAATTCGCCGGCAGTATGGCGCTGCTACCGCCGCGTCTGCCGCGTCCTCAGGCGATAGGCCGGTTATCTCCTCTGTGGCTCTGTTCTCAGTCCGCTTTCTCTCTGGAGCCTGGTGATTTTTTTGTTTCACTGGTGATGGTGTTTTCTGGCTATGAAAGGCGCTGATTTTGTGGTAATGGAGGTTTGTTGTTAGCAGAGCCCCGCTTTTCTCGGTCGCCATCTTCCCGGAAGTCCTAAAGTTTTGGTTTTAACCATTTGTATCTCTTCTCTTTTTTTTGGGGGGGGGGGACTAGAGATGGAACCCAGGGGCATTCTATCTCTGAATAACACCTCCAGCCCTATTTTTTATTCTTTATTTTGAAGCAGGGTCTCACTGAGTTGCAGAGGGCCTCGCTAAGTAGCTGATCCTCCTGTCTCAGCCTCCCAAATGCTGGGTGTAAAGTGTGCACCACTGCACCCTGCTCTGTATCTCTTCTTTTGTGAAATGTCTCTTCAATTCAGTTGTCCATTTATTGGTTGGGTTATTTGTTTTGCTGGTGTGAAGTCTTTTAAGCTCTTGTATATTCTGAATATTAGCCCTCTATCAGAGGGATAGCTGGTAAAGATCTTCTCCCAGTCTGTGTGCTTCCTCTTTAAGTTTTTGATGATTTCCTTTGATGAGCAGAAACCTTCTAGTTTAATGCCATCCCACTTGTTCATTCTTGTTTTAATCTCCTGTGCTTTGGAGGTCTTGTTGAGGAAGTTATACCTGTTCGTATATGTCAGAGTGTTGAACCCATGCCCTCCTCTAATAGCTTCACAGTCTCTGGTCTGATTCCCAGGTCTTTGATCCATCTCGAGTTGATTCCTGTGCAGGGTGAGAGGTGAGGATTTGGTTCCATTTTTTTCTACAAATGGATAGCCAGTTCTCCCAGCACCATTTGTTGAGAAGGCTGTCTTTTCTCCAAGGTATGAATCTGCTCCCTTTGTCAAAGATCAGTTAACTATAACTATGTTGGAGATCAGTGTGGAGATTCCTTAGAAAACTGGGAATTACTCTACCATATGATCCAGCTCTACCACTCCTGGGTATATTTCCAAAAGGATTCAAATCAGAGAACTACAGTAACATCTGCATACCCATGTTCATAGCAGCACAATTCACTGGAGCCAAACTATGGAACCAGCCTAAGTGTCCATCATCGGATGAATGGATTGCAAAATTATGGGAAATCCACACCATGGAATTCTACTCAGCTATAAAGAGCAAAATCATGTCATTCACAAGAAGATGGAAAGACCTGGAGAACATTACGTTAAGTGAGATCAGCCAGGCACCGAGAGAGAAGGGACAGATGTTTTCTCTAATATGCTGCTCAAGCTAGGGAGTATTGGGGATACCAGAGGTATAGCTTGGAGGTAGAATGCCCCTGAGTTTCATCCCCAGTACCACAACATTTTTTTTAAATCAAGTAACAAAAATGAAATAAAATATGCCAGGCGTGGTAGCACATGCTTGTAATCCCAGCATTTGGGAGACTGAGACAGAAGGATCACAGTTCACAGACAGCCTCAACTACTTACACCCTTTGCAACTCAGACCCTGTTTCAGAATAAAGAATAAAAATTAGGGCAGGAGGTGTAGCTCAGAAGTAGAATGCCACTGGGGTCCATCCCTAGTACTACAAAATTAAATTAAATTGAATTAAGTTTTGGGTTTTTAATTTTTTTATACGTGTGTGTGTGTGTGTGTGTGTGTTTCTGGAAATTGAACCCAGGGTCATTCTACCTCTGAGCTACACTGCTTGCCTTTTTTGTTTTTTGTTTTGAAACAGTCTTACTAGGTTTCAGAGAGTCTCACTATGTCGCAAAGGCTGTCCTCGAATCTGTAATCCTCCAGTCTCTGAGCCCTGTGAGTAAAGGCATGAGTCACTGCACCTGGCTTCATTGCAGTTTTAATTTGCATTTTCCTGATGGCTAGAGATTTTTTCCATATAATTATTGGCCATCTGTGCTACTTCTTTCAAGAAGTGTCTATTCAGTTCATTTGCCCATTTATTGATTGATTTTTTTTATTTTTTTTATTTTTTTTTTTTTTTTTATTTTTTTTTTGTGGTACTGGGGATGGAACCTAGGGGCCTTCTACCTCTGGGCTACACTCCCAGACCTGTTTTATATTTTAAGCCCAGCTGAGGCTGGCTTCGAACCTGCATGATCCTCCTGTCTCAGCCTCCCAAGCACGGGGATTACAAGCGTGCGCCACCACGCCCAGCTTGATTGATTTTTTTGGAGTAATTTTTTTTTAGTTTTTTCTATATTTTGGCTATTAATCCTCTATTGGAAGAGTAGCCAGCAAAGATTTTCTCCCATTCTGTAGGAGGTCTCTTCACTCTGTTGTTACTTTGCTGTGCAGAGCTTTTTAATCTGATGCAACCCCATTTGTCAGTTTTTGCTATTACTTCTTAAGCTATTGGAGAAGTCCTTATTTAAAAGTTGTTGTCATTGTATCTTTTTTTATTTGCATGTGTGGTAGGGTTACTGAGTATTGAACCCAGGGGCATTTGACCACTGAGCTACATCTCCAGCCCCCCCCCTTTTTTTTTAATTTTAAGACAGTGTCCCACTAAATTGCCTAGGTTGGGCCCAAACTTTAATCATTCTGTCTCAGCTTCCAAAATACTGAATTACAGAAGTTACCATCATGCCCTTTGCCTGTCCTTATGTATTGAAAAGTGTCCTCTATGTTTTCTTCTAGCAGTTTCAAAGTTTTTTCCATCTTACTCTTAGGTCTTCGATCCATTTAGAATTAATTTTTATACAGGGTGAGAGGGATCAAGTTTCAATATTCTATATCTGGAAATCTAGTTTCCCCAGCAATTATTTGTCAGAGACTGTCTTTTGGCATGTTTGTCAAGAATCAGATGGTTGTAGCTGCATGGGTTTATTTCTGAGTATTCTATTTCATTGATTTATCTGTTTTGGTGTGTGTGTGTGTGTGTGTGTGTGTGTGTGTGTGTGTGTGTGTGTGTGTGTATGTGTGTGTTATGAGGGATTGAACCCTGGGGCTTTGTACTTCCAATCTACACCATCAGCCCATTTTTTTGTTATTATTATTTTGAGACAGAGTCTCACTAAGATGCCGAGGGCCTCACTAAGTAGCTAAGGCTGGCTGTGAACTTGCAATCCTCCTGTCTCCACCTCCCAAGTAGTAGGATTACAAGTGTGTACCACCACACCCAGCTGTCTCTTTCTTTTTATCCCAGTACCATACTGTTTTTATTACTATGGGTCTGTAATATATTTTGAAATTGGGTATTGTACTTCTCTGGCTACTCAGGGTCTTTTTTGCTTTCATATGAATTTTAGAATATTTTTTCTAGTTCTATGAAGAATGTCATTGGTATTTTGATGTGGATTATATTGACTTTATAGATCACTTTTTACTAATATGGTCATTTTTTTGTGTGTATGTGGTACTAGAGATCGAATCCAGGGGCATTCTACCTCTGAACTACTCCATCCCTCTTTATTTTTTGTTTGGAAATGGGGTCTTGCAGGCAGCCATGGTGGCACACACTTGTAATCCCAGTACTTGGGAGGCTGAGACAGGAAGATCACAGGTTCTTGGCCAGCCTCAGCTACTTAGTGAGGCCCTCCACAAATTAGTGAGACCTTGTTTCAAAATAAAGAATAAAAAATAGGGCTGAGGGTGTAGCTTGGAGGTAGAATGCCACTGAGTTCAATCCCTAGGACTGCAAAAACAACAACAACAACAACAAAAACGGTCTGGCCAGGTTGATGAGAGTACAAGTATGCATCACCACACCTGGCTTACGATGGCCATCTTAACAATGTTAATTCTGCCCATTCAGCAGAACCAGGGGAACATGGATGGCAGGTCTTTTCATTCCTTACCATCTTCCTCAATTTCATTCTTCATTGTTTTATAATTTTTATCATAGAGGTGTTTTACCTCCTTGATTAGGTTCGTTATTGAAGATTGAACGCAGGGGTATTCTACCTCTGAACTACACCCTAGTCCTACAATAATAATAATAGTTATTATTATTATTATTATCAGTAAATTATTATTATGATTAAATTGTTATTATTATCAGTAATTATAAATATATCAGTATTATTATCAGTAAATAATAATAATAATAATAATAATAATAATTATTATTATTATTATTATTATTTACTGATGTTGAACCCAGGGGCATTATATATACCTTCAAGCTACATCCCCAGACCTTTTTATTTTGAAATATGGTTTTACAAGCCAGGTGTGGTGGCACATGCTTGTAATCTCAGCATTTGGGAGGATGAGACAGGAGGATCACAGTTTGTGGACAACCTCAGCTACTTAGTGCCCTCTGCAACTCAGTGAGACCCTGTTTCAAAATAAAGAATGAAAAATAGGGCTGGGGGTATAGCTCAGTGGTAAAATGCCCCTGTGTTTCATCCACAATACCAAGGAAAAAAAAAAGAAATATGGTTTTACTAATTTGCAGAGGGCCTTGCTAAGTTGCTAAGGCTGGCTTTGAACCTGTGATCCTCCTGTCTCAGCAACTTAGTGAAAACTGTTTCAAAAATAAAAAATAAAGAGCTAGGCTTGGTGGTGCATATCTGTAATCCCGGTACATGGGAGGCTGAGATAGGAGGATCTCAGGTTCCAGGACAGCCTCAGTAAGTAGTGAAACTCTCATCAACCTAGCAAGACCCTGTTTCAAAATAAAATCAGGCCGAGGGTGTAGCTCAAATGTAAAATGCCTCTGGTTTCAATTCCCAGCCCCTCCCCACCACACACACACACACACACACACACACACACACACACTCCTTCTTTCATGAAAAGATTCTTAATTCTGTGGAAATGTTCTCACGTGCAGAGTCTAGCAGCTGTGGCTGTCAACTTCTACAATGCCAGGAGCACCCACCTCTCATCACAATAGAAACCAATAGTGCCCACTAGTCTCTAAGATGCTTCTCCAGGGGACGTTCTACTGCTATTATTTATTTGTTTGTTTGTTTGTTTGTTTGTTTGTTTGTTTTTGTATTATACTGGGGATTGAACCTAGGGACTTTCTGCCACCTCTGAACTATACCCCAGCCCTATTTTTAATTAATTTGTTATTTATTCTGTGGTTCAGAGGATTGAACCAATAGGTATTCTATATCTGAGCTACACCCCCAGCCCTTTTTTATTCTTTATTTTGAAACAGGGTCTCACTAAATTGTGGATGGCCTCACTAAATTGCATAGGCTGACTTTGAACCTAAGATCCTCCTGTCTCAGCCTCCTAGATACTGGGATTATAGGCGTGCACCACACCCTGCCCCTTCTGTCACTTCTCCTTTTTCTTCTAGTCCTTTGGAAATTTCTCTGGAAGGATTCTTTCTCTTTGGTTGTAGGGAACTGGGAGAAAAGCAGAGAGGAAAGGAACAACTGTCTCTATTTAACGATAGGCACGGGATAGCCACGGCACACCACTGGTCTCTGTGGACGACAGGCCATTCCAGCCTGTTGTTTGGCAGACGTCACAATGTTGGCTCCATCAGAAGGTCCTGCCAACCTTTCCATAAAGTTGCATCCTAATGTAGACAACTGTGCTCTAGACCATCTCTTTTAACCCTCCTAGCTTCTGTCCAGAAGGCAACCTTTTGGGTGAGTTACCAGCAAGATAGCCCAAGCCCAGTTATCTTTACAGTATCCCTACAAAAATTTGCATATCCTTGCTAAGCCAAGTAGAAGGCATACAGATATCTCCCTCTCTTTTCACCTCTAAGTGCCTTTCCTCTTAGATAGGAACAGTGATGATCAAGTCAACTGTCTAAACAGACAGGCTAACCAGGGTGATAAGAAATCAGTCTCTCTACCATGCAGGTTCTCTTTGATACCCCTTTGCTTGGTTTGGGGTAAAAGGAGAATGTACTCTCTGGTAGGCTCTTAACTTCTTCACCAAGCTACATTCCTAGTTCTTTTAATTCTTTTATTCTCAAATAGGGTCTTGCTAAGTTGCTGAGACAGGCCTCACACATATGATCCTCCTGTCTCAGCCTCCCAAGTACCAAGATTAGAGGTTTGTACCACCACACCCAGCCCTTGTCATATTTTATAGAGACTGGAAAGGGGGGATAGGGCATAAGGGATGCCCTATCCATAAGTTAGCGGTTGGAAGTACCCCACAAAACACACACCTCAGACTTAGATACTTCCATACAGAATGTCATAAAAACAAGGCTAATCCAGATGTGGTGGCACACACCTCTAATCCCAGTCACTCAGGAGGCTGAGGAAGAAGAATTGCAAGTTCAAGACCAGCCTGGACAACTTAGTAAGATCCTGTCTCAAAATAAAAAGAAATTTTGAAAGGGTAGGGTGAGGGCTGGGGATGCAACTACATGGTAGAGTGCCCCCAGGTTCAATCCCCAGTACCACAAAAGAAAAAAAAAATTCAATTGTTGTCTTGTGGTACTGGGGGTGCCCTACTCCTGAGCTTTTTCTCCCTGGCCCTTTTTCTTTTTTATTTTATTTTATTTTTATATTTATTTATTTATTTATTTATTTATTTATTTATTTATTTTGGTGGTCCTGGGGATGGAACCCAACGGCCTTCTACCTCCGGGCTACACTCCCAGACCTATTTTATATTTTATTTGGAAACAGGGTCTCTTAAACCAGAAGAGGCTGGCTTCGAACCTGCGCGATCCTCCTGTCTCAGCCTCCTAAGCGCGGGGATTTCAAGTGTGCGCCACCACGCCCGGCTTCTTTTTTATTTTAAAAACAAGGTCTCACTAGGTGCTGAGGCTGGTTTCCTAATTGTGTGCCACCGTGCCCAGCATAATAATATACTTTTTTTTTTTTTTTTTTTTGCAGTTCTGGGGATTGAACCCAGGGCCTCAGGCATGTTAGGTAAGCACTCTGCACTAAGCCACATTCCCAGCCTAAATTCAATTGTTTTTATTTCACAAAACAAATATGGACCAAACACCAGGCAAGGTGAACTGTAAGAGTGCTATAGACTCTTCTCTTTGAGAGCCAAGGATAATCATTTAAATAAAATCTAATGAATAAATAAAATATGCATAAAAATATGCATATTTTTATTTTATTTAGGTGAGAACAGGGTTCTAAAAACAACAGGCATTTACCTATATGACTGTAAAAACACCATGTGGGTAAAAAAGTCACTGGCTGTTCACAAACACCTGCTAGATCCTGGGAGAGAAAAAAGCAGTGGTAATATGATGCTGGCCCCTCCTGCCCACTGACAGCTGAGAACATCCTCATCAACTAGTGAGTAACTAAACTGCTAACAAAAAGTCAAAGAAGCTGGGTGCAGCGGTGCATGCCGGTAATCCCAGTACTTGGGAGGTTGAGATAGGAGATTGCAGGTTCATAGTCAGCCTCCACAACTTAGACCCTGATTCAAAAAAATGAACAAAATAGGGCCAAGGGTGTCTCTCAGAGGTAGAATGGCCTTGAGTTCAACCCCAGGAAAACACACACACACACACACACACACACACACACACACACACACACAAAGTCTACCATCACTTGTGGCTCAGAAGGAAAGAAAACAAAAAATACGTAAAGTGTTTCTTTAAATTCTAAGATTTAAGCTAATCTGACAGAGGTCAAATAAATCAATTCTGGGATCCCCAGAGTAAAACCTATTTATATTGAAAATAAATGTAAGAGGATCTTGTATATTATAAAGCATTATAAGTGTTAATCATCTTGGCAATTATAAAGGATCTTTCTTATCTAAAAATGGGCCAGGCATGATGACAAATGCCTGTAATCCCAGTATTTGGGAGACTGAGACAGCAAGATCACAGGTTCCAGGCTATCCTCAGCAACTTGGCGAAGACACTGTTTCCAAAAAAAAAAAAAAAAAAAATAGGGCTGGGGGTACAGCTTGGAAGTAGAATGTCCCTGGTTTCAATCTTCAGTACAAAAAAAGAAGAAAAAGAAAAGAACTAGATCTAAGTCCTTAGGATAATATGGAGAGAAAGTTGCTGACACAGACAAGGGCATAACTGAATCGCCCTTAAAATTTGAGATAAACCAAAGAGAACAGTTTTATATAAAACCCTAAATAAACACCAGTACTCTCAGTACTTTGGACCTGAGATAGAAAGATCACAAATTCAAGGCCAAACTCAAGGTGGTAGTGCACACTTATAATCCCAGCATTATCCCAGCATTCAGAAGGCTGAGAATGGAGAATGGAAGGCTGAGACATGAGGATCAGGGTTCAAGGACAGCCTCAAGCTACTTAGTGAGGCCCTTTGCAACTCAGTGAAACCCTGTTTCAAAATAAAGAATAAAAAATAGAGCAGAGGTGTAGCTCGGAGGTAGAATGCCCCTGGGTTTCATTCCCAATACCACACACACACACAAACAACTTTAAGGCCAGCCTAAGCAATGTAAATGAGACCCTGTATCAAAATAAAAAATACAAAAGGAATGGGGGTAGACAGGTGTAGTGGTGGACGTCTGTAATCCAGTACTGAAGAGGCTGAGACAGGAGGATCAAAGGTTTTAAGCCAGTCTCTGTAGTTCAGTGAGGCTCACATCAATTTAGTGAGACCCTGTTTAGAAATAAAAGAGCTGGGCGTGCTAACACACACTTATAATCCCAATAGGGTTAGGGGTGTGACTCAGAGGTAGAATGCCTCTGAGTTCAATCCCCAGAACCACACACACAAAAAAATAAATAAATAAAAGAAAGAAAAAGAAAAGAAAGAAAGAAAAAAGAAAGGAAGGAAGGAAGAAATATACAGGAAAATGGTGACTTTCTACACTGCTAGTGAGACTATAGCCCAGCATATCTTTAGAGAAGAGCCTGGCAATCTCTATCAAAAGCTTTAAAATAATTCTACAATTAGCCCATCAACTCCATTGCAAATTTTTTTTCTTTTTATGGTACTGAGGATTGAACTCAGGGGCACTCTGACATTATGCTACACTCCCAATCCCACTCCCCCTTTTGTGTGTGTGTGTGTGTGTGTGTGTGTGTGCTGGGGATTGAATCCAGGGGCATTCTACCTTCAAGCTATACCCCAACCCTATTTTATTTATTTATTTATTTATTTATTTATTTATTTATTTATTTATTTATTGCTCTACTGGGGATGGAACCCAGGGGCATTCTACCTACAAGCTACACCCCCAGCCTTTTTTTATTCTTTATTTTGAAACAGAGTCTAACTGAGTTGCAAAGGGCCTAAGTAGCTGAGGCTGTCAGCAAACCGAGATCCTCCTGTCTCAGCCTCCCAAGCGTGGGGATTACAAGTGTGTGCCACCACACCCGGCTATTTTTTATTTTTAAAAAGGGTCTCACTAAGTTGCAGAGGGCCTCACTAAGCAGTTGAGGCTAGCTGCGAACCTGCAATCCTCCTGTCTCAGCCTCCCAAGTACTGGGATTACAAGCATGTGCCACCATGCCAGGCTCTTGTATATTTCTTTTTATTTTTGCTGTACTGGAGTGGAACCCAAGGGCATTCTACCTCTGAGCTACACCCCCAGCCCTATTTTTTATTCTTTATTTTGAAACAGGGTCTCATTGAGTTGCAAAGGGCCTCACTAAGTAGCTGAGGCTATCCTCGGACTGCGATCCTTCTGTCTCAGCCTCCCAAGTGCTGGGATTACAAGTGCACCATCACTCCCAGCTGCTCTTGCATATTTTTAAAATTTTTCTATTGTGTTTGTGATGCTGGGGCATTCTACCTCAGAGCTCTATTTTATTTTATATTTTATCTATCTTTTTATTGTATTATTTATCTATTTTATTTTTTATTCATGACCAGTCTCAGTACTCTAATGAGACTCTCAGCAACTTAGCAAGACCCTGTTTCAAACAAAAAGTAAAATAGGCCTGGGGTGTAGCTCAGAGGTGGAAAGGCCCTGAGTTCAACTCCCAGTACACACACACACACACACACACACACACACACACACACACACAGAGAGAGAGAGAGAGAGAGAGAGAGAGAGAGAGAGAGAGAGAGAGGCTAAATATGATTCTAAATCAACTTCCATGCAATGAATGATTAATCTGAATAAATTTTTTTATGTGTGTATGTGTGTGATGTGTGTGGTACTGGGAATGGAACCCAGAGGCCTTTTACCTCCAGGCTACACCACCAGCCCTTTTTATTTTATTTATTTATTTACTTACTTATTTATTTTGAAAACAGTATCTTGCTAAGTTGCAGAGAGCCTCACTAAATTGCTGAAGCTGGCTTTGAACCTATGATCTTCCTGTCTTAGCCCTCAATTACTGGGATTCCAGGCATGTTCCATCACACCTGGCTGTAACATTTTTGATTCATTGTAGATGTGACTCTGAAGTGGTCATATCCCAGTTTTGTTGCTAACTTTTCAACACCTTACCACCAGCAGGCATTGTATTACACCTACACATTAAAATCCAAGCAGCCAGTGGGTATGGTGGCACATACTTTTAATCCCAGTACTTGGGAGGCTGAGATAGGAGGATCACAGGTTCGACAACAGCCTTAGAAAATACTGAGACTCATCAATCTAGTGAGACCCTGTTTCTAAATAAAAATAAAATAAGACTAGGAGGTAGAATGCCCCTGAACCACCCCCCAAAAAATCCAAGTATATCATTAAACATTGTTTCAGAGGTATCAAAGATTGTTCATCATACTTCATTAAGTAAACACAGAAGGTTGAAAATGTATGGAATAAGTTCGTTTTCATTAAAAATATGCAGAGAGACACATACATAGAAAAAAATGAAATAGTATAAAACAAAATGTTAAAGAGTGGCTATCTCTTGGGGATAGCATGGGCTAGAATATACATACGTAAATGTATGTGTTTAGATATCATGTATTTTGGGTGATTATGAATTACTTTTGTTTTTGTTTCTGTGGCACTAGAGATCAGACTCAGGGGCATTCTACCTCTGAGCCACATCTCCAGCCTGATTTTTTATTTGTTTTTATAATTTTTTTATTTGTTTTGGAAACAGGGTCTCACTAAGTTGCTAAGGCTGGCTTTGAACCTGTGATCCTCCTGTCTCAGCCTCCCAAGTACTGGGATTACAAGCGTGTGCCACCATGCCTGGCTTATGAATTACTTTTGTAAGAAGAAAATTTTATGAAGGTTTTCTTTTAAGGATACCACAGAGAAGCATACCAAAGTTTTTTTTTTAACATCACTGAAATAGGTCTGTAGTTTCCCCTTAACAAATAAACCAGTGTTCAGGTTTGAATGTGTCCCCCAAAGTTCATGTGCTGGGCCACCTACAGGGTGATTAGCCCCCCTCACGGCAGGAGTGGGCTCCTGACAGAAGGAGGCTTGCTGCCCTTCTACCTTCTAACAACTATAAGAAAAAAATTTTTTTAAACTGAGTTTTCAACTCAGGGGGATTCTTCTTCTAAGCTACACCTCTAGATATTTTTGTTGTTGTTGTTTTGTTTTGTTCTGAAACAGCGTCTCACTAGGTTGCTCCATCTCACTAAGCTGTGAAGGCTGGTCTTGAACCTGTGATGGCCAGTCTTGAACTTGCTATCTTCTGTGTCAGCCTCCCACATACTGGGTTTACAGGTGTATACCACCACATCCAGCAAGAAATCTACTCTTTATAAGTTCCTTAATCTTGAGTATTCTGTTACATCAGCACAAAATGAACTAAAACAATCAGTAAAAATTGACAGTGCTTTTACATATAAACGATCAGTTTACTTGTTTACAAAGAGGTATTACTCCAAGATACAACTTTACAGCTTTTAGCCAGTTTGTATTCAGGTCAGTATATGCTTGTTATATATAGGCTTGAATGGTGCAGTGTAAAATTTTTGTCAGTAATCTAAATGAGGAAGAACATAGTGAGGCTATTAGTTTACAGATGACGGTGTGCTCCTTCAGTGACACCTCAGCCACATTTGACACTGTTGTCACTTCCTTAGTGCTCTTATCATGGCTTCTGCAACAGCTCACACTGCTCATCATCCTCCCAGCTCCAGTCCAAGTCATCTCTCACCATGAAGAACCTCCATCCTCTGACCACGGGCTTCCCCAAGGCTGGTCCTTAGGTTTCCCAGACAACTTCCTCAGTGAGTTCCTCCGCAATCATGGCACCTCCTGTCACCTCACACAAGTTAGGTGTGGGCGTGTGTGCTGCTGTTGCTACACATAGAAGGTATTTTTATATTGCGTAATAGTACTGATCAGATTTTACAGAACAACTCCCAAAGAAAGGACTGCGTGGAGGATTTGAGAAAGAGCTGACACCAGTAGCAGTAAACGTCTTCCCTTCTCTCTCCATAAAGCAAACCAAATACAAATTATACATAAATAGAAAAAGGCAGCAAAGCATGTTTTTAAAATTCTCAGGTGTCATGCCTTGTTTGGAGAAGGGAGAAGCTAAGTAAATGCAATTGTTGGTCAAAGGAAGTATGAAATTAGACTTTAAAACTTCTACTCTTCAAAAGATACCATAAAAAAAAAGGCAAGCCACCAACTGGGAGAACATATTTTTAAGTCATATACCCATAAAGGACTGGTATCCAGAATAAAGAACACTTAAGACTCATTAACAAGAATCCAAATATTCTTTTTAAAAAATAGGAAAATGATTTGAATAGACCACCAAATGTGAGATAGTGGTGGCCAAAAACACGTAACAAGATGCTCAACATCACTAATAATTAAGGAAATGCACAATGAGCTATCACATGCACTTACTAGAATGTTTTTTTTTAACTGAAAATACCAAGTAAAGATAAGGATGCCAAGTACCTGGATCTCTCATACCACGTGAGTAAGTGTAAAATTGAACAGCTGCTTTAGAAAACAGTTAGGCAGTTTATTCTTTATCAAGTAAAGATTTTATTCCTAGGTATTTATCCAATAAAAATGCAAACATATATCCACAGAAATAGAAATGTTTATAGTGGCTTCTAAACACTGGAAAAGAGCCCAAATGGCCATAAACAGATGACTGGATGAGTAAATTGTGGTACAGTATACCCACACAATGAAATACTGCTCAGCAATAATAATTAAAAAGGGATAGACTAGCCCGGCGTGGTGGCACATGCTTGTGATCCTGGTACTTGGGAGGCTGAGACAGAAGGATTGCGGGTTCATGGCCAGCCTCAGCTACTTAGGCCCTCTGCAACTTAGAGAGATCCTGTTTCCAAATAAAAAATAAAATAGGGCTTGGGGTATAGCTCAGAGGTAGAATGCCCTGGGGTTCAATCCTCAGTACCACATTAAAAAGAAGTCTTTTTTTTTTTTTACTAAGAATAGTTGGCCAATGAGTCCCAAAAGAGGTCAACTAGCCCATCAGTAGTACAGCATGATGCTTGTTATTTTACTCTTCTGAAACACACCAGAGAAAAGGGTTTCTCTGTACAGTGGAAATGGGGTAGGTTAGGAAATTTGTTTTCCAACTCAAAGAAATTAAGACTATGAATTTGTATGCCTATGCATGATTATGTTTAAAAGTTGGCCCCAAGTTATGACAAGAATTTAAATAAGCAATTTTTTGTCAGAAGACTAGTGCTTCGAAAGTAAAGAATTCCCCATTGTGGGAAAACAAAACAAAACACTCCTACTATATAATCTGATTGGAATCTGGGCCTTCCAAAGAAGGTACAGAATCATCTGGTATATGTATTAGCACGACCCCACCAAATACACACACACACATGCACACACCAGCACAGGAGATAGGAAGAAATGCTTTCTTGCCCACACTAAATATGGTGTAAGAATGGCTTCATTATCAGAGGCACAGGCCTTAGAACAGCTAGATACTTTTTTTTTTTTTTTTTTTTTTTTTTGCGGGTCTGGGGATGGAACCCAGGGGCATTTGACCTCCGAGCTACACTCCCTGCCCTATTTTTTATTCTTTGTTTTGAAACTGGGTCTCACTGAGTTGCAGAGGACCTCAATAAGTAGCTGAGGCTGTCCGCGAACCGCGGTCCTCAGGTCTCAGCCTCCGGAATGCTGGGATTACAAGTGTGCGCCACCACGCCCGGCCAGCTAGATACTTTTTTTAAAAAATTGTAACTCATGCTGGCTTTGGTGGTGTACATGTGTAATCCCAGTACTTGGGAGGCTGAGACAGGAGGATCACAGGTTCGCAGCCAGCCTCAGCAACTTAGTAAGGCCTTCGCAACTTAGTGAGACCTTATTTCAAAAAAAAAAAAAAAAAAAAGGCTGGGCATGTAGCTCAGAGGTAGAAAAATCATCCCTGGGGTCAATCTCCAGTACAAAAAAAAAAAAAAAAAAAAAAGAAAGAAAGAAAAATAAATAAATAAATAAAATTAGTTTCTATATAGCTCATTCTTGTTTTGGAGGTCAGGGAGGTAGTGGTGTGTGTGTGTGTGTGTGTGTGTGTGTGTGTGTGTGTGTGTGTGTGTTACTGTGATTGAATCCAGAGCATTCTACCTCTGAGCTACACCCCCAGTCCTATTTTATTTTTTGTTTGAAACAGGGTCTCACTAAGAGTCTGAAGACCTCGCCAAATTACTGAAACTAACCTCAAAGGCTGATCCTCACCTCTCAGCCTCCCAAGAACTGGGATTACAGGTATAGGCCACCACGCCCAGCTTCATTCTTGCTTTTAAAATGCAAGCAGGCATGCATGATATAAATATTACACATACTGTTATGCAACTTGCTTTTTATGAGCTGTGATTTTCTCATCACATTTGATTAAAACTATACATGAAAATCCTGCCAAAGTTTGAGTCTCAAGGTAGGGAGGGACTCGGTTAATCCCATTATTATATAGCTCATTAATTGCGCATACTAGGATGGATTTGGGCTCCCACTCAACTGAACAAGGAAGATCCTAAAGAATGCTACGGGGTCAGGCTAAAACCTCTGTAAGCAAGATGGAAGGTTCTTGAATAGAGAAATCTCATAATGAAAACAATATTCGAAGAAGAATAAAATGGCAACAGTATGTATCATCTAGACCAGAAAGAAGAAAGGAAAGATTGGATAAAAAGGAGATTAGTTGTGGCTAATATAAAATAGCAGGTCTAAGCCAGGCGTGGTGGCGCACGCTTGTAATCCCAGCATTCGAGAGGCTGAGACTGGAGGATCGCAGTTTGCGGACAGCCTCAGCTACTTAGTGAGGCCCTCTGCAACTTAGTGAGACCCGGTTTCAAAATAAATTACTACAAAATAGGGCAGGGGGTGTAGCTCAAGGGTTTAATCCCCTGGTTTCATCCCCAGATACACACACACACACACACACACACACACACACACACACACACACACACATACAAAATGAAATAGTAGATCTAAAGGAATAAATGGAATAAAGTAAAATGGAAATAAATTATTAGTGAATTACATGATGGGAGACCAGTAAAGTAAAAGAAACAATTTAATTAGAAGAGCTAGGAGCCAAGGGTTGTAGTTCAATGGTAGAGTGCTTGCCTGACATGTGTGAGGCCTTGGGTTTGCTCCCCTAGTTCTACCAAAAAGAAAAACAAGAAAAAATGAGAAGAGCCAGCTCTGAATCCCAAGATATGTGAAATGACAATTCCTTGTTCCCCATCTCAGTTTCCCTGTCAATAAAATTAAGATCTTGAGCCAGGTATGGTGCACGCTTATAGTCCCCATATTTAGGAGGCTGAAACAGGAGGATTGCAAGTTTGTGGCCACTCTCAGCTACTTAGTGAGCCCCCCACTTAGTGAGATTCTTTTTCTTTTTTATTTTATTTTATTTTATTTTATTATTTTTTTTTTTTTTTGGTGGTACTGGGGTTCCTGGAAGCCCTTCTACCTCGGGGCTACACTCCCAGACCTATTTTTACATTTTCATTTTGGAAACAGGGTCTCCTAAGCCAGCGCGCGGCTGGCTTCGAACCTGCGCGATCCTCCTGTCTCTGCCTCCCAAGCACGGGGATTACAAGCGTGCGCCACCACGCCCGGCAGTGAGATTCTTTTTCAAAGTAAAAAATAAAAATAGGGCTGGGGTGTAGTTCAGAGATAGAATACCCCTGGGTTATATCCCCAGTAGCACCAAATAATAAAAATTTAAAAATCTTGGACTATCAGAACCTTAAGGTTTTTTTTAGAATCTCCTTATTTTATTTTATTGTGGTACTGGGGCTGGAACCCAGGGGCACTATAACTCTGAGATACATCCCTAACCCTATTTTGTATTCTTTAGTTTGAAACAGGGTCTCACTGAGTTGCAAAGAGTTTCACTAAGTAGCTGAGGCTGTCCGTGAACTGCAATCCTCCTATCTCAGCCTCCTGAATGCTGGGATTACAAGCGTGCACCACCTTGCCTGGCTAGAATCCCCCTAATTTTGCTAATAAGATCTTGAAGAAAATCTAATTTTTTATTTTTATTTTTTGTGGTATGGGGGATGGAACCCAGGAGGCCTTCTGCCTCTGGGCTATACCTCCAGGCCTATTTTATTTTTTTATTTGGAAACAGGGTCTCACTAAATTGCTGAGAGCCTTACTAAATTGCTGAGACTGGCTTTGAACCTGCAATCCTCTTGTCTCACTCTCCCAAGTACTGGGATTAGAGTGTGCACCATCATGCCACCATGCCCGGCATAAAATTGCCTTTGGCCCAAGTTCCAATGAAACAGGTATCAATAAAAGAAATAAATAGAAACATTCTGACTCCAAGTCTTGCAATCTAATCAACTCTCAGGGAAATGTAATTCTCACATTTACAAAATTCAGTGATCACCAAGGCAACATGGAATATCAATGTCAGAACAATACCCCACTCACCATTCCTCGTCCCACCCATTCCTGCGTGTGTGGCTGAGGACTGAACACAGGCCCTGGTGCACGCCAGGCAAGCGCTCTACGTCTGAGCTGCGCCTCCAGCTCCTACCCTTTGCATAGTGCACTACCAGGTTGGTGAAGTCTGGGTCTCTGGCGTGGGTCTGGGTGTCTTTTAGCCTGGGTACTCTGGGGCATGGGGAGTTAGAAGTCTGAGTCCCTAAAGAGCAAGCTGGCCAGCACAGCCAGCCCACCATGCCTGTGGGCGTGCTGGGCCTTGAGGGTTTCCTGTGCTCGAGTTGTCCTGGTAACCTGAGGCCTCCCTATTTGTGTTGGCATCATGGGGCCAAGAGCGGAAGCAAAGCTGGGGCACCAGGAAAACTTGTAGGAAAAAAAATGTGGGCAATGCAGCAGTTATGCCACAGGAGGGTCAAGCCTGGGGCATAAGAATTATCTGGTTGAACACAGGGGAATGTTCATGTAAAATCAGAGCTCTGTATTCTACCTCCGGTGTTTCTGATTTAGTAGATCTAGGATTAGCCCAGGAATCTGTCAGTTTAAGAGGCTATGTCCTACCAAGTAAGTCAAAGACTTTTAAAGTGCAGGTTAAGCAAACAAATCAGTGGTTGAGGAGAAAAAGCATACCATCTAATCAATTCAGAAAGCTAATATTCTTGCAAAGTAGTTCTCCACACTGGAGTGGGGAGATTTTGTCCAACAGGAACATTTGGAAAGGTCTGGAGACATTTTTGTTTGTCACAACTGAGAGGACATTGCTGGCACCCAGTAGGCAGCTGTTTAACAGCCTACAATGCACAGGGAGGCCCCACCACCCCACAAAGGATCATTCAGCCCGGGCTAAAAACTGCTGAAATGATATTCTGTCCCCACAACCCCATTAGCCCCAATCCACAGGAAAATCAAGGGTATATATACATGTTTAGGTCACAGTACAGGGACCTAGGTGAGGTTGCCTAAAAAATCCTGAGATCCCAGAAATAACTTAATAGTGAATCTCTTAAATTAATTAATTATTGAGCCAGGCATGGTGGCGCACAACTTGTAAGCCCAGTACTTGGGAAGCTGAAACAGGAGGATTGCGCAGGTTCGAAGCCAGCCTCAACTACTTAGTGAGGATCTCAGCAACCTAGTGAGACCCTGTTTCAAATAAAATCTTTTAAAGAAAAAAAAAAAAAAAAAGGTCTGGGCCTGTAGCCCAGAGGTAGAAAGCCCCCGGGTTCCATCCCCAATACCACACAAAATTTTTTAAATTAATTATTTATTTTGCAAACTAGGACTTGAACCCAGGGGCATTCTACCTTCAAGTTACACCCCCAGACCTATTTTTTATTCTTCATTTTGAAACAGGGTCTCACTAAATTGTGGAGGGCCTAAGTAGCTAAGACTGGCTTGCAAACCTATGATCCTCCTGTCTCAGCCTCCTAAGTACTGGGATTACAAGCATGCACCACCATGCCTGGCTCTTAAATAGTGAATTTTACCAGACACTGCGGCATATTCTTGTAATCCCAGATACTTGGGAAGCTAAGGCAAGTAGCTAATTGCTTAGGCAATTTAGTGAGACCATGTTTCAAAATAAAAAATAAAAAGGGCTGGGGTGTGGCTCAGTGGTAGAGCATCCCTGGGGTCAATCTCCAAACACACACACACACACACACACACACACACACACACACACACACACACGTACGTGAATTTCAAGCCAAGAGTGGTTGCACACATCTGTAATCCCAGTACTTGGGAGGCTGAGACAGGAGGATCCCAGATTGGAGGACAGCTTTAACAAATAGTAAAACTCATCAACCTAGTGAGACCCTGTTTCAAATTAAAAATAAAAAATTGAGCCGGGCGTGGTGGCGCACGCTTGTAATCCCCGCGCTTGGGAGGCGGAGACAGGAGGATCGGGCAGGTTCGAAGCCGGCCGCGCGCGCTGGCTTGGGAGACCCTGTTTCCAAAATGAAAATGTAAAAATAGGTCTGGGAGTGTAGCCCGGAGGTAGAAGGGCTTCCAGGAACCCCAGTACCACAAAAAAAAAAAAAAAAATTAAATTGAGCTGGGGATATAGCTCAGAGGTAGAATGCCCCAGGTTCAAGCCCAACACACACACACACACACACACACACACACACACACACACACGTGAATTTCATTTTAAAAAATGGGTAGGGAAGAGATGAGAACAACAGACAGACAATAAAGTAAGTAAATGTGGACAATAATGGTGAAGGAAAAAGGGGACCAAAAAGAGTGAGACACTGAGACAGCAGTGGGAAACAAACGCTGCTCTCTTGGCAGATGCACATACTCATGTCTAGTAGGCTGGTAAATAGATGATAACCCAATTAAAAATAACACAGAAAGCTGGGCGTGGTGGCACACGCTTGTCATCCCAGGATTCAGGAGGCTGAGACAGAAGGATGGCAGTTCACAGCCAGCCTCAGCTACTTAGTGAGGCCCTCTGCAACTCAGTGAGACCCTACTTCAAAATAAAGAATAAAAAACAGGGCTGGGGGTGTCGCTAGGAGGTAGAATGTCCCTGGGTTCCATCCAGTACTGAAAAAAAGAAAAGAAAACACAGAAGCAAAAACTGAAAAGCAGCTGGGCGTGGTGGCGCACGCTTGTAATCCCCGTGCTAGGAGGCGGAGACAGGAGGATCGCACAGGTTCGAAGCCAGCCGCGCTGGCTTAAGAGACCCTGTTTCCAAAAAAAAAAAAAAAAAAAAAGTACAAAAACAGGTCTGGGAGTGTAGCCCAGAGGTAGAAGGGCTTCCAGGAACCCCAGTACCATCAAAAACAAACAAAAAACTGAAAAGCAAAACAGACAAAAGAACTATCTAAGAAGCATCTTTAAGATGTTTCCAAGTACAGATTTGGAATGAAAAGAAAATATCAGAAATTCTTCTGCTAAAAAATGCTTAAAAAATATCCAGCAAAGAAAAAGTGAAAAGTCAGAAATTATATGTGAAAGGGAAAAAATTATACACATCAATCACCCTCTAGCTTTAATCCCCAAAAAGGTGGGTTAAAAAAAATGTCCCGTGGTTGTGCCAAGCAGAGTGGACAGAAGGAAGAGAAGGTAGAGAAGCAGGAGTGTCCCTAAGAACTTCCCTGGAAAGGGAAGAGGGCCAATGGTGCTGCTCAAAGATAATGGATGGTAGGGCTCAAAGGGGAGGAAAATGGTGGGTTTGAGAAAAATGGGGAGAGCTTTAGTAGCCATTATGGGAACTACCAAGGACGGGACTTTTGGGAAAGAGACTCAATGTTGACATTTTTAAGTTCTGCTTAAAATCTGGGATGTGATATATAACCTCATCATCTTCCCTTTCTAAGAAACCTTCAGCAAAAGATGATATTATTTGCCAGGTGTGGTGGTCCACGCTTGTAATTCCAGTACTTGGGAAGCTGAGACAGGAGGATCGCAGATTCTCGGCCAGCCTCTGTTATTTAGTGAGGCCCTGTTTCAAAAATAAAAAATGCTGCCAGGCATGGTGGCTCATGCTTCTAATCCCAGTATTTGGGAGGCTGAGACAGGAGGATTGCCATAGCCAGCCTCAGCTACTTAGTGAGGCACTTCAAAACATAGTGAAACACTGTTTCAAAATAAAGAATAAAAAATGGGTCAGGCTATGGTGGCACATGCTTGTAATCCCAGCATTCAGGAGGCTGAGACAGGAGGACCATAGGTCGTAGACAGCCTCAGCTACTTAGTGAAGTCCTTTGCAACTCAGTGAGACCCTGTTTCAAAAATAAAGAATAATATAAAAAAAAGAATAAAAAATAGGGCTGGGGGTATAGCTCAGAGGTAGAAGTAGAATTCCCCTGGATTCCATCCCTATTACCACATACACATACATTAAAAAGAAAAAAAGAATTAAAAAATGGGACTGGAGGTATAGCACGGAGGCAGAATGCCCCTGGGTTCAATCCCCAGTTCCGCCAAAAAATAAAAAATAAAAAAATAATAAAAATAGGGCTGGGTGTATAGCTCAGAAGAAGATGGCTCTGGGTTCAATCCCTACTACTACTACTACTACTACTACTACTACTACTACTACAAAAAAAGGCATTATTCATCATTAGCTTTGGGAAGTCGGCTTGAGATTTTTCTCAGTTTTTCTTTTTCTTTTTTTGTGGTCTTAGGGATTGAACCTTGAACTTGGGTATTCTATCTCTGAGCTACATCTCTAGCCTTATTTTATTTATTATTTATTTATTGGTACTGGGGATTGCACTCAGGAACATTCTACATCTGAGCCACACTTTCAACCCCATTTTTTGTGTGTGTGTGGGTCTGGGGATAGAACTCAGGGGCATTCTACCTCCAAGCTCCGAGCTACACCCCCTGCCATTTCTTCTACTACTACTTCTCCTCCTCCTCCTCTTCCTCCTCCTCCTCCTCTTTTTTTTTTTTTTTGGTGGTACTAGGGGGTAGAACCCAGGGGCTTTCTACCTCTGGACTACACTCCCAGCCCTATTATTTAGAAACAGGGTCTAAGTTGCTGAGAGCCTCACTAAGTAACTAACGTTGGCTTTGAACTTGTGAGATGCTCCTGTCCCAGCCTCACAAGTCCTGGGATTACAAGCGTGTGCCACCAAGCCTGGCCTTTTTTATTCTTTATTTTGAAACAGGGTCTCACTAAGTTGCAGAGGGCCTAAGTAGCTGAGCCTGTCCGCGAACCGTGATCCTCTGGTCTCAGCCTCCCAAATGCTGGGATTACAAGCATTTTTCCTTTTGAAACAAGGTCTTGCTCGGTTGATGAGAGTTTCACGACTTGCTGAGGCTGTCCTTGAACCTTCGACCCTCCTATATCAGCCTCTCAAGTACTGCATTACAAGTGTGCACCCCACACTTGGCTGTTTCTCAGTTGTTGAACGTGAAACTGGACTTGAGGCAGACCCAAGAGCAAAGTAACAAGTTTTCAGCATGTTTGGTGAAATTTCTGAAGCAGTCATGAGGAGAGCCACATGACAAGCACTAACTCCCAGAGTTTAGAGCTGCACCAGTAGAAGTCACTCTCCTCACCTGGCTAGTTAAAGTTAAATTAAATAAAATTTAAAATTCAGTCCCTCAGTCTTAACAGCCACATCACAGTGCTCAATAGCCACGTGGGGCTGATGACTACAGATTAGAAAGCAGGTAAAGAATATTTCCATCATTGTAGAAATTTGTTTTGTTTTGTTTTGTTTTTGGTGGTGGTACTGGGTGTGGAACCCAGGGGCTTTCTACCTCCAGGCTATACTCCCAGACCTATTTTATATCTTATTTGGAAACAGGGTCCACTAAGTTGCTGAGAGCCTCACTAAGTAGCTGAGGCTGGCTTCGAACCTGTGTGATCCTCCTGTCTCAGCCTCCCAAGCGCGGGGATTACAAGCGTGCAACACCAAGCCTGACCACTGTAGAAAGTTTTATCAGATAGTGTGGTAACAAGGAGAATGCGTACACAAAACACAGACATACACTTTTCAAGTCTTTAAGGGCTGGAGATGAGTGGTAGAGTCCTAGCCTAGCATGCAGGGGCCCTGGGTTCAATCCCCAGTACAGCAGAAGAAAAAGCACGAGACAGACAGACAGACAGACCGCTAGTCTTTAGAGAGCTGCCATATTGATACAAGTTTCTCATATCCTGTTTCAAAGAACAGAACTAAGGGTTAAAAAAGGAATTAGATGAGCAAGACAGGCTTACGTACTCTCTAGTAACTACAAAGCTTAGTATCAGACAGGTAGCCTCCATCTTAGAAGGAAATAACCCATTCTATTTAATAGAAACAGTCCAGCAAAGAGCTTATCAGACATAAGTAGAATTATATATCTTGCTTTGGGTAAAGAAAACTAACAGAAACTAGAAGCCTTCACTGAACCTAAGTTTTGAGTCTATTTTTTAATTAATTTATTATTATTATTATTTTATTTTATTTTATTTATTTATTTATTTTTTTTGGTGGTACTGGAGGTGGAACCCAGAGACTTTCTACCTCCGGGCTGTACTCCCAGACCTGTTTTACATTTTATTTGGAAACAGGGTCTCACTAAATTGCTGAGAGCCTCACTAAGTAGCTGAGGCTGGCTTTGAACATGTGCGATCCTCTTGTCTCAGCCTCCCAAGCACAGGGATTACAAGCGTGTGCCACCACGCCCAGCTAAATTAATTAATTATTTATTTTTGTGGTACTGGGGTGGAACCCAGGGGCATTCTATCTTTGAGCTACACCGCCAGCCCTATTTTTTATTCTTTATTTTTGAAACAGGATCTCACTGAGTTGCAAAGGGCCTCACTAAGTAGCTGAGGCTGTCTGCGAACCGCAATCCTCCTGTCTCAGCCTCCTAAATATTAGGATTACAAGCAGGCGCTACCATGGCCAGCTGAGTCTTTTTTTTTTGGTGGTAGTGGGGGATGGAACCATTCTACCTCCGGGCTATACTCCCAGACCTATTTTATATTTTATTTGGAAACAGGGTCTTTTAAGCCAGTGAGGCTGGCTTCAAACCTATGCAATCCTCCTGTCTCCGTCTCCCAAGTGCGGGGATTACAAGTGTGAGCCACCACGCCCAGCTGAGTCTATTTTTTTTAAACCAGTAATTGAGCTGAGCATGGTGGTACACACTTGTAACTCCAGTACTTGGGAGGCTGACACAGGAGGATGACAGATTGGAGGTCAGCCTCAGCAACTTAGCAAGACCTTGCTTACAAATAAAAAAATAAAACAGCCAGGTGTGGTGGCACATGCTTGTAATCCCTGTGCTTGGGAGGTGGAGACAGAAGGATCACACAGGTTCAAAGCCAGCCTCGCTGGCTTAAGAGATCCTGTTTCCAAATAAAAATATAATATAGGTCGTGCCGGGCGTGGTGGCGCACACTTGTAATCCCTGCGCTTGGGAGGCGGAGACAGGAGGATCGCGCAGGTTCGAAGCCAGCTGCGCGCACTGGCTTAGGAGACCCTGTTTCTAAATAAATAAAATAGGTCTGGGAGTGTAGCCCGGAGGTAGAAGGGCTTCCAGGAATCCTTGTTTCAAAATAAAAAATAAATAGAGCTGGGGTGCAGCTCAGAGGTAGAATGCCCCTGGGTTCCATCCCTAGTCCTAGTCCTGCCAAAAATAAAAAGTGTGTGTGTGTGTGTGTGTGTGTGTGTGTGTGTGTGTGTGAAAATAAGCTTCTTTTACTATATCTAGAGGAAGAATTCTATTCAGAAAGCTAAAAGTTAAGGCTTTGGGGAAAGTGGACATAATGGAGCTTAAAAACAGCCTAGAATATGAAAAAGGTGATAGAAGAGGAAGGAAGACAGAAGTGGAGCGTGCAGAATAAATAACTGAAGCCTAGTCATTTAAAAACCTGAGGTCTCATCAAAGGAAAAGAAAAAAGACAGGATTCCAACACGAGAGTACTAAAGATGGCAAAGAGCCAGAAGGGCTGTGGGCTTGAAGAACAGTGAAGAAGCAGTGGTGCATGTTGGCAAAGAGAAGTGTAGAGATGAGAGGAAGGAGAAAATTTACAGTAGAGGAAGCAGGTGTGAAGTTTTCCTCTAAAGACGCCCAGCAGAGCACAGAAGGAATGCACGCCTCTGGGAACAGGCAGGGCTGCGCTGAGACAGCATGGGAGCAAACCAACAAGGCCAAGGGGACAGATCCTCTCTTTGTTGACTGACCCAGATTTTCTTGTCTGAGATCAAAGGCAACTGAACAACTTTTTAAATATAAATTTTAAAGATCCTTAATTCTTTTTTTTTTTCTTTTGCAGTACTGGGGATGGAATCCGGGGGGGCATTCTACCTCTGAGCTACACCCACAGCCCCATTTTTTATTCTTTATTTTGAAACAGGGTCTCACTGAGTCTTAGAGGGCCTTACTAAGTAGCTGAGTCTGGCCATGAACCTGTGATCCTCCTGTCTCAGCCTCCCAAGTACTGAGACAGGGATTACAAGCATCCACCACCACCACGCCCAGCATAAATATCCTTAATTCTTAAAATTGCCTTTGGAGCTGCGTATGGTGGGTTGGGAGGTTGAGACAGGAGGATCGCACAAGGTTTGAACCCAGCCTCAGCTACTTAAAGAGGCTCTCAGCAATTTAGTGAGACCCTGATTCCAAATAAAGTATAAAAAAGGTCTGGGAATATAGCCCGAAGGTAGAAAAGCCTTTGGGTTTCATCCCCAGCACCAAAAAAAAAAAAAAAAAAAATCAATAAACATTTGTTTAAAAAAAAAAATTGCCTTTGGCCCAACAGAGCACAAATTACAAAGAGCAGGACAGAACTAGTATCAATCTCTAAGATAAGTATCAAATACCATTTTAGAATTGACTTTAAAAATCAGACTAATAAAACTGCTATGTTGTAGAAACATGAACAGGGAAGCTGGGTATGGTGATGCATGACTATAATTCCAGCTACAGGGAGGCTGAGGCAGGGTCACAAATTTGAAGCTAGCCTTAGCAACTTAGTGAGACCCTCTCTCAAAATAAAAAATAAAAATGACCAAGGGTGTAGTTCAGTGGTCAAGTGTCCCTGGATGCAATCCCCAGTACCAAACAGAAAAGTAAAAAAGAAAAATAAAAAACTGAATTATATTGAAATGTTATAGTTACATACCAGTCCACAGAAAATAGTAACCTAAGCTGGGCGTGGTGACGCACACTTGTAATCTCAGTACTTGGGAGGCTGAGACAGAAGGCCCCTGGATTTCATCCTCAGCATCACAGAAAAAAGAAAAAAGAGAAAGAAAAGAAAGAAAAAGAAAAGAAGAGGAAAAAAAAAACAAGAAAAGAAAGAAAACAGAAACCTAACATTTATAACAGAATTGTGATTTGCTTTTCTTTGTATATTGGAGGCCAATGCCCTCAACCAAAGAAATATTTTACTTTGTTCAAAATATATAAGGGCGAGTTAAAGAGTTATGTAGGGAAAAAGTTAAAAATAAAGTGGGTGCAACTACTCAGGTGCTGAGGCAGGAGGACTGGGATCAAAAGTTGAGACCAACCTGCCTGAACAATGTAGCAAGACCATCTCTAAATTGTGTGTGTGTGTGTGTGTGTGTGTGT
The DNA here is from genome assembly GCF_963383645.1 of Muscardinus avellanarius. NCBI lineage: Eukaryota > Metazoa > Chordata > Mammalia > Rodentia > Gliridae > Muscardinus > Muscardinus avellanarius. Next base: position 39,809,326 of record NC_137799.1, read on the forward strand.
GTGTGTGTGTGTGTGTGTTACTGGGGAGTATAGCTCAGAGGTAGAATGCCCCTGGGTTCAATCTTCAGAACTCCAAAAATAAATAAATAGAATTAAAGTGGCTAGGGATTTTATGCCGAGGTAATATTCCTGGGTTTAATCCCCAGAACCAAAGAAAAAAAATAAATGAACACAAAAGGAGAAGGAGGCTGAGGATGTAGCTCAGTGGTGAAGTGCTTACCAGCATGTGCGAGGTGCTGGGGTGGATCCTTAGTACTGGGAAAAGCCACCAGATGGCTACGTTTAAGAGCTAACGCAGCCAGTGCTGTGCTGCCAATAAGGAGGCACCCAGCCCTGGGAACCCAGGCAGCACGGTGGAGACGCTGCGTGAAACGGCACCGAAGGAGTCTCAACCCCACAACCAGCCTTCGTGGCCTGACTTTAGGTTTGAGATAAAATATTGATCCAGATTTTTCAACTTTTCAATTTTTATTAAAATTTATTGTTCTAAAAATTCAAAATTAATTAGTGATAGATGTAGTCATGCAATTTTAAATGACTATAAAAATGAATGGATTAGTCCTTAATTCTTTTTGGCACAAAAGGAATAGCAGATGGTCATGCTAGACACAGATAACCTCGCCTTTCAGCCACCCCTGCTCTCTGACAGAGATCCATGATGGCTCCATTCTACCTGTGGCACCAAATCAGCAGTCTTTTCCTGGCACTGAAAGCCTTACTCCCTGAAACATATTCTTGGCCAGTCCCACCTTCCCACCTGAGGGGATCTCTCCTGGCCCAACCTGGCGCAGCCTCGCAGCTGCAGTGACAGCGCCGCCCCTGCTCTAAGCCAGCTTTCGGGGGCTCGGCCCCACGGCCCTACAGCGTTCCCTTCATCCATGGCCTCCACTCAGCCAACCTCTGCATCCGCGCTTTGCTCTTCCTGCTGCTCAAGCCCCCTCGGAGACCCCTCCCAGGCTCCAGCCTCAACCTCCCTCGTGGTGGCGACCCCAAAAGCCGCTGCTCACTGCTCGCTCACTCCCTCCTCCACCGAGCTGGGCAGGCTGGGGGTCCGTGACTCACGGAAGGGGAAGGGCGGGTGGCCAGGGGGCCGGAATGCACTCACTTCCTCCCCGCGCACCTGCCCGCGGCTGGAGCGCCGCCCGGCCTCCGGCGGATGTTTTCCTGGTCCCTGCACAGGCAGTACTTGCCAACCGCCGCACCCCCACACACTGCCACCAGCGCCCCAAACGCTGCGGTTCCCCTGGGGCCCGACCACTGATGCCCCTACACACAGACACACTAACACATATGTGATCAATAAACATTTGCGTGCCTGCTCCCTGCCCCCAACTTCTGGAAGAGGAATCCTGGCCCACCAGCCTCTTTCCAAAAGCCCCCACTCCTGCCCCTCTATGCCTACCTCATCTCCGTTCCAGCGGTAACATCCATTCTCTCGTCCCCATTACCTGGCACACACCAGTGACCACGGGGCCCCTCACCATCCAATATCCCCATGACCTCCACGCTCTAGCTCCCCACTCACATCTGCCCCATGGAGGTGGCCCCAGGTTGCAAGAGAAGCCACAGAGTCCCAGGCTCAGCATCCTGGATGTCCACTGGACCCCTCCCCCCACTTCCAGGGCAGCAGCAGAAGTACTGACCACCCTGGGCTCCAGCTCTAACTCATTTTGTCCCTCCACCCCTTGGCACCCCCCTGAAAGGGAAAGGGTGTCTTGGAAAAGGTCAGCTGGGGACTTTTGGTACACTGACAGTTCTGCAGGGAGAGGTGGTCATCTGAAAAAGTCAGCAATTGTATCAGAGGCACTAGCTGACAGAGTAAGTCTTGGAGAAAACTAGGATTAGATATTTAGCAGAAAAAAAAAAAAAACAGAATAAAAGCCAAAGTGGCCTGGCGTGGTGACGCACGCTTGTAATTCCAGCGCTTGGGAGGCTGAGACAGGATCTTATGGGTTCGAAGCCAGCCTCAGCTACTTAGTGAGGCTCTCAGCAACTTAGTGAGACCCTGTTTCCAAATAAAGTATAAAAAAGGTCTGGGAGTATAGCCCGGAGGGAGAAAAGCCCCTGGGTTCCACCCTCAGCAACACACACACACACACACACACACACACACACACACACACACAGTGATCAGCACCATGGGTAGAAGGGCCTTGAAGTGTGGAAAAGTGAAATAAATCCAGTTTGACAAGAGCCTTTAGTACCAGAGAGAAGGCTAGTATTACAAAAGGGAGAACTCACATCAGTGGGGACAGGAAAAGTGAATCAGAATCCTAATGAGAAAAAGCAGGAGACACTCTAAAGTTAGCTAGGAGGAAGGTGAGAAAATGGTACCTTTTTCTAGGGTAGGAGTGAGGCTACTTTTGTGGGTAAAGCAGGTTTATCAGCAGCATCTTTTCTCAAACCAGACATCCAGAATCCAAGAATCACAGACTGAATCAAAGTGTTCCTGGACACATCTGTTTTGAAGGAAGTGGTGGGGACACCACACAGCCCGAGGGTGACAGGGACAGAGGTGGGCCAGGAGAGGTCCTCAATAGAAACCCTCAGCTGTGCACACAGAGCTGCTCAATGCCATTCAGAGAAAAGAATGTCACCCATTTTGTCTGGGCTTCAGCACCAATCACAGTAGCAATGACCCAGAGCCAGTGCTAGGAGCATTCCTGTGCTATCACACAGTGACTCTGAGTTGGCATCATCATCCCTGATTTACAGATGAGGAAACGAGTCAAGAGAAATGAATAACTTGCCCAGGGTCACAGGGCTAGTATATAGTCAGGATGTGAAGCCCAAGAGCCTGTCTCTGCAGCCTATGCTCTCAGTCTCCCATCCTCTAGAACCTGCAGGAAACTTAAAGGAAGATGCCAAAGGATAAATTCATGAAGCCTCATTCTAGTCTGAGGGAAGATGGAGTACCCTGTAAAACTGGAGTGATTCATCCTATTATCATATTGAGAGATGTCCCTCTTTAAAAGGGGGTCAGAAACATCCGCAGGCATGAGGCAACCTTGCATCTGCATGTTTAGAGTAATAAATAACGAAGAGTTCATCTCTGGGGTGCCTGAGGAAGGAGAGCCCCCACCCCACCACCTGAGGGGCAGCTCCGTTTCTCAGATGCATCCGTGTAACTGCCCAGGATCCGAGGGCAGCATGCGCTCCACTCCAGGTGCTTGCTCGCTCTCCTGGAGGTTCTGGCTGTTGCACCCTGCCACAGCTCCTACCACGGCTTGGCTAGGGCACAGGATTAGCCATCCCCAGGAAATGCCTCCCTCCGGTCCCGGCAGGGATCCCAGCACACACACCCCTGGTGGTGGTAGTGGGGGAGATGGAATGCATCCTCGCTCCAGCTCAGGGAGGAGATCTGGGGACCACCTGGAGCCTTCAGCCCTCCCACCTCCTTGCTGGGGAACTGCCCAGTCCAGTGCCCCTCCATAGCACCCTCCCTCCCTCCTCTAGCTGTGCCTGGCATGAATCAGCTCTCACAGCTTGTTAAAGCTGGACCTCTTGTTTTCATGCCCTCACCTCAGGAAACAGAGCTACAGCATTTCCAGCTCCACGCAGCAGGGGGCCAGGGTCCTCACTTTATAAACATCCCCAGCCCGTGAGAGCAGAGGGCATGGAGATGGTGAGGCGGGAGCCCGGGGAGAAAGAGAAAAACTAAGACTCGGGAGCAAAGTGAAGAAGAGCCAAGGGCAGGAGACCAGAGCAGCCTGAACAGAAGCCAGGAAGGGTCCTAGACTGCGCTGCAGGAATGTCTCTAAGGATGCTCTGGGCTGGACAGACCAAGGGGGTCCTGGGAGGCTGGGGGACCATCTGTTTGGTGATGTCTCTACTCCTACAGCACCCAGGAGTCCACAGCAAGTGTTACTTCCAAGCTCAAGGTAAAGCGGGATAAGGTGTTAGTGAAATGAGGAGGGGGAGACTGGAGGGGAGGGGAGAAGATCCTGTTTCTCTGAGTCTCTCCACCCTAAACAAGAAGAGACTGTTGCCACTGCCCTACACCTACTAACATCTTTCCTTTTCCCCCAGCACCCTGTCACTATGAAGGGAAGTATTTCACCCTGGGTGAGTCTTGGCTCCGCGAGGACTGTTTCCACTGTACCTGTCTGCACCCCGTAGGTGTGGGCTGCTGTGACAGGTGAGTGATGGAGAATGGCCAGAGGGAATGCCTCTGATGTGAGTGACTGAGGGATGGGCAGGCAGCGGCTGCCTGAGATAAGAATGAATAGAAGAGCAGTATGTGACTAGCCAGACCTGAAGGGACCAACATAAAGGAGAAAGATAAGGCTTTGGGTGGGGGGATCCAGGTGGCTCTGGAGGGGAATACTCCTGCTATAAAACAAAAGAGCCCTGCTATGCAAGCACAGTTGGGGGGCTAAGAGACTAAAGAAGGAATGGGAAGGCAGCAAGGAGAACAGGCAGCCTTTCACCACAGCCTTTGCTCATCTTTGGTTCCCCAGGTCTCAGCATCCCATCGACTTCCCTGCAGGGTGTGAGGTACGCCAGGAGGCAGGAACCTGCCAGTTCTCCCTGGTGCAAAAATCTGACCCTCGGCTGCCCTGCAAAGGGGGAGGGCCTGACTTCGAGTGGGGCTCAGCTAACACCCCTGTTCCTGGAGCACCTGCTCCCCACTCCGGCTGAACCCAACTGCTCACTGTCTGCTGACTGCTGCTGCCACTTCCAGAGAAACCACTAGCAGCTGCTGTTTATTCTCCATAAATAAATTAATGCTATAGCTAAAAGCCTGCTGGTCTCTCTTTTTTGTCAGTGCTGGGATTGAATACAAGGCCTCACACAAGCTAGGCAAGTGCTCTACCACTGGGCTACAGCCACAGCCCAGCCTGCCTTTCACCATCTGTGTCATTGGGCCCCCAGTGGGAAAAGTGGGACCCCACTAGAGTCCAGGTGCTAAGTTCTCAGTATCTTGAAGAAACTAGCGCCACATTGGGCTGGTGGACCAGTTTCAGATGGTTATGGTGCTGGTGCTAGGGCCAGGGGCAGCATATGAGGCCAGGGTGGGGCTTGTAGGCAGCACCTTGATGGGGAGATCCCAGCTGAAGGTGTCTACAGGCACCTGCTCAGGGCCTGTCCAGATGGCAGGTTCAGGCTGTTCCACAGGAGGCAAAAGTACCAATCCTGGTTCTCGGGATGTTACAAATTCAAAATGCAATCGCCACTTCAGAGACACTATGGGAGAAAGACAAGAGGTAGAGGTATTAGAAGGCAGCAGAAGTAAAAGCCAATGATAGGAAATGGTGAATGAGAACAGAACAGAAGGCTTGTACTCTGGAAGAGAAGCCACAGGGAGCTACAATCAAGAACATCTTTTAAAGTACTCTGGTATGTTAACTAGAAATGTGAGTTAAAGTTAGCAGTGTTATCTAATAAGAACCCCAAGAGTGGGACAGTCAAGGCTAGGTAGCTGGAAGCAAATGTGCTGAGAAACTAGAGATCCGGTGTATCACTGATCCCAGCAGGCGGGAGTTAACAAAACTATTAAGAGTTCTGGAAACAGTGTATCTAAGAAAACAGTAGAAGAGGCTGAAAGTATTCGGAAAGTGCACAAGGCCAGAGGATGAATGTGGGTATAGCAGAGAGGATGTTTAGAATCAAGACCCATCCCACTCTAAGCAGCATTTTACTTCCCCTGACTCCCTCCTCCAGTAGTGGCCAGAGCCTCACCAATGGCAGTGCAGAAGCCTGGGGTGGAGCTGAGAGGGATGGGGAGGGAGAAGCTGGTTCTGGTTGTATGTAAGCAGGACTCCTGGTGCCGGGCATGAGTCACATGAGACACAGAGGGGGCACCCCCTGCCCCACGGCGCCGCTGGTATTCAGGCTGTACTCGTTCCTCGGTCTGTAAGCTTACTGAGAACTGGGAGCAAGAAGAGAGGTGCATGCCAGCAGCATTTGTAAGGGTGGACCGTAGGTGAGAGAGTAACCCAACCTCGAGCTCTTCTACCAAGCTACCCTGGGTGACCCCTGTATCCACTCCTACATACCGCCCCTCTTTGTGTAGTGCCTTCTGCCACTGAAGCCCTTCAGGCCCAGCACCCCAGAAGCTCTGCCCCTTTCTTACCTGCAAACAAGCTACAGTTCCTTCCCCTAAGTTTAAGGTCCCCACCACGTCCTCGCCGAGTCTGTACACAGATTTGAAGATGCCAAATGTCCCAACTTTTCCTCGGCCATCACTGATGTTGTACAAATCTGGAGAAAATGAGACACTGTAAGCCTGGAGTCTACATGGGGAATGTCCAAGACTGGGTCCCAGAGGCCAAAAAGTGGGGCTTTTCTTCATAATTGGGGTAAGGTACCAGAGAATCCACAAAAGTGTGTGGTTGTTAGGGGACTATTTATGACACAGAATACTTTGAGGGGAGGAATGAGGTGAGACAATTCTGAAAGATTTCTCACGGAGGCTGCGGCAGGAAGTGGCAGCCATGAGGCGCTCCCCAGCCAGCTCAGTTAGCCATGAATCCTTCTTCCCGCTTTCGTCCTCCTCCAAGAATGGACTGGATGGGGCTACAGCCTCATCCTGGGGAAACCGGGCATCTTGAAGGCCTAGAAAGAGGATGAGTGGAGAGAGAGGTTAGGGTTTAGACTCTAACCTGAGAGTACTGACGCAGGGAGAGCCACGGCTGAGGTCTACATCTCAACTTCGTCTCCAGAGCCAGCCCTCTCTCCCTTCCTCCCCAACACCTGCCTTAAGACCAGAAGGCTTCCCTACAGCCCCTCTTGCAAGCCCTCTTAAATTATGTCTGATCTGGGAGAACTCTGTTCCAGCCCTTGCCTCCAGCCACCCTTACTTACCAGTCAGCACAAGAACCCTCAGAGGGACCCTGAGTAAAGTGATGGGTGAGTTGACACGCTGGCAGCCAATAGTCAGTTTGTAGACATACTTGACCGACTGACCCCGAAAGGAAGGTGGTCCCTCTATGGGCAGCACTTCACTGTAGGAGTCTGGTTGAGAAGCAGGAGTCAGGGAAGCTACAGGCAGCCAGAGGAGTCCTCCCTCCAGGACACTTAGAAGGCAAATCAGGGCTGGGGACAGTCAACTCACATGATTTAGACTCTCCAGGGTCTAGTCTCAGGTCACAAAACAGGATTTTTGGTGGTGTAGAAAGGATACACTGACCCCTCTCACCTATAAAAGTCAGGAAAAACTACAATGTAATGACTCCTTGTGCAATATGGAACAAATCTAGCGCAGCAAGTGGAAGCGGTAGAAGACTGCCAGCTCCTCTCTACCTGTTGTGATATGGGAAGTCTTCTACCCCCAAAGCAATCCCCTTCTCCACATCCCCAATGTGACACAGACTCAAAAGAATAGCAACATCTTTGCCCTTGGGTGACAATGACCTTCCCCACCCTCCACAGCAAAGGCCCCATCTCTCACCTCGGTGTGGGAGAAATACAGTCTGACTGTCAGGCTGGACATCTGGCTGACTAGTGTCCGGAGGAGGTAGTGCTACTCGACTCTCACTGGCATGGAACTGACAGTGGATCTGTGCACTGGCCCAGGCCAGAGCCTCACTGGGGGAAGAAGAAAAAGAGGCATCAGAGGTAGTCCCTGACCTCACCGATGCCTTCCAAACTCCCTGCCACGCCGTCAGATGAGTCCAACAAGGTTGGGCAGCTGTCTTAGCAATATCAGGAAATCCAGAAGCCCTAGAGAAAAACCATTACACAAAAGTATACTGCAAGGATAAAAGCGCAAGGGAAGGGTCAGGGAGGAGGAAAGGAAAAGAGAGTGGAGGCTGTGTTATCCTCATTCTTTGTTAAAGAGCCCTTTCCTACAGGAGAGAGCCAATGAGCAAGAGGATGGTGGTGTAGCTACAAAACACAGCTCTGGCTCAGCATCAGAGATACCACCGCCTTCAGCACCAGCATCCTCACCTGGATGCAGAAGTAGCCGTAGGGGGTAGGGGGTTGGTGACGGTCACCACACACTCCAGCGCCTCCCCGGCCAGAAATACAGGACCGCGGCTCAACTCAGCTACCACTTCAATCATGGCAGCTCGGGGTTCAGATCTAGAAGGAAATACGCGGAATTGGAGGTCAGGCCCATGGCAAGGAGGGAGGGGTGTCGGGGGCGAGGACCAAAATGTCTAGACCTGGGTCCCAGAGGCAAGGAGGTGGCTTTTCATTATCCACCTCTGTGCGGAAGGGAAGCGCCCGGATTTGGGGAGCGGGCAGGCGGACAGAAGAAACGCGGGGCTGCAGATTCAGCGCTGCCTAGGGTGGGGGCTCGCTCTGCACCCCAAACACCCCTTCCCCTCAATGCGGGTTAGTACCCCACCCCCAAAGCTCCCAGGAGGGCCTTCGCACCCCCTTCCCTCCGGGCTCCACGTCCCAGCCCGGGCGAGGCCGCCGGTCACCTCGCACGGTCCAAAGCCGGGGTCTCCGCACAGCGAGGCCCTCACCTGCCGGCCCTCGGGACCGGCCAGGTGCGCGGCGGCCGCGGCGGGTCCGAGCGCGGCGGGGGCGGGACTTCCTTTCGGGCCCCCTCGCCCCGCCGGAAGCACCGGGCTGGCCGGACCGGAAGGGGCTCGGGGCACCCCGCGCCGCGGGTCACCTTCCCACCGGCCGGCACCTGGCGCGGGGGCTGCCCGACCCCGGCCCACCCCGCCGGCGCCCCCCCGGGCCCTGGAGCCGCGGCCGGGGGCGTGGCCGAGCCGCCGAGCTCGGGGCGGGCCGGGGGCGGGGCTCCGCGGAGGCCCCGAGGCTCCTCCCCCTCCGCGGGCCCGTCCGCCTTCGGCCGGGCGAGCCACTCACTGCGGCCCAATGACGACAGGGCCCGACCCTTCCCGCCCAGGACCTAGAGACTGGACCAAAGAGGAGCCCGGGGCGGCTTCATTGCTGTCGCCACCGCCGCGGCAGCGAGAGATCCCCGCTTCTACCGAGTCACCAGCTCACCTCGTCTTTCCCCGACGCCCGGCTCTCCCCAACGGCACCTACCTATAACCCGCGCCCGCTTCTGGATTGGGCTGGAGAGATACTTTGTGTCAGAAGGCTCGGAACCCGGGGCCACCGAGGTCTTGGGCACCTAGGATCCAGGGGAGATGGGAACCGTCATCCCGGCCTCGGAGCAGATCAGCCGTGCCAAAGGGCATCCACAGGTTTATTGTCCTGAAGATACTGGAAGCACCGAGGCTGAGCAGGTTACGGATTTCAAGAGCCCTGAGGACAGTCCATCCCAAAATGAACCGGGCAACTGCAGTCCGGAGGACTCTGGGCAGCTGATGGCTTGCTATGAGGGTAAAGCTAGGGGCTACCAGGTGCCCCCCTTTGGCTGGCGCATCTGCCTGGCTCATGAGTTCACAGAGAAGAGGAAACCCTTGCACGCTGACAACATCTCCCTAAGCAACCTGGTAAAGCACTTGGGCATGGGCTTGAGGTGAGTAGATCCCATTGTCTAGAATGCCTTTGGCTTCACTTTATTCCAGGTGAAGAATTACAACAGATGTGGGGAAGGGTGGAAAAGCAAGTGGGCTCCTGTCCCACTCAAGTGGTCCCTATCTCCAGCATATTCTAGGCCTGTGGTTTTGAAGGGTGAAACCAAGTCACATCCCTTTGCAACCCTCTTCCTCCCAGTATTGTGTATTTTCAGCGGGAAAGGGTAGAGACTTTGGTGCTGCAGTCAGCCTTTCCCCGATAATAGACTCTCATGTGCTTCCTCTTTCCCAAGGACTACCCCTTTGGGATTAGCTACACTTTGTAGCAAGGTAGGAAAGGACGGACACAATGTTTTATTTGGGAGGGGGGTTTCTCAACCTCAGATTTCCCTGAACATATTTCCCTGGGGCATTCTCGTACTTTATTTAAGAACTTGGTGTTGAGACCTTGTTTACAAATAAGATATAAAATTAGCCTGGGGGTGTAATGGAGGTAAAAATGCCTCTGGGTTCAATCCTCTGTACCAAAAAAGAAAAGAGAAAAAAGAACTTGGTGTTACAGTGCCAACACTCAATTTTCTTTCTTCAAGCCTTACTCCAAGGAGTAGGTGAGAGTTCACCTGTTGTCAACATTAAGGAGAGGATGAGTTGATTCACTTTATTCTCCATTATATCAGACAGCTCCTGATATCTATCTATCTCTCTCTCTCTCTCTCTCTCTCTCTATATATATATATATATATATATATATATATATATATATATATATCAAGATGGAGCTGAGTATGGTGGTGCACCTGTAGTCCCAGTAACTCAGGAGGTGGAAGCAGGAGGATTGCTTGAGCCCAGAGCTTAGAGCCAGCCTGGGAAACATAGTGAGACCCCGTTTCAAAAAGGAGGGGAAGGTATTAGAGGGCTGGGGATGTAACTCTGTGGTGCAGCACTTGCTCACACTCTACCACTAAAACTATAGTCCCAGACCCTCAAAAATCTCTTCTGATAGAGAGATGCACTGCATTGATGTTCCCAGAGCTCTTGGTAACAGTCTTCTAGAATCTGCCCTGGCTTTTCCCCTGTCCCAAAGGTTGCAGACACCCACAGAGTTTATCCTGGGCTGTAGACCCCTTGGGATCCCCAGTGAGTTCAAAGGCTAACCATGAGGAGCCATACTTATTAACAGGGACAGGTGGATGTCAGGACAGAAAGCATCACCCTGAAGTCATCCTGAGTCATTCCACACAGTAAACACAGAGCTGGGGAGGGAAGCATAAAGGTTGGGAAACTATGCTGACAGGTTCTAAAGTAGGGGACCACTCACTTCCCCAATCAGTGTAGTAGGACTGTGTATCTGAATTCAGCTCTGGGCAGTGGGAAGGGCCAGGTGCTACCTCAACAGCTGGCTCCTTTGCTGGTACTGTGGGTGGCCTGTACCAGAGGAAAATCATCCCTCCAGGCTGCTTCTGAAACTGATCCAATCCAGCTTTGCCCCTTAAAGCCTATGAGTCAAAATGGTACCTAGGGTACTGAAGAGAAGCACTGTGGGGTACACGTGGTGGGGACAATAAGGTTAAGAACAGGTAAGGCATCCTAGTCTCTTAGCCCCTGCATATGAGCTGAGTCACAGAGACCTGAAGCTATTGCTCAGGCCCCTGGACCCTGGCTCCTCATCCCAGGATAGGGTGGAGAGTCATTAACAGAGATTTTGGAATGAGTGGAGGTCCTGAGCCCAGGGTCATTCTACCTCTTAGTACCAGCCCTATTTATTGTTGTGGTACTGGGGATTGGGCTTAGGGGCATTTTACTCTAAGCTACAGGCCCAGCCCTACTTTATTTTTTATTTTTATTTTTAAATAGGGTCTCACTAGGTTCATAAAAGTCTCACTACTTGCCGAAGCTGTCCTCAAACCTGCAATCCTGTCTTAGCCTCCCAAGTACTAGGATTACAAGCATGTGCCACCATGCCCAGCTCCCCAGCCCTATTTTTAATTTTTATTTTGAAACAGAGTCTCACTAAGTTGATGAGAGTCTTGCTCCTTGCTGAGGCTGTCATGTAACCTTCGATCCTCCCATCTTAGCCTCCCAAGAACTAGGATTATAGGTGTGCACCACCACATCTGGCTCAGAATGATCATTTTCAAGTTTTAAGATTATGGAAACGGACAAATAAGTCAGGAGTGGCCAGCTGCTGAATTAGGGGAGCTCCTCTAAAGGAGCTGAACTAGGGGTACTATGAGGAGCTTCCGAAAGACGGAGTTCTCTGGGCTGTCCTTGGTAAGAGCTCAGTTTTAATTACTCTCCCTTTAGTCAGAGTCCATGCACTCAGCAAATATTCACTGAGTGCTTGTCTTGTGCTAGAAGGGCTTTGCTCTACCTACCTTCATATCTTTTATTTCTTTTCCTTGGCTGCCCTAGCCCCAGCTGCACCCTCTTTCCCTCCACCAATCCTTTTCATATCTTGTGTTTCTTCTCCTTGACTGCCCTAGCCCCAGCTGCACCCTCTTTCCCTCCACCAATCCTTTTCAGCCTCTAGTTTCAAAGTCCAGTTTCCTCCCATCTGGCAGAGAGGACCTTGTGTTTCTGCATCATATCATTCTTTGTCTCGCTCCCCACCTCCAGAAAGTTATTGCCCCTATTCTTTAATCACATTTCTCAGCCAGGCGTGGTGGCGCACTCTTGTAATCCCAGCATGCCAGGAGGCTGAAACCAGAGGATCACAGTTCACGACAGCCTCAGCTACTTAGTGAGGCCCTTCACAACTTAGTGAGACCCTGTTTCAAAAATAAAAAGATTAAAAACTAGGGCTGGGGATTTAGCTCAGATATACAATGCCCCTGGGTTCCATCCCTACTACTGCAAAAAAAAAAAAAAAAAATCACATTCCTCCTCCCCTTGTCAAGGCTGCCTTCCATTGCTCTGGTGTCCCATTGTTTGTATATTCATTCACTTGTAAATTAAGCAACCATGTATGAACTGTAGATCATGTGCCCCACCCTGCACTTAGAACTGAGGGCGACATTCAACTAGTCTTTGTCATTATACCTTTCCCCAAGGAACTTAAAAATTTGTCAGACTCACGGGAACACTGAAATAACAAGACAGAGGCTGATGAAGATTGAGATAGTATTCATATAAGTACTAGTCATAGTCATACCTGTCACAGATATGCCACTTCATGGCTCTCTTATCTGTTAGGCCATTTGATTGTTCAGCCATCCCATGAGATAGCTAGGGCAGGTGCTATTCCCATTTCATTCTCAAAGATGAGGATACCGAGGCCCAAAGGCTTTCTTAGCCAGTTACTTGGTTAGAAGTAGGATGCATGAATACTGGTCTGGTAGGGAAGAAAGTAGAAGTGGGAAGAGTCTGGCAGGGCAGGGCTCACTTAGTGAGGACTCAGTGCAAATGAAAAATAAGATTAGAAGGCAGGCTGGGACATTTACTTACAGGAGACAGCCAATCATTTGCAGGATGGATGTAGGCAAGGATAAGACCAGGAAAATGTGGGATTTTTAGAAGGCTTTACTGGGATATCATATTTAGAGCAAAATAGGAAAGCTTAAAATGCAGCTAACATTTTTTTCTTTTTGGTAGTGGGAATGAAACCCAGGGGCATTCAATCTCCAAGCTCCCCAAGCCTTATTTTTTCTTTCTTTTTTTTTTTTTTTTTTTTCAGTACTGGGATGGAACCCAGTAGTATTCTGCCTCAAGTTACACCTCTAGCCCTATTGTTTATTCTGTATTTTGAAAAAATAAACAGAGTTTCACTAAGTTACAGAGGACCTCACTAAGTAGCTGAGGCTAACTGTGAACCTATGATCTGCCTATCTCAGCCTTCAAGTACTGGGATTACAAGCATGCACCACCACACCCAGCTTTTATTCTTTCTTTCTCTCTTTCTTTCTTTCTTTCTTTCTTTCTTTCTTTCTTTCTTTCTTCATTTCATTTTTCAGTACTGGGAATGGAATCCAGGGGCATTCTACTTCCGAGCTACACAGCCCTCTTTTTTATTCTTTATTTTGAAACAAGGTCTCACTAAGTTGCAGAGGGCCTCACTAAGTAGCTGAGGCTGACAGTGAACCTGTGATCCTCCTGTCTCAGCCTCCAAGTACTGGGATTACAAGCTGCGCCACCACGCCCAGCTAAATGCTGATCTTTATTTTTGTGGTACTGAGGGTGGAACCCAGGGGCTTTTCTACCTCCAGGTTATACACCCAGACCTATTTTCTATTTTATTTGGAAACAGGTTCTCACTAAGTTGCTAAGGGCCTCACTTAGTAGTTGAGGGTAGTTTTGAACCTGCACGATCCTCCTGTCTTAGCCTCCCAAGCCACCATGCCTGGCTTTTTGTGTGTGTGTGTGGTACTGGAAATGGAACCCAGGCACCTCACTAAGTAGCTGAGGCTGGTTTCGAACCTGCACGATCCTCCTGTCTCAGCCTCCCAAGTACTGGGATTACAAGCGTGGGCCACCACACCCACCAGGCGCACCTTTATAATCCCAGGATTTGGGAGGCTAAAACAGGAGGAATGCTGTTCGAGGACATCCTCAGCTACTTAGGCCCTTTGCAACTCAGTGAGACCCTGTTTCAAAATAAAGAATAGCCAGGTGTGGTGGCGCATGCTTGTAATCCCAGCATTTGGGAGACTGAGATAGGAGGTTTGCGGTTCATGGACAACCTCTGGTACTTAGTGAGGCCCTCCACAATTTAGTGAGACCCAGTTTCAAAATAAAGAATAAGCCGGGCATGGTGGCACACGCTTGTAATCCCAGCATTTGGGAGGCTGAGACCAGAGGATTGAGGTTCGCGGACAGCCTCAGCTACTTAGTGAGGCTCTCTGCAACTCAATGAGACCCAGTTTCAAAATAAAGAAAAAATAAAGAATAAAAAATAGGGCAGGGGGTGTAGCTCGGAGGCTGAATGCCCCTGGGTTCCATCCCCAGACCTGCAAAAAAAGAGAGAGAGAGAGAGAGAGAGAGAGAGAGAGAGAGAGAGAGAGAGAAGAAAGAAAGAAAGAAAGAAAGAAAGAAAGAAAGAAAGAAAGAAAGAAAAAATAGGGCCAGGGGTGTAGCTCGGAGGTAGAATGCCCCAGGGTTCCATCTCCAGTACTGCAAAGAGAGAGAGAGAGAGAGAGAGAGAGAGAGAGAGAGAGAGAGAAAGGCAGGCAGGCAGGCAGGCAGGCAAGCTTCTGAGATTTGAACTAAAGCAGCAGTAGTAGTAGAGTTAGGAAAGATCAGAAAGCCCCTTGGGAGGAAGGTACAGAGCAAAGGCAGCAAAGGCAGTCCTACACTGACAGCTGGGGCAGCTGGGAAGATGAAGGGGCTTGAACTGTAATCAAGAGCAGAGGTTGGGAGCCAAGGTGATGGGGTCCTTGGGATGCTCATGGGAGGTCACAGGCAGCCGACTGCAGCTTTTAGAACCGCCTGCCCACCTCTTGCACTCACACTGCCACTTGCTTCTCAGGTACTTGAAGTGGTGGTACCGGAAGACCCAAGTGGAAAAGAAGAAACCTTTCATCGACATGTTCAGTTGTGTACCCTTGAGACAGATCTACGGTGAGCCTCACCCCAGCTCTGTCCTGCTCAGGGAGGGTCCAGCCTCCAGGTCTCCTGCCGAATTAGGCAAAGGCTTCCAGTTTATCCAAACTGTACTGCTCCATTCTCTAGATGTTTAGAAGAACCAATATATAGTCTAGAAAGTAAAAAAGGGATTTCTTTTCCTTCCCCCCCAGGCTTTGCTAACCACCTGATTCTCTCTCTAGGTTGTCCCTTGGGTGGCATTGGGGGAGGCACTATCACCCGTGGCTGGAGAGGCCAGTTCTGTCGTTGGCAGCTTAACCCTGGAATGTACCAGCACCAGACAGTGATCGCCAATCAAGTAAGAGCCAGGAGGTGGAGGAGGGGCCCAGGCACAGAAGGGCTGCTTGGCTGGTGTAGGATGTGGCAGTTAGGTGTATGTATGATTCAATCCAGAGTGCTTTCTGGAGACTTTCTGTGTGCCCAGCCCCTCGAGGATGTACTTAAGGAGTTTCTTGAAAGAGTAAACAGCCTGGCATTTCCCTAGTAAATGCCTCCTGCCCACCCTTCTGCCTCAACTCTCCTAGCTGAGCCAGTACCCACCACAAGTACAGAAGATTCCCACATCACTTAGCCTGAAAAAAACATTTGGTAGAACCAGAAGGGAAAATAAAACGAGAAGTCTATAAAGTTATGGGAAAAGAGATGTGTGATCCCATAGCTCCTCCCTGATTTGCGAACCTTCAGCCAAAGGTTGGCTTTCTCTGTGGCTCACTTTCCTAGGCCCCCAAAGTCCCGCTCCCCCAGACCTAGATCTATAGCTTTCTTCCCCCCTGTGAAGCTTCATTTCTCCCTCTTCTGTGCCTTTATCTCATCGGGGCCTTAGGTTGCCAGTGGTATGTGGCCTGCTGTTCATCATATCTCTCGGGACCTCCCCTGTGGAGTGGTCTATCAAGCTCTTTCCTATCTGAGGGCTCCGGCTTTCAGCTCATCTTCAAAGGAGCGATGACTAACAGGTCATCAGGAAGGCTGATGATAATAACCTTCCCAATTCAGGTGTGCTGGCCTGGCCTGCCCACTGCTCCCAGGTCCCCCTCTTTCTCATCCTTTAGGTACCCCAAGGGGAGTTTCTTCCAGAATCATGACTTTACAGTTAATGTAATTATTGTGTGCCTAATGTGTCCAAGGTACTGTGTTAGGCTTTTTGTATATTTGATATTAAAAACAATTCTCCAAAGTAAGTATCATTACCATGCTCATTTTACAGATGAAGAAATAATTTTCCATGTGGTTGGGATAGAGCATAGTGATTAAAACCATGGAGAGAACTGGTTCTGAATCCTGACCCTTCCTTTTACCAACCAGAGAGGTTGGTGACATGTATGAGGCCACAGGCTTGGTAAGAGGAAAGGTTGAGATCCAGAACCAGTTCTCTCTTGCTCAAGAGCCTGTGGTTTTAACCATTATAACATCAGGTAGTGTTTGGACCGAGGTAAGAGATATTAATCTCTTGTAGCCCTTCTCCCTAGAAGCTTTTCTGTTCCTTTTTCTTTTTTTTTTTTTCTTTGTATGTGTATGTGCATGTGCGTGCGTGCGTGCGAGGAGAGAGAGAGAGATGCCGGAGATTGAACCAAACCTTACACATTCTAGGCATGTTCACCTGCTGAGCTATATCCCCAGCCCCAGAAACTTATGCTTTTATTGAGGAAATGGACACTGTGAGACCACATCAGTGCCAGAATGAGAGGGACATGTAGTATACTAAGGAAAAGGGGATCTGCATGCTACAGACACTGCTCATTCTCTCCACACACATGCCAGCTCTGCAGATGGTCATATCAATGTACTAGAAAGGGTACATACCCTCAAAAGAACCCATGAGAGTTGGCCATGGTGGTATACCCTTTAATCCTAGTACTTGGTAGACTGAGACAGAAGGATCACAGTTTGAGGACAGCCTCACAATATTAATATTTAATATTGTTGTGAGACGCTCAGCAATCTAGTAAAACCCTCTTTCAAAAATAAAAAGTAATGCTGGGCGTGGTGGGGCATGCTTGTAATCCCAGCATTTGGGAGGCTGAGACAGGAGGATTGCACAGGTGCAGAGCAAGCCTCAGCTACTTAGGCCCTTTGCAACTCAGTGAGACCCTGTTTCAAAATAAAGAATAAAAAAAAGTAGGGCTAGGGGTGTCACTCACAGGTAGAATGCCCCTGGGTTCCATCTCCAGTACCTCAAAAATAAATAAATAAATAAGGCAAGGGGTCTGTAGCTCAGAGGTAGAATGCCCCATGGTTTAATCCCTAGTGATGTGTGTATGCGCGCGCGCGCACACACACACACACACACAGAAAAGAAAACCATCTGGAGGTGTAGCTCTGCAGTGGAACACCCCTGGGTTCAATCCCCAGTATCAAAAACAATACAGCTGGGCATGGTGGCGCACGCTTGTAATCCCAGTATGTGGGAGGCTGAGACAGGAGGATCGCAGGTTCATGGCTAGCCTCAGCTACCTAGTGAGGCCCCCTCCAACTTAGTGAGACTCTGTTTCAAAATAAGGAATAAAAAAGCTGGACATAGTGACACATGCTTATGATCCCAGTACTTAGGAGGCTGAGACAGGAGTATCTGGGTTCCCAGCCAGCTTCAGCTATTTAGTGAGGCACAACTTAGTGAAACCCTGTTTCAAAATAAAGAATAAAAAATTGGGCTAGGGGTGTAGCTCAGAGGTAAAATGCTTCTGGGTTCCATCCTCAGCACCACACACACAAAAAAAAAAGGATAAAATATAGGGCTGGGGACCCGGGTGTGGTGGCACACGCTTGTAATCCCTGAGTTTGGGAGGCTGAGACAGGAGGATTGCACAGGTTCGAAGACAGCCTCAGCTATTTAGTGAGGCTCTCAGCAACTTAGTGAGACCCTGTTTCCAAGTAAAGTATAAAATAGGTCTGGGAAGATAGCCCAGAGGTAGAAGGCCCCTGGGTTCTACACCCAGTACCAAAATAAATAAATAAATAAATAAATAAATAAATAAACAAACAAACAAACAAATAAATAGGGCTGGGGGTGTAGCTCAGAGGTAGAATGGCCCTGGGTTCAATCTCAGGTACAGGAAAAAAAAAAAAATGAAGCAGTCAGGATAATAGATGGCAAATAAATACATTAGGACCTCATATACCAAACGGTGGAATAGAGAGATAGAGTGACACATTGACTGACTCACTGCTGGGGGAAGGGGAGATAGCATTTGACCTAGGCCTTGAAGAATAAGGGGTCTTGCTGGGCGTGGTGGCCCACGTTTGTGATCTCAGTCCTTGGGGGCTGAGACAGGAAGATCATCCTCAGCTATTTAGTGAGGCCCTCTGCAACTTAGTGAGACTTTGTTTCAAAATAAAGAATAAAAAATAGGACTGGGATTATAGCTCAGAGGTAGAATGCTCCTAGATTTCATCACCAGGACTGAAAAAAAAGGAATAAGGAGGGAGCAGGAGCAGGAGCAGAGGGAGGCAGGAGGAAGAACAGTAGCATGCTCAAGGAACAGGGAGTATCTTGCATTCAAGCACCAGAATGTAGGTGCTTGAAGAGGTAGAGGCGAGATCAAGAAGGGCCTTAAGGCCCAGGTAAAATAATTTAGAAATTAGCCATGTACAGGTGCATGCCTATAATCCCAGTGACTCAGGAGTCCAAGGCTGGAGGATCAAAAGTTTAAGGCCAGCCTGGGCAACTTAGCAAGATCCTGTCATTAAAAAAATAAAATAAAATAAAATAAAGTTGGGCATGGTGGCACACACATGTAATCTCAGTGCTTGGGAGGCTGAGACAGGAGGATCACAGGTTCAAAGACAGCCTCTGAAACATAGATAGACTCTTAGCAACCTATCGAAACCCTGTCAAAACAAAAAAATAAAAAAAAAGAGCTAGGAAGCTGGGTGTGGTGGCGCAGGCTTGTAATCCCAGTACTTGGGAGGCTAAGACAGGAGGATCACAGATACGCAGCCAGCCTCAGCTACTTAGTGAGGCCATTTACAACTCAATGAGAACCTGTTTCAAAAGTACAGAATAAAAAAATAGGGCTGGGGGTGTAGCTCAAAGGTAGAATGCTCCTGGGTTCCATCCCCAGTACCCCCCAGTACAAAAAAAAAAAAAAAAGAAAGAAAAAAGACAAAGAGCTAGGAATATAGCACAGAGGTAGAATGCCCCTGAGTTCAATCCCCAGTACCACCAAAAAAAAAAAAAAAAAAAAAAAAAAGGAAGGTGGGGGATGTAGCCCAGTAGTATAGAACTCCTAAATTCAATCCCCAGTGCTGAGGGAAAACATATTTTAAAAGAATTTAAGACTTTACCTTGAGTGCCATAAGAGTCGCTGAAACATAAGAAACAAGAACTGACATATCTTGATTTGTCTTTTAAGAAAGCTCACTCTACTGCCCAGATAAGAAGGGGCAGAGCCCATGTAGGCCTAGATTAGGGCAGTGAGACCACAGTAGTGAAGGGAGAGGAAGCAGGGAGCTTGTGGAGGGGAAGGCTGTGGATGTGGCGGTGCTCACTGAGCTTGGGGGAAGGCCCAAGAGGTGACCTAAAGCTGGCGGTCAGTGGCGATGGTCCAGCTCTGGAAAGGAGGGCTGTTCTCAAGGGAGGAAGGCCACTGTGTGATGCTTCTCGGTTACCCTGTTCCAGCCTGAATGCTCTCTTGATCCAGTTCACAGTGTGCTTACGTCGGGAGGGGAGAACCGTGTACCAGCAAGTTCTGTCCCTTGAGCGTCCAAGTGTCCTGCGCAGCTGGAACTGGGGCTTGTGTGGGTACTTTGCTTTCTACCACGCCCTTTATCCCCGAGCCTGGACTGTCTATCAGCTTCCTGGCCAGAATGTCACCCTCACCTGCCGCCAGATCACACCCATCCTGCCCCATGACTACCAGGTGAGGCTCTCCTTGTTTCCTCCATTGCCTCCTCACCCCCAGATCCACCTCTCTGGAAAATCTCCATGACCTGTGATGGGGAGGGGCTGGAGCCTGGACATCACACATCCAGTCTAGTTGTGTATGCTCTCTGGTAGACAGCCTGCCAGGGATATGGGGAGATGCGAGTGGAGGACAGAGGCGAGTACACTGGGAGCATTTGAGACAGGGCCTCTGTGCCTAGGACTGTTCCTGGGGAGTGGGGCCAGGAGGGCTACCCCGAGGCCATCTGAGTCCAGTCCTTTGCCCCCAGGACAGCAGCCTGCCTGTAGGAGTCTTTGTGTGGGATGTGGAAAATGAAGGGGACGAAGCACTGGATGTGTCTCTCATGTTCTCCATGCGCAATGGGCTGGGGGGTAAAGACGATGCCCCAGGGGGGCTGTGGAACGAGCCCTTCTGTGTGGAGCGGGACGGGGAGACCATACAGGGGCTGCTGCTGCATCATCCAACCCTTCCGAATCCCTACACCATGGCTGTGGCTGCACGACTCAAGGTACTGGAAGAGCCTGCCCTGCACCTTCACCTTTAATCTCTTACCCTCAGCCTGACCCTGAACCCATCCCCACCCATCACGGTCTCATCCCTTCATCAAGTCCCAAGTCCCACCTCATGAGAGCCCTTCAGCCTCTGGAGCTTGGAGGCAAGAGGATGTCAGAGCTGAAAAGCTAGTCAGAATCCAGCCAGCTTGTAGAGCTGGCCCTCACTGAGTCTTTGACCCTTAACAGGCAGATACCACGGTAACCCACATCACAGCCTTTGACCCCGACAGCACCGGGCAGCAGGTGTGGCAGGACCTACTTCAGGATGGACAGCTGGACTCCCCCACTGGTGATGGGGGGGGTCTGACCGGGAGGTTTGGGGAAGACTGTCCCTGTCTTAGGCCCAGGGGTGGGAGACCTGCTGATGAATGGACTTGTTCTCATGTTAGGGATCCCTAGCCCCGGGGTTGAAGGAGTGCCTTTGCTGATTCTTCTTGTGCTTCTCAGGCCCAAGTACCCCCACACAGAAGGGAGCAGGCATCGCTGGGGCTGTATGTGTTTCAGGCAAAGTGCCTCCTCGAGGCCGGTGCTGCCTAGAGTTTTCACTGGCTTGGGACATGCCCAGGATCATGTTTGGGGCTGAGGGCCAAGCTCACTACAGGTGAGGAGGTAAAGAGAGTTTAAGGAATCCGCAGCTCTGGGGCAGTGACTGGAGCAGGTGTTTTCATTCCTTCCCTTTCTTTCTACCCCAGGCGGTACACAAGATTCTTTGGCCTAGATGGTGACGCAGCACCTGCCCTTAGCCACTATGCACTGTGCCAGTATGCAGACTGGGAAGACAGGATCTCAGCTTGGCAGAGCCCGGTATTAGACGACAGGTGCCAGTGGGGCCCTATTTTGCCTTTTTTCTGGGCACTCACTCTCTAAATGGGGCTCTGATTCACTGTCTACCCACTAGTCAGTAGAGCCGCGCTGGGATTCACTTGGTGTTTCCACTCTGCTGAGCCCAAGTCCTTTCAATCCTTGGAGGGCCACACTCATGAAACCATCCCTCCTCCTGGCTCCGCAGATCCTTGCCTGCCTGGTACAAGTCTGCATTGTTCAACGAACTATACTTCCTGGCCGATGGAGGCACAGTATGGCTGGAAGTTCCCGAGGACTGTCTCCCAGAAGAGCTGGGAGGGAGCATGTGCCAGCTCCGCCCCATCCTGCGCAACTATGGTCGATTTGGCTATCTTGAGGGTATGGTCTGCTGTCGGGCTGGGATGTGGCAGGCCGCATCCCTCAGATCACCCAGTGCCCCGCCATAAGGCCAGGTGATAGATTTTGCCTATCCCAGGGCACTGGTGGGCTGGGGGCTAAGTGGAGACTGCCGACTGATGACATTGTCTTACCTCCAACCCTGAAAAACAAGGTAGGGAGGGGACTATGAAGGGAAAGCAGGAATTCTGGCAATGTGTGTCTCTCTTTCCTCCAGGCCAGGAGTATCGCATGTACAACACATACGACGTCCATTTTTACGCTTCCTTTGCCCTCATCATGCTCTGGCCCAAACTTGAGCTCAGCCTACAGTATGACATGGGTGAGGGTAACTTGTGTCTTGCTGGTGTCCTTTAGCTCCCTCATTGTCTCTCCTCCCCACCCCAACATATCTGTGTCCTGCTCTTTGGTTCCCCTCTGGGGTGACATGCCCAGCTCCCTGCCCACCCCAAGCCTGCCCATATCTTGCCTTCCCCTACCTACTTGTGTGTCTGCTGCCCCAGCTCTGGCAACTCTCAGGGAGGACCTGACATGGCGGCGGTACCTGATGAATGGGGTGATGGCACCTGTGAAGAGGAGGAATGTCATCCCCCACGATATTGGGGACCCAGGTAAAAAATCCCCGGATACGCTGCGAGCTTCCCCCTTCAGTTTACGCCCTTCACCTTACCCACCAGTGCAGTGAACCAGGTCCCTTCCCCCCCACAGACGACGAGCCCTGGCTGCGGATCAATGCGTATTTGATTCACGACACTGCTGACTGGAAGGACCTGAACCTCAAGTTTGTGCTGCAGGTTTATCGGGACTACTACCTGACAGGTGACCAAGGCTTCTTGAAGGACATGTGGCCTGTGTGTCTGGTAAGGAGACATGCATGGGAGCAAGAGCATCAGGCATGACCAATGTGGGGAGAGCCCAGCTGGCTAATGTCTTTCCTTAGTGCCTAGATCTCTGGTATCTTGGTCCCTCTCTAGACTGTGATGGAGTCCGAAATGAAGTTTGACAAGGACCATGATGGACTCATTGAGAACGGGGGCTATGCAGACCAGACCTATGATGGATGGGTCACCACAGGCCCCAGGTTGGTGGGGTAGGGGTTTCTGGGAGGCCCAAGGCAAGGAGTTAGGCACCGAGGGATGGGAAGGCTCAAGAAAGACCGGATGCTTGTCTGTTGGATCACATGGGATTGGCTGGAACTGCCAGTCTGACACCAACACCCCTGTCCTTGATCAGTGCCTACTGTGGAGGGCTGTGGCTGGCGGCTGTGGCTGTGATGGTCCAGATGGCTGTCCTCTGTGGGGCACAGGATGTCCAGGAGAAGTTTTCTTCCATCCTCAGCCGAGGCCAAGAAGCCTATGAGAGACTGCTGTGGAATGGTGAGTGGGGACCTGAGGAGCCAAAGCGGTTTGGGGACCCCAGGCACCTCACTTTGCCCTTCTACTCCAGGTCGCTATTACAACTATGACAGCAGCTCTCAGCCTCAGTCCCGGAGCATCATGTCTGACCAGTGTGCTGGACAGTGGTTCCTGAGGGCCTGTGGCCTAGGAGAGGGAGACACTGAGGTGAGAGATCAAGAGGAGGAGTCCGAGAGAAAGGTGTTTTTCCCAAGGTGGGAAGCAAGTATAAGACCACGTCCCTGCCTTTGCCCTGGCCCCTCCAGGTATTTCCTACCGCGCATGTGGTCCGTGCTCTTCAAACCATCTTTGAGCTCAACGTCCAGGCTTTTGCAGGAGGGACCATGGGAGCTGTCAACGGGATGCAGCCCCATGGTGTCCCTGATAGATCCAGTGTGCAATCTGATGAAGTCTGGGTGGGTGTGGTCTACGGGCTGGCAGCCACCATGATCCAAGAGGTAATACACTTCTTTCCCATCTCTTCACCATCTGTACTGTGGCCCAGACAACTTCTACAGCCACTAAACCTCTTCAAAGCATAACCTGATGCCATCTTATCCACCTGTAAAACCTCCCTCTTTTCTCTGGGATGCATGTATGCCACCTCCTGCCTTCAGGTTTCTGCCTATGGGTCAAATTTGTCTCCCAATAACTGGGATTTCCCTGAGGGCAGAGATGCTACTGTCTCCATCTGAAGTGGCGC
Source organism: Muscardinus avellanarius (assembly GCF_963383645.1). Classification (NCBI taxonomy): domain Eukaryota; kingdom Metazoa; phylum Chordata; class Mammalia; order Rodentia; family Gliridae; genus Muscardinus; species Muscardinus avellanarius. The sequence goes on from NC_137799.1 coordinate 39,833,026, forward strand.
TGTCCAGCTAAAATGGTTACACTGGGGTGCTGAGTTACGTGTATGACTTCCATCTCTCCCCACAGGGCCTGACTCAGGAGGGCTTCCAGACAGCTGAAGGCTGCTACCGAACTGTGTGGGAGCGCCTGGGCATGGCTTTCCAGACCCCAGAGGCATACTGCCAGCAGCGGGTATTCCGCTCACTGGCCTACATGCGGCCACTGAGCATCTGGGCCATGCAGTTGGCCCTGCAGCAGCAGCAGCATAAAAAGGTCTCCAGGCCAACAGCCAAACAGAACGCAGGACTAAGCATGGGGCCTAGCTGTGGACCAAAGGGAGCTCTGGCAAACCTAAGCCCAGAGTGAGCCCTCTGAACTGTGGGAGCCCAGCCTCCAGCTTGGTCTTTGCTCCTTACCCCCAACCTCCTGCAGCCCTGAGCCACCAGGACAATCACGCCCTCTCCCTTTTCCCCACCCAATTGTGCCAGTAAAGAGGGGCTGAGGGTGAAAGGGCATCAGAACCACTTATTTATTTCTTTCCTTATTTCCTTCACAGCATGAAAAGATATATACATGAATACAAATAAAAGACCCACAAAGCCAGTAAGTGTGGTGAGTTTGAGCCCTCAGGCATCCTAACAGGGCACAGAAGTGAAGGCCAGCCTTCTCCCTCTCCTTTTTATTTGGACGCTGACAGGGTGGTAGGGGAGAGGCTCTTGCTGAGATAGCCCATATCTAACCATCTAACCCGAATATCTGCCTTGCAAGATGACAGTTGGGGGGCTGTGGGTAGGGCGCCATTCCCCTTTCCTTGTGAGATTTGCTTGCAGGGAAAGTATGGGACCTTGGAAGGGGGACTCTGAGTAGAGGTCAGGGAGTGGACTCTGCAAGGGAGGCTTAGCCGGCGGAGCCTGAGGCATGTGATACAGCAGGCAGGAATTGTTGCCCAGGGCCTGGAGCACGTGGTTTGAGCTGTCCAGCAGCTGGTTTATACTGCCCGTCGGTTTCTCTGGCTGCAGAGCAGGCAGCTCCAGCTGGTGAGGGTCCTCACTAGGGAGGGCACGAAGCTGGCGGGACAACACTGAGAAGACAAAGAACTGTCAGGAGGAAACAGAGCCAAGGCCTCTCCCCTAGCCCATGCCTTAAAGGTATCCTTAATAAGCCTCTTACCAACATACTCAGCTGGCAGGCTCCCCCTCGTGTCAGAAGAGTACATAGCAGGTACAAGGAGGAGGCAGAAGGAGAACAGCAGGACCTAGAGTGCAGGAACCAGAGATGAAGGGCTCCGAACTGTACTTCTCTCCCCACCACCGAGCAAAGGCTGTGTCCCATCACCATTCTCACCAAGACACAGGTGCTGCTGCTGGTGGTTTTGTTTGATATCTCAATCACCATGGCCTGGAGTTTCCTCAGCTGATCTAGAAGGGACCTAGGGGAGGAAGGGACAGTCGTGAGCACCCCTTAGCCTGGTACCCTAAGCCACACTGAAACCCTCCTGTTATAGCCACCTTCTCCTTCTGCACCCTGGATCCTGGATTTATTTTTCATCCTATTTTTGCAAGTGACTTCTTCCTCTCTGTGGATAAAATGCCTGACAGCTCTCATTAAGACAAAACAAAAAGCTGGCCATGGTGGCGCACACTTGTAATCATAGCGCTTGGAAGGCTGAGACAGGAGGATCGAATCGCACAGGTTCAAAGCCAGCCTCAGCTACCTAGTGAGGCTCTCAACAACTTAGTGAGACCCTGTTTCCAAATAAAAATATAAAATAGATCTGGAAGTGTAGCCTGGAGGTAGAAAGCCCCTGGGTTCCACCCTCAGTACCACCAAAAACTAAAAAACTTCTCTGCCCTGACTTCAACTACTTTGCTAATACCCTCAGTAGTTCTCAAATGCCTGATCTTCGTGCCCAAAATCCTCACCAGGCACTCTGTGTTCTCTAACTTCTGACCCGACTCCCTATCTTGGGCTTCTAGCCAAACCCAACTATGTTGTATTCTCTCTGCCTAGCATGCTTTTTCCAGTCATCCCCATCTCCAGGACCCTAACTTCTCTTAGATACTGCCTGCCCCATGAGGTCTTTCTTCCTTCTCCTTTCCTTTAGCTCCTTAATAAATGTAGCCCCCATTGCTGTGGATTTCTTGAAATCACAGACCCAGGAAAGCCCAAGCACCAGACCTTGCATTTGAGAGCTGCCCAGTAAGGGAGGGCAGGGAAAGTGGGAGAGCATGCAGCAAGGGGAGGAGGATGTGGAGTGCCGCTCACAGGTTCTGCTCCTCCAGAAGCTGGACTTTGTTCTGTAGCTCCAAGTTCTGGGCTGTGTACTTCAAGACCCTGGGAATGACAGAGGAAAGGTGTTATGGCCTGTTTCCTCCCTTCAAAACTTAACACTTCCAACTATTTCTTCCATTCCATCCTCTCATACCTGTTCTCTAAAGTCCCCACATACACCTTCTTCTTCCTGCGGCTCTCTTGAGCAGACCTCTTGTTTCGAATCTTCCTCCGCACTTGTTTCAGAGCTTGCTCCTCCATCTGAGAGAAGACAAAGAAAGGGGTGTTAGAGGAATACTGGATCAAGAAGTTGAAAAGCAACCTAATTCAATCTTCTTCCTGATGCAGGAATCCTTCTACAGCTTCTATGACCAATAGCATTCAGTTTCTGTCTGCTTCCAAGGACCAGGTGTTAACACTTACAAGCCAGGCCTTTTTAAACAATTTTATTTAAAAAAAAAAAAAATCCTCATCCCAAACCAGCATCTGCCTCCTTATTTCTATCCATCATACTTACTTAGAATCTTTGGGGCTATATACAATAAACCCTCTTTAGTTACTTTAAGCATCTTAACATAAATTGGAAAAGGAAAAAATGTGGACAAAAATTTTAACGCATCATTTCTCCCCCGGATGGACTGTATTTGCTTAAAAAGTGTCAAGGATAGGGGCTCAAAACTGGGCACTAAAATGTGTTCTGAGAAGCTGAGTGTGATGGAGCACACTTGTAATTTTAGTACTTAGGAGGCTGAGACAAGAGTATCACAGGTTCATGGCCAGGCTCTCTGCAACTTAGTGAGGCCCTCTGCAACTTAGTGGGATCCTGTTTCAAAATAAAAAATAGGGCTGGGAGTGTAGCTCAGAAGTGGAACATCCCTGTGCTCAATCCTCAGTACCACACAAACACACAAAAAAAGATGTGCTCTGAGCTGGATATGGTTTCTTAAGCTTTTAATCCCAATACTTAGGAGGCTGAGACAGAAAGATCGCAAGGTTGAGGCCAGCCTCAGCAACTTTGTGAGACCCTGTTTCAAAATTTAAAAAGTTTTAAGCTAGGCGTGGTGGCGCACGCTTGTAATCCCAGCATTCAGAAGGCTGAGACAGGAGGATCACGGTTCACAGACAGCCTCAGCTACTCAGTGAGGTCTTCTGCAACCTAGTGAGACCCTGCTTGAAAATGAATAAAAAATAGGACAGGGGGTGTAGCTCGGAGGTAGAATGCCCCTGGGTTCCATCCCCAGACCCGCAAAAAAAAAAAAAAAAAAAAAAAAAAAAAAAAAAATCCCTTAGCCTTTTTAACAGACACTGATTTCATCCTCATGTAATAATACTGTGCCTATAAAGTTGTCATTCATTGCTGAATTCGCGCAAGCGTGTGTGTGTGTGTGTAATATGGGGGATTGAACCCAGGAGCATTCTACCTCTGAGACACACACCCCCAGACCTTTTTTTATTTTGAAACAGGGCCTCACTAAATTGCTGAGGGTGGCTCTGCAAACATGCAATCCTGTCTCGGCCTTCCAAGTACTAGGATTAAAAGCACGTCCCACCACACATTGCTGGAAATTTAAAACTTGGGATTTTTAATTCATTCTTGTACTGCTTGGTTCAGCCTTGAACTCTCAAAATACTTCTACCATTCACAAGAAGTGGATTACCATGTGTACATGTATGTACACACAAGTTTTTTACCCCAATATGATGTATGAATATAATACACCAATAAAAAATTTAAAAATAAAAAATAAAGAAGTGGATTATCATGAAGCCAATGAACTCTGTCAGGGCCTTCACTTATATCATGCTTTCCAAGGCCCTAAGTAATGTTGCACTGATAATTTTGAATTCTCTTTTTTCTTAGAACACTTAAACTTATATAAGACCCACAGAACCAAGATCTGCCTTTGCTTCTAGTATATAACTACCTGCCCCAATTTCTTACTAGCAATAAATTTGCTAGTTTTCTCACCCTGACCTTTTTTTTTTCAGCTTATTGATATAAAATGAACAGAATTCTACTTGGGATTCACAATCTGTCTCCAGCCTTTGCTCTGCCAATGAGAGTCTTACCTTAGTGAGAGGAAGTGTCCCAGGCACAGCAAACCCGTCCTTCTCCAGTAGCCTTTTCTCTTCCTCTGTCAGTATCAGTTCAGCAACCTCCTGCAGTTATGGGAAGTGGACAGCAGAATTGCATGCTGACCATCAGAAGGAAAAAGGGAATCCTGGCCCCGCCCGTGCAATGTCGGAATGATCCTCCTGAAAATCAAGTCAAGTACCTGCTCTGCAGGCTCCTCCACATACGGTGGAGTGATCTGAGCCTCCTCCGTTCCGCAGCTCCCACTATCTGCAGAAGGGAAAGTAGAAATAGTCCGGCCCATGACCCCTCCCCTTCTCCCAAGCTTCCCTTGTTTCAGACTCACCTACATCTATGGAAACATGTTCTCGTGGGAAGGAGTAGGTGTGATCATGGTGGACAGGATAGGATTTGGAGGAACTGAGAAAGTCCAACGACGGTGGAGGACTCAGCAGGGAGTCTAGCAAATCCTCAAACTCCCAGTCGCTCAGTGCCTGCACAGAGTTCTAACAAACGGGCCTCGATTTATCTCCACCCCTGGCTCCCAGACTTCCGAGCTTCGCCACTCAGAACCCCGTCTCACCTCGGAGGGCGACAGCTCCCAGTTCAGGGGAGGCTCCAGGGCCTGGTCTGGCGCAGCCTCCAAAGCCCCGCTTTCCTCCAGCAGGAAGCCCAGCAGGTCCTGGTCGTCAGGGTCCAAGGCCAGCTCCATTTGGGGCGTCTACGGAAAGGATGGGCAGAAACACAGGGGTTCACCCCTCCGGCGGCCCCACCCGCCCGCCCGTTGGCACGACTCCCGACCTGAGCGTCGGCCCCCCGCACCTGTCCCGGCCCCTGCTGGGCTTCAGCGGGGCCAGCGCGAGCCGCCGCCCAGCCGCGGTGCTCTTCCGCCTCCAACACCGCAGCGGTGACGCGTCGCGCCCGCGGCATGCCGGGACTTGGAGTTCGCCCCGCGCGGCGGCGGCGGGAGCCACGTCCCGAGGGCTCGGCCGCCACTCCCCGAGGGCGGGCTGAGCGCGGCTCCGCCCCGGCCCAGCCCGGAGCACGGCGGGCCGCGGCCGCGGCGGGCGTCTCTCGCTTCCTGCCGGGGAGGAGCCGCGCGGGCGGGCGGCTCGCGGGCACCGAGAGCGGGGCCAGAGCAGCTTCCTGGGCCCGCGGGCAGGGCCGCCGGGCGCCGGGACGGAAGTGGCCGGGAGGGCGTCGCGGGCGGCGGCGAGGCCGGCAGACCCGGAGCTAGCGGTCCGCGCCGGCGGGCGGCGGGCGGGCGCGGAGCCAGCGCAGGTAGGCGGGCGGGGGCGCGCGGGCGGGCCCGGAGCCGGCGGCGGGCGCGGCCCGGCCTCCCGCGGGCCTGCGGCGGGCGGGCGGCGCCCAGGGCGTCTCGGCGAGGGCCGGAGCCCGCAGGCCCCCGGGCGGCCCGGGGAGGCGAGCGCCGCGGGGCCCGGAGGCGCGGGGCGGGCGCGGGCGCGGGCCCCGACGCTACTGAGAGCGGGTTTGTGGGTTTGGGCGCGTTTGGCATTAGGTGGGGTGGGGTTTAGGAATCGGGTCACGTTAGGCATACCCGCTGGGCTAAAATTTAAGTTATTCGTGGGAGTCAGGTCTACTTTGTGTAAAGCGGGGTTTAGATTAAGGTCAGCGTCTCGTTTTCTGGAATGGCCAGTAGAAGTCAAAAGAGTTCAGGGCCAGGTTAAGGGTCAACAACAAGAGTTAGGTTGGAAGTCCGATTTAGGGATTAAAGACCATTGTCATGGTCGGTAGTAAGGATGAACTGTGAAAAGGTGAATTAGGAATTAAATTACAAATGCGCTTTAGGCTTAGGAGTCAACATTTAGGATTAAAGTGTGGGAATTTGATGCTAAAGGTAAAATTAGGTCAATATGGGTGTCTACTGGGACTGGAATAAATGTCAAAGCCAGGACTGGGAAACGGGAAACAAATTAAGATCACGATTAATGTTAGGAATTAAAGATAACTTTAGGGGTTGTGGTTGACGCCTTGGGCGGGTAAAATTGAAGAGGTTGGCAGCAAAAGTAGATGTCTTTTTGTGTGTGTGGAGAGGTCCCTTATTCCTGTGTCGTCACAAGGGCTTCCTTTACCCTAAAACATGACAAACTAATTTCAGACCAGGGTCCTAGGCTCCAGCTAGGATGATAGTCATCTGCAATTCCAGCCTTTTATTCCATACTTTAAGACCAAGGCTTAAACTGTGGCCATCACAGTTGCAGGACAGATTCCTGGACTATATTGTTTACAAAATGGGATGCAGAATATAGACAGGGACCCAGGAGCTGTAGGTTGCCTAGTCATAAGAGAACTGCCTAGGGAAGAGGAGACCCATGACTAAGGGGGAGGCAGACCAAGGAAACACTGTTGCCAGGGGAAAGGGGATGACTGAATCCCATGACAGTCTAGCCCTGCTGCCTCCCTCCCCTCTTGCTTGCTCCCTAGATATTATGCCTTCCTCTCCTGGCTCTGGATTACACATACTTTCTTCACACTTCCTTACAGGATCACTTCTTTTGTCATTAACTCTCACTTGTCTTCTTACCATCCATTTCCAACCTCCCTGCTGCCTCTCTCCTAGCGCCTCCATCCACACATTCTACACCCAAATCTGAGCTTTCCCATCATCTTGAAGCACTCTCCCACCATTTCATCCACTCATACACCTGCATACCACCTGGTGGTCTGCTGAATACCCTAACCCCAGCCCCTGCTGTGTGCATCCCCTCATTGTGAGCTTCTTAATTTCTTGGTCCAGTGGTAGATTCCCTTCCCCCACTCCCCAAGAGAAAAGAGGAAACGAGACCCAAAGAGGAAACTGGGTCTTGCTGATCCCACGCCCAGCCAGGCCACTGACCACACCCCCATTTCACTCCCAGCCTGACCCTGCCACTGACCACAGCACTATCCCCTACCCAGCCTGATACAGCCACCGGCTATACCCCACGCTGCCCCTCCCTCCACCCTAGCTCCAGTTTTACTTAGGCACTGCCAATGTCCCTTCACTACCCCACCCCACCCTGGCCTAATATAGCCACTGACCACATACTGACCTGGCCTCTGACCTCACTCCATCATTCCCTGACTTAGCCATCATCCACGTAATCATCTCTCTTCCCCCCTCCAGCCTGCTCTCCGTGACTTAACATATATGTATTTTCCCTGTCTGGCAATTAATCACATCTTATCTCCTTTTTTCCATAGTCTCATTCTCACATTCTCACCCGCCTTGATCCTCCCCCTCCCCAATTCCTCCCGGAAACTCAAGCTGTCTAATCTACTAAGTGGCTCACTTAGATGTGCACTTATACAGATGATAGGATTCTGGCCCCTGAAAGTTGACAGAACAGTCTGTCATCAGGACCTGTCTGTTCTGCGTCTTAAAGTCTCTCCTGAGTGGCAGCTTCCTCTCCACCATTTTAACTGTGGCTTGATTTCTCCTTACTTGTACTAATACTGTGTCCTTCTAACCAATCTCCAAAGTTATTTTTCCTTAAATTGCAGTTCTGGTTATGTTCCTTCTTTGCACAAAGCCTCTCTTGGTCTCCTGTCCTCTCCAGTAGCTAAAATTTCTCATACTGCTCCCTAGGCTTCATCCTAACCCTGACTTCCGTCCGCTGCTCCCTTGCAGGTACTCTGTGCTTCAGCCAGCCCGCCTACTCACTCCCCTGAATGCTCCTCCACGATTTCCTGCTTCTCCACCTTTGCCTATGCTATCCTCTCTGCCTGGAATGCTACCTTTGACTCATCTGGCTGGCGTGATGGAGAGAGCTTGGGCTTTGGAGTCAGAGAGACCTGGGTTCGGATCCTGGCTTCACGACTTATTATTTGGACAAGTGCTTTCAACAAGTATTTAACATCCTTGAGCCTCAATTTTCTAATCTGTAAAAATGGAAATAATGACACCTACCTTGCAGGGTTGTTGTAAGAATTAACTGAAATTATGTATATGTTGCAATTTTATAGTCAATAAATGTCAGATCACTATTACTTATCTTTTTTTTTAATCCTAACTTCACATGACACCTTTCGTGGATACTTCTTGGTGCTGTTTCCCTAACCTTTCTGCTTTCCCCCTTAGAGTTAGGGCTCTCCTCTGAACACACACTTTTTTGCTCTTATCACATCCTGCTCTCTATTGTAACTGTATTTAGCTTACCCTCCCATCTGGAGGACTGGGAGCCCATTGAAGGCAAAGGCTAGGTCTTACTCATCTTGGTTTTCAGCCACTGAAAGTTTGGCCCTGGGCCTTCCCCACAATAGGCCCTCAAGGAATGCTGGCTGGATGAATGAAAGGAGTGTGTACATAACAGGGAGAGAGGTGTGAGGGGACAGGGATTGGAACCTGGTGTGCTGTGATCTGTGGGGAAGCTGTGTACTTCATGGAATGGGGTCCTTGCAAGATCTGTCTGTGTAGGGGCCATGTGATGGAGATAGATATATGTAGAAACCGTGTAGGTGGCTTTGTGGGAAAGTTTTGTTCATAGGCTGGGGTGCATTAGGAGAGAATGAGTGTGCATGTATAGATGTGGAGGGACTATGTTGGAGGAAGTCAGTCCAGCCTCTCAGCTGCCCAGTCCAGCCCTAAATGAGCCTCCAGCAGCCCGAGGCCGGATATGTCAGTCTCACCCACAAACCCTTCCCCCTCCCTGCAGCGGTTGCGGACTCAGAGGCCAAATTTGGTAACAGACTTGAGTGCTACTCCCCCAACCCTCGTACATTCTGACTCTGTCTTCAGCCTTCCTGCTCTCCTTTTCCCTCACTATAGCTCCCTATATTCCTGCCTCTGTGTTTGTGGATACCTGCTCTGGCTGTATTCTCCATGTACCCCAAAATTCCTAAGCCTCAATATCGTTACATTCCATTCCTTGCTGGGATTTGACCTCCTGTCCTCCATCCCCCCCCCCAACTTGCCCAACTCCTCTGGAATGCATCTCAGGAATGTATTGAGGGAGGAGGAGTTCCCTGGGAGGGTGACAGGAGGGGGTGTTGTTGCTGTTCCATAAAACATGATGGGAAGTGAGCAGAGTTCTCAGGGCAGGAACCTCGGGGTACTGGTGGCAGAGCCTTGTTCTCTACCACCAATACCCTCAATTCCCTGACTGGTTCTCTCCCCTCCCCTCACCCTGTACAACTATGTAGATGTCCACTCAGGACCCGCCTGGGAGCTGGGGTAGGCATGACTCAACTCCCTTATCGGGGTCTCACAGAGGCTTCTGAGGAAGAAGTGGGTGTCCTTATGTCCGGAGGAAATGGGGGGAGACATGCAATTTCAGTTTAGGGTGAAGGGTCCTTTCAGTCCTGCTCTGGCTCCTCGGACTCCTGGCTTCTCTGACCCTCTAGCCTTTTCTCTGACCACTCTTCTGTGGTCAGCAGCCTACGGCCAGGTATGCCCCACTGTTAGGAGAGGTATCCCAGGAATGGGGAGGGGGTAAGGAACTAGATCTGGGGAGACTGGGTTCACCCTCTTTTGTGTGAGAGTAAAAGATAGAGAATGAGCTGTGGTTCTTCCCTTTTGGGTTTTAGACTGTTTATAAGTTCAGAAATGCTCTATTAGTCCTCGACCCAGACCTCTCCTTCATCTACCTTCTGTTTGTACCTAGACTCTCAACTCTCACCTCCCCATCCCTCTGACCTCTTCACCCTCTACTCATTCCCAGCTTCCCTGGTTCCCAAATGTCCTCAGTATCTTGACAGCCTATCTCTGCTTCCCAACCTTTGCTCCAGTCTCCCCCATCCCCCTTGGAGCTAGCAGTTTTCCAGGAGGGAAATAGGGAGCTTGGATTTTCTCATTCTCTTAGTGAAGAGGCACCCAATCCCTGTACCAGGCAGGGTCTCATCATTAGCTGCCGGGCAGACTTGTCCTCTTGCAGCCTGTGCACCCCTCGCCTCCTCCAGCGACTCCTCCAGCCCTCTGAGGGGTGGTGTCAGGAGGGGAAGCAGGTGGGGTAGGTATGCTGAGCTGCACTAGAAGGATTAGAAGGAGTGGGCTCTTACCCCTGCCTTGAAACTTTCTCCTCTCCTCCCAGGATCTGTTCCCTCTTCTGTGGAATTGAAGTGTTGTCTACATAATTTCTGAGATCCATTTGGACTAGAGAATCATAATTCTAGCTTGACTGCCAGGGAATCCAGAAATGGGGCTTAGCAACTTAGGGAGTCCCCGGCCCACCTCTCAGATCAGAGGGAAGGTGGGGCAAGCATAGGGTTGGAGGGCTGGAATAGCCAGTATTTGGTCTCCCTGCCGGGCTGGCTAGAAATTCTGCAGGCTTCAGGAGCCCTTGGGAATTATCTCATATAACGTCTTTATTTTCCAGAGAAGGAGGCAAAGCTAGGAGAGGGAAGGTCACATGATGAGTTAGGGCAGATCTCTGAAAATCCCAGACAGGGAAAAGCCAGCAGAACACAGTGGGAGACAAAGAAAAATCCTGACCCAGGAAAACACAAAAACCAGGCAGGGCCAGGGCTGGGGCAGGAGGTGAGCAGGGACACGTGGCGGGAGAGGCACCTGGAAGAAAGAAGGGAGGCACAGATTGCAGCCGGGCAGGGCAGTGTCCTCAGGTGACACCGCATCACAGGTCGGCTGCTGTGGCCTCACACCGACCTTCCCTGGGTGTCTTAAATGGTCAGGACTAGTCCTTTTGATGTAAATAACCTCTCACTCTTTGAAATTACTACGACGGACAAAAATAATACGATGACTCTCTGTTTTGAGTCCCTTTCAGAAATCCCCTCTCTGGGACTCCACTGTCTGGGAGCCTCTTCTCCAGTGAGAGCATATTCTAACAAATTACCAATGCCAATATCAATATCATGCCTGGGAGGAAGGGAAGAGGGTGAGAACCAGTGGGAAGCTCACCAAGTGCTGTGTGCACGTATGAAGTGTGGTCACAATGCACCAATAGAGAGAGACTATTCTAATGTCCCGATGCCACAGGCCAGGTATAGCCAGGCTGGAGAGCAGACGCCGCCACGATGGTCGCGCTTTCGCTGAAGATCAGCATTGGGAATGTGGTGAAGACAATGCAGTTCGAGCCGTCTACTATGGTGTATGACGCCTGCCGCATCATCCGCGAGCGGATCCCAGAGGCCCTGGCTGGCCCTCGTGAGTTACTGCCCAGGTGGCCAGGATGGGAGTTCTCTGTCCCTTGCATTCTCAGGGTCTTGACAATGACCCAGTGTCCCCTAAGACTATCACCCCTCAGGTCTGTGCTCCATGGTTCCCTTCTTTCTCTCTGGGTCCAAGATCATGAGAGAACTATTAAGGGACTCTGAGCGAGGTGTGGTAGCACACGCTTATAATTCCAGCATTTGGAAGACTGAGACAGGAGGATCGCAGTTCGTGGACAGCCTCAGCTACTTAGTGAGGCCCTTTGCAATTCAGTGAGACCCTGTTTGAAAACTAAATTTATATAAAATAGGGGTCGGGCGTCATGGTGCACGCTTGTAATCCCAGCATTCAGGAGGCAGATACCAGGGAATCACTGTGTACAGCCTCAGCTACTTAACGAGGCCCTTTGCAACTCAGTGAGACCCTGTTTCAAAAATAAAAAGGTTGCCGGGTGTGGTGGCGCACGCTTGTAATCCCCGCGCTTGGGAGGCGGAGACAGGAGGATCGCGCTGGTTCAAAGCCAGCCATGCTGGCTTACGAGACCCTGTTTCAAAATATAAAAAAAAAAATAGGTCTGGGAGTGTAGCCCTGAGGTAGATGGGCTTCCAGGAACCCCAGTACCACCAAAAAAATAAATAAATAAAAATAAATAAAAAAATAAAAAGGTCTAAAACATAGGGCTGAGGGTGTAGCTCAGAGGTACAGTGCCCCTGGGTTTTATCTCCGGTATTGGGGGGGGGAGAGAATATAAAATAGGGCTGGGGGTGTAGCTCAGAGGTAGAATACCACTGGGTTCCATCCCCAGTACCAAAAAAAAAAAAAAAAAAAAAATTCAGGGACTCTAGTGTAGCCATTCAGACACAGAGGGGTCTTCATAAGTCTAAGGTGATCCATCTTCTCTTTTAGCCAGCGACTTTGGGCTGTTTCTGTCAGATGATGACCCCAAAAAGGGCATATGGCTGGAGGCTGGGAAAGCTTTGGATTACTACATGCTCCGAAATGGGGTAAGTTTCACTCCATCAGGGACACCAGCATCCTCTTCCATCAAAGATCCCTGTCCCACCTCCTCTTTCAGCATCCACACCACTGTCTCTGACCCCTCCCCATGTTACCCTTTTTTTTTTTTTTACAGTGCCAAGAAATGAACCCAGAGCTTTGTGTGTGCTAGGCAAACACTATACCACTGAGCTATACTCTCAACCCCCCATGTTGCTTTCTATTCAGGCAGTCATAATACTCTGTTTTTGAATGAACCACTATAGTTTTCCTTTCAGTAATCCACTCTCCTCCCTGTGGCCTTGTAAAAAGGAAGTAAGGCTTCAGCTTGAAGTAGGTACTGACCTCCTTTTCCTGCCCCTACAGGACACCATGGAATACAGGAAGAAACAGAGACCCCTGAAGATCCGGATGCTAGATGGAACTGTGAAAACTATCATGGTGGATGACTCCAAGACCGTTACTGACATGCTCATGACCATTTGTGCCCGCATTGGTAAGACGTGTTTGTGGGACTAAGGGTCTGGGCCAGAACCGGCTCCTATTCCACAAAAAAAAAAAAAAAAACTTGGATGCAGTGGCTGGGAACCTACCAAACCCTCCCCTCCCCCAGGCATCACCAACCATGATGAATATTCACTGGTTCGAGAGCTGATGGAAGAGAAGAAAGATGAGGGGACAGGGACCTTACGGAAAGACAAGACACTGCTGCGAGATGAAAAGAAGATGGAGAAACTAAAGCAAAAATTGCACACAGATGATGAGTGTAAGCAGAACTGAAGAAAAGAGGGCACTGGAAACGGGGGGCAGCCACTTAGCACTTATTTATTCTGTATCTGCTTGTAAAAGGCCCTGATTTACACAGCAGGGGTGTGTCAGTAATAAACCCAAGTTCTACACAGAGAGAACTTACATTTTAGTGAGGGGAGGTAGGAAATACAGAAATAAACAAAAAACCCAGACACCAGACAGTGCAGGGGCCCTGGGGGCTTGGCACTGAGGAGACTGTCTTCCCAGTGAACTGGCTGGACCATGGCCGGACACTGAGGGAGCAGGGAGTGGAGGAGCATGAAACGCTGCTGCTGCGGAGAAAGTTCTTCTACTCAGACCAGAATGTGGATTCCCGGGACCCTGTGCAGCTGAACCTCCTTTACGTGCAGGTATGGAGAGGACGTGGCTGGGGCAGGGTGGGGCAGGAAGGGAGGGGAACGGAAGCCCACGACACAGCACTTGCTCCTTTCCCTGTACTCTGTAGGCACGAGATGACATCTTGAATGGCTCCCACCCTGTCTCCTTTGACAAGGCCTGTGAATTTGCTGGTTTCCAATGCCAGATCCAGTTTGGGCCTCACAATGAACAAAAGCACAAGGCTGGCTTCCTTGAGTGAGTGAGCACATCCCATACCCTATCACGGGCCGGGTCTCCCTGCCATTGTGACCCCGTGGGCCTGTCTCCATCCCAGGCCTTCTCCCATTTCCTCTCCTAAGGCACCAGAACTTGACCCACGTAGGCCATCCTCCTTTGTCTCCTCACTGGCCCCCTGGAGTGCTGAATGCAGTCCAGGATCTCTGCCCCATGTCCCCTTTCCCTGGAACAAGCATCTAACTTTTTTTTTTTTTTTTTTTTTTTGAGATTCTTTGAAGAATTTTGCTATAGTAGCCAGAGGAAAATAGGCTAACATTTTCTCTTATGGAACATTAGATTAAAAAGTCTTCCAAGTGCCATCCATTAGTATTTCTCAGAATGCAGTTTGGTTTGGCTTTCTCAGTCTATTGAGTGCATGTCATCCTCCTAGGGAGCTTTTCTTCCTCTTGATTCCCTGAAATAGTGTCCTAGACCCTCTTTCTTTTGGAGACTGAGCTGCCAGTTTAAGTTCCCTCCATCTTTCTCCACAGAGAGAGACAGGTTGCATCCAAGAGTTCATGCTAAGTCACCTTATTTCAGAAGACAATCCAGACCCAGTTTCCTCAGTCCTCCTCCCTAGAGATAACAGTGTTCTAGACTTCTGTACACCCCTAGGCCCATAGTTCATGGCTTACATGCCACTCATTGCTATCCACTACATGCTGACCCTCCCTTTTCTGGTATAGCCTGAAGGACTTCCTGCCCAAGGAGTATGTGAAGCAGAAGGGAGAGCGTAAGATCTTCCAGGTGAATGGGGTAGGGGAAAGTATCTGGGAAGACTGGGGAGCTTTGCTGCTTGATCCTACTGACTAAGTGGCCCCCTGCCCCTCCCCACCTCTGCTCACCCTGCTTCTCCTCCAAGCTGTTTTCCTACCTCTCCTGTGCCAAAAAAGCAGACTACATGGGCTTTAGTCTCAGCTCCATCACTACTTTTGCTGTGGAATTCAGTTCAGTATTTTCCCTACCTCTAACAAGATAACAGTGTCTGCCCTGCATAAGATTGAGAAGCATCAAATGGGATAGAATACCTGTGAGAGTATAATCTTTGTCAAATGTAAGGTGTTATCTCCACTCTGAATACCTAGCCCAAACGGTCTTCTCTTTGATCTTCTATTTCCCGACTCCCCATTCATACTTCCAGAATGTCTGCAAGTTTCTTAACCACATGCTTTGAGTCACTGCTTCCGCATCTCCCTGCATATCTCAGCCCCACCCCATCACCCTCTCATTTTTCTTATACTGCTCAACCTTTCTGTGTCCCCATAATATTCTCTCATTACAGTTAACATCTGCCTTGATTTCTTAGCTATAATATTACCTCCATATTTTGCTAAACTCTTCCCCTTTCATACTTGAAGGCACACAAGAATTGTGGGCAGATGAGTGAAATTGAGGCCAAGGTACGCTATGTGAAGCTAGCCCGTTCCCTCAAGACGTATGGCGTGTCCTTTTTCCTGGTCAAGGTGGGTTCTGGACCCTTCTCATTGCCTCCTGACTTCTCACTCTTGCCCTTCCTATCTCTGAAAGTCTCTGGCTCTGCCCTCTATCACATTTCCTACCTTTCCCTAAGAATCACATTCTCTGCCTTGCTCTAACCTTCTGAAAGCCTGTCTGGAAAACCTGCCTGTTGCCACTCCTCCACCAACACTTCCCTTCCTGTGCACTCTTTCCCCTTGTCCTGGGCCCACTCCTGGGCACCCTAGTTTAACCCTCCTGGCCACCGCAGCATCCTCTGTGGTCTAGAGCTGATCTGACCATTTGCCTCTCAGTCAGCCTCTGGCCTAAACACCAACACCAACCTCTGCCTCACAGGAAAAGATGAAAGGGAAGAACAAGCTAGTGCCCAGGCTGCTGGGCATCACCAAGGAATGCGTGATGCGCGTGGATGAGAAGACCAAGGAAGTGATCCAGGAGTGGAGCCTTACCAACATCAAACGCTGGGCTGCCTCTCCCAAGAGCTTCACCTTGGTGGGTCTGGGAGCTCCAATGAGGAAGAGCTTGGGGATTTTCTGAGAAGGGACAGCCATAGAGGTCTTTTCCTTCCCTTGAGGTAGATACACAGAGTATAACCCCAGAAAAAAGGAAAATGCTAGAACTATTGCAGAAACATGGAGGTTAGAACCTTATTGTTTTTTCTTTATATTGAGTGATACTTAAATGAAACAGGTAATGGGCGTGCTCTTTAAAGTCAACAGAGGGCTGGGATGTAGCTCAGCAGCAGACCACCTGCCTAGCACGCATGGGGCCCTGGGTTCCATTCCCAGCACTACAAAAAGAAAGAGAAGGAAGGAAGGGAATAACTGACTAGCAAGCTGAGTATAGGAATCTTTTAGTGGGAGGTAGTGATAGAAAAACAAGCCTTCCCTCTTTTAGCAGCAAATATTTATAGCCATTTCCCCCTCTGGCTTTATATTTTGGAATTATAAATTAAAAACTGATACCAACTTAACAAAATGCCCAACAATGGAAATAGAAATTATAGTAAATGCTATTTTTCTACTTTGGATACTCTTGCCAACCTTCAAGTGTGGTCATTTCATAACACACGTTTATGTCCTCAATTTTATCATCAGAGTGAGAGTAAGAGATTTCCAAACTGACATGTATTTGAAACTGTGTGACAGAAAGGCCACTCCTCAGAAATAAAATATTACCCTCTGAGAGGAAAATAAAAAAATAAGGATATGAAGGCGATCTGGCTGTGACCTCTGTCACCCCATTGATCGCCAGGGTTGATTCGGCTGATCTGGCTGGCTAGGTGGGTGTCCCCTTCCTCCCTCACCGTTCCATGTACGTCCCTCCCAAACCTGTGCACTCAATCAAAGAAGATGACCTTCCCTGAATAGAGGGGACCAGTCTTCGGTCAAGGGTATATGAGTAGCCGGGCTTGGTGGCGCACGCTTGTAATCCCAGCATTTGGGAGGCTGAGACCGGAGGATTGCGGTTCGCGGACAGCCTCAGCTACCTAATGAGGCCCTCTGCAACTTTGTGAGACCCGGTTTCAAAATAAAGAATAAAAAAAAAAAAAATAGGGCAGGGGATGTAGCTCGGAGGTCAAATGCCTCTGGGTTCCATCCCCAGACCCACAAAAAAAAAAAAGGATATATGAGTAGCTGTGCTCCCCTGCTAGAACCTCCAAACAAGCTCTCAAGGGTAGTCAAGCTTCCAAGAAACCACACACACCCAAATGAGGCACTGCACGTCGCAGTCTGCCTTTCTTTAAATTAAAAAAAAAAAAAGTGGTTGAAGAAAGGTGGGCTTTTTTTTTTTTTTTTTTTTGTAGTACTGGGGATGGAACCCAGGGGCATTCTACCTTCGAGCTACACTCCCAGCCCTATTGTTTATTCTTTATATTGAAACAGGATCTCACTGAGTTGCAAAGGGCCTCACTAAGTAGCTGAGGCTGTTCACGAACCACAATCCTCCTGTCTCTGCCTCCCAAATGCTGGGATTACAAGCGCACACCACCATGCCCAATAGAAAGGTGTGCTTCTTCCCAGCACACTATTGAGATAGGAGGGTGCCCTTGTTGGCTTGGTCTTGGCTCTGCCCTGCTCCCCTGTCTCATCCTGGGAAGATGTCAGCGTTCCTACTGAGTCCCCACCTTGTCATCCCAGGACTTTGGGGATTACCAGGATGGTTACTACTCAGTACAGACCACTGAGGGGGAGCAGATCGCACAGCTCATTGCCGGCTACATCGATATCATCCTTAAGAAGGTGAGTGCTGCAGCCCAGCCTTCACCCCTCTTCCTGAATCAGTCCTCTAGCTGGCGACCCAGGTTATGGAAAATAGATGACTATGGGAAGAAGAGGCTGCCTTTCCCCACTGCCTCTTCCTTAACTGCTCCAACGCTTTCCTTTTCCTTCGTACAGAAAAAAAGCAAGGACCACTTTGGGACGGAGGGAGATGAGGAGTCTACTATGCTGGAGGACTCAGTGTCCCCTAAAAAGTAAGGAGGGAGTTGGGCCAATCCCATCCCTTGGGTAGGGACAGCAAGGCTTGATTCCAAGGACTGTAGGGTGGGATCAAAGAACCTGACAAACCCCAGATCCAGGGAAACTGCAGAGGTGGCGTTACTGGGCGGAATGAGTCCTCTGCATGCTCCATGGCCCATTCTGCCTCCAGGTCGACTGTCCTTCAGCAGCAGTATAACCGGGTAGGGAAAGTGGAGCATGGCTCCGTGGCCCTGCCTGCTATCATGCGCTCTGGAGCCTCTGGTCCCGAGAATTTCCAGATGGGCAGCATGCCACCTGCCCAGCAGCAGATCACCAGTGGGCAGATGCACCGAGGACACATGCCTCCTTTGGTAAGCGTGCCTCTGTTCTGCCACAGTGCTGGGTCCTTCTCCCACCACCCACTGGCCTAGTGGAGTCAGGCAGTCTCTTCCCATGCCCCTGTTTGTATCCTCTCCCTGGTCTCTGGTTCTCTTTCCTCTAAACATCCCATTCTGGTACCAGTTATTGTTCCCCTCTCTTTTAGACTTCAGCCCAGCAAGCCCTCACCGGCACCATTAACTCCAGCATGCAGGCCGTGCAGGCTGCCCAGGCCACTCTAGATGATTTTGACACTCTGCCCCCTCTTGGCCAGGATGCTGTGAGTATGAGATGGGGAGATGCGAGTGGTCTTGAAGCTGGAATGCCAATAGAGAGGGGCTGACAAAACCAGAGCAGATCCTTAGGTTTTTCTCCCTTCTCCTAGGCCTCTAAGGCCTGGCGTAAGAACAAGATGGATGAATCAAAACATGAGATCCACTCCCAGGTAGACGCCATCACAGCTGGCACTGCCTCCGTGGTGAACCTGACAGCAGGTAGGCTGGATGTTCCTGTGTGCACGTGAGGGGCAGGGGAGAGCAGGCGTGAGCACGCATGTGTGTGACTGGCCCCACATGCAACTGCACGTTGACTCACTGTGTGTACAGCTCTTGGGATTGTATGGTACTAAGCAGGTGTGCTTGTGCTCCTTCCCCAGCCTGTCCTCTAGCCTGGCTGTTGCTCATGCTCCTCTTCCTTCTCTGCCCTCAGGGGACCCTGCAGAGACAGACTACACTGCAGTGGGCTGTGCAGTCACTACAATCTCCTCCAACCTGACGGAGATGTCCCGTGGGGTGAAGCTGCTGGCTGCCTTGCTGGAGGATGAAGGCGGCAGCGGCCGTCCCCTGCTACAGGCAGCAAAGGGCCTTGCAGGGGCAGTATCTGAACTGCTGCGCAGTGCCCAGCCAGCCAGTGCTGAGGTCAGGGGCCATGGGGCTATGGCAAGGGTGGACACACAGGGGTCTAGCCCCAGGAGAAGGGGCACTCCAGGTTGGCGGATGAACGTGTGGCCCAGGGGCCTGTGAGACCCATGGGCACATGGGCAGGGTTGGGCAGCTTCTGACAGGTGTTCATTCTCCACAGCCCCGTCAGAACCTGCTGCAAGCAGCTGGGAACGTGGGCCAGGCCAGTGGGGAGCTGTTGCAGCAAATTGGGGAAAGTGACACTGACCCTCACTTCCAGGTTGGTGATTTACCCAGCCCCCAGAACCCCATGCTAATAGGAGATAACCTCAGATCCTGAATTCAGCTCCCAGGCCCTGCTTCTCTGAAGTAACCCCTCCAAACCAACCAGGGATGACACTGGGAACTTCTAGTCTCTTTTTTGGGGGGTGAGAATTCAGAACTCCTGAACCCAAACTTAACCTATTGGTTCACTCTTGGCCCTGGTTGAGGATATTCCTAACTCTATTATCCCTGCACCTAGCCCTTGCCCCAGTTTGAGGCTGTCTCAATCCCCCCACCCATACTACCTGAGAGACAGTGGTCCTCCTGCTCTCCCCTCCCCCACCCCATGCCGGTTGCCTCAGCTGACTTTTCACCCTGGATTTCCCATGCAGATATGTGCACCCAGAGGGGCTGGGGCTCGATCGCCCCCTGATTCCCCTACGGTAACGGCCTCTGGCCTGGGCCTTCCCAGCTTGGTCCTCTTTGAGCCGCATACACTCGCTTCCGCGCCTCTCCCCCTGCCTCCTGGGGGAGCAGAACATGCTGGGAGATGGGGAAGCCTGGTCCAGGCAGGGTTGGGGAAATGGGATCAGGTAGGAGAGTACAGGGACTTGTTCTCAAGACTTTAGGATGACTACTTACTTGCAAACCAAGATTGAAAAGAAATGGAGAAAAGAGGCTGGAGGTGGGAGGGACCCAAGAGGTCCCTCCTCTCCCGGTCCCATTGTCCAGTGCCACCCCTCCCTCCCCATCGCTGTTCGAGTGTATCCGCCTCATTTGTTTCTGCCTTTGGTGCAGGGTCTATGTCTTTTGGTGTGGGTTTGTTTCCTGGTGGGGGTTCTGTCCTGCTGGGTGTTCAAGGCAGGGGTTAGGGGTAGATTCTGGTTGCTTCTGCACATACTGTCCTCTGATTGGAGTCAATGGGAATAATGAAGCAGCTTATGCCTTAGAGAAGCATCCATGGATCCCATGCCTGCTCTCAGATCATGCTAACTGCTATTTCCTCACAGGACGTACTAATGCAGCTAGCCAAGGCAGTGGCGAGTGCTGCAGCCGCTCTGGTCCTCAAGGCCAAGAGTGTGGCCCAGCGGACGGAGGACTCAGGGCTTCAGACCCAAGTTATTGCTGCAGCCACACAGTGCGCTCTGTCTACCTCCCAGCTGGTGGCCTGTACAAAGGTGAGCCCAAAGGCTGCCATGTCATAAGCCTTTGATGTTCTCTCTGGTTCACAAGGCCTCAGTTCCCATCCTGGTGACTGTTGTGAAACCACAAAAACTCTACCTCACAACTTCCTTCCCTTGCCTACATGTCTGACACTCGATTTGCCCACAGGTTGTGGCACCTACTATCAGCTCACCTGTATGCCAAGAACAGCTGGTAGAGGCCGGAAGACTGGTGGCCAAAGCCGTGGAAGGCTGTGTGTCTGCCTCCCAGGCAGCCACAGAGGATGGACAGCTACTGCGAGGCGTAGGAGCAGCAGCCACAGCTGTTACCCAGGCCCTGAATGAGCTGCTGCAACATGTAAAGGCCCATGCCACTGGGGCTGGGCCTGCTGGCCGTTACGACCAAGCCACTGATACCATTCTCACTGTCACTGAGAACATCTTCAGCTCCATGGGTGATGCTGGTAAGGACACTCACCCCCAAGAAGACAAAAATCCCAATGAAATTCCCCAAGCCAGTTGGACAGTCCCTTGCAGACCAAGCCACCCTCCAGTGCCTAATCACTTGAAAACATCCACTTCCCCCTCTATAAGGCAGGAAAACTTAATGAGACCCCGTTTCAGAATAAAGAATAAAAAAATAGGAAGCCGGGCATGGTGGTGCACACTTGTAATCCCGATACTTGGGAGGCTAAGACAGGACAATCTCGAGTTCGTGGCCTGTCCCAGCTATTTAGTGAGACCCTGTGCAACTTAGTGTGATCCTGTTTCAAAATAAAGGATAAAGAAATAGGGTCCCAACCTCGCAAGTAGAATGCCCCCACACACACACACAAAAAAAAATAGTGCTGGGATGTAACTCAGAGGTAGAATGCCCCCGGGCTCAATCCCCAGTACTGCAAAAAATAAATAGCCAGGTGTGGTGGTGCACTTTTGTAATCCCAGCATTTGGGAGGCTGAGGCAGGAGGATCGTGGTTCGCGGACAGCCTCAGTTACTTAATGAGGCCCTTTGCAACTCAGTGAGACCCTGTTTCAAAATAAAGAATAAAAAATAGGGCTGGGGATGTAGCTTTGACTCAGGTAGAATGCTCCTGAGTTCCATCCCCACTTCTACAAAAAAATATATAAATAAAAATATACACACAACCAAAATGGACACACACAAATATGCAGAAAAAGGTGTGATTAAGAGTTAGCCTTCTCTACTCCATCTTATCACTAAGAAGTTCTTTATAAAGAATGTCTCCTAAGTCCTTTGCAAAGAATGTCTCCTCAAGACTATTTCCTGAAAATGCACAATGGAGACTGTCCTCCCTTTCCTCAGAACTACTAAGAAATCTGTACTTCTCCAAGATCCTAAGCCCAGAAAAAATATAAGTCCAAAGAAACTACTCAAGAGCACTTGCTGATCTCTTTACTCCCTAAAATCCCCTATCCGCCTCGTGTACACTGCTTGCCTTCCCCTTGTCTCCACCCCTCACACCCTGTCAGCGTCTCTGGCTTCCTAACCTGATTGTGCCCTGTGCTCTCAGGGGAGATGGTGCGACAGGCCCGCATCCTGGCCCAGGCCACCTCAGACCTGGTCAATGCTATCAAGGCTGATGCCGAGGGGGAGAGTGATCTGGAGAACTCTCGCAAGCTCCTGAGCGCTGCCAAGATCCTGGCTGATGCCACAGCCAAGATGGTGGAGGCTGCTAAGGTACAAAGCCCTAGCTCAGAGCCCCAGACAGGGCCCTGGAGGGAAGTAGAGAGGCCCACGTGGTCAGCCTCTTCTGTCAGGGAGACCCAGGAAAGGCAGAAAAGACAAGAGAACAAGAAAGAGAGCACTCTGGGAGCAAGCAAGCCCCTCAGCCACAGGTGGGCAGTGGCCTAGGCTTTCAGCTCCTGTGACTTCCAGAGTTCCCTTTGACAGTGGTGGCCAGCCTTAGCCCCTTCTTCTTAAGTCCAAGGTCTGCTGTTGCTGCTTTCCCCTACATTGTTGCCACCACCTGACTAGATTCCTCTCCTTCCTGGGCTCTCTGAAGGCACATAGGCCATTAGTCCCAGGTACCTCCATACCAGCAGCACAGAGAGACAAGGCATCAGGACACTGATAGACAAGGGTGCAGAGGACCAGAAGAAAGCTGCAGAGGTTCCCAGACTCTTGCCTCTGGGCTTTTCAGTTTACTGGAGGAGGCAGATTCCCACTTAGAAATTCCTTAGATCCTGCTTTACACTGAGAGTCCTCCTTTTCCCAGGGAGCTCCTCCTCCTCTAACATTCTGGGTGTTCTGTAGGAAGGGGGGCAGAAACAATTCTGCCTAAAGGAGGAACTCAGCACCCCAGAGGGAATCCAGGTACCCCTGAGGCCTCCTGTTGGCCTTCCCAAGCAGTCCCGCTCAACATTTCAGTGTAGAAAATTAGAAATAACCATGGGAAAACAAGGGAATTTTAAACCAAGTCTAGAGGGGTCCAAGAAGAGCATATTTAAGGTCCACAGGGATGCCGAGTGATAACTGTCTCCACTTCTCAGGGAGCAGCCGCCCACCCTGACAGTGAGGAGCAGCAACAGCGGCTGCGAGAAGCAGCCGAGGGGCTCCGCATGGCCACCAATGCAGCTGCACAGAATGCCATCAAGAAAAAGCTGGTGCAGCGCCTGGAGGTGAGGCTGGGAAGTCACCAGAGTAAGGGAGTGTGGGTGCTGTGGAGGAGTGAACCCAGAGGGACGTGGGGAGTCAGTTAATACTTCCTTGGGCATGGCAGGGCACTGGCCTGGAAATGCTTGGCCTTGACCTCATCACTCTGTCCTGACAGCACGCAGCCAAGCAGGCTGCAGCCTCGGCTACACAGACCATCGCTGCAGCCCAACATGCAGCCTCTGCTCCCAAGGGCTCCGCGGGCCCCCAGCCTCTGCTAGTGCAGAGCTGCAAGGTAAGTCTGCAGAGGCGTTTGAGGATGGGAAGAGGGACTTTCTACCAGTTCGTGGGGAGGTGACATTCTTGACATTTCTACCTGCAGGCTGTGGCAGAGCAGATTCCACTGCTGGTGCAGGGTGTCCGAGGGAGCCAAGCGCAGCCTGACAGTCCCAGCGCTCAGCTAGCCCTCATTGCTGCCAGCCAGAGCTTCCTGCAGGCAAGGCACCATCTCTCACCTCTCAAAATTTGAATGTCTGCTGGTTGCCTCTTCCCAGTCCTGAGCCCCAGTGCTCACCACATCCTGACCATCAGCAGTCCCTATGCCCAATCCCAGAAGGAGGATATCACACCTTACCTGCCTATCTCTTCCCCAACAGCCAGGTGGGAAGATGGTGGCAGCTGCGAAGGCCTCAGTGCCAACAATTCAGGACCAGGCTTCAGCCATGCAGCTGAGTCAGTGTGCTAAGAACCTGGGCACTGCACTGGCTGAACTCCGTACTGCTGCCCAGAAGGTATGAGACCAGCTCTGGCTGTGGAAGATGAGGGGAGAGTCTTGAGATGATGGGGAATCTGTGCAGAATAACCTCTAACTGCGATAACTATGTAATTGAGGCATCATTAAGACACAGTCATGCCTCCTACACCCAGACCCTCCTCACCATCACAGGCTCAGGAAGCATGTGGGCCTTTGGAGATGGATTCTGCGCTGAGTGTGGTACAGAATCTCGAGAGAGATCTTCAGGAAGTGAAGGCAGCAGCTCGTGATGGCAAGCTTAAACCCTTACCTGGAGAGACAGTGAGTATTCTTTTCCTTGCAATACTCTGAATAGAACCCAGCGCCTCATGCATGCTGGGCAAGGCTGTACGCTGAGCTCCAGCTCTAGTCCCTGGCAGTATTCTTAATCTCTCCTTTGTACTCCCGAAGTCTTCCTTGGCAGCTGTGCTGCGGAGCTCCCAAAAATGTTATTTAAACTGTCCGCTGTCCCCACGAACCTTCTGAGTTTCACCCCTTTATTTGCTCTTAGATGGAGAAATGTGCCCAGGACCTCGGCAACAGCACCAAAGCCGTGAGCTCCGCCATTGCCCAGCTGCTGGGGGAAGTTTCCCAAGGCAATGAGAATTATGCAGGTGTGTGGGCAAAGGGCAGGGAAAGGGGCATGTGGTAAGGAAATGGACAGCGGGAGCTGGCTGAGGGATGGAACTGACAGGGAAGCCCCTGGCATCGGGGCCTGCCAATGACGGTGCCTTCTCCCGTCCCCCCTCTCCCTTGTTTCCTCAGGGATCGCAGCTCGGGACGTGGCAGGTGGGCTGCGATCACTGGCCCAGGCTGCTCGGGGTGTGGCAGCTTTGACATCAGATCCTGCAGTGCAAGCCATTGTGCTCGACACAGCCAGTGACGTACTGGACAAGGCCAGCAGCCTCATCGAAGAAGCCAAAAAGGCAGCTGGCCACCCAGGGGACCCTGAGAGCCAGCAGCGGCTTGCCCAGGTCAGGCACTGGAGAGGGGCCACTCCTCCCACTCCCCCAGCTTCCTCCTTAGGGCCCACCCTAACTGAGCCTCACCCACACTGACAGAGGGACATCTCAGTCTGCTCGTGAGAGCGCCTCTATTCCACCCATCTTTCTCTCAGTCTCAGAAGAAGTGTCTCAGTGGGGCTGAGGCATGAACCTCATTAAATGCCAAGTTTGGGGAAGTTATCACTATCACTCAGCCTGTTTAGCTACAGCACCCCCTTTCCTCTTCCATTTTCAGAGAAAAGAGAGCTGGTTATCTCCTGTGTCTCAGGAGGGGACAAAGGAAGTCCCCAAGTTGTTCCCACTTTGACAACCCTGTCTCCTTTCCCCTTCAGGTGGCTAAAGCAGTGACCCAGGCGCTGAACCGCTGTGTCAGCTGCCTCCCTGGCCAGCGAGATGTGGACAATGCCCTGAGAGCAGTTGGAGATGCCAGCAAGCGACTCCTGAGTGACTCGGTAGGAGCACAGGCAGAATCCAAGACTGCCCTTCCTGCCTGTCGGCTTCCCTTTGACCCTAATTCCAAGATCTGCCCCCTCCGCTACTCCCAGGTTTTGTGCCCACTGTCCCAGCACTCCTTTCTTTGACCTGACTTCTTTTCTGACCCTCAGCTTCCTCCCAGCACTGGAACATTTCAGGAAGCTCAGAGCCGGCTGAATGAAGCTGCTGCTGGTCTAAACCAGGCGGCCACAGAACTGGTACAGGCCTCCCGGGGAGCCCCCCAGGACCTGGCCCGAGCCTCAGGGCGATTCGGACAGGACTTCAGCACCTTCCTGGAAGCTGGCGTGGAGATGGCAGCACAGGCCCCGGTATGAAGAGGCAGAGGGTCTGGTACATGGCCCCCTCTGTAGGCTATATAGGAGGAACCTGGGTGACCACAGAAACTGTTTCTGCTCCTGGCTTCCTCCCTTCCCCAGTCTCTAGCAGTGCTTGAGTTTCTGGGGGTAAGAAATAAAGATCCTAGCTGGGCATGTTGGCGCATGCTTGTAATCCCCGCACTTGGGAGGCTGAGACAGGAGGACCATGCAGGTTCAAAGCCAGCCTCAGCTGGCTTAAGAGACCCTGTTTCCAAATAAAATATAAAATAGGTCTGGGAGTGTAGCCCGGAGGTAGAAGGCCGGCCCCTGGGTTTCATCCCCAGTACCACCACCAAAAAAAAAAAAAAAAAGAAAAAGAAATAAAGATCCTTTTAGAAACAGACAAGAAAGGACAGGATCATCTCTTCCTGTGGAGATGGCCAACATTCTCCCTTGAATGTGTATTCCTTGCTTTACCCCAAAAGACATCTCTCTTGAGATGGCCCTTATTCTGCTTGAATGTGTATTTGCTTTCTTAAATAAATCTGTCTCTGCAAAAATAGAAAATAAAAGCAGGACAACTTGTGACCTTCTCACCTTCCACAGAGCCAGGAGGATCGGGCCCAGGTCGTGTCCAACTTGAAGGGCATCTCCATGTCTTCAAGCAAACTTCTTCTGGCTGCCAAGGCCCTGTCCACAGACCCTGCTGCGCCAAACCTCAAGAGTCAGCTGGCCGCAGCTGCCAGGTCAGTGAGAAGTGGAAAGCCCAGCCGTGGGACATGTAAGAGAAGCTGGGGAGGAAGCATTTCATGAGAGGCCCTGGCTTAGAAGCAGTCAGGCTAAAAAAAAAAAAATTAGCCAGCGACTTTCCATGTATACAGGCCCCAGGAATGACCAATAATTTCCTCAGTTTTCTGTTCCCCCAGGGCGGTGACTGACAGCATCAACCAGCTCATCACCATGTGCACCAAGCAGGCACCTGGCCAGAAGGAGTGTGACAATGCCCTGCGGGAATTGGAGGTGGGTACTTGGCAGGCTGCCTGGGGTTGAGGATGAGGGTGTTCTGGACTTGGGGCTGAGGAAGGCATCTCCCTCCCTTGCACAGACGGTTCGTGAACTCCTGGAGAATCCAGTCCAGCCCATCAATGACATGTCCTACTTTGGCTGCCTGGATAGTGTCATGGAAAACTCAAAGGTAAGTGTAGCCAGGAGCCCAGGAGGGAAGAGGGCAGGAAGGTGGAACTAACCAGATGTTGGCATAGAGCTCAGAGAATGTTATCTGACCCTCCTGATACCTTCTGTTCCTTAGGTGCTAGGTGAGGCCATGACTGGCATCTCCCAAAATGCCAAAAACGGGAACCTGCCGGAGTTTGGGGATGCCATTGCCACGGCCTCCAAGGCTCTCTGTGGCTTCACTGAAGCAGCTGCACAGGTAACAACCTGAGATGAGTTCCTGGTAAAAACCTTACTCCCCTCATATGTACATAAATCAAGAAGTCTGTGTCTGCACAGCCAACTCTCTGGAACCCTGCGTTTCCTCCTCCTGAAGGGGAGATACTCCTCAGCAATTGTTGGACACCAACAATTCTGATTGCTATAATCCTTGAACCCTGGTGCTTTAGTTATGATTATACTGTCCAATTGTGAGGCCTGTTAGTTTTTTTGTTGTTGGTGGTGTGTGTGTGTGTATGCATGCATGCATGCATGTCTGTGCATGTGCGTGCACATGCGTTTCTGGGGAACCAACCGAGGACTCGTGAATGCTATGCGAGTGCTGTATCACTGGAGCTGCTCTCCCAGCCCAGAATAGGCCTTTTTACCAAAATTATACCAGTGACCAAATTTTAAGTTACTTGGGTCACACTCAAGTTTGTTAACATTGTAAACATTACTCAAATGTTTTTCTACATTATCAAGTATAGAACTACTTTGAGAGTATTTTGCTGTAGTAAGATAAAACAAACTGGCATGGCCAGACATGGTGGTGCACTCT
Organism: Muscardinus avellanarius; assembly: GCF_963383645.1. NCBI lineage: Eukaryota > Metazoa > Chordata > Mammalia > Rodentia > Gliridae > Muscardinus > Muscardinus avellanarius. The sequence continues at coordinate 39,860,695 of NC_137799.1, forward strand.
TGTAATCCCAGCGCTTGGGAGGCTGAGATGCTGGATCGCAGTTTGCGAACCCTCAGCTAAGTAGCCTACTTAGTGAGCCGTTTGCAACTTAGTGAGACCCTGCAAAATAAAGAATAGCCAGGCGTGGTGGCGCACACTTGTAATCCCAGCACTTGGGAAGTTGAGACAGGAGGATCGCACAGGTTCAAAGCCAGCCTCAGCTACTTACTGAGGCTCTCAGCAACTTACTGAGACCCTGTTTCCAAATAAATTAAAATATATATATATAGTGCCAGGGGTGTAGCCAAGAGGTAGAGTGCCTCTGGGTTCCATCCCCAGTACCACAAAAAAAAAAAAAAAAAAAATAATAATAATAATAATAATAATAATAATAATAATAATAAAAATAGAGTTGAGTTGGTGCCAGGCGTGGTGGCATACACTTGTAATCCCAGCATTTGGGAGGCTGAGACCAGAGGATCGCAGTTCGCGGACAGCCTCAGCTACTACTTAATGAGGCCCTCTGCAACTTACTGAGACCCTGTTTCAAAATAAAGAATAAAAATTAGGGCAGGGGGTGTAGCTCAGAGGTCGAATGCCTAGCCATGAAGAGGGCCATGAAGCACATGTGGGGGGAGGGAAGGAGGGTCAATCTAGTGAGACCCTGTTTCAAAATAAAATGGGGCTGAGGGTGTAGCTCAGAAGTAGAATGCCCAAGTTCAATCTCTAGTACCACACCACACACACACACACACACACACACACACACACACACACACACAGAGTCAAACTATATAGAGCAGGGTACCAAATATAAGAGGGCAAAGGAAGGTGGAAGAGGTTGAGGGGGTAAGATGGTTGGCTTTCAGGGAAAAACTGTCAGAGAAGAAATTTCATGCCCATTTTTGGTGGTACTGGGGATAGAACCTCTGAGGGGCATTCTACCTCTGAGCTACACCCCCAGCTCAATTTTTTTTTTTTTTTTTTTTTTTTTTTTTTTGCGGGTCTGGGGATGGAACCCAGGGGCATTCTACCTCCGAGCTACACCCCCATCTCTATTTTTTTTTTTTTTTTTTTTTTGCGGGTCTGGGGGTAGAACCCAGGGGCATTCGACCTCTGAGCTACACCCCCTGCCCTATTTTTTATTCTTTATTTTGAAACCGGGTCTCACTGAGTTACAGAGGGCCTCACTAGGTAGCTGAGGCTGTCCGCGAACTGCAATCCTCCGGTCTCAGCCTCCCAAATGCTGGGATTACAAGTATGCGCCACCATGCCCGGCTCCCCATCTCTATTTTTTATTCTTTATTTTGAAACAGGGTCTCACTGAGTTGCAAAGGGCCTCACTAAGTAGCTAAGACTGGCTGCAAACCGCGATCTGCCAGTCTCACTGTTATAGTAAGCTATACTTTTCACCCTATGACCCAACACACACACACAAATACATCTGAGTAGAAATTCAACAAAATACTTATGTGTGTTTTTTCTTTTAATTTTCTGAAATATTTGAATATATTTGACAAAACAAAAGAGGTTTTTCTTTTCTTTCTTTAGTTTGTTGTTATACCTCCACTCATGTAGAAGTAACTTACCCCTGTTCTCCTTTGCCCCAGGGTCACTATTCATTTTTAGTCTGTAATCTTTATTCCTCTCTCCACCTCCTTTTCTCTCCTTAGGCAGCATATCTGGTTGGTGTCTCTGACCCCAATAGCCAAGCTGGACAGCAAGGGCTGGTGGAACCCACTCAGTTTGCCCGTGCGAACCAGGCAATTCAGATGGCCTGTCAGAGTTTGGGGGAACCTGGCTGTACCCAGGCCCAGGTAATACAGTGGAACAGATACCAGGGGCAGGACTGGGAAGGAGTGGACCAGACTTCAAGGGAAAAGAGGGCCATGAAGCACATGTGGGGGAGGGAAGGAGGGGACCATCTCAAACCTCCACACTCAGCTTCTGTTCAGGTAACTGCCTTCTCCCGTTCTTTCAGTCAGTGCTAAATGAACACCTTATCCTCCCACTTGGCCCATTTTGATATTTTTCTGTTGGTGTATCTTCTCCCCCTCCTCCACACCCAGTGCATCCATAGGTCTCTCTTTCTCTAAGTCTTGACTTTTCAGGTAACTGTCTTTCCTGTGTAGATGTCCAGGGGCGTTGTACTCCATCCTCCAACCCTAAAATGGCTCCTCTCTGGTTATGTACATGTCCTCCTGCCCTCATGCCTTTTCCATGTCTCTGTCTCAGGTGCTCTCTGCAGCCACCATTGTGGCCAAACACACCTCTGCACTTTGTAATAGTTGCCGCCTGGCTTCTGCCCGTACTGCCAATCCTACCGCCAAGCGCCAGTTTGTACAATCAGCCAAGGAAGTGGCCAATAGCACAGCCAATCTTGTCAAGACCATCAAGGTTTGAATTCCCAGCATCTCCTGACCCCTCTCATCTTCTCTCCCCAACTCGAGTCCCCCAGTCATTCTCCAAGGCCTCCTACCATATCCTCTGCCCGCGCCCCAGCCCTCTCCTATCCAGACTCACCATGGCCAGCCTTTCCCACCTTTAAGTCCTGGAGAGGGGTCTGGGCGTCACCTTCTGTGCCTCCAGGTTCAGTCCTAAGGAATTCCCTGTCACTTCCAGGCGCTGGATGGGGCCTTCACAGAAGAGAACCGCGCCCAGTGCCGAGCAGCAACAGCCCCATTGCTGGAGGCTGTGGACAATCTGAGCGCCTTTGCATCCAATCCTGAATTCTCCAGCGTCCCTGCCCAGATCAGCCCTGAGGTGAGGCACTTGGAGGAGAGAACCGGCGGGCCAGTGTGCCCCTTGTCTCCTGAGGTGTTGAGACTTACCTCCCTGCTTCCCTCCCTAGGGCCGGGCTGCCATGGAGCCCATTGTGATCTCTGCCAAGACGATGTTAGAGAGTGCTGGGGGACTGATTCAAACAGCACGGGCCCTAGCAGTCAACCCCCGGGACCCCCCGCGCTGGTCAGTGCTGGCCGGCCACTCCCGGACTGTCTCAGATTCCATCAAGAAGCTTATTACGAGCATGAGGTACTAAGGGATGGAGATGTGTGTGGCTGGGGACAATCATTGTGGCTGAGTGGGGGGAGTGGGCACCCAGGTGCAATTAGATGTGTTGAAAACATCTGTTGCCCCAGACTTGGGGGATACAGGAAGGAGATAGGCTAGCCTTGCTTGAAGGGGATGTTCTTGGTGTGGAACCTGTAATGCATCTGCAGGGACAAGGCCCCAGGGCAGCTGGAATGTGAGACGGCCATTGCAGCTCTGAACAGCTGTCTACGAGACCTAGACCAGGCTTCCCTTGCTGCAGTCAGCCAACAGCTTGCTCCCCGAGAGGGAATCTCTCAGGAGGTAAGGAGAAAGATTGTACCTGGCAAGGGAGATGGTCAGACTCAAACATGGGGGACCAGGGAGTAGGCTTCACAGAGCCATCAAAGATGCCCTGGGGATTAAGGCCTTCTAATTGGAAACAGTAATGGGGACTGGGGCTTTGGCTCAGTGGCAGAGCACATGTATATCATGCACAAGGCCCTAAGTTTAATCCACAGCATCAAAAGGGGGGGGGGGTTCTGTGCATCAGAGTCCTACTACAGGTCACAAGGAGAGCTGATACCTACTTCCTCCCCAGGCCTTGCACACCCAGATGCTCACAGCAGTGCAGGAGATCTCCCATCTCATCGAGCCCCTGGCCAGTGCTGCCCGGGCTGAAGCCTCCCAGCTGGGACACAAGGTACTAAAGAGGCATATGGAGAGCCCTGGTGGGGAGGGTGAGAAGGTACCTGACCCCTGTTCCAACCCCTTGCCTCAGGTGTCCCAGATGGCCCAGTACTTTGAGCCACTCACCCTGGCTGCAGTGGGGGCTGCCTCCAAGACCCTGAGTCACCCACAGCAGATGGCCCTTCTGGACCAGACTAAAACACTGGCAGAGTCTGCCCTGCAACTGCTGTACACTGCCAAGGAGGCTGGTGGTAACCCCAAGGTAGGGAGCAGCAGGGAGGGGCTGCACTGGTAAGATTCAGAGAAGCAGAGCAGGGCAGCAGGGCTGCCTTCCACTGACCCATTGTGCCCCACAGCAAGCAGCTCACACCCAGGAAGCCCTGGAGGAAGCCGTGCAGATGATGACAGAGGCCGTGGAGGACCTAACAACAACCCTCAACGAGGCAGCCAGCGCCGCAGGGGTCGTTGGTGGCATGGTGGACTCCATCACCCAGGCGATCAACCAGGTTGGAGTCTTGGGTGCCAGTCGCCATGGAGGCTACCCTGGGCCAGGAGCCTTGAGTACAGTGGCAGAAACCCTGACAGTCTTTCCCCTTCTCCCATCTTATCCCCTCAGTTAGATGAAGGACCCATGGGTGAACCAGAAGGTTCCTTTGTGGATTACCAAACAACTATGGTGCGGACAGCCAAGGCCATTGCGGTCACTGTTCAGGAGATGGTGAGTTCGGGAGACTATAAGAGGACTGCCTGTGGGGAGCTGAGTGTGGACAGAACTTCACTTCATCCATTATCACTAGGTAACCAAGTCAAACACCAGCCCTGAGGAGCTGGGCCCTCTTGCCAATCAGCTGACCAGTGACTATGGCCGACTGGCCTCACAGGCCAAGCCTGCGGCTGTGGCTGCTGAAAATGAAGAGGTAAATGTGGAGGCAGCCTGAGCTTCCCCGCCCCTCACAGAAACCCCGGGCCTGCGCCTTGTACTCCGCATGTCAGCCCCTGGGCTCTCCCACCCTCGCCTGCCCTGTGCATCAGAAGGGGGAGCTCACCACAGGCCGGTCTCCTGATGAGCGAGGGAGCAGGGCTCCATAGGGACAGAGGCCCAGAGCCCCCAGGGAGGGCTAAAGGAGACCTCGGGATCTAAAGGCTGCAGTTGTGCCTCTCTCGCCTCTGCTGGCCCCCTAGTCCTCTGCTCTGCTACAGATTTGCGTCCCTGCTGTTCCCTTAGTTCTTGCTTGTTGTAAATTCACAAACTCATCTTTCCCTAAACTCCTGGCCTTCCAAGAAAGCCAGTAATTGGATCTTACCAGGACATACCTAATCCCCAACCCCAGACCCTCCACAATCCCGTACAGGCTAAGCTGTAATCTGTGGCCCTCTGATTCAGCTCCTCTAGCATAAAGTGCCTCTCTCCCTGCTCCCCACTGTGCTTTAACACAGTCCTCACTAGTTGCTACCCATGTGCTTTTATTTTCCATGGGCATAAAGTGACCTTCTGCTTAAAGGATATGAAACCAGAAAAATCTGTGCAGGGAACTTTTTCCCACAACTCCATTTGTCTGTGCTACATGTTTTTTCTACATCTGTCGTGACTCCTTCAGTCACAATGGAGGTTCCCTGAGTGCCCCTTGTACAATCCACCTCTTTCCCTCCGCTCACAGATAGGTGCTCATATCAAGCACCGAGTTCAGGAGTTGGGCCATGGCTGCGCTGCTCTGGTCACCAAGGCAGGCGCCCTGCAGTGCAGCCCCAGCGATGCCTACACCAAGAAAGAGCTCATAGAGTGTGCCCGGAGAGTCTCTGAGAAGGTGACCATGGGCTGCAAGACTTTCTCCCCACCCCAGGGGCTCAGGGGCTTGGCCACCCTCCCCAGCCTTCCCAGCCCTCTCCCAGGCATGGGTGGCCTTTCCCTTTCACATGGCACCACGTGACTTTCCCTTCCCCAGGTCTCCCATGTCCTGGCTGCACTCCAGGCTGGGAACCGTGGCACCCAGGCCTGCATCACCGCAGCCAGTGCTGTGTCTGGCATCATTGCCGATCTTGACACCACCATCATGTTCGCTACGGCCGGCACACTCAACCGCGAGGGCACTGAAACTTTCGCTGACCACCGGTGAGGAGGGAACAGCCTGAGGGAGGCAGACAGGTTGAGATGTAGGGCCAGAAGAGGCAGGATGTCAGTAGTTCATTTGGGGAAAATCTGGATTGGGACCCTTGGACCAGCTGGAGCTGGACCCACGGGAGATCTGAGGTGGCTGACCAGGCTGGGCCCTCCCTCAGGGAAGGCATTCTGAAGACTGCAAAGGTGCTGGTGGAAGACACCAAGGTCCTGGTGCAGAATGCAGCTGGGAGCCAGGAGAAGTTGGCGCAGGCTGCCCAGTCATCTGTGGCCACCATCACCCGCCTTGCTGATGTAGTCAAGCTTGGTGCAGCCAGCCTGGGAGCCGAGGACCCTGAGACTCAGGTATTCATCTATCTGGCACATCTAATTCTGGCCAGAACCACTTGTTCTTCCTCTTCTTCCTTCCATAAACCAAAAACACCTTTCTTCCGTGCAGGTGGTGCTGATCAATGCAGTGAAGGATGTAGCCAAGGCCCTGGGAGACCTCATCAGTGCAACAAAGGCTGCCGCTGGCAAAGTCGGGGATGACCCTGCAGTATGGCAGCTCAAGAATTCTGCCAAGGTCAGAGGCAAGGAGGAGCAGCACCAGGAATGAGGGCTAAGTGCGCTGCCTCCTGCTCCTTAAGACGACCTGTCCCCCACTCTTCTGCTGCTCCTAGGTGATGGTGACCAATGTGACATCATTGCTCAAGACAGTGAAAGCTGTGGAAGATGAAGCCACCAAAGGCACACGGGCGCTGGAGGCAACCACAGAGCACATACGGCAGGAACTGGCGGTGAGTGTGTCCTGTCTCAGGGCGCCATATACTCAGGTCAGGGAGACAGAATGTGATAGATTGTAAACATGTGCCTCGCATACGTTCACAGAAGCAGTCACACACATTCTTCTCTCACTGCTAATTTTATGTGTCTTTCTATTCCTCACCTTTATTTGAAACAAGGTCTCACTAAGTTGCTAAGTCTGGCCTGGACCTGCAATCCTCCTGTCTGAGCCTCTCAGGTACTGGGATTGCAGGCATGTTCCTTGTGCCTGGCTCATTCCTCGCCTGTTGACTGACTCCTGAGCATTTGACAGCGGTCTGCTTTCACTTCCATCCTCCCATTTTCTCCAGCCTCTAACGGCCTCAGTTGCCATATTCATTGACCTCTTTTTGGCCTTTGTTCTCTTCAAATGTTTCTATAGTATTTGACTCTGAAATCCTATCTGCTTTCTTGACCCTGATTTTTCTCTTGGTCCTCAAACATCTCTTTAGTAGCCATCATTGAATTGCCTTCAACCTAGTAAAAGTAGAGACCTTTTCAGAATTACACAGAAAGCCTTCTTTCTTTATTCTATTCTTGGGTGAGTTTAACCACTTTATTCTTTCTCTAAGAAGCTAGTTTCCAGTTCTGTTTATCTCAACTGCCTGTTGGACATCACCACCTGGATACAGAGCCTGGATCCAGTCCCACTACCTGATGTGCTACTTCTGTAAATGGTGGTCACAACCCCCACTCAGGAAAATTCCACCTCAGTCATTTCTTTTTTTTTTTTTTTTTTTTTTTTTTTTTTAACGGGTCTGGGGATGGAATCCAGGGGCATTCAACCTCTGGGCTACACCCCCTACCCTATTTTTTTATTCTTTATTTTTGTTTTTTGTTTGTGTGTGTGTGTGTGTGTGTGTGTGTGTGTGTGTGTGTGTGTGGTACTGGGGGTGGAACCCAGAAGCTTTCTACCTCCGGGCTACACTCCCAGACCTTTTTTATATTTTATTTGGAAACAGGGTCTCACTAAGTTTCTGAGAGCCTCACTAAGTAGCTGAGGCTGGCTTTGAACCTGTGCGATCCTCCTGTCAGCCTCCCAAGCACAGGGATTACAAGCGTGCACCACCATGCCCGGCTCTATTCTTTATTTTGAAACAGGGTCTCACTAAGTTGTGGAGGGCCTCACTAAGTAGCTGAGGCTGCCTGCGAACCACGATCCTCCAGTCTCCGCCTCCCAAATGCTGTGATTACAGGCGTGCGCCACCACACCCGGAGCTCTATTCTTTAATTTGAAACAGGGTCTCACTGAGTTGCAGAGGGCTCACTAAGTAGCTGAGGCTGTCTGCGAACCGCGATCCTCCTGTCTCAGCCTCCCGAATGCTGGGATGACAAGCCTGCCCACCGCGCCCGGCTGTTGATTTCTTATCTCAGTGTCTTGCCATTGCCAAGCCTCTTCACTCCCCTTCTCAATTCTCTTTTCCTTCTCTGGGTGAGGGGGGATACCAGAGATTGAACTCAAGGGTGATCTACTACTAAGTTTATCTCCAGCTCTTGAGTGTTCTGCCTCCAGCCCCGTGTGTGTGTGTGTGTGTGTGTGTGTGTGTGTGTGTGTGTGTGTGTGTGTGTGTGTGTAAGGTGGTACTGGGGATGGAACCCAGGGGCATTCTACCTCCAAGCTATCTATACCCCCAGGCCTATTTTTTTTATTCTTTATTTTGAAACACTGAGTTGCAAAGGGCCTCCCTAAGTAGCTGAGGCTATCCACAAACCATGATCCTCCTGTCTCAGCCTCCCAAATACTGGGATTACAAACGTGCACCACCACACCTGGCTCCCCAATCCTATTTTTTATTCTTTATTTTTGAAACTGGGTCTCACTGAGTTGCAAAGGACCTCACTAGGAAGCTGAGGCTGGCCACAAAATTGTGATCCTCCTCTCTCAGCCTCCCAAGTACTGGGATTACAAGCATGTACCACCATACCCAGCTCTATTTCTTATTTTGAAACAGGCTCTCATTAAGGGTTGCTGAGTCTCACTAAGTTGCAGAGGCTACAACCTGTGATCCTCCTACTGCACCTGGCAGCCCTATTTATTTTTATTTATTTATTTATGTTGTATTAGACAGAGTTTCACTAAGTTGCCTAGGCTGGCCTCAAACTGGTGATCCTCCCACCTCAGCCTCCTGAGTCACTGGAATTACAGGCATACACCATCATGCCTGGCCGCATCCTTTTCATTCCTCCTCACTGGCCCCATGGTCAGCTCCCCTGTTCAGACTTTCATGATGTAATCTCCCTCACTTTGCTGCTGTACCACCAGTTTTCTTTTCTTTCTTTCTTTTTATGGCACTAGGGATTGATCCCAGGGGCATTCTACCTCTGAGCTACACTCCCAGCTCTATTGTATTTTTTAATTTTGAAGCAGGGTCTCACTGAGTTGCAGAGACTGGCTGCGAACCTGCAGCCCTCCTGTCTCAGCCTCCCAAGTACTGGTATTACAGGCTTGCACCTGGCTTCTGTACGAAATTCCCACCTACTCTCCCTGCTTTCAGTCTCTCCCACTCTCATCTCTCCCAGTCTTCTTTCTAATTCCTGATTTCATCTTCCCGACATGCTGTTTTCACCTCTACTTAGAGATGACCAAATTAAAACTCTTAACTTCCTGCCTTCCAAACCCTGTCCTTCCCCAGTCTTCCCCATGCCAGTAAATGGCACCTCTGGATAACTCATTTTCTAAATCCAAAAGCCCAGCTTTAATATCTCTAACGTCTCTCTCTCTCTCTCTCATTTTCCACATCTCAGCTCATTAGCAGCCTTGTTGGTGCTTCTCCAGGTCGACTCACTTCCTCTTTTCCGCATCCCTCCCACTCTCCTGCCTCGTCCAGACCATCATCAGTCCACAGCTAGGTTCATTCATGCAGTCATCTACCTGATCTCCACATGTTAGCACTTGTTTCCTCCAATTCATTCTTTCTATATAGCAGCCAGAATTATCTTTTAAAACTATAAGCTGAGGCCAGGCATGGTGGCGCATGCTTGTAATCCCCGCGCTTGGAAGGCAGAGACAGGAGGATCATGCAGGTTCAAAGCCAGCCGCGCTGGCTTAAAAGACCCTGTTTCTAAATAAAAATATAAAATAGATCTGGGAGTGTAGCCCAGAGGTAGAAGGGTTTCCAGGAACCCCAGTACCACACACACACACACACACACACACACACACACACACACACAATAAGCTGGGTGTGATGGCGCTTGTGTGTAATCTCAGCATTCGGAGGGCTGTGACCGGAGGATCACAGATCACAGACAGCTTCAGCTACTCAGTGAGGCCCTCTGCAACTTAGACCTGTTTCAAAATTAAGAATAAAAAATAGGACAGGGGGTATAGCTTGGAGGTCAAATACCCCTGGGTTCCCTCCCCAGACCCACAAAAATAAATAAAGGATTAAAACATAGGGCTGGGGTGTCACTCAGAGGTAGAATGCCCCTGGGTTCCATCCCTAGTACCACAAAAAAAAAAAAAAAACTATCAATTAAGCTGTGTGTGGTGGCACATGCTTGTAATCCCAGTACTTGGGAGGCTGAGACAGGAGGATTGCAGGTTTGTAGCCACCCTCAGCTACTTAGGCCCTCCACAACTTAATGAGACCCTGTTTCAAAAAAATAATTAAAAAATTGGTCTGCAGGTATAGCTTAGAGTAGAATGCCCCTAGGTTCAATCCCCAGTGTGTGTGTGTGTGTGTGTGTGTGTGTGTGTGTGTGTGTGTGTGTATGTGTGTGTGTGTGTGTGTGTGTGTATATATATGTATATATATTACTACATATGTTTAATGTATAAAACCAGGCATGGTGGCTTATGACTGTAATCTCAGTACTTGGGAGGCTGAGACAGGAAGATCACAGATTCAAGACCAGCCTCAGCAATTTTAGTGAGGCTCTCAGCAACTTAGTGAGACCCTGTTCCAAAATAAAAAATAAATAGTGCTGGGATAGCCCAGAGATAGAAGGCTCTTAAGTTTTGTCCCCAGTACTATAAAAATTAAGACTGATGATGTAGCTTGGTGGTAGAGTACTTGTCTAGCATATGTGAGGCCCTGTGTTCAATCACCAGCACAATAACAATAATAATTATTATTACAATAATAATTATTATTAAAATTGTTACTTTGCTGCTTACAATCCACTAGTGATGGCCTCTGCCAACTTCTCCAGTCACATCCCACTCTTCTGCTTCCTGTGCCACAGCCCACTGGACTCCGTCAGCTCTAAGAGCATACAGGCTCCTGCCAGCAGCAGGCCCTTCCACTCCATTTCCTCCAGCCCTCCTCCCTCAGTGCTAGGGACTGAACCCAGGGCCTTGCATGCGCTAAGCACATGCTTTTCCACTAAGCTGTCTTCAACTAAAAAGTGCTACTTAATTTCAAACAAACTTCCCAATTACATCAGTCAGAAACAGTGATCATATGCCTTCTATTTTATTAGCTATATTATGGGAATTTCTGCAAGACTTGACTTATGATAAGTACCCAGGGAATGTTTGTTGAAGTGACACATGGATACGTGAACCAAATCACACAATTATAGAGTATGGATTATCTTACAGTCTCAGTCACTGTAAAATCTTTCTTCTTATTCTGTCCCAACAGGTTTTCTGTTCCCCAGAGCCACCTGCCAAGACCTCTACCCCAGAAGATTTCATCCGAATGACCAAGGGTATTACCATGGCAACAGCCAAAGCTGTTGCTGCTGGCAATTCCTGTCGCCAAGAAGACGTCATTGCCACGGCCAACCTGAGTCGTCGTGCTATTGCAGACATGCTCCGGGCCTGCAAGGTAGGCATGCTGTGGGAGCAAGGCGGTCTTGGGGCAGAACAGGAAACTGAGACCACAGGGATTGGGGCGGCCTGGACTGCTTTTATATCCTAAAGCTAACATAGTACTCTGGGGACAGGAAGCAGCTTATCACCCGGAAGTGGCCCCTGATGTACGGCTTCGAGCCCTGCGCTATGGCCGAGAATGTGCCAGTGGCTACCTGGAATTGCTGGACCATGTGCTACTGGTAAGGAGGGCATTCTTGGCTCCTCATCCCAGCCTCCTTGACTACATAGTCTTCTTCCCAAAAGGCTCAGACCCAGCTCTCATTTTTCTCAAGCCTCCTCCCCACCCTACTCCCTATCTCCCAAATCTGACCTTGTTTCCAAGACCCCCTTTCTCTAGCGTTCCATAATTCCTACGGTCTTCGCCCCTCCTGCTCACCTCTTCCTCTTTTCTTGTCTCCTGTCTTCCTCCCCGACCTCCCCCTTCTCTGTCTGCGTCATCTCTCCTTTTCATTTCATCACTCTCCCTGCTCCTTGTCAGCCGGTGAGTGCCCGCAGCCCCACTCCTCGCCGTGTGTGCAGCTTGGAGTGTTCCTGGAGGGCTGTGCTGGGGCTGGGGCGTGCCTGGATGGGGTGGGGTATGGTGTGCCCTGTTTCAGCCATCAGGGTGGAACTTGGGGTATCTGATGATCTTTTTCCCTGTCCCCCCCTCGCCGCCTCAGACCCTGCAGAAGCCAAACCCAGAACTGAAGCAACAGCTGACGGGACACTCAAAGCGGGTAGCTGGTTCAGTCACTGAGCTCATCCAGGCTGCCGAGGCCATGAAGGGTGAGGTTGGCCAGAGGCTGGAGGGAAGGGAAAGCCTTGTAATGCTGTGGTCTCTGCGTCCTGGTGGATGGCTCTGAGCCAGCCTCTGCCCACAGTTCAGTGCCTGGTCACACTAACCAAGTCTCCCAGTGCTTCCGACCTCCCTCTGCTTTGTTTTAACCTCCTCTTTCCCCCTTCATCCTGCCAGGAACAGAGTGGGTGGACCCGGAGGACCCCACGGTCATTGCTGAGAATGAGCTCCTGGGAGCTGCGGCCGCCATTGAGGCCGCAGCCAAAAAGCTAGAGCAGCTGAAGCCCCGGGCCAAACCCAAGGTCAGCCCTGCCCCCCCCCCATACTGTCAGGCCTCTGCCCTCCACCCCCTCTCGATTTCACGCCTCTCTCTGCAACCCATGCCCCTTCCTTGCAGGAAGCAGATGAGTCCTTGAACTTTGAGGAGCAAATACTGGAAGCTGCCAAGTCCATCGCAGCAGCCACCAGTGCACTGGTAAAGGCCGCATCAGCTGCCCAGAGGGAATTGGTGGCCCAGGGGAAGGTGAGTGGTTAAACATGCAGAAGATGGGCACCAGGCGGCAGCTTTGCTACCCACAACCACTCCTCAGCCAGGAGGACTTGAAGTAAGGAGAGCACAGGTCTAAGTGGGCGCTTCTCCTTCCTCCACAGGTGGGCGCCATTCCAGCCAACGCACTGGACGATGGACAGTGGTCCCAGGGCCTCATTTCTGCTGTGAGTGTACAATACCCAGTAGTTCTCTCTGAGTTTGGGAGACTTGAGAAGGCTACAGGAGAGATGGACCCAGCACAGGCCAGCCTTAATCCAATTCTCCCTGCTTTAGGCCCGGATGGTGGCAGCAGCCACCAACAACCTGTGTGAGGCAGCCAATGCAGCTGTCCAAGGCCATGCCAGCCAGGAGAAGCTCATCTCCTCTGCCAAGCAGGTAGCTGCCTCCACAGCCCAGCTCCTAGTGGCCTGTAAGGTCAAGGCTGACCAGGACTCGGAGGCGATGAAACGGCTTCAGGTGAGGAACCCTGACCCTTGCACTGTCCCTGGGCTGTACTGCTTTCACTGTCCCCCGAGAGGTGCACATTGCTGTGAGGGAGTTGAGGGGCGCTCAGCTGGGCCTCCCCTGAGTTCTCAGTTCATGCCCCTTTCTCTGTGCAGGCTGCCGGCAACGCGGTGAAGCGAGCCTCAGATAACCTGGTGAAGGCCGCCCAGAAGGCTGCCGCCTTTGAAGACCAGGAGAATGAGACGGTTGTGGTGAAGGAGAAGATGGTTGGGGGCATTGCCCAGGTGAGCCACTCTGAGGGACACTGCGCGAGGGCAGTCATTACCCCGCCCTAACACATCACTGAGTTGTCCCCCACACCCCCCAGATCATTGCAGCACAGGAAGAGATGCTTCGGAAGGAACGGGAACTGGAGGAGGCACGGAAGAAGCTGGCCCAGATCCGGCAGCAGCAGTACAAGTTCCTGCCTTCAGAGCTTCGAGATGAGCACTAGGGAAGTGGCTTCTATTTATGCAGACCCAGCCCAGAGACTGTGCCCGCCACTACCAAAGCCTTCTGGGCTGCCAGGGCCCAATCTGCCCAACCCCAGCACTCCCCAAAGTGCCTGCCAAACCCCGGGCCTGGCCTTGCCCAGTCCCACCGCACATCGCCCGCCCCAGCCCCAGCCCCAAGTGCCTTCATGCCCTAGGGCCCCTAAGTGCCTGCCCCATCCCAGAGTATTAACGCTCCAAGAGTATTATTAACGCTGCTGAACCTCAGTCTGAACCTGCCAAGGCCCCAGCCCGTTCCACCCTGCAGCGCCTTCCAGCCAGTCCCCACAGCCTCATCAGCTCGACTCGTTCTTTTGATACTATCTCTCCTCAAACCCAGCTACCTATGGGGCAGCAGGGTTGTAAGCCTCAAACAGGTCATGCTCCAATAAAGGTGACTCTGCCTACAACCACTGCCTGGCTTTGTGAGAAAATGCAAGATTCCTCCCCTGGCGGTGGGCGAGCATGTTACGGTCACCTGCCTGACCTGCTCGGTGTGAGTGTGGAGGAGTTGGAGCCGTCTGCCCCTCAGGCCCTTTGCTTCCCCTCACTCTTAGATTCCTAAAGTCATCCTAGTCGGTAAGCCATGCCTGAGAAGTCATAGCCTGTTGTCCCTGCCTCGCTGGACCACACCTAACCCTCGCCAAGCGTTGTTCTTTCAGTGGGACAGCAGCCGCGACTACTGTATATGACTACCAGGACAATTTGTTCTTATAACTATTTAGAGTACATGAACAGATCTACTCCTTAACTGATTCTGAATTTTCAAAACACCTTTACTAAAAATAAGCCTATAATATGTCTGAGCCCAAGAGAACTATGGTCATAGAATTGGTAAAAGTGGTTAGCAAGCAAAAAAAAATCCAAGCTGAGGCTGTCTGGAGTGGCACTACTGTTGACTGAGTTGGGGTCCTCCTGTGTAGAACCACGCTAGAAGAAAAGGGGTGACACCAGGCATAGTGGCGCACGCTTGTAATCCCAGCATTCAGGAGGCTGAGATGAGACTGGAGGATCACGGTTCGCGGACAGCCTCAGCTACTTAGTGAGGCCCTCCGCAACTTAGTGAGACCCTGTCTCAAAATAAAGAATAAAAAATAGGGCAGGGGATGTAGCTCAGAGATAGAATGCCCCTGTGTTTTAGCCCCAGGCCCACAAAAGAAAAAAAGAAAAGAAAAGAAAGTAAAGAAAAGGAGGTGACTTTTGACCCAGGTTGTGAGACTTGAGAGGTGGAAGGGCCCAGCTCCCCTAGTGGCCAGACAGATGCCTGACTAATCTGAAAGTTCTGTGACTGGACCAGCTAGACCCTGTTTCAAAATTCAAAATAAAAATAGTTCTGGGATGTAGCTCAGAGGTAGAATGTCCTTGGACTCAATCCCTGATACCACAAAATAAGTAATATTGTTTAAAATAAATAAAAGCCTGGGCATGGTGGTGCATACTTGAAATTCCGGTACTTGGGAGGCTGAGACAGGAGGATTGCAGGTTCACAGCCAGCCTCAGCTACTTAGGTCCTCCGCAACTTAGTGAGACCCTGTTTCAAAATAAAAAATAGGGCTGGGGGTGTAGTTTGGTGGTAAAATGCCCTGGGTTCAATTCCCAGTTCTACAAAAAATAAGTAAATAAAAATAAATAAAGTGGATGGAACTGAATGTGATGGTGCATGCCTGTAATCCCAGTAATTGAGAAACAGAGACAGGTGAATTGTAGGTTCAATACCAGCCTCAACAACTTAGACTGAGCAACCCAGTGAGACCCTATTTCAACAACAAATAGTCAAAAGGTCTGGGAATGTAGCTCAGAGGTAGAATGCCCATGGGGACTCTATCCCCAATACTACAATAAAATTAAGTGGACAGAAATATTTGTCATTCCCCCCTACCACCAGGCAGCCCATTAGGAACAGTGCCAACTTCCTACTAACACTTCTGTGATTCATTTATTCAATATTTACTAAGCCATGCCCTTGCTAAGCACTGGAAAATTGAGATGTATTATCACTTCTCTGACGCACAGACTGGTAACTCCAGTGCATACCGCTGTGGTCCCCAAACTCCAGATTCAATGTCATAAGATCGTGAGTTGAGGACCTCAGAGATCAAATCCCTCTCCAACCTCTCCAACGAGGGATAGTCCAGAAACTCCCGCTCTGAGCCCAGGACAGCTGCTCACGCCTGCTGCCGCTTCCTTGTCATGTCCTGGGGCCATGACCAGGCACACGCTTCTCACTGGTGGTAGCCAGGGAGCCTTCGGGGAAGGGCTCTAATATCATTAGCTTAGCGGGTCTTCACAAGTGGCCCCCAGATCCCTGATGTCCCCAAGACCCTTTCAGAAGTCAAAATTATCTTCCTAATAAAATACTAATTTTCTTTTCCTCAGTGTCAACATTTACGCTGACAGTGCAAATATTACGGGGTAAAACAGCAAAACTCAAGGGTGGCCCCAACCCATACAAATAGTCATATTCTTCACTACCATGCGTTAGCAATTAAATAAGTGTCTTCACTTAAGACTATCCTTTTTTTAATTAATTTATTTTTTGCAGTACTGGGGATGGAACCCAGTGGCATTCTATCTCCAAACTACACCCTCAGCCTTTTTTTTTTTTTTTTTAATTCTTTATTTTGAAATGGTCTCACTGAGTTGCAAGGGGCCTCACTAAGTAGCTGAGACTAGCTGTGAATCTATCCTCCTGTCTCAGCCTCCCAAATGCCGGGATTACAAGCGTGCGCCACCACACCTGGCAAGAATATCCTTGATGACATAGTAAAGGTGATTAATTTTCATCATGCATAGTGGCTCATGCCTATTCTCCCAGCACCTGGAGAGGCTGAAAAGAGGATCCCGAGTTCAAGGCCAACCTTAGCAATTTACCAAGACTTTGTCTCAATTGTTTTTTAAAAAGGGGGAATAGCAATGCAACTCAGTGGTTGAGTGCACCAAGGTTTATCTGCAATACCTTGTGTGTGTGTGTGTGTGTGTGTGTGTGTGTGTGTGTGTGTGTGTGTGTGTGTGGTACAGAGGGTGGAACCCAGGGGCTTTTCTACCTCTGGGCTATTTTTTATACTTTATTTGGAAACAGGGTCTCACTAAGTTGCTAAGAGCCTCACTCAGTAGCTGAGGCTGAGTTCAAACCTATGCGATCCTCCTGTCTCATGCAATACTATTTTTAAAAGGTTAATTTTGCCAGGCATGATGGCACTTCCTTGTAATCCCAGCATTCGGGAAGCTGCTACTGGAAGATCACAGTTTGTGGACAGCCTCAGCTACTTAGGCCCTCTGCAACCTAGTGAGACCCTATTTCAAAATACAAAATAGGGCAGGGGATGTAGCTCAGAAGTCAAATGCCCCTGGGTTCCATCCCCAGACCCACAAAAAATAAAAATAGAAAGGTTAATTTTAAGCTGGGCATGATGGCACACGCTTGTAATCCCAACATCCAGGCGGCTAAAACCAGAGGATCGAGGTTCACGGACAGCCTCAACCACTTAGCGAGGTCCTCTGCAACTCAGTGAGACCCTGTTTCAAAAATAAAGAATAAAAAAAAGGGCTGGGGGTGTCATTCAGAGGTAGATTGCCCCTGGGTTCCCCAGGACCACAAAAAAAGGTTAATTTTATTAAATCTTGGTTTCAAGAGAGTTGTTCTGTTTTTTGGTATTGGGGATTGAACCTAGTACAGTCTATCTCTGAGCTACACCCCAGTTTATCCATGTTTTACTGGAAATTGAACCCAGAAACACTCTACTTCTGGGCTATACCTTCAGCCCTATTATATATATATATATATATATATATATATATATATATATATATATATATTTTTTTTTTTTTTTTTTTTTTTTTGGCAGGCCTGGAGGTGAAACCCAGGGGCATTCTACCTACAAGCTACACCCCCTGCCCTATTTTTTTATTCTTTATTTAGAAACAAAGTTTCACTAAATTACAGAGGGCCTCACTAAGTAGCTGAGGCTGTCTCCAAACTTACCATGATCCTCCAGTCTCAGCCTTCGAAATGCTGGGATTACAAGCATGCGCCACCATGCCCAGGTTATATTTTATTTTGAAAAAGTCTCACTAAGTTGCTGAGAATCTCAGTAAGTCCCTAAGGCTGGCCTTGAACCTATGATTCTCTTGTCTCAGCATCCCCAAATCTGGGATTACAGACATAATTAGTCACCATGCCTGGCTAATTTTGTTGAATCTTAATCCTAGAGCAAAATCTCTTTTCAATAATCTGTCTGATGACCTTAGAAGCATAAAGTCCTTCTGTGGCATACTAAAGTGGTTTTCCTACAGAAAGAACCTAGCCCATTCTTTGAGCCAAACTAGCTGCTTTTTTCACAGAAGACCACATTTACTTGAAAGGATACCTGATAAACAAATGGTTGGACTTGGATATTTGGTAGGTTTCTTCTCAAAAGGAACTGAGTTGCATCAGGGAAAAATCTGACACTATTTGTTGCCAATTATACAATGTGGGCTTTCAAGTGAAAATTTAAATTTTAGAAAACGTGTCTGCCATCATGAGCTTCACAGCTTCCTAAAATTTTTACTTTCATTTGAAAACAATCATGATATTAAGGAATATGATTTTTTAAGGCACAATGTCATGAAATATGTTAACATTTGGAAGATCTGCACAGCTCAGTGAATCAGTATTCTCAAATGACCAATGTATGATGGCACAAAATTATGCCCAGGTAAGAGAGACAGTCAAGGTGCAATACAGACCAAAGGATTTTACTGTAGCATAGTACAAAAAAAGTTCACTAAATTTTTATTTTAATTAAAGAGGTCAGGCCAGGCATGGTGGCGCATGCTTGTAATCCCAGCACTTGGGAGGCTGAGACAGGAGGACTGTACAGGTTTAAAGCCAGCCTCAGCTACTTAGGTAGGCTCTCAGTAACTTAGTGAGACCCTGTTTCCAAATAAAGTATAAAATAGGTCTGAGAGTGTAGCCCGGAGGTAGAAAAGCCCGTGGGTTCCACAAAAAAAAAAAAAAAAAAAAAGTCACTGAAGCTGGGTGTAGTGGCACACACCTTTAATCCCAGTGACTCAAGGTGAGGTAGGATGATAGCAAGTTCCTGGCCAACCTCTGCAACTTAATGAGAGCCTGTCTCAAAATGAAAAATAAACATAAAAGGGTTAGGGCTATAGCTCAGAGGTAGAGCACCCATGGGTTCAGTTCCTGGTAAAAGAATTAATTTTAAAATAATTTTTAAAGGGCTGGGGATGTATCTCAGTGGTAGAGCAATTGCCTACCCCAGTACCACAAAAAGCAGGGAGCAGGGGATGATATTGTTTCAATGTCAACATTGCAACTCACCCTTAAAAACTACCATGTGTCCAGGCATGCTAGCACACGACTATATTCGTAGGACTTGGAAGGTTGAGACAGGTTCCCGCCAGCCTCAGCAACTTAGTGGGACCCTATTTCAAAAAAATAAAATAAGTCGGGCGTGGTGGCGCACGCTTGTAATCTCCGCACTTGGGAGGCAGAGACAGGAGGATCGCACAGGTTCGAAGCCAGCCATGCGAGCTGGCTTAGGAGACCCTGTTTCCAAATAAAAATGTAAAAATAGGTCTGGGAGCGTAGCCTGGAGTAGAAGGGCTTCCAGGAACCCTAGTACCACCAAACAAAAATAATAATAATAAAATTAAATTTAAAAGGCTGGAGGAGAGTGTGACTCAAAGGTAGACTACCCTTGGGTACACACACACACACACACACACACACACACACACACACACATACACACACACAACCTACCATCTGTCCAAGTTCAGAAATAGTATCAAAAAATATCCACAATTATCTGTAAAAGGCTATAAAAATATGGGTTCTTTTTCAACTACATATCTGTATGAGGCAGGATTTTTCATATATATAGTACTTCAAACAAAGCAATAGCACAACAGATCAAATTCTGAAACAGATTTTGAGAATCTAGCTATTCTGTATTAAACTGGATACTAACCGGAGGAGTGGTGGCACATGCCACCGGGAGGCTGATACAGGAGGGCTGTAGGTTCAAGCAAGGTGATGAGACTTGATCTAATGAGGCTCTTCTTCCAAACAAAGAAATATGTTTATTTATTTATTTTTGTGGTACTGGGGACTGAACTCAGGGGGATTCTACTTCTGAACTCCATCTCCTGTCCGATTTTATTTATTTTGGTTTTTTTGTTGTTTTTTATTTTGGGAGGCCTGGGGATGGAACCCAGGGGCATTCTACTTCCAAGCTACACCCCCTGCCCTATTTTTTATTCTTTATTTTGAGACTGGGTCTCACTGAGCTGAAGAGGGCCTCACTAAGTAGCTGAGGCTGTCCGCGAACCGCGATCTTCCTGTCTCAGCCTCCCCATTGCTGGGATTACAAGCGTGTGCCACCACACCCGGCCCAATTTTATTTATTTTGAAACAGCGTCTTACTAAGTTGCAGAGGGCCTCACAAGTAGCTGAGGCTGACCACAAACCTGCAATCCTTCTGTCTCAGCCTCCCAAATACTACTGGGATTACAAGTGTATACCAACGTGTCTGACTCAAAAAAAAATTTTTTTAA